>NC_072424.2:81680000-82305000 GCF_028878055.3 Symphalangus syndactylus
AACCGTCCATGAGGTGAGGATGGGGAATGGAAGTAAGCTTAGTATTGACCCAACTCTAAAGGCTATCCCAGATGAAACAACCTGTATATTTATGTGTTATTCCCAGAGGGGAACCGACACTAGACATAAATAATAACTAAATTGTTAGCTAAGCAAAGACGCTAAGCAAGGCAGATGCACAAAAATTACAATAATTAAGGCAAAATCCCAAATAATCAGCATGAACCTGGTTATTTACATTTTGTTATAAATTGTGCCAATCAGGATGAATCAAACTCAGTGGAAAACTGCTAACCTTAACTCTCCTAAATTTAGAAGGTCATAGCTGGTTTATTGCATAATTAGAGAGGTATCATTAATCTTAATAGCTTCTATTGCTTTTCCCTCTACCCAGAATATTCAAATCAGTTAGTCAGATAAAGGAAATGAGGATCTTGTCTTTCTTAGAGAAGTCTAGTCACACAAGGGAAACCAGTGCAATACCTTTGTGTTCTCAACTCCATAGCAGGAAACTAAAAAATGCTTTACTTATGCAAGCTGCTCACGCAAGGCAGTATCCAGGCCACGAAGATTAGATTATTGTAACTCCCTGTTGGCTGACTTGTTCCATAAGGCCTTACATAAACTCCAGCTGGTGAAGGACAAAGCTGCCAGGTTCCCTCTGGAAAGGGCAGAATTAATCAAAATATATTTCTCCCTATCTGAAATTCCAATGTTACCTATTGGTTAAAAAATAAAGTAGTGTCCTGATTTTCAAGTTACTTTTTTAATTCAAGGGGTAATATCTGGCCCAACTCCAGTGTGCTTTTTGCAATCTCTTAGCAATTTATGTTTCCTGGCCAGCTTCTGAACTCTGCTGAAGCAAATCTACTTCATGTCCCAAGACCATTTCAGGGCTTTATGAAACAAGGGTATTTCTATAATCTTAACCACGTTCTGCTTTGATTACAGTGCATTAGGTTTGAAATACATTGATTTAGATAAAACTTTATAGCAAGTATTCCTCAGAACAATATACGATGGTGTAATTTTATTTCTCATTACCCACAGGTAATTAGACATTTTCTTTACAGATTGGGACTTCAAATAATATTTGATCTATACATTCCAAGTCATTGAGCTAAAATCAATTACTTGGAGTGTATGGATCAAATGTTCTTTAAAGAGGTATCAGTTAGCTAGCATGCAGAAGCATACACATGGGGACATATACACCCACAAACTATTTATATTTCCAAGCTCTAAATGCAACAGAGAAATATAGGAATTTTTGCAATCGAGTCTGCTCCCTTGGTGAGTAGCCAAATCAAATTTTACTAACTGAAAGCAAAACAAATTAAAAATGGCATAAGAATTTTGGGTATATAACAATACAGCCAAGTGTGTAATGTTTATTAATCAGAGCTGAAGATACAGGTAAAAAACTTTGTAACACTTGGCTGGGCACAGTGGCTCATGCCTGTAATCCCAGCACTTTGGGAGGCCGAGGTAGACAGATCACTTGAGGTCAGGAGTTCGTTGGAGACCAACCTGGCCAACATGGTTAAACTCTGTCTCCACTAAAAATACAAAAATTAGCCAGGCATGGTGGTGGGCACTTTTAATCCCAGCTACTGGGGAGGCTGAGGAAGGAGAATTGCTTGAATCCAGGAGGCAGAGTCTGCAATAAGCTAAGATCACGCCACTACAGTGGAGCCTGGGTGACAGAAGGAGACTTCGTCTTGGAAAAAAAAAAAAAAGAAAAAACAGTTGAAACACAAAAAAGTCAATGAAAAACTTGCTCTATTCATACGGAGAATTCTAAGAAAGTCCAAAGACTATTCCAGAACTAGAGGCCTGCTGAGCCTCTTCAGTGGAACTGTTTCCATTCAAATTTCTTTCCAAGAGGACATCAGTCCAGAAGACTTGAATAGACATTTAAAATTTTAAAAGCTTTCCCTAATATGAGAGGGAATATGAAGTCACCCCTTCATATTCCAATGCCAGTGGAGCCAATGATGTTCTTTCTTGGATTTATGAAAAAAATGAACACATAATGACAACATTGGCATCAACTTAAGGCCAAAGATAAGGATCCACCATCTATTGAAAACCTATTTTATGTATAATGTTCTGCTAAGCACTTTATATGCATTATCTTATTTATGCTTTATAACAAATTTGCAAGGTATATGTCATTACTTTGCTGCTTTGTTTTCTTCCTTTACTAAGTCAAATATTGTAAACATAAAAATATATTAGGAAAAATCAGCATTATTAAATATTTTCTGCAATACATAAAACTAATCATTAATTTCTAATATCATATGCTATTAATATTTTGAACAAGTAGGCAGATTCCAGAAACAAGTCCAAACTTGCAGAAAGCAACCAGTTAAGCATAATTTTTTTTTTACTTTTCATCTTTGCTCTGAAGGCACCAACACTTGCGGGAGGGTACAGAGTGGCTACAGCCTCAGGAATTAGCTAGATATCTTTCTAGGTTAAAGAACATGGGAAAGAAGCCTGTAGCAACCAGCACTGCCAGAGAGTAGTGGTGGAGATAGGTATGAGGAGGGAAACTCAGGAAAAAAAAATGAACCAACAAGGGGAGTCAAATGACTAAAAAAAAATGAGTCAGGTATATATTTGATCCATGTGTTTCTGTTCCTCAATTACACATTTACCAGTCGGACTTCATGCAATCTGAAGTGGGACTTTAATTACCATGCATCCTAAGTTGAGAGTTTATAATTGGAGTCTATCCCATGTAATTGCCTGCTAAATCAAAAACATCAACAATCTTCAGGGGACCATAGCAGAATCCAGAGTCCTCACAACAAAATGTCACGATACAAAATACAAAATTACTCAACATACGAAGAACCAGGAAAATTGACCTACTCTCAATAGAAACAAAATCGAAAGAGGGTAATCCCAAGATAATAGCAAGCATTGAAATTTTTAGAGAAGAACTTTAGGGTAGCTATTATGATCATGCAAATTAGGCAAGAGAAACTTCATTAATAACGAATCAAAAGTGACTGCATTTTAATGGAGAAATAGAAAACATTAAAAAGAACCAAAGTAAATTAAGAACTGAAAAATGCATCTCAAAACACACAAATAACAATGCCAGACAAGCCTAATTGTAGAATAACAGAATGGTGATGACAGAGAAACAGAGTGAAATTCACGATGGATTAATAGAGTTTATCCACCTGAGTAGGAGAAAACAAAAATGAAGAAAACATGCACAGAACCTTAGATAACTGTGACACTATAATGAAAGGTCTGATGTAAATATAATTGAAGGTGCAGATGAAGAGGGAGAATGAGGCAGAAGAAGAGAGAGAATGATGCAGAAAAAAATGTTTAAAAAATAATGGCTGAACACTTCTTAAATTTGATTAATGACTTACATACACAGATTCAATAAGCTCAGAACATCTGAAGCAGAATAAATAAGAACAACATATAGTTGTATCCAAACTAAACTACTGAAAACCAATGAGAAAGCGAAAGTTTTCATAGTCAGAGCACAATGAAATACTGCATTAAGGGAACAAATATTTGAATGAATAAAGATTTCTCAAAAAGTATTGAGGCCAGAAGACCATGGTAAATATCTCTAAAGTGCTGGTAAAAAGAAAAAAGAAAAGAAAGAAAAAGAAAAATGGAAATCCAGAATCTTGTGTCTAGTCAAATAAATTATCCTTCTAGAATAAAGGTGAAATAAAGGTATTTTCAGATAAATAAAAATTAAGAAAATTTTCCATTATACTATGCTGTAGGAAATGCTATTAAAAAATTAAAGTTGACGGGCACGGTGGCTCACGCCTGTAATCCCAGTACTTGGGGAGGCCAGGGCAGGCAGATCACGAGGTCAGAAGATTGAGACCATCCTGGCTAACACGGTGAAACCCCATCTCTACTAAAAATACAAAAAATTAGCCAGGTGTGGTGGTATGCACCAGTAGTCCCACCTACTCTGGAGGCTGAGGCAGGAGAATCGCTTGAACCCGGGAGGCAGAGCTTGCAGTGAGCCAAGATCGCACCACTGCACTCCAGCCTGGGCGACAGAGAGAGACTCCATCTCTAAATAAATAAATAAAAATAAAAGTTATTTAGCTGAAAATGAGAGCAGAGCGAAATTCAGTCCTTGAAACACTAATACAGATCATTGGAAAATTTTGATGTGTGAATAAATATAAACAATATATTTCCTCTTATTTAAAAGAGTGTTGTTGAAACAAAATTTATAGGATCATCCTATGGGATTTATAATGCATGTAGATGTAGTATGCACAGCATTTACATTATCAGCGGTGATGGAAGTGGTAAATGAATCTTTAAGGTGCAAAGTTTTTACATTTATGTAAAGTAAATATTAGCTTAAGGGGTAAATTATTAACTTCCAAAGTATTAAGTTTTTTAACCTTTCCATTTATTTATTATTATTTTTTTTTAAATAGACCTAATCTTTTAGAGCAGATTTAGGTTCAGAGAAAAATTGTGCTGGGTTCCCTATACCGTCTGTCCCATCACATGCACAGAGCTTCTCTTATTATTAACATCTTGCTTTAGTGTGGTACTTGTGCCACAACCGATGAACCAATATTGATACATTATTATTACCCAAAGTCCATAGTTTTCATTAGAGTTCATTCTTTGTGTTGTACAGTTCTCCGGATTTTGACATATGCATAACATCATATGTTTACATTTAGAGTATCATACACAATAGTTTCACTGTCCTAAAAACCCACAGTGCTCCACCTATTCATCTTTTCTCCTTCCCCCTGAAATTTTGGAACAAATGATCTTTTTACTGTCTTATAGTTTTGGGTTTTCAGAATATAATAGAATTGAAATCATACAGAACATAAAGATTTTTCAGCTGACTTCTTTGATTTAGCAAAATGCACTTAGTGTACCCCAAAATCTTTTGGTGGATCAATAGTTCATTTTTTTAAATAGATTTTTTAGAGCAGCTTTAGGTTCACAGCAAAATTTAGTAAAAAGTTCAGAGATTTCCCACACACAGCTCGGCCCTTTAAAAATTACTGAATAACATTCCATTGTACTAATGTATCACAGTTTATTTATCCATGTACTTACTGAATTGTATTAGCTCACAGTTCTGTATGTTAGCAGCCCAGATGTGGCTTAGCTGGATTTTCTGTTAGGGACTTCAAAGTCAAAAATCAAGGTTTTCCCCAGACTGAGTTCTCATCTGGAGGTTCAGGGAAAAAAAATCCACTTACAAGCTTACTAAGATTGTTAGCAAAATATAATTTCTTAGAGTCTTAAGACTGAGGTCCCCTTTCCTTGCTGGCTGGCAGCCATAGACTGGCCTTAGTAGCTGGGGACTGCCTGGGTTCCTTATTACAAGACCTCCACATCTTCCACACCAGCATTGAGAACTTTTGTCAAATCCTAATCACCCTTTGAATCATTCTGACTTCTCTGTCAGATTTAAAGGGCTTATTTGATTTGGTCAGGCCCACTCAGATAATTTCCCTGTTTTAAGGTCAGTTGATTTGGGATCTTAATTACATCTACAGAATCCCTTTACAGCCACCCTTACATTAGCATTTAACTGAATAATTAGTAGAAGGCATGTACATACCAGGGGCTAGGACATTTGTGAGCCATATTAGAATTCTACTAAACACACCATATTAATAGAATAAAATAAGCTATTTCAGTAGATGCAGAAAAGCATTTTAATGCAACATCCATTAAAAATTAAACACATCAAAATAATAATTTTAATTCAAAATTCATTCACAATTAAAACTTCTCAGTAAATCATGAAATAAAAGGAAATTTATTCAATCTGATGAAGTTTTCAATCTGATAAGGTGTTTCTACACAAACCCTATAGCTAATATTATACTTAACAGCGAAGTTTTTATCTCCTAAAATCAGGAATAAGGAAAAAAATATGGTATTTCTCATTTCAATTAATGTTACGCTAGCATCCCTAATTATTACAATGAGGCAAAAAAAATAGAGAGAGGAAGAGGGAGAGAGAAAGAAAGAGAGAGAGAGGAAGGAAGGAAGGAAGGAAGGAAGGAAGGAAGGAAGGAAAGAAAGAAAGGACGGGGAGAGGGAGGGAGGGAGGGAAGGAAGGAAAGGAAGGCAAGGAGGGAAATTATTTCCAGTTTTAGATGATATGATCTTAAAAAAAAGGGAATCCACAAAGTAACTAATGAAAGTAATAATTTAGCAAGGCCACAAAACACAAATGTAATACATCTAAAATTTTTATTTTTATAAATAGCAAATAATTGGAAAATATTTTAAAACAATCATATTTTAATGGCACAATTGAAAGATAAAATATATTACTGGGTCATTGCACTTATTAGGTCTCTAGAAAATTAGGAAATAAAGCATTCTTATTTTGGCGATCTCAGGAGTACAGAATCTCTGAAAATTTATTTAGTTTTGGAAAACCGAAATACTATTATTCACATTTTCAGAGTACTAATAAATGGTGGTATCTTGTTAGAGGTTGTTTTTCCAGTCTCTCTTGAAAAAAGCTATGTATCTATCCCAGTTTCTTTATATGTTGGTCTTCATTTATTCAATTTAAGTACATTAAGCATGGTATGACCATGAAAAAATGCATAACAACAAGGCATAAGCTAGTAAAAAGAAAGTTGGAAGAGGGCAAACTAAGATACAGACTAATCATTACTTCCTTCTTCCAGTTTTCTAGCAATAGATTGAGTTCTGGTAGCTCAATCTATTGGTAGCTGTAGCTTCTGGGGCATCAAGACAGGACTATAAGCTAGAACAGAACTTAAGAACTTTGTGAAATTTTATAGGCCAGAATTTGCAAACTATATTCCAAGGTTTGGGCTGACAATAGATTATTCTTAAGCCCGCTGATGGCAGACATTTAACCTTTAATAATGAACCCATTAATTCAATAAGTTAAGAATGAATATAGACTGATACAGTTTAATCCTTGTTTCTGTGGTGTTGAACATCTTACAGTTATGTCATCATGACATTACCATCAACAGATGCTTGCCCAACATGCTTCTCTTTTTAGATACTGCTGTAAGTGCTATTGACATCATCACAAGGAAAGGCCAATGGGAAAGTGAGCCAAAGGCTACAGAAAAATTATAAAGCTTTTCGTGATGTCAGTCCTTCTAAAGCTGGCGAGAGAGACAGAGAGAGAGAGAGAGAGATTGTGAGAGAGAGAGAGAGAGAGAGTGTGTGTGTGTGTGTGTGTGTATTTGTGTGTTCATTCAGTATCCTGGTGACTGGAAATCTATTTACTTCTTCACATATATATTAAAGTTCACATGACCTTCAAATTCAGAGTTTTTCCAATATACTAGTAGCATTTGAACTGCCCACTATAGATTAAAAGAAAAAAAATACGGAAAGAAATGGCCCTAAGCATAACATTCAAGTTGATCTTGGTTTTGCAGTTTATTATTTGTTTGCTATTTAACTTACAGAATAAAAGTTCTCTTGAAACTGAATGAATAATTGTATGGTGTATATAATAAATACTGGGGGACAATTTACATTTGATGCACAGAATTTTAAAGAAAATTTAGCTTTTTCAGGGATGCCACACTTTGAATATTGAAACCATATGAGAACAATTGTAAAGATTATAATAATAGAAATAAAGTTTATAAATGGATACCATAGATTATATGACAGAATTATTCTAAATGGAAGACAAGAAGAATAAGAAGTGAATAAAATTTATTAAGCACCTACTTAGCCAGGAATTGTGTTAAAATTTCCTATATTAATAAGATGTTTCACTTTTAATTGAAACATGCCTATAAATGTAGTGAAATTATTTTAGTAATAAACTTAAATGTTATATTTAATGTGATTAATTTTTCCTTGAAAATGTATTTATGCCACCAGTTCCATTTCAACATCTTGAGGGGAAAAAGGCTCTGACATGTATGGAGGAAAGTATGTAATTATTAGAGGAAGAGACTGGGGACAGCCTGACGAGTAAAAGGGAGGTGGTGTGACTGGTAGAAGAGAAGATTATGATGTTTCCTTTTTACCTGGCAAATAATGCATTTATTCAACAAAAATTTAGTGGATACTTACTCTGCATTCAGTTTTGTTCTAGCATAGTAGATGCAAAAATGAAAAAGACAATGTATAAAATTTCTGGCTAGTATTCAACCTTGAAAAAGAAAATAGAATAATTTGGAATATAAAACCAAACGTGAGCTAAAAAGTGCTCTTTCAGCTAAAATATGGCCTGTCACATATATCAGGAATCTGTCATTAATATTATGATAGTTTTATTTGGTCATGGAGAATGAGAGAAGAGATAGGTTAGCTAGTGCAGAAATAAAGAACACCAAATAAAAGTTCTCATATGGACTGAGCTCTACGCCTTGGAATAAGTCATTTTATTTTGCTGAACTTATTTTTCATATGCATTGCGGGAAAAGTAATATTTACACATTTACCTTCCTAGTAAGAGCACCTTGAGACATAATGCAGAGTTTCTAGATTCAGTGGAATAAAATCAAAATGATAATTGAAGAGACTGTGAGACTCAGGGGCCAGGGTTACTCACAACGAGGCTGTATATAGTTAAATTTTGTAATTTTATATTTCCCAAATGTAAACATTGAACACACTATGCCTTTACATAGCAATAAATAAAAATCTGTGATATAAAAACATATTTTAAGGAAAACTGCTATTATTTATTTATATTTAGAAATTATATGAAATAAAGATCAAAGAAAACTCGATGACAAATTTAAAGCCATTTCCATGTAGCAAAATGAAACATAAGTATTAAAAAAGCAATGAATTTAGTCATTATACTTTTTAAAAATATTATAGGACTTCACTTCCACAGGCTGGTGGAATTATCAATTCAATTTCAATGGATTTCAATAGAGATACATATTATGCCGGCTATTCAACTTGATTAATATCATTTTATAGAGACCTTTCTTTTGCTTTGTGTTCTCTTTGTTATTATACATAAATATCAAATTATCTACTGATAAAATGTATTAAAATTGTCTAGAATTACTTAAAAAAACATGTAGTAAGCACTGATCTCACAGGATTGTTTTAAAATGAGAAAACATGAATGAAGATACCATTGAACAATAATGTGTATCCTATATATAGTAATTGTCAAATAAAGATGACATCCAAGACCTCTGCTAAATGCTTCAGCAAAAATTTCAGCATGTCTTCTCAACCATCAAGAATATATGTTTTCTATATTTTCAGATAGGTAGGAAATGAACATACGTTTTGAAGCTTTTGTAACTAAGCTGCTACTCACCTTCTCATGCCAAGTAAAATATGGATGGCTGTTGTTGTCAACAAAAATATACTAACATAATTGATTAAAGAATAATTATATAACTCATTTTTGGATTATAGTTTACAATTTTGTTCTTTTCTATTAAGTACAATAGAGTTTGCAACATATTTATCATATATGGCATTAAAAGAGCTTTCTAGAACTTTAAGTTAGATTGAGGTACAGAATACTCACTAGGCTTAGTTTCATTCACCAATAAATGAAGCTGGTTATTATGCAGCTTTATTTGAGGACTGTTTTCTTAGAAGTTTTATGATGATATAAGTTACTTGAGTATAGATTGAGTATAGATTACAATAGAAAGCACCATTTAAAAATAAAATAATTATTAGAAATTCAAAGAGTAGTTTTCTGTTATATGTTAGAATGCAAAAGATTTAATTTATTCATAAATAGAGGTTAATCATCTAGCCAAATCACCACTATTTGACTATGAAGAAATAATCACTAGTAGCTGCTTATTATAGATCTTTGAATACTAAAATTGCTAATAAGAAACAGAGGATAAAAGATCAATAAAAATTTCTAGAAGAAAACAATGAAATATTAATAACTTTGGAATATGCAAAGATATATTAGCACCCAAAAGATTAAATGTACAAAGTTGATAAATGGTACTTCATTAAAAATAAGAAACTGTGCTCTTCAGAACACATCATTAAAAAAAGCCAAGGAGAAAATACTCTCAATACCACAATCTGACAAATGATTTGTATACAAAAATAGAACTTTTTAATAATTAGGAGACAATTTAAAATGTACAAAATATTTTAAAGGGTGCTTCACAATAAAAAATACATGTATGACCAGGTGTAGTGACTCACACCTGTAATCCTGGGACTTTGAGATGCCAAGGTAGGCAGATCACTTGAGCTCAGGAGTTTGAGACCAGCCTGGGCAACATGGTGAGAAACTATCTCTACAAAAAATACCAAGAAAAACACAAACAAACAAAAGTAGCTGGGCCTGGAGTCACGTACCTGCAGTTCTCAGCTACTCAGGAAACTGAGGTGGGAGGATCGGATCATTTGAGTGAGGTGTGGGTGGTGGGTGCAGGGGTTGCAGTGAGCTGAGATTGTGCCACTATGCTCCAGCCTGGGTGACAGAGTAAGACCCTGTCTCAAAAAAGAAAGAAAAGAAAAGAAAAGTAAAGAAAATTAAAGAAAAGAAAAGGAGAAAAGAAAAGAAAAGGAGAAAAGAAAAGAAAACAAATACATGTATGGCCAATAAGCACATGGAAAGATTCTCAGCATCATTAATTGTCAATGAAATACAAATTAAAACTATAATAAGATGCCACTACATAGCCACTAGCATGGCTAAAATTAAGGACTAACTAGTACCAAGTGTTGACAAATAAGAAGTGTAACTGTCATACATTGTTATTGAGACTGTAAAATGACATAACCATTTTACAAAATAGTTTGACAGTTTCTGATAAAATTAACCACATTTTTAGCTTTGAGCTTGCAGTTCCACTCCTAGGTATGTACCAGATAGAAATAAAACATGTATTGAGCCAAGATGGCCGAATAGGAATAGCTCCGTTCTACAGCTCCCAGCGTGAGCGATGCAGAAGACGGGTGATTTCTGCATCTCCATCTGAGGTACCAGGTTCATCGCACTAGGGAGTGCCAGACAGTGGGCGCAGGACAGTGGATGCAGCACACCATGCGTGAGCCGAAGCAGGGCAAGGCATTGCCTCACTTGGGAAGCGCAAGGGGTCAGGGAGTTCCCTTTCCTAGTCAAAGAAAGAAGTGACAGACAGCACCTGGAAAATCGGGTCACTCCCACCCTAATACTGCGCTTTTCCAACGGGCTTAAAAAACGGCACACCAGGAGATTATATCCCGCACCTGGCTCGGAGGGTCCTATGCCCACGTAGTCTCCCTGATTGCTAGCACAGCAGTCTGAGATCAAACTGCAAGGTGGCAGCGAGGCTGGGGGAGGGGCAACTGCCATTGCCCAGGCTTGCTTAGGTAAACAAAGCAGCCTGGAAGCTCGAACTGGGTGAAGCCCACCACAGCTCAAAGAGGCCTGCCTGCCTCTGCAGGCCCCACCTCTGGGGGCAGGGCACAGACAAACAAAAAGACAGCAGTAACCTCTGCAGACTTAAACGTCTCTGTCTGACAGCTTTGAAGAGAGTAGAGGTTCTCCCAGCATGCAGCTGGAGATCTGAGAACGGGCAGACTGCCTCCTCAAGTGGGTCCCTGACCGCTGACCCCCGAGCAGCCTAACGGGGAGGCACCCCCAAATAGGGGCAGACTGACACATCACACGGCCGGGTACTCCTCTAAGACGAAACTTCCAGAGGAATGATCAGGCAGCAGCATTCGCGGTTCACAAAAATCTGCTGTTCTGCAGTCTCCGCTGCTGATACTCAGGCAAACAGGGTCTGTAGTGGACCCCTAGCGAACTCCAACAGACCTTCAGCTAAGGGTCCTGTCTGGTAGAAGGAAAACTAACAAACAGAAAGGACATCCACACCAGAAACCCATCTATACATCACCATCATCAAAGACCAAAAGTAGATAAAACCACAAAGATGGGGAAAAAACAGAGCAGAAAAACTGGAAATTCTAAAAAGCAGAGCACCTCTCCTCCTCCAAAGGAACGCAGCTCCTTACCAGCAATGGAACAAAGCTGGACGGAGAATGACTTTGACTAGTTGAGAGAAGAAGGCTTCAGACGATCAAACTACTCTGAGCTACAGGAGGAAATTCAAAACAAAGGCAAAGAAGTTAAAAACTTTGAAAAAAATTTAGATGAATGTATAACTAGAATAACCAATACAGAGAAGTGCTTAAAGGAGCTGATGGAGCTGAAAGCCAAGGCTCAAGAACAACGTGAAGAATACAGAAGCCTCAGGAGCTGATGCGAACAACTGGAAGAAAGGGTATCAGTGATGGAAAATGAAATGGATGAAATGAAGCAAGAAGGGAAGTTTAGAGAAAAAAGAATAAAAAGAAATGAACAAAGCCTCCAAGAAATATGGGACTATGTGAAAAGACCAAATCTACATCTGATTGGTGTACCTGAAAGTGATGAGGAGAATGGAACCAAGTTGGAAAACACTCTGCAGGATACTATCCAGGAGAACTTCCCCAATATAGCAAGGCAGGCCAACATTCAGATTCAGGAAATACAGAGAACGCCACAAAGATACTCCTTGGGAAGAGCAACTCCAAGACACATAATTGTCAGATTCACCAAAGTTAAAATGAAGGAAAATATGTTAAGAGCAACCAGAGAGAAAGATCTGGCTACCCTCAAAGGGAAGCCCATCAGACTAACAGCTGATCTCTTGGCAGAAACTCTACAAGCCAGAAGAGACTGGGAGCCAATATTCAACATTCTTAAAGAAAAGAATTTTCAACCCAGAATTTCATATCCAGCCAAACTAAGCTTCATAAGTGAAGGAGAAATAAAATACTTCACAGACAAGCAAATACTGAGCGATTTTGTCACCACCAGGCCTGCCCTAAAAGAGCTCCTGAAGGAAGCACTAAACATGGAAAGGAACAACCCGTACCAGCCACTGCAAAAGCATGACCAATTGTAAAGATCATCCAGGCTAGGAAGAAACTGCATCAACTAACGAGCAAAATAACCAACTAACATCATAATGACAGGATCAAATTCACAAATAACAATATTAACTTTAAATGTAAATGGACTAAATGTTCCAATTCAAAGACACAGACTGGCAAATTGGATAAAGAGTCAAGACCCATCAGTATGCTGTATTCAGAAACCCATCTCACGTGCAGAGACACACACAGGCTCAAAAAAAAGGTTGGAGGAAGATCTACCAAGCAAATGGAAAACAAAAAAAGGCAGAGGTTGCAATCCTAGTCTCTGATAAAACAGACCTTAAACCAACAAAAACAAAAGGGACAAAGAAGGCCATTACATAACGGTAAAGGGATCAATTCAACAAGAAGAGCTAACTATCCTAAATATATATGCACCCAATACGGAAGCACCCAGATTCATAAACCAAGTCCTGAGTGACCTACAAAGAGACTTAGACTCCCACACAATATTAATGGGAGACTTTAACACCCCACTGTCAACATTAGACAGATCAATGAGACAGAAAGTTAACAAGGATACCCAGGAATTGAACTTAGCTCTACACCAAGCAGACCTAATAGACATCTGCAGAACTCTCCACCCCAAATCAACAGAATATACATTTTTTTCAGCACCGCACCACACCTATTCCAAAATTGACCACATAGTTGGAAGTAAAGCTCTCCTCAGCAAATGTAAAAGAACAGAAATTATAACAAACTGTCTCTCAGACCACAGTGCAATCAAACTAGAACTCAGGATTAAGAAACTCACTCAAAACCAGTCAACTACATGGAAACTGAACAACCTGCTCCTGAATGACTGCTGGGTACATGACGAAATGAAGGCAGAAATAAAGATGTTCTTTGAAACCAACGAGAACAAAGACACAACATACCAGAATCTCTGGGACACTTTCAAAGGCATGTGTAGAGGGAAATTTATAGCACTAAATGCCCACAAGAGAAAGCAGGAAAGATCCAAAATTGACACCCTAACATCACAATTAAAAGAACTAAAAAAGCAAGAGCAAACACATTCAAAAGCTAGCAGAATGCAAGACATAACTAAAATCAGAGCAGAACTGAAGGAAATAGAGACACAAAAAACCCTTCAAAAAATTAATGAATCCAGGAGCTGGTTTTTTGAAAAGATCAACAAAATTGATAGACCACTAGCAAGACTAATAAAGAAGAAAAGAGAGAAGAATCAAATAGACGCAATAAAAAATGATAAAGGGGATATCACCACCGATCCCACAGAAATACAAACTACCATCAGAGAATACTACAAACACCTATACACAAATAAACTAGAAAATCTAGAAGAAATGGATATATTCCTCGACAAATACACCCTCCCAAGACTAAACCAGGAAGAAGTTGAATCTCTGAATAGACCAACAACAGGTTCTGAAATTGTGGCAATAATCAATAGCTTACCAACCAAAAAGAGTCCAGGACCAGATGGATTCACAGCCGAATTCTACGAGAGGTACAACGAGGAACTGGTACCATACCTTCTGAAACTATTCCAATCAATAGCAAAAGAGGGAATCGCCCCTAACTCATTTTATGAGGCCGACATCATCCTGATACCAAACCCAGGCAGAGACACAACCAAAAAAGAGAATTCTAGACCAATACCCTTGATGAACATTGATGCAAAAATCCTCAATAAAATACTGGCAAACCTAATCTAGCAGCACATCAAAAAGCTTATCCACCATGATCAAGTGGGCTTCATCCCTGGGATGCAAGGCTGGTTCAACATATGCAAATCAATAAATGTAACCCAGCATATAAACAGAACCAAAGACAAAAACCACATGATTATCTCAATACATGCAGAAAAGGCCTTTGACAAAATTCAACAACACTTCATGCTAAAAACTCTCAAAAAGTTAGGCATTGATGGGATGTATCTCAAAACAATAAGAGCTAGCTATGACAAACCCACAGCCAATATCATACTGAATGGGCAAAAACTGGAAACATTCCCTTTCAAAACTGGCACAAGACAGGGATGCCCTCTCTCACCACTCCTATTCAACATAGTGCTGGAAGTTCTGGCCAAGGCAATCAGGCAGGAGAAGGAAATAAAGGGTATTCAATTAGGAAAAGAGGAAGTCAAATTGTCCCTGTTTGCAGGTGACATGACTGTATATCTAGAAAACCCCACTGTCTCAGCCCAACATCTCCTTAAGCTGATAAGCAACTTCAGCAAAGTCTCAGGATACAAAATCGATGTACAAAAATCACAAGCATTCTTATACACCAATAACAGACAAACAGAGAGCCAAATCATGAGTGAACTCCCATTCACAATTGCTTCAAAGAGAATAAAATACCTAGGAAACCAACTTACAAGGGACGTGTAGGACCTCATCAAGAAGAACTACAAACCACTGCTCAATGAAATAAAAGAGGATACAAACAAATGGAAGAACATTCCATGCTCATGGGTTGGAAGAATCAATATCGTGAAAATGGCCATACTGCCCAAGGTAATTTATAGATTCAATGCCATCACCATCAAGCTACCAATGACTTTCTTCACAGAATTGGAAAAAACTACTTTAAAGTTCATATGGAACCAAAAAAGAGCCCGCATCACCAAGCCAATCCTAAGCCAAAAGAATAAAGCTGGAGGAATCACGCTACCTGACTTCAAACTATACTACAAGGCTACAGTAACCAAAACAGTGTGGTACTGGTACCAAAGCAGAGATGTAGAACAATGGAACAGAACAGAGCCCTCAGAAATAATGCCACATATCTACAACTATCTGATCTTTGATAAACCTGACAAAAACAAGCAATGGGGATAGGATTCCCTATTTAATAAATGGTGCTGGGAAAACTGGCTAGCCATATGTAGAAAGCTGAAACTGGATCCCTTCCTTACACCTTATACAAAAATTAATTCAAGATGGATTAAAGACTTATATGTTAGACCTAAAACCATAAAAACCCTAGAAGAAAACCTAGGCATTACCATTCAGAACATAGGCATGGGCAAGGACTTCATGTCTAAAACATCAAAAGCAATGGCAACAAAAGCCAAAATTGACAAATGGGATCTAATTAAACTAAAGAGCTTCTGCACAGCAAAAGAAACTACCATCAGAGTGAACAGGCAACCTACAAAATAGGAGAAAATTTTTACAACATGCTCATCTGACAAAGGGCTAATATCCAGAATCTACAATGAACTCAAACAAATTTACAAGAAAAAAACAAACAACCCCATCAAAAAGTGGGCAAAGGACATGAACAGCCACTTCTCAAAAGAAGACATTTATGCAGCCAAAAAACACATGAAGAAATGCTCATCATCACTGGCCATCAGAGGAATGCACATCAAAACCACAATGAGATACCATCTCACACCAGTTAGAATGGCCATCATTAAAAATTCAGGAAACAACGGGTACTGGAGAGGATATGGAGAAATAGGAACACTTTTACACTGTTGGTGGGTCTGTAAACTAGTTCAACCATTATGGAACTCAGTGTGGCGATTCCTCAAGGATCTAGAACTAGAAATACCATTTCACCCAGCCATCCCATTACTGAGTATATACCCAAAGGATTATAAATCATGCTGCTATAAAGACACATGCATACGTATGTTTATTGTGGCACTATTCAAAATAGCAAAGACTTGAAACCAACCCAAATGTCCAACAACGATAGACTGGATTAAGAAAATGTGGCACATATATGCCATGGAATACTATGCAGCCATAAAAAATGATGAGTTCACGTCCTTTGTAGGGACATGGATGAAACCCGAAAACATCATTCTCAGTAAATTATTGCAAGGACAAAAAACCAAACACCGCATGTTCTCACTCATAGGTGGGAATTGAACAATGAGAACACATGGACACAGGAAGGGGAACATCACACTCCGGGGACTGTTGTGGGGTGGAGGCATGGGGGAGGGATAGCATTAGGAGATATACCTAATGTAAATGATGAGTTAATGGGTGCAGCACACCAACATGGCACATATATACATATGTAACAAACCTGCACATTGTGCACATGTACCCTAAAACTTAAATTATAATAATAATAAAATAAAATAACAGCAACAACAAAAAAAACAGTAACTACCACATAGGTATAATATTAAGAATAAAAGAAATAATCATATACAAAAAAAAGAAATAAAACATGTATCTAGACAAAGACTTGTATGTATGACACAACAATTTTACAAAATAGTTTGGCAGTTTTTTATAAAATTAACCACCCTCTTAGCTTTGACCTTGCAGTTCCACTCCTAGGTATGTACCAAATAGAAATAAAAACATATATCTAGATAAAGACTTTTATGTAAATGCTCACAGCAAGTTTATTACCATAGATGGAACCAATAATATACCTGAAGAGCTTGATATAACAAAACAAATAAATAGTATGATATAACAAAAGAATACTAATCAGCAATAAGACGATATATACTGTACAATTTTCTTTATATAAAATACAAAAACAGGCAAAGTTAATCTGTAGTTACAGACAGCAGACAGACTTGTATTTGGCTTATAGTGAGGACTTACTAAAATAACTCTAAGGGAACTTTAGGAGGTGATAAAATATTTCATATCTTGATTATTGTGATGGATATACAACTATATACATTTGCTAAAATAATACAATAACTGTACTTTTAATGTGGGGACCTTTTATTACATATAACACATCTTTTGATAAAGATTATTTAAATAACAAATATCAAAACAAAGTCAATAATATAGCATAAAATTATAGAAGAAACTATGCTTGTCAAAAAATGAAACATTAACATTTTTCCCAAAATTGTTTGACATATTCTTCCACAGATCCATGGAAATGCCAAGAGTTCAGCCTAGTTTTATAGGCTAGAATTATTTCTTCTTGTTCTTCATGTATAATTTAGAACAATTGCTGAAATCTTCTGTCTTTCTTGACCAAAGTAAGTATTTTTGTTGGTTGTGGTCAGTTGAGATGATACTGAGATTTTAAAAAATTATGAGAAATCCAAGTGAAATAAAAAGATACATATTCGTATACTTTCTTACATGGGCATTTGTTCACTCATGCCTGTCCTTGCGATCTTGTAGAAAGCCAGTGAAGTAGTAACATAGAGTCAAAGGTAAAGTCAAGATCATTCTCAAAGGCATGAAAAAGTCAAAGGAGACCTGGGGCTAAATGCTTCTGTAGAAAATTTTGTTCACTCCTTCCCATTTTTAAAGTCTTTATTCTCCTCTACCAAAGGAGAGTGAGGACAAAGAAGGTCTTCAGGAAGAAGATACAGTCTGGTTGTAAGTTCTACTCCCTTTTAAGAGATTAAAGAAAATATTTCTTCTAAGAATTTTTTATCATTTCTGTTTCAACACTATAATTGACTTATCCTAGATCTCTGAAGCAGAGGTTTAACTAGGATCCTGGTAACTAACTTGGTGGAGGGGGAAAAACAATTAAAACATAAAAACCTGAAAATTACCTAATACATTATTTTAGTTTTCTATTCAACATAAAATTACCACAAGTTTAGTGGCTTATAACAATGCATATTTATGATCATACAGTTTCTGTATATCAGGAGTCTGGACACAAGTTAGTTAGGTTCTCGACCAGGCTGGGTTCTCACCTGGAGGCACAACTGAAGAAAGGCCCCACTTCCAAGCTCACTCATGCCATTGCCAGAATTTATTTCCTTGTGGCCATAAAACTGAGGAACACAGCTTCTTGCTGGCTGTTGGCTAGAGACTGTTCTCAGCAACTTTTCCACAGCTTATTGCCATATAAGCCTGTTAACATTGCAGTTCACTTCTTCAAAGACAACAAAGGAAAAAGTCTTCAAAGCAGGTGAAGTCTACCAGCAATATGGAGTCCTTCATATTGTAATGTAATCAAGGGAGTGACATCCCATCACTATTGCCATAATCTGGTGGTTAAAAGCAAGTCACAGCTTCTCTCCACATGCAAGGGGAGGGGATTAAATAAGAAGGTAGACATCATGAAGGTGACTTTAAAGTCTGTCCACTTCAAACATACTGTGTGCTAGGCATGTCTTAACATTGTTTATATTGGCTGGGGCAATGAAAAACATTCAACAAGTGGTAATTATCACTTGAATAAATAAATACACACACACATACATGTATATTTCCTAACGTGTAATAGGGATTATGTCTTAGCATGAAAGTTATTCAGTGTTACGTCCCATCAGTATCTAAACCCAGGATTTTTACCCTCTGCTCCTCTGGCCTCCCTCCTGATGGATCCCTGTTGGTGCCAGGCAGGAATGGGCTGCCTAGGGATTCATCGAGCTCCCAGCACCTCCCTGCTGTCTCCTACACTCCTGTATTTCACTCACCTCAGCTCTCTAACTTGACTTGGCTCCAGGTAAAGTTGGGAACTTCTCTGGCAAACAGACTTTCAGCTTCTCTTGTAGGGGTGTGTGTTTGGGAGAGGAACCAATTCTGTGGTTGGGGCACTCACAGTATTTGGGGTGTCTCCTGGGTCCTGCAGGAGCAGTCCACTTCCCTCAGAGGGTCTGTGGGTCCTCTCCAGTGTTTTATTGTAGTAGTTTCATAGTTTGAGGTCTGAGATGTAAGTCTTTAATGAATTTTAATTTGATTTTTGTATAAGGTGAGAGATAGGGATGAAGTTTAATTCTTCTGCATATAGATATCCAGTTTTCCCATTACCATTTACAGAAGAGACTGCCTTTTCTTCTATGTATGTTCTTAGCATCTTTGTTGAAAACAAGTTCACTGTAAGATGTGTGGATGTGTTTCTGGGTTCTCTATTCTGTGCCATTGGCCTATGTGTCTGTTTTTTTGCCAGTACCATGCAGTTTGGGCTACTGTAGCTCAGTCATATAATTTGAAGTCAGGTAATGTGATTCATCCAGTTTTGTTCTTCTTGCTCAGGATATCTTTGGCTATTCTGGGTTGTTTGTAATTGCATATAAATTCTACAATTCCTTGGTATTTTGATAGGGATTGCATTGAATCTATATACTGCTTTTGGTAGTATCAACATTTTAACAATGTTGATTCTTCCAATCCATGAACATGGAATATATTTCCATTTTTTGTGTGCGTCTTCTTCAATCTCTGTCATCAGCATTTTATAGTTTTTACCATAGATGTCTTTCACTTTTTTGGTTAAGTTAGTTCCTAGTTATTTAATTTTATTTGCAGCTATTATAAACAGGATTACTTTCTTGATTTCTTTTTTCAGACTGTTCACTGTTCTAATATAGAAATGCTATTGGTTTTTGTAGGTTGATGCTGTATGTTGCAACTTCATTGAATTTGTTTATCAGTTTATGGTTTTCATGTGGAGTCTTTAGGTTTTTTCAAATATAAGATTGTATCATCGGCAAACAAGGAGAATTTGAGTTCTTCTTTCCAATTTGGATTCCCTTTATTTCTTTCTCTTGTCTGATTGCTCCAGCTACGACTACCAGTACTATGTTGAATAATAGTGGTGAAAGGGGGCATCCTTGTCTTTTTCCAGTTCTTAGAGGAAAGGCTTTTAGTGTTTCCCCATTCAGCATGATACTATGGGTCTGTCATATGTGGCTTTTATTATGTTGAGGTATGTTTCTTCCATACACAATGTTTTGATGGTATTTATCACAAAGAGATGTAAAATTTTATCAAATGTTTTCTCAGCATCAACTGAAATGATCATATGGCTTGTATCTTTCATTCTTTTGATACAATGTATCACATTGATTGATTTGCATTTGTTGAGCCATCCTTACATCACTGAGATAAATCCCACTTGGTCATGATGAATGATCTTTTTGATGTATTGTTGAATTTAGTCTGCTAGTATTTTGTTGAGGATTTTTGCATCAACATTTTTCAGGACATTCACCTATAGATACTGGCCTTTTCTTTTTTTGATGTGTCTTTGTCTGGTTTTGGTGTCAGCATAATACTGACCTCATTGAATGAATTTCCCTCCCCCTCTAGGTTTTGGAATAGTCAGAGTGGGATTGGTATTAGTTCTTTTATAAATGCTCATAAAAATTCAGCTATGAAGCCATCAGTTACTAGGCTTTTTCTTTGCTAGCAGACATTTTATTATGGCTAATATTAAGTTCAATGTTTCTTTGTTAATTTTCTGTCTAGAAGATATCTCCAATGCTGAAAGTGGGTTGTTGAAGTCTCCAGCTATTATTGTATTAGGTCTATCTCCCTCTTTAGCTCTAATAGTATTTGCTTTATTTGTCTGGGGGATACAGTATTGAGTGCATATATATTTACATTCATTATATTCTATTGCTGAATTGACCCCTTTATTATTGTATAATGACCTCGTTTGTCTGTTCCTACAGTTTTTGTCTTGAAATCTATTTTGACAGATGTAAATATAGCTATTCCTGCTCTTCTTTAGTTTCCATTGCCATAGAATATTTTTCTATGCCTTTATTTTCAGTCTATGTGTATCTTTATAAGTGAAGTGTATTCCTTGTAGGCAACATATCATTAGGTTTTGCTTTTTCATCCCTTCAGCCACTCCATGTATTTTGTTTGAGAGTTTATTCCATTCACATTCAATGTTATTATTAATAAGTAGGGACTTACTCCTGCCATTTTGTTATTTGTTTTCTGGTTGTTTTGTGGTCTCCTCTTCCCTTTTTCCTTCATTCCTGTATTTCTATTAGTGAAGGTGATTTTCTCTGGTGGTATGCTTTAATTTCCTGCTTTGTGTGTGTATATCCATTGTATGTTTTTCTTATTTGAGATTACCAGGAAGTTTACAAATACTAACTTATATCTCATTATTTTAAACTGCTGACAATTTAACACTGATTGTGTAAATAAGTAAGCAAGCATGCAAAAAGAAAACTAATAAAAACTCTACACTTTAACTACATCCCACTAGTTTTTTACCTTTTGTTGTTTCTATTTATGTCTCACTATACTGTCTGTCTTGAAAAGCTGTTGCAGTTACTATTTTTGATTGGTTCATCATTTAGTCTTTCTACTCGAGTCAAAAGAAGTTTATAACACACCGCAATTAGAGGTATACTATTCTGTGTTTTTCTGTGATGCTACTGTTACCAGTGAGTTTTGTACCTTCAGATCATTTATTCTTGTTCTTTAACACCCTTTTCTTTCAGATTAAAGAACTCTCTTTAGCATTTCTTTGCATGGCACATCTGGTGTTGATGAAATCCCACAGCTTTTGTTTGTTTGAGAAGGTCTTTATTTTTCCTTCATTCTTAAAGGATATACTATTCTAGGGTAAATTTTTCCTTTTCTTTCAGCACTTTAAATATGTCACGCTACTCTCTCCTGGCTTGTAAGGTTTTATTGAAAAGTGCCATCAGACTTTTCAGCAATAATGGAGTATTGACACTCCATTTTATGTTATTTGTTTCTTTTCTTTGCTGCTTTTAGGATCCTTTCTTTATCCTTGGCCTTTGGTAGTTTGATTACTAAATGCCTTGAGGTAGTCTTCTTTGGCTTAAATCTGCTCAGTGTTCTAAAACCTTCTGGTACTTGAATATTGATATTTTTCTCTAGATTTGAGAATTTCTCTGAAATCCCTTTGAATAAACTTTCCATCCCTATCCCTTTATCTACCTCCTCTTGAAGACCAATAACTCTTAGATTTGCCCTTTTGAGACTACTTTCTAAATCTTGTAGGCATGCTTCACTGTTTTTGTTTCTTTTGTCTCTTCTGGCTGTGTATTTTCAAGTAGCCTGTCTTCAAGCTCACTAATCCTTTCTTCCTCTTGATCAATTCTATTATTAAGAGACTCTGATGCATTCTTCAGTATGTCAGTTGCATTTTTCATCTCCATAATTTCTTCTTGATTCTTTTAAATTATTTTAATCTCTTTATTAAATTTATCAGATAGGACTCTGAATTCCTTCTGTGTGTTATCTTGAGTTACTTTGAGTTTTCTCAAATCAGCTGTTTTTAATTTTCTGTCATAAAGGTTATGTATCTCTGTTTCTATAGGATTTGTCCCTTATGCTTTATTTAGTTCATTTGGTGAGGTCATGTTTTTCTGCATGGTGTTAATATTTGTATATGTTCTTCAGTGTCTGAGCATTGAAGAGTTAGGTATTTATTGTAGTCTTCACAGTCTGGGCTTGTTTTGCCAGCCCTTCTTTGGAAGGCTATCTAGGTATTCATAGGGACTTGGACTCCAAGACCAATAACACTGTGTTTTTTTGCAGACTTATAGAGGTACTGCCTTAGTGGTCTTGCACAAAATCTGGAACAGTTCTCTGGATTGCCAAGCAGAGACTGTTGTTCTTTTACTTTACTTTCTCACAAACATTTGGAGTCTCTTTCTCTCTGGTCTGAGCCACCTGGAACTTTGGGTATGGATGCAAGCACCCCTGTGGCCACCACCAGTGGGACTGCACTGGATCAGACCTAAGGCCCACAGAGCACTGGGTTGAGTCTTGCCCAGGGTCCTTCCTGTCATGGTGGCAAATTCTCCCAGGGCTCAACCATGTCCAGAGATTCTATCTGGGAGTCAGGAATTGGAATAAAAAATCTGCAATTTACCTGATGTTTTATTCTACTGCAGCTAAGCTGGCATTCAAATCACAATACGAAGGCCCTCCCACTCTTTCCTCCCCTTTCTATAGGCAAAGGAGCCTTTTTCTGTGACCATCATCACCAACAGTCCACAGGGGGTCCTATCAGGCCACCCCTGATGTTTTCTTAGAGCCCAAGGGCTCTTCTGGCAGCTTGTGATGAATGCTGCCAGGCCTGGGACTCACCCTTTAGGACAGTGGGCTCCCTTCTGGCCCAAGGTAGGTCCAGAAATGCTGCCCAAGAGCCTAGGCCTAGAGTCAAAAACCCCAAGAGCCTGCTTGTTGCTCTAATCCACTGTGAACAAGCTGGTACCTATTTTGCAAGAAAAGTCACACTTTTCCCCTGACTTTTCTCAAACAGAAGAGGTCTTTCACTGTAGCTATCATAGCTGGGAGTGTGCTAGGTCTCCAGAATATCTCAGAGCACAAGGCCCAGGGTATACTCCCTAGGTATCACTGATGTTTATTCAGGGCCCAAGAGCTCTTTAGTCAGCAGGTGATAAAACCTGCCAGAAATGGGTTCTTCCACTCGAGGCAGTAGGTTTCCTTTTGGCACAGGTTGTGTCTAGAAATGTCATCTGGGAGCTAATACCCGGAATGGGGGCATCACAACTCTGCCCTATGCACCATTCTACTTTGGCTGAGCTGGTATCCAAAAAGCAAGACAAAGTCTTCTTTAATCTACACCCTCCTCTCTTTAAGCAGAAGGAAGGAGTTACTTTTGTTGCTATGAGTTGCACTGCTTGGGGTTGGGGAAGGAATGGTGCAAGACCTCCCTTAACCTTGCCAGACAAGCTTACTGGCTGTATGCCCAGCCTAGCATGAGGTATTGTCTAGGAACTGAAGTCCTAGACAAGGACTAGGGGTAGGATTCAAGTTTACCTATGAACCAAGAGCACTTTGGTCCACAGTGGTGAAGCTTGCCAAGAAACTCAATTGCTGACTGCTGGGTTGGGCAATTCCCCTCTGGCTAGGCCTGGTCCAAATGCTCCCTCTGCAAGGCCACTGGCTGAGCCCAACACAGCTTTATTCTCTGGACAGGCTGGTGCTGTGTTCAATGCAAAGTCCTTCAGTTGCTGTGCTCTCTCTCCCTAGAATGTACAAATTATCTCTCTGTGCTGCATGGCCACTAGAGAGGACAGGAAAGAGTGGCATCAACGATTTAAGACTGTCTCTCCTGACCTCCTCAATGCCTCTTTCCATCATATGAAGTTAAAAACGGATAGTGTTATTGCTCGCCTCACCTGATTTTTTGTTCTTGTGATGGTGCTTTTCTGTGTGCAGTTGTTAAAATTTAGTGTTCCTGTAGTGGGCACAAACGGTGTAGACTTCTATTCTGCCATCTTTCTCTGATGGGACAATTTTTTTTAACAATGTTGGAATTATTTTTGGTTGAAATTCTGAAGTTTCCTCTAGTTTTCTAATATTTTAAAATAAATTTAAAATACTGATTTTACTAATAATAGTATTTACATCCCAAGTATGTATGTATAAGTATGCATACATGTTTTTTCATCCCTGTCTCTTTGTAATATGCTTTTATATATTAATTGAAAAGCCAGTAAGCCAGTTAACTTCTTTAATATTTGAATCATCAAATACCTGAACTAGCTTTTTCCAGTGGCAGGTATTGACTGGTAAACCTCTTTCCCTCTCCTGTAACACAACTGTGCTTTATTGATATTTGGATCATAATCTAAAGCCAATCATTCTAGTTTGGCATTTGCTCTCTACATGTCTGTGTACCAGCGAACAATAGGTCCCATTTTCTTGGAGAAAAAGAGGATGGCTGAGATTAAACTAGGTTCATTTAAAGAACACTGCCATTGTCTGACTATCCCAGGAAGTCTTAGCACAATGCTACTCATACCACCTTCATCCAGAAATCCCTAGAGGGAGGCATAGGAGGAGCCACTAAGCAAAATTCCAAGCCTTACTCTTTTCACACTGATCAGTTCAGGAGCACGCATCCCACCTGTTTGCTGAAGATGAAAGAAAACCCGTAACAGTAAACAATCGATGTACGGAAAAAGTGTTTCCTCATTGGAGATAATATATATAAATGAGGATTTTACCTGCCCAGATAAGAAATTAAGAAATATTTAATGTATTAACTCATTTAGCCTTTTGAGTATACTATGTATCTTGCATATAGTATACTTAGAGTGGAAATGTCACATAAACAGGACAGACTTGACCCTATCCCCATGCAGTTCACATTCCACTAGGGCGAGGCATACAGTAAATAATAAATGTATAAAAGCGAATTTTAGTGTTTCTCATATAAACAGTGGATTATCTGTTAGTGTCCTAATTACATAGAATATTCAGAGAATTTCCCTTTGATTAAAGTGACCAGTAACTTCTCATCTCCACTGTGTCACATTTGAAAGTGACAGGTGACACATCAGCAATTACACTGGGACAACAGTTGTAAATCCAAGCTAACCAGAACATAACCAGGATGTATGGTTACTCTGTCTTCGAACGTAGTTTCACTCTAGCTGAGATTAAAAAAAAAAAAAAAGAATAGAAATCAATAAAGTAGAAAATAAGGGAAAAGAGTACTTGAAGTGGTAGAACAGCATATAAATTGAGATCGTTCTCTGCCTAAAGAATAAAAAATGTCTAATGTGGCCAGCACAGACTGACTTAGTCCAAAGGTCAGCAAACTATGTCCCTCAGTTTAAATGCCGTCTGTGCTTTTATAAACAATCAAATTAGAACACAGCCACAACCCTTTGGTGTACTATTCTCTATTGCTCTTTCATGTAGCAACAGCAGAGTTAAAGGACTTGTAGAAAAAACTACTAGGCCTGGATCTATCTACAAGGAGACATGAGCTTCTCACTGACATTACCATGTATTATGTCCCACTGAGACACCACCACCTTTAGCAATCCAGGCTCATGTAGGAGGCATCTAAACTGACCACAGCTCCTGGACAATGATTTGGACAGCTTGCCACCCTGCTGAAGGCACCAGCCTTTCACCTTCAATGAGGCTCATTCCTGTCCTCCTTACAGGGACCTTTTATACTCCTTCCATATGGCATCTAGGGCCCAGGGTATTTGGCAGACAGATCAAGTTATTTCACCATTGAATCAGTTAGTTTTGCCCAGATTCCAGCTCCCTTCTGAATATACAGCATTTTCTCAGTTATATATGTGCCTGTTGGTCAACAAAATAACTTCTGCACTCTGCCCAACTCAACACTACCTGGACAAAAGTCTACTTCTTATTTTCAACAAATGTCAGACACTATGAAAAAAAGACTAATTGACTAGTTACAGTGGGGACTGTATGCCTCACAAAGCCTAAAATATTTTCTATCTGGCCATTTATAGAAAAAGTTTGCTAATCTCTGATCTAGGGAAAGATTAGCTTGAGGTGCAGTTGGAGAGGTAGGTGCCCTGCTATTAAGATAAAAATATTTCAGAGTGCTCAAAGCAATCATTTTTGCAGTGATCCAATTTGAATATCCATAATTATAGAATGATAGAAGCATAAGATACCTCAAGAGATAAATCTGCCATCATTATATAAATGGATTATTCAGGTTGATAGGACATTTTCCACACAATTCACCATTTGCTTCTTCCCTTAGTAATTTCCTTGGATAAAATAGAACCTCTCTTTTCAAATAGTCACATTAGTAATTTCAGCTAAATAATAAGGTGCATTTTGATAGCTTATAATGGCCTAAACTGTGGAATATATAAAAGAAAAAACAATACATGAATGATTACTATCCATTTATAATTTGTCTGTAGGATGAGAGTAAGAAAGAGTGATACATAAAAAAGGAAGAAAGAAAGAAATGAATACAAAGGTCACATATAATCATGTACCAATACAACCCACATCTTGCAAATAACGAAACATAATTTATAAATAATGATTGAGCTGGTAGAATCATTAGGGCTGTTTAATGATGTTGCACAGGAAGTGACATAATGCACTCCGTTTAGAAAGCACTCTTACGGTTCAGGGTTTTTTTCTTTAATATATCATTTTGACCAAAGAAAAGACATACAACACACAAAAAAAGAGAATGCAAATGGTAAACATTTGAGAGACAGATGGTTTTACCTAAAAACAATTGGTATTTTGCAGAACATAGTGGAGAAAAGTAGGATTAGATACTCAATCCTGGAAGTAAACTTCGGAAACTTTGAGCTGCAAACACTGAGCACTTTCTGAAACTACTAATTAGCAAACTGATCACTGAAAAAGACTGTGCTTCTGGTAGGTCTGTATAAAGCAAAAATAACATCAAACTCACAGCTGAGAATGAGATAATGCAAGATGAAATACCAGGCCAGAAGTGAGCGATTTGCCTTTTAACCCTACTAAGTGCAGATTTTAGTAAAGTTTTAACCTTCGTATGTGCTGTATGTGAAAAAGAATAGATATTTCTATCCATGTCATGGGTACACCATCAAACTAATGTATCATGAAAATAACAGTTCTTATTTCAAAGCTCAAGTTCAGTGACTTTCAACCAATGGTTTCCTTGTTTCGTAAACGTCCTGAATTATTGATAAATATCTTGAGGTAATGGACAATTCTTTTGCCCGCATTCGGTTAGCACCATTTCACAATCTTCTTAAATAAGGCTGATTTCTATCTGGGTTTATATGAATTAAGTTTCCTGGCATACCCCCTCTACTCTTGCTCCTTGGAGAATCTGGTCTGTGTAGTCCGCTAAGATAGGAGTTCCTCCTTATAAATATTTATAACAAATTAATGGGTATCTAAAATTTTCTTCTCCAGGATTAAATGACATGAAAATTATAGCAGTTTTTAATGTCTGACACAAAGCTGACTTCCAGCTTCTGTCTCATCTTCTAGGAGATGGCCTTTATTCAGTCCATTTTTACCTGACCAATGATTCAATTTTCTTAATGAAATAGCAACACACTGCCAACAGGCATTAAATGAGTGTTTTTAGCAACATAGTCCTGGTTTGCTATGTATTTAAAAATCATCACCAATATATATTTTATGTTTCTAAAAACACTAATTTATAGTATTGTTTTGTCTTCAGGGGAATCAATAATTTGGAACTGTTTTTGATTATTTGTATGTATTTTGTATGCTGGGGAGGGATGGGAAATAAACTCAAAACAATTGTTTGCAGATTATAGCTAGTAAGTATTTTCTGTTTCTTTGGACAGGAAGAATTACCTGTCACCTTCCTAAAGACTGTGTGCACTTCTGCTATTTCTTTTGCTTAAACATTTTCTTCATCTATTATATTACATCGGATCTGAGATGAATTTATAGGAATGGGACAAATTTGGATATATGTAGAAATATTTAGACTGTGAAATAGGGTTCATATTCTGAACTAGTAAAATAAATTCCATTAAAATGCTTTAAATATTTTAATCTCATTTAAATAAAACAGAATACAAAGAGAAAAAAATGTAAGCTTCATTACCAGAAACCCTCAAAAACCACTGTCAGGTTATTTATTTGTAGCATTTCTGGGGTGATTATGATGAGCTAGAAGCCATCTTGCCTTTCCTAAATGCCTCATAACATTAATCTCTGTTTAAGAAACAATAAAATTTTTTTGAAAAATATACAATTTGGCTAAATTACAGATTTGGATATATTTTTAGTGTCATTAATTTTGTTTAAAAACGAGCAACCTAGCTAAACACATGGTATATTTTGTTGGTAGACTTCACATCCACTAACTCTAAAAATCATAAAAATGAGCACAATTTCTGTCCAAAAAAGAAAGAAATATTTGATTTGAAATGCTAAGTTTTTTCCAATATATTGCAACACATTTTGTTTTATTTTCTAATATCAGTGCATTTGTACATTCAATCAATTATACAATCAACAGAGAACCCACAAAGTAATAAGACCTATGCAAAAAATAAAAATATGCATTTTCTCTGCCTTCAAAATGCTTACAATTTGGTAGAGGAAATAAACATTAAGAAAATACAATTATTACTAGGGATCAAATAATAAGTTTTCAGTGATTTTGATAGGTACATGAAATATTTGAAATCAAATGTATAGGTACTTCTTTAAGACATAGTATCATTTAAATATTTATTATAAACCATGTTTAGACTTTTGGTGATTACACTGGTTAGGCCATTTATCCATGTTAATAGAATAATTTTATAAAACATTCGAGAAAAACCTACCAATTCCACTCTGCTGGGACTTGAATACAAGAGACCCAATACAATCAAACCCTATTGAGTAGCACTGTTACTTTACCAGATCTGACTTTGTTTAATTCCCGAGGAAGTGGTGGAGTAGTTTGTTAATGGATACACTCTGTAAATAGAATTTTCAAAAGAATGTTCACAGTTGGGCCTCCTGTTGTTTTCTGTTGGTTTGAAAGGGGGCATTCACAGCTGCAGAAAGCAGTTCGCAATTATCAAATTGGCTTTTTCTACAATGTAAGATAATACTAACACATGCAGTTTCTGGCATTTTCACAAAAACAGCAAGCCAATCATTTGCATTTTCACATTAGGTGTGGACATTTCCTCTCTGGGTCTAATTGACCTTATCCAAGCTATAGAGAAGAAAATTTGGAGAGCTAGAGGAAACCCATTTTCAAAATCAAGCCACTGAACCCAAATCAGATTAAGGGCATCTAAATTAAACTGCCTGATGGGTGGGTTTGTTCCTCCCTGCACACTGGTTTCCACTTTTCAAATATCCCTCTAACAGAAGTTTCAAAGGAACTGGAATCTTGCCAAATCCAGATATACTAAGGCAGATACACTTGACTAAATATGAACAAGTAATAGGGGATTTTGTATGGTCTTACAATGAAATTACCTCCACATAACCCCACATAAGACCATTATGATTAACAGTAGGATGGTGAATATTAAATGACTAGAGTAGTCGAGCATTTATTTCCAAATAAATCTAAGTATTCAAATGTCATTATATTGACAGATTTAAAAAATTGCATAAGGAAAAACAGTACAAATAACTTATCTCAGAGTTTATTTTATCACAAATAATGACATAGTATCAAGGTTCAAAATGAGTCTTAATCACAATACACAAACCACCACTCATGAACAAATATGAAACCTGATCAAGATCTATTAGGCGACAGCACAGGAAAGTAGATGCTAATGTTTTAATTACAATTAATAAAGTGTGTCAAATGGGTATTCTTACAGCTTATGAAGATTGGTTCCTTGTAGAGAAAAGATAGCTCTTATGGTTTGATAAGACTATTTCTGTTGAGCACACATCATTAATTTGATTTTATCTCTTTTGTAAGATATTCATTAAGCTACAACTAAATATATTTATTAAGCTTCAAGTAAAATATGCATTTTAGCAATTTTTAAAATGGAAAGTAGAAAAGGAAAAGCTGGCATTTATCTTGTAAAATGTTACTACCTTAAGCTAGAGCCTGTTTTTAAATATTAATTAATTTTATTTTAAAACCCAATAATGATTTTACAACTCCATTGTCATGATACAATAGGTCTTTGTCCTTTACAGGTTTAATATTTACTGTTTTGATGATATGCTACTTATGAAGATTGTCAGTGACATAGAATATTGTTTTCAAGTGCAAATTTGAATCAGATGTGCTATAAAGCTGACTGAGGAAGCCACTTAACAAGGACAGGTACTCACTCCCACACATTTACATCTAGCATCCTACACACAATCATTTTAGTGTAGTGATAAAAAGAACTTTCTTAGGTTAAAAAGGCATCAAGTTAACTCGTGCTTGATATATATACAAAACACATGATGGTGATCTCAAATATCATTTAAAAGAAACCACACACTTATCCTAATATGTCTAGCTTGATGAATTTGAGGGTTAGATAGAAGCTCCAGAATATAAATGAACATATTTGTAGTCTACTATATATTCTAAAAAGAATAGAATAGAATAGACTCTTGATATCTGTTAATAATATTACCTGTGAACTTTGGAAATAGCTAAATTTATTCACGTCACTAGAGCATATAATTTCCAGCATCACAAACATCCCTCTCCCCTGTAAATTGCATATGTGAAAAATAGCGGAAAACAATAAAGACTGGTTGAGATGCAGACATTAAAAGATTTAGCTAGGTTTACATACCAGTTAAGATTGGGCTAGATTCACTATATAAGTCAGACCATTTTAACATTAAAATGCCAATTAGAAATTACTGAACTTGTTTTGCAATAGACCACACACAGTAAATACTATAAATTCTAAGTCCATGAAAGCCAAGAAACTATTTTAGTAAAAGGCAATATTCTCCATGATCTGTTTAAATCCTGGGACGAGTTCTGATTCAACTTAAGATATATAAATCCACAAGAAAATATCACTTCTTTCCTCACAAGAAAAGGCCAGAAAAAAAACCTACAAAAACACAACATTTCAGACGTATCAGAAAACTGAGGTGAAGGGTAAAGTAAATTCCAAGGGGTGAAAAACCTTCTAAGGAAAGAAGAGACACATGAACTGTTTTACCTTCACAGAACACACGAGTAAGAAGTGACCAGCATAAAAATAAAGGAAAACTGCTAAAACATGAATGTATTCTCAAACACCAAGAATGGGCTCAGGTGAAAATTTAGAATTACCTGGAAGCCTCAGGCACAGGTGACTCTGCAATCACTCTCTAGTTTTTTTACTATGAGCCTCCACCTTGTACTCCTGAGAAAGATTGGCATCAGAAAAAGATATCTGAGAGAGTTCCACCTTTGCGGGGGCACAGGCATGAATCTCTTTCCACCTCTTAAACTTTTTCTCATATGAATCAAAGCTATAAACCACTGGGTGAAGGGCAGGAAACTCGAGCCTCTACTCCCAGGCAGGGGTAAATAGTAGAATCCAAAATTGGGTGACCTTTGGGAAGGGGCACAAAACTGGACCTTCTCCTACCACAAGCATTGTCTCAAAGAACAAGCAACAGCAATCTCCTACACAACAAGTTTAGAAAACCCTCTTTCACCAGTCCCAGGCAAAGGTACAAGGTTACTGATGGAGACATAGAAGAAAACTTGGCTCTGTAAAAGAGGTCTACTTCTGTTGGTGAGGTGCGGTAAAGTCTCTCCAAAGCAAGAATCTCACAGATACAAGACAGAGTTTGACTGTCATGAGGAAAACCAGAAATGCTAATAAAGATCCTTCATCGGGATGTATATAGAGAGGATCTGACTAAGACTGAAGCTAGAACACAAAAACTTTAGAGACAATTCTTGCACTTACTGCATGCCTCAAACAAGCCAAGTAACACAGTAGGAAGAGAGATAACAGCACGGAAAAATGCTTTCTATGGTGCAGGTGTGTAGGGACTACAGAAATCTGAGTATACAGCAGGAACATAAAGAAAATTTCACTGACAAACTAGCCCCATATTAAGCAAAAGGTGTTAGTAGCCCACTGTTAGGAAATTTGAAACCTGTGATGCACTAGAGATAACTACAACCACGATAACACCAAACCAAGCTTAACTACTGTCTGGTTTGACTCAGCTTTGCACAGTAACAGCCTGACTGAAGAAGGGGCATGCACCTTTATAAGCATAGGTACTATTCACCTTAGTCTCTACTGTTCTTTCACACATAATTCTAGAATTCAACAAAAAAAAATTATGACACACTCACAGCAGGGGAATAAAATAAGTCTTTGTCAAGAGACAGACAACAGAACCAGACACAGTGCTAACCTAGTGAACAATCAAAGCCTTAAAGTTAATTATAATATATGAAATGATCAAGTGAAAAAACAGGACAACATGGATGAATAATCATCATGGAATTTCAACAGAGAGATGGAAACTATAAAAAGTGCTCAAATGGAAAGGTTAGAATTAAAAAGTATGATATCAGTAATGAAGACTTTTTTAACAGCAGACAGGGTGCAACAGTAGACAGAATCAGCAAACCTAAAAGTAGGTCAATAGAAACTATTCTAATTGTAACCACAAAACAGAGAAAAACATGAGTGGAAAACAAACAAAAACAAAACAGAAGGTAATATCAAATAATCTTAACCCTAGGCATAAATTGCAGTTTTCCTTAAGTATCACATCTTCCCTTCTGACATGGTGGCAAAATTATGAGACATATGAATACTTGGCTAAAGATTAAATTACCAGCCTACTTTGCATGTAGGAGTAACCATGCAGCCAAATTAGGGTCATTGGATTTCAGGAGATACTATATGTGTGATTTTTTAGGTCATGTTCTTAAAACGAAGAGGAAAGCCCTTCTTTTCCTTTCTACACCCTGCTCAAAAGGCTTAGATGGGGGTATTTCCATGAGGATGGTAAATAAACAATTTTATAAAAACCTGGGTCCCTGGCACCATAAACTTATCATGTCAGCTCTGGACTACTTATACTCAGCCTATAATCTGAGATATATATTTCAAGATATTTTTATTTGGAGTATTATTGTAGTAGTGAAACGTATATTCTACTGAAAATAAACCCCCAGCTAGAGAAAGCTTAAAGTTAAATTTGGAATTACTTTATCATTTCTGGATGTAAAACTAACACAGTGTCACCTCACACAGATAACCATCAGAAAATACCAAGAGAATGACAAATTAAGGGGAAAGTCCTTCTTTTCATTTCTTTACTCAACAGACATAGATGTGACTATCCTAAAATAAGTTTTAATTGTGAGAAAAATATTTAATTAAAGTTTGGACAAATTCAGCTAACTAGCTAGTATAAAATATATAACACCAAAATTTTAGCTTTCTAAGCATCATACAAAGAAAGATTAGAAACTAATTAAGTAACACAAATATGTTGCTCCCTCACTATAATAAAGTTAGGGGAAATATCAATTTTCAGAATTGTACACATTTTAAAACCAAAAGTTGAATACTATGATAAACAGCATGTGTAAGTACAGAATAAGAATGTATCTGTAAAACACTAGACACAAACAGTTGTAGATACGAATAACATATACAAATGTGTAGTTTGGCAATAGATAAATTCCAAGAAAAATTTGGTTCTCTGAAGTAATGAATAATAACTCTAAAATAATTTTAGTTTGTACAAAAAACCTAAAATTATATAAGGCTACAGTAAAATACATATGCTATCTAATGATCTAAATATTGTCCTTTGGGATATTCTTAAGCTTATTCTCAATTTGAATTTAAACTATTATATCAAACTGCGAATAAGACTAATAACCTCATTTCTGATTTTAATCTCATTTTCTTCATATAACTATCCACTCACTCACTAAAAACCGCAATTATTGACTTTTATGATCTGCAAAGCTCTACATTGTGCAAGATAAAACATACTGTATTTCAAAATTTTCCCACACAAGTTATTGATTTATTTAAATATGAGTATATTACATATTAAAGTAGCTATAAAACAGAAATAAAAATTGTTTTGTAACTGGAAAACAAACCAGCAACATTTCTTCTCTAATTAGATTCCATGAGCAGAGGTATCATCAATAAGAATTGAAAAAGATGTTAGAATGGAAAGGTTCAAGCCATAAAGCCTTGGAATACAAAAATAGTGCTTTTGTAAGAAAAACAAATACATTATAGGACACAGGAAGAGCACTTATTAGGATGTCAGGAAATCCAGGATTTATTTCTTGCTCTTCCACTACTTATCTATAATCTTAGAGAAATTACTGTGCCTTAGTTTTCTCATTTGTGAGAGGAAGGCAAACTCTAAAAACCTACATTTTCTTCTACTTCTTTGATAACGTGTTATGTTCTTGTGTACAGATGCATTACATACATGTGTTTAGCCATTTGCTCTAGTCCACTTACCCTGGGTAAATGGGTAAATGGGTTCCCCAGTATTTTTGTATTTTTACCAGGTAACTTGTGACATTGAAGAGCTTATGAGCAAGCAACTTTCATTCCTCTAACATACTAAATGTTTGAATGGCAGTGAGTTAACCACCAGTTAACTGCTCTTTGAGTTTTTATGCCATTGGGAATGTTGAACAGAACACCTGCTCCTCTGGAACACAGATAATGAGGTCCAAGAGGTAGCTGGAAGGTTAAGAGCAATCTAAAAACACTTCACCGAGTAAACCTAGTGGGACGGAAGTCTTCACTACTGCCATGCCCTACTAAACTGGTCTCACCAGACCCTGAGAGCCCACAAGTTGTTCCTCATACAGATGCTCTAGTAACTTTAAGGAGCTCTAGTTACAAAAAGTCACAACCACAACATGTCCATTGATTGAATGATGAACAACTTAACTTTTCTTGGTGCATTCTCAGAATGCTTATTGCTGTCACTCTAGAGACACTCAAGTTAGTATAATAGAGGAGGCAAACAGAATGAAGTGGAAATAATGGCCCATGCTGTTCTTTTAGACACAAAGGATTTTGTTTCAAGAAACTTAAATCTTTTATATAGAAAGACACACTTTTCAAGGGGAAGGGTATTAGCATATTTTATTACTCCACTTTCAGACACACAGCAACACAGCTACAGAGGGATTTGGCAACTTATCAAAGACAGGCCAGCACAAGAGTTGGGAATAAAGAAAACTCAAATTCTATTATCATAGAGATATTATATTATTCCAAAATAATGTTACACAAACAAATGTAAATCAAACTGTAAAATCCCAGTGTAAAGACATTTACTTTACAGAAACTTAAAACCTAGGGAAGTTTGACCAATTCCTACGTGAAATTCATATTCCCTGGAAATTATAAGAACACATTGTAATTTGAATATTTCAAAAAAGATATTTACTGCTCCCTTTTTTTAACTGATGAATCAATATTCCACTTCATTCCACAAAGGATTTGAGATATCATACACCACTAAGTATCATTCAATAAAAAGGAGTGGGAAGAGAGAAGAGGGCAAATAAATTAAACTAAAAGGAATATTGTGTTCAAATAGTAAAATAAAATAGAAGAAAGTAAGTACATGGTAATGCATGTTACAGTGCATGGGTAAACATGGTTGAGACAGCACAAAAGAAATAAAGAACAATTACAAAATTACTTCTCCCACAAGATAAATATATAATACTGGCTTAAAAGAAGCACTAATTTTCTTAACAATGAAGGTTAAACCATGTTTCCCCAAGATTAACAGAAGGTCTAGTCATTAACTGATGAAGTGGAAAAAATTCTTAGACAAACTACAACATACAATACCCAGTGTCCTGTGAGTTTCTTACAGGCCATAACAGCAGAACTCACTGGAAATTGATTACAAACCCTGTGATGGGCAGTGTAGGGGCTATCATGGGAGGTGGTAGTGGACCTCTAAATACATAGCTCTAAAACTCTGTGATGGTTTTTATTTCACACAAAAACAGACGTTTCTATTTATATAGAATAACAGTTTTTATTTTGAGGCCTAAAGATGGGCTTCAGGGAGGCATCAAGGATTTCTAATATTCAATGCACATTTGGTATTTTTCACATTTCTTGAGGGATAATTCATACCTTCCACTATATTTTTCAGGATCCTTGACCCCAAAAGGCCAGCTACGTAGAAAAGGAATTTGGTGAACTATTTATCTTGCAGTTTATATTTCATTGGATTACTTTTTAGAACTCAAGTTTTAACATGTTTAGGGCAGCAAATTAGTGACTGGTGTTATGAACATTGGCAGGAGTGTGAAGTACAGGTGCTGTGTTGCTAATTATGTGCATAATTATGGACTTTTAAAGCCTTCTTATGCAGCCAACAGACACATGAAAAAATGCTCATCATCACTGGCCATCAGAGAAATGCACATCAAAACCACAATGAGATACGATCTCACACCAGTTAGAATGGCCATCATTAAAAAGTCAGGAAACAACAGGTGCTGGGGAGGATGTGGAGAAATAGGAACATTTTCACTCTGTTGGTGGGACTGTAAACTAGTTCAACCATTGTGAAAGACAGTGTGATGATTCCTCAAGGATGTAGAACTAGAAATACCATTTGACCCAGCCATGCCATTACTGGGTATATACCCAAAGGATTATAAATCATACTGCTATAAAGACACATGCATACGAATGTTTATTGTGGCACTATTCACAATAGCAAAGACTTGGAACCAACCAAAATGTCCATCAGCGATAGATGGGATTAAGAAAATGTGGCACATCTACACCATGGAAAAACTATGCAGCCATAAAGAAGGATGAGTCTACGTCCTTTGTAGGGACATGGATGAAGCTGGAAACCATCATTCTCAGCAAACTATCGCAAGGACAGAACACCAAACACTGCATGTTCTCACTCATAGGTGGGAATTTAACAATGAGAACACTTGGACACAGGAAGGAGAACATCACACACTGGGGCCTGTCGTGGGGTAGGGGAAGAGGGGAAGGATAGCATTAGGAGATATACCTAATGTAAATGACGAGTTAATGGGTGCAGCACACCAACATGGCACATGTATACATATGTAACAAACCTGCACATTGTGCACATATATGCTAGAACTTAAAGTATAATAAAAAAAAAAGAAAAGAAGCCAAAAACTTTATAAGTAGAAGATTGAAACTTATGAAAGGCATGAAGATAGTTAAGAAAAGAAGACTAAGAATTAAACCATCGAGATAAACCCAAATTCTTAAATTATTTGTGCCTGAGAACAGTTAAATGGGAAAAATAATATATCTACTTTATCAATTATTTTGAGAATCAAATAGTTATTGTATGTAAAGATCTTATAATTTACTATATAGTAAATTCTATAAACATGTTGTTATGATTCTAATTATTATTATTATTATTACCATTACTATTTTAAATTCTGTATCTCTGTGGAAGAGCTGAATAACTACAAGGATGTCTGAGATATTTCCCCTTAAACTTGCTTTATTTACCTTGCACCAAAATAACAAAAATTCTACCTTATATAGCATACTTGTTAGATATTTGATCTAGGATATGATTTCTATCAGGAGATTTTTCTGTACATCAAATTACTCCAACACCATCATTTATTTTTGCCACTAAGTCTACAAGTCAGCTAAGTGGTCCTTTCCTTCTGAGCCAGGCTGGGCTGATCTGGGCTAGACTTGCTCATGTGTTTGAGATCATCAGCAAGTTAGCTGAGTCTGGCTGATCTAAGATGGACTTAATCACAGGTCTGCTGATTGGCCAGTTATTGAGTGGGCCAGGGTTAACTGAACCATAAGTAGGTCGTCATCCAAAAGGGTAGCTTTTTCATATGGTGACTCAGGAGGTTTCTAAAGGAGAAAACAGAAACATGCAAGTCTTTTTAGTCCTAAACTTGATATTCGTCCAATGACACTCATACCACATATAATGAGGCAAACCAAGGTGCAAGTCTGAACCAATTCCAAGAGTAAAGAAACAAACCACAGCTCTTGAAGGGAGAAGCTTCAAAGTAAAGAATGGAGATACAGAGAAGAATGGAAATGTCTTACTATTTTTATCATGTACTACATTATTAAGTAAGAAGTTTAAAAAGTCCCCACAATGACCTTCCAAAACTTTGAATAAACCACCTGAAAGAAAAATCTAAATTAAAGTAGTATGATGACACATTTAATACAAATTAGATGTAAAATGTTTACTCTATGTGAATATATTAAATAAATAGAATTAATGTGCTATTTAAAGTGAGTCAAAATGTTTTGCTTTTAGTGTAAGAAATATTTGTCATTTTTTAGGGGATGGGGAGTAGTACTAGGTACTAGAGCCAACCATCTGTTCACCTTATGACCACAAAATATAAAAGAATATATCATACTGTATTTTGCCATTATAAAGAGCAACTCATATGGCTAAAGCTAAAGGGCTATTGAGAGCCAATATTATGTAGACATTAAGAGTGAAGAATGAAATCAGACTGTCTAAATTCAAATCCTGCTACATCTTAACTAGCTCTGTGACTGTCAGCAAGTTACATAATCTTTCTGAATTTGTTTCTTTATGAATAAAGTAGAAATGATAGAAATACTTATATGGATTTTGTGTAAAGTGAATTAAACAATCCAAGTAAATCCCATGTGCATAGCACAAGTCCCATAGTAAATTATTCAAGAAATATCGGCTAATTTTACTGCAAATATTAAAATACAATGTAAAAATAAAAGGGTCCAAAAGCGCTGAAATATTATTTGAAATTTATTATTTAATTTATCATAATAAGATTCCTATTGACCTCAACTCTAAGTAGTATGCAAATTAATATTCTAAAGGACTTAAGGAACCAGCTTATGATGTGCTTAGTCTACAACCAACTCCTAGCAACAAAGACATAGGACAAGAAATAATAAATACAATTATATGCCACACAGTATGTTAAAAACTATAGTAGTCAAAGCAGATTTTCTGTAAAGAATTTGGAAAAAGGTCATCACTTCCATTTCTACAGGAACAAACTGAAAATTAAGTAACTATTTTCAACCCATCAGAAAACTGAGCTTTCTGGACAAACCACCACCCCAAAATCTGGAGATACAGGCAAATCTAAAAAACCATAACAGAGATGTGTTTACCTGGAGCAGACGCCACTTGAGCCATAAAATTATAGAAAAGCTTAAGTGGTTACTTTAATGAAATTCTGCAGGCTGATTTGGACTAGTGAGACAATGACTCCAACATATTAATAGTGGATTACATTTGAAACAGGTGCAAAACACAGCTGTCTTTAAAGAAGAGGACTTAGAGAAACCCAAGGTGAATATAGGAAAGAAATAAGAACACTAGAGGCATATAAAGCCTGTGGCACCTATAGCTGTAGCAAACATTAAATAAAGCCAAATTTCTAGCCAGATTAACATAAATCCTCACACAAGAAGCTTATTTATCTCTCTCTAGTATATCTTTTTTTTTTTTTTTTTTTTGAGACGGAGTTCCACTCTTGTTTCCCAGGCTGGAGTGCAATGGCGCGATCTCGGCTCACCACAACCTCTGCCTCCCAGGTTCAAGCAATTCTCCTGCCTCAGCCTCCCAAGTAGCTGGGATTACAGGCAGGTGCCACCACGCCTGGCTAATTTTGTATTTTTAGTAGAGATGGGGTTTCTCCATGTTGGTCAGGCTGGTCTCGAACTCCCAACTGCAGGTGATCCACCCATCTCTGCCTCCCAAAGTGCTGGGATGACAGGTGTGAGCCACCGTGCCTCGTCTATTTCTAGTATATCTTCTAACTGATAAAGCATTTCTATTAGTGAACAAAAATTTACAAGGTACACCAACGGCAAGAGAAACATTCTAAAAAGACAAAGCAAGCATTAGAATCAGGATAGGATATGATGCAAATATTAAAATTAACACATAGGGAACTCTAAATAACTATAATTTATATGTTAAAAGACATAACTGCAAATGTGCAAAGACAGCTGAAGTAAGTAGAGATGGAAATTATTAAAAAAGAATTTTTAGAATGTTAGAAATCATAAACACTATAAAACAAAGGAAAATGTATTTAATGGGTTCATTAGGAAATTAGACAAAGCTGAAGAAAGAATTAGGGAGCTTGAGGATAAATTAATAGCTTTCTAAACTGAAATACAAAGAGAATTTTTTTAAAAATCCAAGCGATGTAAGATTTCAAAGCAGTAACATATGGTTAATTGGAATTCCAAAAGGAGAAGAAAGAGAAAATGGAACAGAAAACATATATAAAGTAATATTGATCAACTTTCCAATATTAATGACAAACACCAAACCACAGATTCAGGGAGCTCAGAGAACAGTAAACTGAATAAATTCCAAAAACTACAAAACGAATCTACACCTAGCATATCACCTTAAAACTCCAGAAAACCAAAGACAAAGAGAATACCTTGAAATAAGCCTGAAGAAGAAAACACCTTACCAATGGGAAGAAAAATATAAGAAATATAGTGGACTTCTTATTAGAAATCATACAACAAGAACACCCATGGAAGATTCTTCTGGACAGTAGTCTAGGCAAGTAACTCAAAAGCACAGGCAACAATACACACAAAAAATAGACAAATGGGATTTACTTAAACTAAAATGGTTCTGCGCTGCAAGAGAAATAATCAAGAGAGTGAACAGACAATCTACAGAAAGGAGGAAAATATTTACAAGCTACACATCTGACAGAGAACTAAGATCCAAAATTTACAAGGCATCCCAACCATTCAACAAATAACATATAAATAATTACATTAAAAAGTTGGCAAAGGACATAAATAAACATTTTTCTAAAGAAGACATACAAGTGGCCAGCATGTAAATGAAAAATTCTCAACATTGCTAATAATCAGAGAAATCCAAATTAAAACCACAATGAGATATCACCTTATCCTAATTAAAATGGTTATTATTTTTAAAATAATGTTAGTGAGGATGTGTAGAAAAGGGAATGCTCATACACCGTTGGTGGGAATCTAAATTAGTACAACCTCTACAGAAAGCAGTATGGACATTTCTCAAATAACTAAAAATATGACTATCATTTAACCTAGCAATCCCACTGCTGAGTATCTACCCAAAGGAAAAGAAATTATTATATCAAAAAGATACCTGGACTCATATGTTTATCATAGCACTATCAAGTTAGCTGTCTAACCATGAATGATTGAATAAAGAATATGTGGTTACCTCTTAAATTTATACCAAAAAAGAAAATGTGGTATATACACACAAATGTGGTATATATACACAACAGAATACGATTTTACCATAAAAAAAAGAATGAAATCTTGTCTTTTACAGCAACAGAGGTGAAACTAGAGGCAACAAGAAACATGTGTCTTAATGAAACAACTCAGACACAGAAAGAAAAATACTGCATGTTCTCACTTTTAAGTGGGATCTAAAGAATGTATACCCATAGATGTAGAGTGTGGAATGATAGATAATGGAGACTTGGAAGGACAGGGGTGTGAGAGTGAAGTAGATAATGAGAAATTACTTCATGGGTAAAAGTATGTTATTCCAGTGATACATACAGTCAAAGCCCTTACTTCACCACCAAGCAATAAAGCTATATAACAAAATTACACTTGTGCCCCAAAATTTATATAAATAAAATAAAGAAAAAAGAAATTGTGAAATGACAGACTATAGAGAAATATTTAAAATGTTAAAAGAAAAAATGCAAATCTAATATCCTATATCCAGTGAAATTATCCTTCTAAAGTGAAGATGAAATGGAGACTTCTTCATACAAACAAAAACTGAGGGTATTTATCACCAGCAGAAATAAATGTTAAAATATCTTTTTCTAGGCAGAAGGAAAATGATACAGGTCAGTAACTCATGACTACACAAAAAGGAAAGAGTGTCAGAAAATAAATAAAGATAAAATAAAATATTTTGTCTTGTTAATTGACCAAAAAAGATAACACTGTTTAAACTGATAACAGTAGCAATGCATTGAGTGATTATAGTATGTGTATAAGTGAAAGGAATAAGAGCAATGTCATAAGGAACGTCAGGGAGGAATTACAATGTACCTGCTGTACACAATGAGTAGAACAATATGATTTGAAGGTGGACTTAATAAAAATTTGTATTCAAAACTCTAAGAAAACAACTAAAGCATTTATTTAAAATTCATACAATAAGAGACAAGATAAAATGGAGTTGTATAAAATGGTCAACTAAACCCCAGAAAATAGAAAAGAAATATTAGCAACAAATAGAAAACAGATATAAACATGGTATATATTAATCCTAATATCTCAATATTCTATTTAAATGTGAATGGCCTAAATACACACTTAAAAGATAGCATTTTTCTGAGTGGATAAAACAAAAAAAGACTCAGTGTTGGCTGTAAGAAACCCACCTTAAACATAAAAGCTCCAATGAATTCAAAGTAAAAGGATGGAGAATGATATACCATGCTAACATTAATCAAAAGAAATCAGGAACAGCTATATTAACTTTAAACAGACTTCAATACAAGAAAAATTATCAGGCATAAAACAGCATAATGATAAATTGTTCAATTTTCTAAGGTGACATATGATCCTAAACATATATGTACCTGAAAACAGAGTATCAAAATAGGTGCAGTAAAAACTAATAGAACTGAAAAGAAAAATGTGCAAATATGCTATTACAGCTGGAGAATTCAACACCCCTCTGTCAGTAATTGATAGATCAAGCAGACAAAAAATCAATAAGGATATAGGTCATCAAAAAAGCACTATCAATCAACTTGGTCTAATTGATATTTGCAGTATGTTTCATCCATCAACAGCAGAATATACATTCTTTTCAAACTTGCATTTAACTTTTGCCATGATCTTCCACATTCTGACCACAAATCGTATGTTAAGAACTAAAAAGAATATATAATGTCACGCATGGTGGCTTATGACTGTAATCCCAACTACTTGAGAAGCTGAGGTGGGAGGATCACTTAGACCCAGGAGTTCAAAGCCAGTATGTGCAACATGGCAAAACCCCATCACCAAAATAAATAAAATCAAAAGAATATAAATCATACAAAGTATGTACTGAGGCCACATGAAATTTAACTAGAAACAAATAAAAAATGAACAGACAATAACTAGAAAAATACTCAAATATTTAGAAATAAAACAATTGCACTTCTGAATGTACCAAAAAAGTCTCAACAAGTAAAAATGTATTTTGAAATAAATGAAAATGAAAACATAACTCTTTATAATTTGTGAGATGGTTCCCTTTTAAGTAATGCTTAAAGGAACATTTATATCAATAAATGTGTACATTAGAAAAAAAGAAATATACAAAATCAGTAATCTAACCATTTACTTTAGATTATTAGATCAAGAAAAGCAAGTTCCTTATAATTATAAGGAACTACTCAATGAGTAGAACAGTGTTATTTGAAGGTGGACTTAATGCAAATTTGTATTCAAAATTCTAAGAAAACAAAATTCTACTTCCTTTAAGCCTAAAGGAAGTAGATTTTTAAAAAAATCAAAATTGGAGCAAAAGTCATCAAAACTGAATACAAGAAAACATTAAAGAAAATCAAGAAGCCCAAAAGCTGGTATTTTGGAATGATCAATAAGATTGAGAACTATCTAACCAGGCTAACCAGGAAGAAACAGAACGAACAAAAATTGTCAATATAGAATGAAAGAGAGTGCAAAGATGATTAACCATATCCTGGTTACCAATCCCAGGGGAAGGCTCTAAACTTCCATCCACTGCATGTTGGACTATGCCAACTTCTATCACTTTCAGTAGTCTAGTGAGACAGAACACTCACACACATCCAGCTACATGAAAACCAGTTTATTACTTACAGATAGGCAGTGAGGGACAACAGAAGTGTAGGATTCACAGAGTGCTGGCTCCCCAAGTTCAGGAAAAATGCCCAGGGTGAATAAAATATTTTCTGCATATACCCATTTGCACTGCAGCCGAGAGACCTCAAAAATCAGCCTCTCCTGGGTTTTATGTCCTGGGCTTATGTGAGTTCCTGAGCAAAAGCATTGTAAGACCTGCCATTCTAGAAGGGACGGGAACAGAGCCCAGGCTGTTCCAGCCAGTTCCTCTTTGTCTCAGAATGTTTCATTTCCAGCACATTCTTCAGTCAATTTTGAGAACTACAAGTGAGAAAATGGGGGTATCTAGGTCAATCTAAGGCCACCCAGAGAACTGTCTTGCAGAGAGGTGATCACTGCTGATCCCATGGACATTAAAAGAATAATGAAGGTATATTATAAGCAACGCTATTTCTATAATTTTAATAAATTAATGAAATGGACCAATTTTTTGAAAGACACAAAATACTGAAATTTACACAAGAAGAAATAGATAATCTGAATAACTCTGTATCCATTAAAGAAATCAAATCAATAATTAATAACTTCCAAAAAAGAAACCATCAGACTCAGTTTCATCAGTGATTCTACCAAATTTTGAAAATGAAATTTAAAAAGAAAAAAACAAATGAACTATTCAGTTACAAAAATATATGAATGAACCTTAAAAGCATATTCCTAAGTGAAAAAAATCTAGTATGAAAATGGCTACATATTATATGATTCCAATTACAAGGTGTTCTGAAAAAAGCAAAACTGTAGGGCTGGTAAAAAGACCAGTGGTTGATGGGATACTCAGGAGAGCATAGGAAGGGTTAGGTAGTGGGTGGAACAGAGGTGATTTTTTTTACTGTAGTGAAACTATTTGGTATAATACTATAATTGTGGATATATGACACTAAGAATTCTCAAAATCCATTGGATTTACAGCATAAATAATGAATCTTAAAGTATGCAATTAAAAAAATACATTACAGAGGTCCGAAGAATCCCAGGACAGAATACAGATGTGATAAAACAATCTGAATGTATTACAAACATATTATAGACCATAATTGAAAGGGAGGGGGAAAAGACACTGACTTATGTAGCTTTGAAAATAAGTGGAGTTTGTAAAATTAAAGACAAAAGCATATGTATATTATACTCTAGTTGATAATGCTGCTTCTCTTTTTATTTTTATTTTTATTTTATTTATTTATTTATTTATTTATTTATTTATTTATTTATTTATTTATTTATTTATTTTGAGACGGACTCTTGCTCTGTCAGCCAGGCTGGAGTGCAGTGGCGTGATCTTGGCTCACTGCAACCTCCGCCTCCTGGGTTCACGTCATTCTCCTGCCTCAGCCTCCCGAGTAGCTGGGACTACAGGCACCCACCACCACACCTGGCTAATTTTTTTTTTATTTGTAGTAGAGACGTGGTTTCACCATGTTAGCCAGGATGGTCTCAATCTCCTGACCTTGTGATCTGCCCACCTCGGCCTCCCAAAGTGCTGGGATTACATGCATGAGCCACCGCGCCCGGCCAACGTTGCTTCTTTTTATGCTACAGGTTAACAATTCTGATGATGTTATACACATATAATGGAACTGAAGATTTAAGTAAATGTTTGTCGGATGGGAGGAGTCAGGTTTTTCACTATTGGAGTGGGAGTTATACATATTTTGATATGTAACCATCCATATCTATATTAAGATAAGCAAGGAGAAGAGACTAGAATGACCCGTGTAAAGCAATAGGGTTGGAGACATCAGTGTTAACTCATGTTTAGCCTAATATAGATATAAATGGTTACATATATAAATATAGATATATGTTGTTATATGGGTTAGTGTATACACATATATTTCCTTCCTTTCAGCTTAGAGAGCTTAGAAGCTATGAGATCCAGGAGCAATGAGCACATCTTGCAATCAGATCATGGTTTCTAATACTATTCTCCACTTTTAAAACAAAAAGATATCCTTGTAGAAATGGATAATTTCCAGGACTGAGTATATCACACTCTCCCAGAGCAATAAGCATACAAGATGAGCCTTAACCATTTTGTGGCACTAAAAAAGAAGAACTTGCTCAAAAAAAAAATGAAGAAGAAGGAGGAGGAGGAGGAGAAGAAGAAGAAAAAGAAGAGGAGGAGGAAGGAGGCGAAGAAAGCACACACAGAAAATTGGCGGGGTGGATAGATTAATGTACACAGAAGCCAACTGAAAGGGCCTCTGATGGCCGAAGGTGTGGTAATTTGAGTAACAAAATAAATAAATTAGTACTGATGAAAATTCAAAGTATAAAATAAATATCAGTGAGCACATATCGACATAAATAAATTATCAAATTATTACAGAAATTGGGGAAAAGAGAAAAATCTGTGCTGAATTCCAAGCAGATTATCTAAGGACACTCCCTTAAATGAATTATAACTCTCAGCTTCTTAAATGTGAGCTGTGCGTAGTGACTTCCTTCCAAAAAATACAGTTTGGAAAGGGATTAAAAGTTGTAACTTTGCAGTGGAGAAACATGAAAAACACTACTTCAGCAGGTGATGAATTTCAGCATCAAGAGCCATAAATTGTGCTGATAGCATAATACCTTTGATATAATGGATGAAAATGGCAGTTTACATCTGCAGTCTTCCTCCCCAATTTTCGTAACTCCAATCTAATCATGAAAAAACTATCAGACAAATTCCAGTAGAGTGTATTAGGCCATTCTTGTGTTGCTATAAAAGAAATACCTGAGGCTACGTAATTTATAAGGAAAAGAGGTTTAATTGACTCATGGTTCTGCAGGCTGTACAGTAAGCATGACACCAGCATCTGCTCAGCTTCTGGGGAGACCTTCAGGAGCTTTCACTCATGGCAAAGTGTGAAGCTAAAGCTGACATGTCACACGGTGAAAGGAAGCAAAAGAGGAGCAAGGAGATGCCACATACCTTTAAACAACCAAATCTCTCTTAAGAACTCACTCATTACCATGAGGATAGCACCAAGACATGAGGGATCCACCTCCATGACCCAAACAGCTCCCACCAGGCCCCACCTCCAACACTGAGGATTACATTTAAATATGAGATTTGGGTGGGGACAAATATCCAAACTATAACAGAGAGGCATCTTACAATAGACCTCATCAGCAATCCCCTAAACTGTCAAGGTCATCGAAAACAAGGTTAAGTTTGAGAAATTGTTAAAAAGAGGCTAAGGAGATATGACAATGAAATGTAATGTGATACCCTGGAGGGAAACCTACAGAAGAAAATGGAGAATAAGTAAAAAGAAAATCTGAACAAATTATTTTATTTAATTAATAATAAGTACTCTCATTTTACTTTAAAAACAATAGAATTACTCTAGATGCTATATTAAGAATACATTGAAAGGGCCAAGGACAGATTAAGAGGGCCTTTTAGAGAAATGAAGAAATTTTAGTGACTCGACCATTGAAAGTAGCCAAAGGTGGGCAGGGCACGGTGGCTCACGCCTGTAATCCCAGCTTTTTGGGAGGCCGAGGAGGGTGGATCACGAGGTCAGGGGTTGGAAACCAGCCTGACCAACATGATTAAACTTGTCTCTACTAAAAATACAAAAATTAGCTGGGCCTGGTGGCGGGCGCCTGTAATCCCAGCTACTCAGGAGGCTGAGGCAGGAGAACTGCTTGAACCCAGGAGGTGGAGGTTGCAGTGAGCCGAGGTTGTGCCACTGCACTCCAGCCTGGGTGACAGAGCGAGACTCCGTCTCAAAAAAAATAAATAAAAAAGTAGCAAAAGGTGGTCAGATTTGGAGTATATTTTCAAGATAGTGTTAACAAAATGTGTTAGTCCATTCTCATATTGCTATAAAGAAATACCTGAGACTGGGTAATTTATAAAGAAAAGAGTTTTAATTGGCTCATGTTTCAGTAGGCTGAACAGGAAACATAGCAGCTGCTGCGTCTGGAGAGGCCTCAGGGATTTCCAATCGTGGCAGAAGACAAGGGGCAAGGAAGACGTCACGAGGCAGGAGCAGGAGCAAGAGACATAGTTGGGAGTTGCTACATACTTTTAACCCCTTTGCCATCAGCACTGAGTATACTCACCAGTGGCCCTTGTGGTTGCAACATTTGCCCCAAGATAACTTTGCCACAGAATATCTCACTTTGATTGTTATTTTCACATCACTTTAGTATATTGACTTCGGAAACAAAAGGCATCATTCTATTTCTAGCATTCTGTTTTTAGTAGTGGTATTTCCATTTACAAAATATACTAATTCTCGACCACCGAAAATGTCAAATCCTAGAAAACAGCACTCCAACACGTGATGTTGACATCATTCTCAAACAGCTGTTGGCCAAAGATTAATTTAATGAACCCGATTTTTCCAAAATAGATGATTCTGACGTCACTTCTGTTTAGAAATAACTCCAACAACCAAGAACATTTTTTTTTTTTTTTTGAGATGGAGTCTTGCTCCGTAGCCCGGGCTGGAGTGCAGTGGCGTGATCTCGGCTCACTGCAAGCTCCGCCTCCCACGTTCATGCCATTATCCTGCCTCAGCCTCCCTAGTAACTGTGACTACAGGTGCCCACCACCAAGCCTAGCTAATTTTTTAAATATTTTTAGTAGAGATGGGGTTTCACCATGTTAGCCAGGATGGTCTTGGTCTCCTGATCTCGTGATCCACCTGCCTTGGCCTCCCAAAGTGCTGGGATTACAGGCTTGAGCCACCATGCCCAGCCAAGAACAGTTTTATATTTTATTTTCACATTAAAAATCAGTCAGTTTTGCTTCAGCTTCAAAGAGCATGTTTAGTGGAATTAAATGAGCACTGCCAGTGATTTGCACTTTTATTTTTCTTAAACAGGAAAAGGGTTAAATGACCAGATCTCATGAGAACTGATTGTCATGAGGACAGCATCAAGGGGATGGTGCTAAACCATTCATGAGAAATCCACCTTCATGATCTAATTTCCTCCCACCAGACCCTACCTCCAACACTGGGGATTACAATTCAACATGAAATTTGGGTGGAGACACATATCCACACTATATCACAATATTAGCAAATGAAAAGATTGAGTAGCCATTTGCTAAGTTGAAGAACACCGTGAGTTCACAATGAAATATTAATTCAGCCATAAGCAGGAACGGATTACTGATACAACACAGCAGAAGCTTGGAGATATTTTGCTAAACGAAGGAAGCCAGACACAAAGGGCCACATACTATAGGATCATATTTATATAAAATTTCTAGAGTAGGCAAATCCATAGAAATAAGCAGATTGGTAGTTATCAGTGGCAGAGGAAGGACAAAAGTGGGGAATGACTGCTAATAAGTATAGGGTTCCTTTGAAGTTGATTTTAAAATTCCAAAATTAGATAGTAGTAATAGAAAGCTGGTGCCATTAAAAGTTTAGTTTTGGATATAGGTTTGATATGTGGATTATAAATAAGGGAGTTGAGAATGTAAGTGAAGATACAAGCAGGCAGGTAAATATCTGATTCTTGAATGTAGGGACTGGCCTGAGCTGAAGATGTAAATGTAAGAGTGGTCAGTATTTTCAAAATCTTGACACAGAAAGAAGTCATCAAGAATCAAGAGAGTAAATGGAAATAGAAAAGGAAAGTGGTCCAATGACTGAGGCCTTTTATACTCCCATGTTAAAAGGTCAGGGAGAGGAAGTGTAGATAGTAAAGCAGAATAAGAAAAAAAGTATAACTACTACAACAGCTAGAATCAAATGGGGATAGAATTATCAACCATGTCAAATACTACAGAAAGTTTAATAAGATGAAGTCAGAATTCACACTTTATTATAGGAATTTTGTTAGAGGGTACTGGTGAAATTGATTGAAATAGTTTCAGGGAAGATGTGTGATACAGTTTGAATATATGCCCTTGGCAAATTTCATGTTGTATTGTAATTCCCAGTGTTGGAGATGGGGGCTGGCAGGAGGTGCTTGGGTCATGGAGGAGGATCTTTCCTGGCTTGTGCTATCCACACGATAGTGAATGAGTTCTTGTGAGATCTGGATTTTTTGAAGTGTGTGGCACCTCCCCCATCTCTCTTGCTCCTACTTTCATCATGTGAGATGCCTGGACCCCTTTCTCTTTCTGCCATGATTGGAAGCTTCCTGAGGCCTCCCAAGAAGCCAGGATGATGCTGGTGCTGTGCTTTCTGTACAGCCTGCAGAACTGTGAGCCAATTAAACCTCTTTTTTAAATAAATTACCCGACCTCAGGTATTTCTTTATGGCAGTGCAAGAATGGCCTAATACAATGTGAGAGAAGAATCCTGATTAGAGTGATTGAAGAAACAATGCTAGAGCAGGAATTAGTGAAGAGGATACTAGGAAACTCTTTCAAGGAATTGGCATTTTAAAGGAAAGAGAAAAATGGAGGAAAGAGAAAAAAATCCAAAGGAAATTTATGTTTTCATTTGTTGATGTTACCACTGTACAAAGGGAAAAAAAAGAACTCCTGTAGAGAGATGAGAGACATCGAATTGAAAAGAGGGCAGTTGCAAGAGGGAAAAGACAAATTGCTAGAATATGCTCTTGAGTCGACTTGAGGGGATGGGATCTCATGCACACCATACTGCCCAAGGTAATTTATAGATTCAATGCCATCCCCATCAAGCTACCAATGACTTTATTCACAGAATTGGAAAAAACTACTTTAAAGTTCATATGGAACCAAAAAAGAGACCGCATCACCAAGTCAATCCTAAGCCAAAAGAACAAAGCTGCAGGCATCATGCTACCTGACTTCAAACTATACTAGAAGCCTACAGTAACCAAAACAGCATGGTACTGGTACCAAAACAGAGATATAGATCAATGGAACAGAACAGAGCCCTCAGAAATAACGCAGCATACCTACAACTATCTGATCTTTGACAAACCTGACAAAAACAAGAAATGGGATAAGGATTCCCTATTTAATAAATGGTGCTGGGAAAACTGCCTAGTCATATGTAGAAAGCTGAAACTGGATCCCTTCCTTACACTTTATACAAAAATTAATTCAAGATGGATTAAAGACTTACATGTTAGACCTAAAACCATGAAAACCCTAGAAGAAAACCTAGGCAATACCATTCAGGACATAGGCATGGGCAAGGACCCAGGCCTGCCCTAAAAGAGCTCCTGAAGGAAGCACTAAACATGGAAAGGAACAACCGGTACCAGCCACTGCAAAAACATGCCAAATTGTAAAGACCGTCAAGGCTAGAAAGAAACTGCATCAACTAACAAGCAAAATAACCAACTAACATCATAATGACAGGATCAAATTCACACATAACAATATGAACTTTAAATGTAAATGGGCTAAATGCTCCAATTAAAAGACAAAGACTGGCAAACTGGATAAGGAGTCAAAACCCATCAGTGTGCTGTATTCGGGAAACCCATCTCATGTACAGAGACACAGACTCAAAATAAAGGGATGGAGGAAGATCTATCAAGCAAACAAAAAAAGGCAAGGGTTGTAATCCTAGTCTCTGATGAAATAGACTTTAAGCCAACAAAGATCAAAAGAGACAAAGAAGGCCATTACATAATGGTAAACGGATCAATTCAACAAGAAGAGCTAACTGTCCTAAATATATATGCACCAAACACAGGAGCACCCAGATTCATAAAGCAAGTCCTGAGTGACCTACAAAGGGACTTAAACTCCCACACAATAATAATGGGAGATGTTAACACCCCACTGTCAACATTAGACAGATCAACAAGACAGAAAGTTAACAAGGATATCCAGGAATTGAACTCAGCTCTGCAACAAGTGGACCTAATAGACATCTACAGAACTCTCCACCCCAAATCAACAGAATATACATTTTTTTCAGCACCGCACCACACCTATTCCAAAATTGACCACATAGTTGGAAGTAAAGCTCTCCTCAGCAAATGTAAAAGAACAGAAATTATAACAAACTGTCTCTCAGACCACAGTGCAATCAAACTAGAACTCAGGATTAAGAAACTCACACAAAACCACTCAACTACATGGAAACTGAACAACCCGCTCCTGAATGACTATTGGGTACATCATGAAATGAAGGCAGAAATAAAGATGTTCTTTGAAACCAACGAGAACAAAGACACAACATAACAGAATCTCTGGGACACGTTCAAAGCAGTGTGTAGAGGGAAATTTATAGCACTAAATGCCCACAAGAGAAAGCAGGAAAGATCCAAAATTGACACTGTAACATCACAATTAAAAGAACTAGAAAAGCAAGAGCAAACACATTCAAAAGCTAGCAGAAGGTTAGAAATAACTAAAATCAGAGCAGGACTGAAGGAAATAGAGACACAAAAAAGCCTTCAAAAAATTAATGAATCCAGGAGCTGGTTTTTTGAAAAGATCAACAAAATTGATAGACCACTAGCAAGACCAATAAAGAGGAAAAGAGAGAAGAATCAAATAGACGCAATAAAAAATGAAAAAGGGGATATCACCACCGATCCCACAGAAATGCAATCTACCATCAGAGAATACTACAAACACCTCTACGCAAATAAACTAGAAAATCTACAAGATATGGATAAATTCCTCGACAAATACACCCTCCCAAGACTAAACCAGGAAGAAGTTGAATCTCTGAATAGACCAATAACAGGCTCTGAAATTGTGGCAATAATCAATAGTTTACCAACAAAAAGGAGTCCAGGACCTGATGGATTCACAGCCGAATTCTACCAGAGGTACAAGGAGGAACTGGAACCATTCCTTCTGTAACTATTCCAATCAACAGAAAAAGAGGGAATCCTCCCTAACACATTTTATGAGGCCAGCATCATCCTGACACCAAAGCCTGGCAGAGACATAACCAAAAAAGAGAATTTCAGACCAATATCCTTGATGAACATTGATGTAAAAATCCTCAATAAAATACTGTCAAACCGAATCCAGCAGCACATCAAAAAGCTTATACACCATGATCAAGTGGGCTTCGTCCCTGGGATGCAAGGCTGGTTCAACATATGCAAATCAATAAATGTAATCCAGCATATAAACAGAACCAAAGACAAAAACCACATGATTATCTCAATAGATGCAGAAAAGGCCTTTGACAAAATTCAACAACACTTCATGCTAAAAACTCTCAATAAATTAGGTATTGATGGGATGTATCTCAAAATAATAAGAGCTATCTATGACAAACCCACAGCCAATAACATACTGAATGGGCAAAAACTGGAAGCATTCCCTTTGAAAACTGGCACAAGACAGGGATGCCCTCTCTCACCACTCCTATTCAACATAGTGCTGGAATTTCTGGCCAGGGCAATCAGGCAGGAGAAGGAAATAAAGGGTATTCAATCAGGAAAAGAGGAAGTCAAATTGTCCCTGTTTGCAGATGACATGATTGTATATCTAGAAAACCCCACTGTCTCAGCCCAAAATCTCCTTAAGCTGATTAGCAACTTCAGCAAAGTCTCAGGATACAAAATCAATGTACAAAAATCACAAGCATTCTTGTACACCAATCAGACAAACAGAGAGCCAAATAATGAGTGAACTCCCATTCACAATTGCTTCAAAGAGAATAAAATACCTAGGAATCCAACTTACAAGGGATGTGAAGGACCTCTTCAAGAAATACAAACCACTGCTCAATGAAATAAAAGAGGATACAAACAAATGGAAGAACATTCCATGCTCATGGATTGGAAGAATCAATATCGTGAAAATGGCCATACTGCCCAAGGTAATTTATAGATTCAGTGCCATCCTCATCAAGCTACTAATGACTTTCTTCACAGAATTGGAAAAAACTACTTTAAAGTTCATATGGAACCAAAAAAGAGCCTGCATCGCCAAGTCAGTTCTAAGCCAAAAGAACAAAGCTGGAGGCATCATGCTACCTGACTTCAAACTATACTACAAGGCTACAGTAACCAAAACAGCATGGTACTGGTACCAAAACAGAGACATAGATCAATGGAACAGAACAGAGCCCTCAGAAATAATGCCACATATCTACAACTATCTGATCTTTGACAAACCTAAGAAAAACAAGCAATGGAATAAGGATTCCCTATTTAATAAATGGTGCTGGGAAAACTGGCTAGCCATATGTAGAAAGCTGAAACTGGATCCCTTCCTTACACCTTATACAAAAATTAATTCAAGATGGATTAAAGACTTAAATGTTAGACCCAAAATCATTAAAATCCTACAAGAAAACCTAGGCAATACCATTCAGGACATAGGCGTGGGCAAAGACTTCATGTCTAAAACACCAAAAGCAATGGCAACAAAAGCCAAAATTGACAAATGGGATCTAATTAAACTAAAGGGCTTCTGCACAGCAAAAGAAACTACCATCAGAGTGAACAGGCAACCTACAGAATGGGAGAAAATTTTCACAACCTACTCATCTGACAAAGTGCTAATATCCAGAATCTACAATGAACTCAGACAAATTTACAAGAAATAAACAACCCCATCAAAAAGTGGGCGAAGGACATGAACAGACCCTTCTCAAAAGAAGACATTTATGCAGCCAAAAAACACATGAAGAAATGCTCATCATCACTGGCCATCAGAGAAATGCAAATCAAAACCACAATGAGATACCATCTCACACCAGTTAGAATGGCCATCATTAAAAAATCAGGAAACAACAGGTGCTGGAGAGGATGTGGAGAAATAGGAACATTTTTATACTGTTGGTGGGACTGTAAACTAGTTCAACCATTGTGGAAGTCAGTGTGGCAATTCCTCAGGGATCTAGAACTAGAAATACCATTTGACCCAGCCATCCCATTACTGGGTATATACCCAAAGGATTATAAATCATGCTGCCAGAAAGACACATGCACACATATGTTTATTGCGGCACTATTCACAATAGCAAAGACTTGGAACCAACCCAAATATCCAACAACGATAGACTGGATTAAGAAAATGTGGCACATACACACCATGGAATACTATGTAGCCATAAAAAATGATGAGTTCATATCCTTTGTAGGGACATGGATGAAACTGGAAACCATCATTCTCAGTAAACTATCACAAGGACAAAAAACCAAACACCGCATGTTCTCACTCATAGGTGGGAATTGAACAATGAGAACACATGGACACAGCAAGGGGAACATCACACTCCGGGGACTGTTGTGGGGTGGGGTGAGGGGGGAAGGACAGCATTAGGAGATATACCTAATGCTAAATGATGAGTTGGTGGGTGCAGCACACCAACATGGGACATGGATACATATGTAACAAACCTGCACATTGTGCACCTGTACCCTCAAACTTAAAATATAATAATAATAATAATAATAAGTTAAAAAAAGGAACATATTTCAAAATAATAAGAGCCATCTATGAGAAACCCACAGCCAACATCATGCTGAATAGGCAAAAGCCAAAAACATTCCCCTTGAAACCCAGAACAAGACAAGGATGCCCACTCTTGCCACTCCTATTCAATATAATATTCAAGTCCTGGTCAGAGAAATCAGGAAAGAGAAAGAAATAAAAGTCATCCAAATAGGAAGAAAGGAAGTGAAACTATCCCTGTTTACAGACGACATGATTCTATGTCTTGAAAATTCCATAATTTCTACCTAAAAGCCCCTTGATCTGATAAACAACTTCAGCAAATTTCAGGATATAAAATCAATGTACAAAACTCAGTAGCATTCCAATGCACTAGCAGTACCCAAGCAGAGAGTGAAATCAGGAACACAGTTCTCATTCTCAATTGCCACAAAAATAATAATAAACCTAGGAATACAGCTTAACCAGGAAGGTAAAAAACCTCTACAGTGAGAATTACAAAACACTGGTCAACAAAATCAGAGATGACAGAAACAAATGGAAGAACAATTCATTCTCATGGATAAGAAAAATCAATGTTGTTAAAATAGCCATAATGCCTAATGCAACTTACAGATTCAATGCTATTCTTATCAATCTATCAATGATATTCTTTACAGAACTAAAAAAACTGTTCTAAAATTCATACGGAACCAAGAAAGAGACCTAATAGCAAAGACGATCCTAAGCAAAAAGAACAAAGCTGGAAGAATAATATTGCCCAACTTCAAATTGTACCACAAGGCTACAGTAAGCAAAACACTGTGGTGCTGGTAAACACAAACACATAGAACAATGGAACAGCCACACACCTACAATCATCTGATTTTTGACAAAGCTTACAAAAACCAGCAATGGAGAATGGATTCACTAATGATAAATGATGTTGGAATAACAGGCTAGCTATGTGCAGAAGTTTGAAAATGGACTCCTTCCTTATACCACTTTCAAAAATCAATTCAAGATGGATTAAAGACCTAAGTGTAATACCTAAAACTATAAACACTCTGGAATATAACCTAGGAAATACTATTTTGGATATAGGAAATGGCAAAGATTTCATGACAAAAACACCAAAAGCAATTGCAACAAAAGCAAAAATTGACAAATGAGAACCAATTAAATTAAAGAGATTCTGCAAAGCCAAAGAAATTGTCATCAGAATCAGAGTAAACAGGCAATTTACAGAATGGGAGAAAATATTTGCAAAGTATACATCAGACAAAAGTCTAATATCCAGAAACTTAAACAAATGTACAAGCAAAAACACAAACCACCTTATTAAATAGTGGACAAAGAACATGAACAAACACTTTTGAAAAGAAGACCTACATGTGGCCAACTGGCATATGAAAAATTGCTCAATATCACTGACCATCAGAGAAATGCAAATCAAAACCACAGTGAGATACCATCTCACACCAGTCAGAATGGCTATTATTAGAAAGTCAAAAAAATAGAGATATCAGTGAGGTTGTGGAGAAAAGGGAACATTTATTCACTATTGGTTAGAGGTAAACTAGTTCAACCATTGTGGAAAGCAGTGTGGTGATTCATCAAAGAACTAAAAGCAGAATTACGACTCGACCCTCCAATCCCACTACTGGGTATATACCCAAAGGAATATAATTAGCTATATCATAAAGACAATTGCACATGTATGTTTATTGCAGCACTATTTACAATAGCAAAGACATGGATTCAACCTAAATGTCCTTCAACAGTAGACTGGGTAAAGAAAATTTGGTACAAACACACCACGGAATACTATGCAGCCATATAAAGAATGAGATCATGTCCTTTGCAGTAACATGGATGGAACTGGAGGTCATTATCTTTAGCAAGCTAATGCAGGAACAAAAAACCAAATACTGCATGTTCTTATTTATAAGTGGGAGTTAAATAATGAGAACACGTGGACAGTTATATATTTTATTGCTTATGCTTAAAAGTGATATTAACAGTTTTATTATATAAATTTTCAGTAAAATATAGTAGAAATGACATTCTTTAAACATAATGAGAAAAAAATTCAATGTTAATGTGGGAAGGAGAGAGGTGGTACGTTTTTCCAACTTCTTTAACAGGGTTGTTATGGGCTGAATTATATTCCTCCAAAATTCATATGTTGAAGCCTTAAACATCAATACCTCAGAATGCAACTGCATTTGGAGATAAGGCTGTTAAATATGTAATTAAATTGAGGTCATTAGGATGGGTCCTAATCCAGTAAGATTGATGTCCTTAGAAAAAGAGGCAATCTGGGCCTGATGTGGTGGCTCACACCTGTAACCCCAGCACTTTGGGAGGCTGAGGTGGGCAGATCACAAGGTCAGGGATTTGAGACCAGCCTGGCCAACATAGTGAAATCCTGTCTCTACTAAAAATACAAAAATTAGCCTGGTGTGGTGGCACGCACCTGTAGTCTCAGCTACTCGGGAGGCTAAGGCAGGAGAATTGCTTGAACATGGGAGGCAGGGGATGCAGTGAGCCTAGACTGTGCCATTGCACTACAGCCTGGGTGACAGAGGAAGACTCCATCTCAAAAAACAAAAATAAAACAAACAAAAAAAGAAAAATAAAGAAAAGAAAAAGAGAAAAAGAAAAAAAGAGAGACAGAGAGGCAATCTGGATGCATATACATACAGAAGGAAGATTATGTAAGGACACAGGAAGAAGATGGCCATCCTGTGGCTAAGCCAACAGGAGACAGCCTTGAGAGTAAATGGAAATATAAAAGGAAATGTTCTAATCACCATAGACCAAGAAGAGAGGCCTGGAACAGAGGCTTTCCTCACAACCCTTAGAAGGTACCAACCCTGCCAACACCTTGATCTCAGACTTGTAGCCTTCAGAAGTGAGACAATAAATTTCTATTGTTTAGGCCACCCAGTTGGTGGTAATTTATTAGGGCTGCCCTAGCAAACAAATACAATGGTCTTTAAAGCAAGAATATTTGAGACTATTTTCATAATCTAGGCTGAAAGGATTTTCCTAATTTATGGAGCAACGAACAGAGAAGAAACTTGCCCAGGCCTTAGAGGAAGCCTCATAGTAATGAAAAAAGAGCACTTGCTTTGAATGGTCCCCCTACATACATTCCCTGGAGGTCTGTGATTGCAGCAGACTTAAACCTAAAGCCTTTCATCATGACCTGCAAAATGGCATCAATTGTGCTTAGTCTGAAGACTTTACATTTACACTTTAGCTCAAAATTGAATGATAAAGTGATAAATTAATGGTATGAGACAAAAGTTGCAAATAAGATAATAAAGCTTATCTACTTAGGAACAAGAGATCAGTCAAAATCAGCTACTTGGGCTCCAGCAACAATATAGAGGTCCTTATAAAAACAGCTCTTTTTTATTATGGTTTTCCATAGTTTGATTTTCTTACTTGAAGAGAGATTTTCTTTTTTAATAAGAAAGCTTGATTAGTGCCTTTGTGTGGAGGGAGGGTTAAGAGATGTTTTTTCTTGAGGAAAGGACTCTAATTTAATGTTGTTTTCTGGTCCCCTTGTTCATTTATTTTTGATGTTCAAAACTAATTTTTTCCTCAACAGGCAATCTTCAGTTGGACATATCCCTGTTGACCTCTGTCTTCGGTTTTGTGTAAAAATGTTTGTGTGCCATTTTTTAAGTTCACAAGTCTAATTTTCTCCCCAGAGGGTGTTCACAGTTTCTTCAAAGACTTCAGTGCTTATCTGTTGTTTGAAGATTTTTTTAATGGCTCACACATTTTGCCTTGAAGTTCTCCCCTGGTCAGCTCGATGAAGAAAAGGAGACCTGAATAAGCTTGCTCAGAACTGACTGTTGTTAATTAGGGAGGTTAGAACACAGTACATTTCACTCTGCTGTTTTCACTTCCAATAGTTTTACCCAGTATCTAAATTGGAAGCAGCAGGTGTCTGATCTGAAAATAAATATTTTTTTCTGTTTTTGATCTCAACCTTTTAAACTTAGAGATGACAGCACTAAAATACAATTTATTTTTTAAAGCAAATTCTAGAATATTATTGGCAAATAGGCCTCTACTGTATGAGATCATAAAAGCCTAGATTCTTATTAATAGTAGGATTAATTTTCCAGATTTGCAATGCTAGAACAATTCTGACTAATTTCTGTATAGCTCAGAGTCTCCTAATATTCATTTTATTGTATGGATGATTAAAAAGGTCAATTAAACACACTGATAAACAACATCATTAGAAGGGATCAAGAAGGAGCACATATGTGAGAAGCCAACTGCCCTATATATGCACTCTCACTACTCAGCCCTATCCTCAGCCTTGCAATTTTCAAGACCCGTTTTTATCATGCCCACTGTTTTTATTTGTGAAGGTCACTATGTTATTTCTCTTCCGATAGACTCCAATCTATTGGAGCTTTGTGCAATTCCTGTTTTCATCTCTTGAAACACTTTCACTGTGTTTTTGGGTCATTCCCTGTATCTTTCTCCTCTGTGAAATTTTCTTCACCTTCTTGCTTTTCTTTCTTGAAACCCATCTCTCTTCTAAAGACACTGCTTTCTTTGTATCACTTCTCTTTTTTTTTTTTTTTGAGACGGAGTCTTGCTCTGTCGCCCAGGTTGGAGTGCCGTGGTGCTATCTCGGCTCACCGCAAACTCCGCCTCCCGGGTTCAAGCAATTCTCTGCCTCAGCCTCCTGAGTAGCTGGGATTACAGGTGTCCACCACCACACCTGGCTAATTTTTTTTTTTTTTTTGGAGTTTTAGTAGAGACGGGGTTTCACCATCTTGGCCAGGCTGGTCTTGAACTCCTGACTTTGTAATCCACCCACCTCAGCCTCCCAAAGTGCTGGGATTACAGGTGTGAGCCACCATGGCCCAACCTCTTTGCATCACTTCTAAGTGGTGTATGTTCTTTGCTGCATCTCTTGGACCTTTGGGCTTGGAGATGAGAAGGTCTTTTTCTTGTTCCTCTTTCCAACTTCCAATAATTCTCCCTCTCTTATCTCTAAAAGCTGGATGCATGATGCTCTTGTCATGAAACGTTATTACTATCCTGCCTTGTCATAACTCATCTACTTACCCTGACCTGCCTCCTTTCCCATTTTAGTTACTTGTCTTTATTTCTTAATGATTTTGGTTCATGACTTAGTGCAACTCTAACACAACCTAGATCTTTATTTTTGGAGATTTCAAAATCAATGTAGATTCTTATTCCAATCCCCTAGCCTCTTGCTCCTTAATCTTCTCTCCTTCTGCAATCCTGTCATCAGCTGCTCACTTTCATGCCATGTTCTAGACCTTGTCATTAAAAATAACTATATCCCCTCTATAATCTGATGAGCATTTTTGCATGTGTTTTTTGGCTGCATAAATGTCCTCTTTTGAGAAGTGTCTGTTCATGTCCTTTGCCCACTTTTTGATGGGGCTGTTTGTTTTTTTCTTGTAAATTTGTTTGAGTTCATTGTAGAGTCTGGATATTAGCCCTTTGTCAGATGAGTAAGTTGTGAAAATTTTCTCCCATTTTGTAGGTTGCCTGTTCACTCTGATGGTAGTTTCTTTTGCTGTGCAGAAGCTCTTTAGTTTAATGAGATCCCATTTCTCAATTTTGGCTTTTGTTGCCATTGCTTTTGGTGTTTTAACATGAAGTCCTTGCCCAGGCCTATGTCCTGAATGGTATTGCCTAGGTTTTCTTCTAGGGTTTTCATGGTTTTAGGTCTAACATATAAGTCTTTAATCCATCTTGAATTAATTTTTGTATAAGGTGTAACGAAGGGATCCAGTTTCAGCTTTCTACATATGACTAGGCAGTTTTCCCAGCACCATTTATTAAATAGGGAATCCTTATCCCGTTTCTTGTTTTTGTCAGGTTTGTCAAAGATCAGATAGTTGTAGGAATGCCACGTTATTTCTGAGGACTCTGTTCTGTTCCATTGATCTATGTCTCTGTTGTGGTACCAGTACCATGCTGTTTTGGTTACTGTAGCCTTGTAGTATAGTTTGAAGTCAGGTAGCGTGATGCCTCCAGCTTTGTTCTTTTGGCTTAGGATTGACTTGGCGATGTGGGCTCTCTTTTGGTTCCATGTGAACTTTAAAGTAGTTTTTTCCAATTCTGTGAAGAAAGTCATTGGTAGCTTGATGGGGATGGCATTGAATCTATAAAGTACCTTGGGCAATATGGCCATTTTCATGATATTGATTCTTCCAACCCATGAGCATGGAATGTTCTTCCATTTGTTTGTATCCTCTTTTATTTCATTGAGCAGCGGTTTGTATTTCTTGAAGAGATCCTTCACACCCCTTGTAAGTTGGATTCCTAGGTATTTTATTCTCTTTGAGGCAATTGTGAATGGGAGTTCACTCATGATTTGGCTCTCTGTTTGTCTGTTATTGGTGTATAAGAAAGCTTGTGATTTCAGTACATTGATTTTGTATCCTGAGACTTTGCTGAAGTTGCTAATCAGCTTAAGGAGATTTTGGGCTGAGACAGTGGGGTTTTCTAGATATACAATCATGTCATCTGCAAACAGGGACAATTTGACTTCCTCTTTTCCTATTTGAATACCCACTACTTCCTTCTCCTGCCTGATTGCCCTGGCCAGAACTTCCAACACTATGTTGAATAGGAGTGGTGAGAGAGGGCATCCCTGTCTTGTGCCAGTTTTCAAAGGGAATGCTTCCAGTTTTTGCCCATTCAGTATGATATTGGCTGTGGGTTTGTCATAGATAGCTCTCATTATTTTGAGATACGTCCCATCAATACATAATTTATTGAGAGTTTTTAGCATGAAGCATCGTTGAATTTTGTCAAAGGCCTTTTCTGCATCTATTGAGATAATCATGTGGTTTTTGTCTTTGGTTCTGTTTATATGCTGGATTACATTTATTCATTTGTGCATGTTGAACCAGCCTTGCATCCCAGGGATGAAGCCCACTTGATCATGGTGTATAAGCTTTTTGATGTGCTGCTGGATTTGGTTTGACAGTATTTTATTGAGGATTTTGCATCAATGTTCATCAAGGATATTGGTCTGAAATTCTCTTTTTTGGTTGTGTCTCTGCCAGGCTTTGGTATAAGGATGATGCTGGCCTCATAAAATGTGTTAGGGAGGATTCCCTCTTTTTCTGTTGATTGGAATAGTTTCAGAAGGAATGGTACCAGTTCCTCCTTGTACCTCTGGTAGAATTTGGCTGTGAATCCATCAGGTCCTGGACTCTTTTTGGTTGGTAAGCTATTGATTATTGCCACAATTTCAGAACCTGTTATTGGTCTATTCAGAGATTCAACTTCTTCCTGGTTTAGTCTTGGGAGGGTGTATTTGTCAAGCAATTTATCCATTTCTTCTAGATTTTCTAGTTTATTTGCGTAGAGGTGTTTGTAGTATTCTCTGATGGTAGATTGTATTTCTGTGGGATCGGTAGTGATATCCTCTTTATCATTTTTTATTGCGTCTATTTGATTCTTCACTCCTTTCTTCTTTATTAGTCTTGCTAGTGGTCTATCAATTTTGTTGATCTTTTTCAAAAAACCAGCTCCGGGATTCATTAATTTTTTGAAGGGTTTTTTATGTCTCTATTTCCTTCAGTCCTGCTCTGATTTTAGTTATTTCTAGCCTTCTGCTAGCTTTTGAATGTGTTTGCTCTTGCTTTTCTAGTTCTTTTAATTGTTATGTTAGGGTGTCAATTTTGGATCTTTCCTGCTTTCTCTTGTGGGCATTTAGTGCTATAAATTTCCCTCTACACACTGTTTTGAATGTGTCCCAGAGATTCTGGTATGTTGTGTCTTTGTTCTCGTTGGTTTCAAAGAACATCTTTATTTCTGCCTTCATTTCGTTATGTACGCAGTAGTCATTCAGGAGTAGGTTGTTCAGTTTCCATGTAGTTGAGCGGTTTTGAGTGAGTTTCTTAATCCTGAGTTCTAGTTTGATTGCACTGTGGTCTGAGTGTTTGTTATAATTTCTGTTCTTTTACATTTGCTGAGGAGAGCTTTACTTCTGGCTATGTGGTCAATTTTGGAATAGGTGTGGTGTGGTGCTGAAAAAAATGTATATTCTGTTGATTTGGGGTGGAGAGTTCTGTAGATGTCTATTAGGTCCACTTGTTGCAGAGCTGAGTTCAATTCCTGGATATCCTTGTTAACTTTCTGTCTCGTTGATCTGTCTAATGTTGACAGTGGGGTGTTAAAATCTCCCGTTATTATTGTGTGGGAGTCTAAGTCTCTTTGTAGGTCACTCAGGACTTGCTTTATGAATCTGGGTGCTCCTGTATTGGGTGCATATATATTTAGGATAGTTAGCTCTTCTTGTTTAATTGATCCCTTTACCATTATGTAATGGCCTTCTTTGTCTCTTTTGATCTTTGTTGATTTAAAGTCTATTTTATCAGAGACCAGGATTGCAACCCCTGCCTTTTTTTGTTTTCCATTTGCTTGGTAGATCTTCCTCCATCCCTTTTTTTGAGTCTGTGTGTGTCTCTGCACGTGAGATGGGTTTCCTGAATTTAGCACCCTGACAGGTCTTGACTCCTTATCCAATTTGCCAGTCTGTGTTTTTTAATTGGAGCATTTAGCCCATTTACATTTAAAGTTAATATTGTTATGTGTGAATTTGATCCTGTCATTATGACGTTAGCTGGCTATTTTGCTCATTAGTTGATGCAGTTTCTTCCTAGCCTTGATGGTCTTTAATATTTAGCATGTTTTTGCAGTGGCTGGTACCGGTTGTTCCTTTCCATGTTTAGTGCTTCCTTCAGGAGCTCTTTTAGGGCAGGACTGGTGGTGACAAAATCTCTCAGCATTTGCTTGTCTGTAAAGTATTTTATTTCTCCTTCACTTATAAAGCTTAGTGTGGCTGGATATGAAATTCTGGGTTGAAAATACTTTTTTTTTATTATACTTTAGGTTTTAGGGTACATGTGCACAATGTGCACGTTTGTTACATATGTATCCATGTGCCATGTTGATTTCCTGCACCCATTAACTCGTCATTTAGCATTAGGTATATCTCCTAATGCTGTCCCTCCCCCTTCCCCCAACCCCACAACAGTCTCTGGAGTGTGATGTTCCCCTTCCTGTGTCCATGAGTTCTCATTGTTCAGTTCCCACCTATGAGTGAGAACATGCAATGTTTGGTTTTTTGTCCTTGCGATAGTTTACTGAGAATGATGTTTTCCAGTTTCATCCATGTCCCTACAAAGGACATGAACTCATCATTTTTTATGGCTGCATAGTATTCCATGGTGTATATGTGCCACATTTTCTTAATCCAGTCTATCCTTGTTGGACATTTGGGTTGGTTCCAACTCTTTGCTATTGTGAATAGTGCCACAATAAACATATGTGTGCATGTGTCTTTATAGCAGCATGATTTATAGTCCTTTGGGTATATACCCAGTAATGGGATGGATGGGTCAAATGGTATTTCTAGTTCTAGATCCCTGAGGAATCGCCACACTGACTTCCACAATGGTTGAACTAGTTTACAGTCCCACCAACAGTGTAAAAGTGTTCCTATTTCTCCACATCCTCTCCAGCACCTGTTGTTTCCTGATTTTTTAATGATGGCCATTCTAACTGGTGTGAGATGGTATCTCACTGTGGTTTTGATTTGCATTTCTCTGATGGCCAGTGATGATGAGCATTTCTTCATGTGTTTTTTGGCTGCATAAATGTCTTCTTTTGAGAAGTGTCTGTTCATGTCCTTTGCCCACTTTTTGATGGGATTGTTTGTTTTTTTCTTGTAAATTTGTTTGAGTTCCTTGTAGATTCTGGATATTAGCCTTTTGTCAGATGAGTAGGTTGCAAAAATTTTCTCCCATTCTGTAGGTTGGCTGTTCACTGTGATGGTAGTTTCTTTTGCTGTGCAGAAGCTCTTTAGTTTAATGAGATCCCATTTGTCAATTTTGGCTTTTGTTGCCATTGCTTTTGGTGTTTTAGAACTCACATTCACGATTGCTTCAAAGAGAATAAAATACCTAGGAATCCAACTTACAAGGGATGTGAAGGACCTCTTCAAGGAGAACTACAAACCACTGCTCAATGAAATAAAACAGGATACAAACAAATGGAAGAACATTCCATGTTCATGGGTTGGAAGAATCAATATTGTGAAAATGGCCATACTTCCCAAGGTAATTTATAGATACAATGCCATCCCCATCAAGCTACCAATGACTTTCTTCACAGAATTGGAAAAAACTACTTTAAAGTTCATATGGAACCAAAAAAGAGCCCGCATCGCCAAGTCAATCCTAAGCCAAAAGAACAAAGCTGGAGGCATCACACTACCTGACTTCAAACTATACTACAAGGCTACAGTAACCAAAACAGCATGGTACTGGTACCACAACAGAGACATAGATCAATGGAACAGAACAAAGCCCTCAGAAATGATGCCGCATATCTACAACTATCTGACTTTGACAAACCTGAGAAAAAATAAGAAATGGGGAAAGGATTCCCTATTTAATAAACGGTGCTGGGAAAACCGGCTAGCCATATGTAGAAAGCTGAAACTGGATCCCTTCCTTATACCTTACACAAAAATTAATTCAAGATGGATTATAGACTTAAATGTTAGACCTAAAACCATTAAAATCCTACAAGAAAACCTAGTCAATACCATTCAGGACATAGGCGTGGGCAAGGAAAATTCTTTTCTTTAAGAATGTTGAATATTGGCCACCACTCTCTTCTGGCTTGTAGAGTTTCTGCCGACAGATCAGCTGTTAGTCTGATGAGCTTCCCTTTGTGGGTAACCCGACCTTTCTCTCTGGCTGCCCTTAACATTTTTTCCTTCATTTCAACTTTGGTGAATCTAACAATTATGTGTCTTGGGGTTGCTCTTCTCGAGGAGTATCTTTGTGGCATTCTCTGTATTTCCTGAATCTGAATGTTGGCCTGCCTTGCTAGATTGGGGAAGTTCTCCTGCATAATATCTTGCAGAGTGTTTTCCAACTTGGTTCCATTCTCCCTGTCACTTTCAGGTACACCAATCAGACATAAGTTTGGTCTTTTCACATAGTCCCATATTTCTTGGAGGCTTTGTTCATTTCTTTTTATTCTTTTTTCTCTAAACTTCCCTTCTCGCTTCATTTCATTCATTTCATCTTCCATCACTGATACCCTTTCTTCCAGTTGATCGCATCGGCTACTGAGGCTTCTGTATTCTTCACGTAGTTCTCGAAACTTGGCTTTCAGCTCCATCAGCTCCTTTAAGCACTTCTCTGCATTGGTTATTTTAGTTATACATTCATCTAATTTGTTTTCAAAGTTTTTAACTTCTTTGCCATTGGTTTGAATTTCCTCCTGTAGCTTGGAGTAGTTTGATCGTCTGAAGCCTTCTTCTCTCAACTAGTCAAAGTCATTCTCCCTCCAGCTTTGTTCTGTTGCTGGTGAGAAACTGCATTCCTTTAGAGGAGGAGAGGTGCTCTGCTTTTTAGAGTTTCCAGTTTTTCTGCTCTGTTTTCTCCCCAGTTTTGTAGTTTTTTCTACTTTTGGTCTTTGATGATGGTGATGTACAGATGGGTTTTTAGTGTGGATGTCCTTTCTGTTTGTTAGTTTTCCTTCTAACAGACAGGACCCTCAGCTGCAGGTCTGTTGGAGTTTGCTAGAGGTCCACTCCAGACCCTCTTTACCTGGGTGTCAGCAGTGGTGGCTGCAGAACGGTGGATTTTCATGAATCGCAAATTCAGCTTTCTGATCGTTCCTCTGGAAGTTTTGTCTCAGAGGAGTACCCGGCTGAGTGAGGTGTCAGTCTGTCCCTACTTGGGGGTGCCTCCCAGTTAGGCTGCTCGGGGGTCAGGGACCCACTTTAGAAGGCAGTCTGTCCGTTCTCTGATCTCCAGCCGCAGGCTGGGAGAACCACTACTCTCTTCAAAGCTGTCAGACAGGGACATTTAAGTCTGCAGAGGTTCCTGCTGAAATTTTCTTTGTCTGTGCCCTGCCCCCAGAGGTGGAGCCTACAGAGGCAGGCAGGCCTCCTACAGCTGTGGTGGGCTCCACCCAGTTCGAGCTTCCTGGCTGCTTTGTTTACCTAAGCAAGCCTGGGCAATGGCGGGCGCCCCTCCCCCAGCCTTGCTGCTGCCTTGCAGTTTGATCTCAGACTGCTATGCTAGCAATCAGGGAGACTCTGTGGGCATAGGACCCTCTGAGCCAGGTGTGGGACACAATCTCCTGGTGTGCCGTTTTCCAAGTCCATTGGAAAAGTGCTGTATTAGGGTGGGAGTGACCCGATTTTCCAGGTGCCGTCTGTCACCCCTTTCTCTGACTAGGAGAGGGAACTCCCCGATCCCTTGTGCTTCCCAAGTGAGGCAATGCTTCACCCTGCTTCAGCTGGGCTCGTGCATGGTGCGCTAAACCGACTGTCCTGCACCCACTGTTTGGCACTCCCTAGTGAGATGAATAGGGTACCTCAGATGGAAATGCAGAAATCACCCATCTTCTGTGTCGCTCATGCTGGGAGCTGTAGACCGGAGCTCTTCCTATTCAGCCATCTTGGCTCCACCCCCTCAGGATTCCAAAATATGTTCCTTTAATGCATAGTTTATTGAATGTTTTTAACATGAAGTCAAATTTTGTCAAAAGCCTTTTATGCCTCTATTGAGATAATCATGTGGTTTTTGTCTTTAGTTCTGTTTATGTGATGACTCACATATATTGATTTGCATATGTTGAACCAAACTTTCAAACCCAGTGATAATGCCTACTTGATTGTGGTGGGTTAGCTTTTTCATGTGCTGCTGGATTTGGTTTGCTGGTATTTTGTTGGGGATTTTTGCATCTATGTACCTCAAAGATATTGGCCTGAAGTTTTATTTTTATGTGTGTGTCTCTGCCAGGTTTTTGATTCAGGATAATGCTGGCCTTATAAAATGAGTTAGGGATGAGTCTCTTCTCCCCATTTTTCTGGAATAGTTTCAATAGGAATGATACCAACTCTTCTTTGTACATCTGGTAGATTGTAGCTGTGAATGTGCCTTGTATTGGGCTTTTTTTGATTCATAGGCTATTTATTATTGATTCAACGTTGGAGCTCACTATTGGTCTGTTAATGGATTTAATTTCTTCCTGGTTAGGTCTTGGGAGAATGTATGTTTCCAAGATAAGGGCAATTATATGGTGCTTTTATTAAAGGAGGCTTCTTTGGCACCACTACTTAAATATTTTCTTTGTTTATCATCCAGAAGATCTCAGGTCGTGAGAAAGGCATAAAATTATTTGGGAAAATAGGAGAAAGTAGAGTTAGAAAGAAGAGCCAGCATGATGCCTCTACCCTAGGCTCTTCAAGAAAACATGTAGAAGTTGAGAATCTGAAAACAGACATCCTTAAATCTGTGTCTGATCACCCACTTGAAAATTTTCATGTGCCACCAAATTGTGCTTACCTCATGTGAAGAACATTTGTACTAGTGTTCTAGTCTATTCTCACATTGTTATAAAGAACTTCCTGAGACTAGGTAATTTATAAAGGAAAGAGATATAATTAACTCACAGTTCTGCATGGCTAGGGAGGCCTAAGGAAACTTACAATCATGACATAAGGGGAAGCAAACACGTCCTTCTTCACATGGCAGCAGGAGAGAGAAGTGCCGAGCAAAGGTGGAAAAGCCCCTTATAAAATCATCAGCTCTTGTGAGAATTCACTATCACAAGAACAGCATGGGGTTAATCGACCCCATGATTCAATTACCTCCTACTGGTTCCCTCCCATGACACATGGGGATTAGGGGAACTACATTTCAAGGTGAGGTTTGGGTGGGACACGGCCAAACCATATCACCATTGTGTTAGTAGAAGGCATAAATGACTTCTTTTCTATATGCCTTTTTGCATGGAACCCACTCTGGTCTTGCCTGCTTTTCCAGAGCAAGCTTAAGACAGTAGGGAAGGATTGCTCACAAAGTAGGGAAGATTATTCCCATGAACAAAGCCATGGGACACACTTTGCTTTATCAGTTATGTACTGCTTCAAATGAAAGAGAGGAAAAGTCAGCACGGTGAAATATAATAACTCATAGGAGACAAGACTGGGGATAAGGCCAATCAAGAGAGCAGAAAACAAGAGGTTTAAATCTGTTCCTGCTACTTCCAGTACCCAGGATTGGCTTGTTTTTCCTTGTACCTTCCTCTGGGAGAATGAGGACAGAATAAGTGAAGGGAACCTTAACTTGTCCCTAAAGTCTGGAGCTGCTACAAGCAAACTAGCATCCTGCTAAAGCAAACCAACCTGGGATTAAATGTTGCTATCAGTAACAAGCTGTTTGACCTAGATCAGGTTACTACTCATCTTCTTTTTTTCATCAGAATAATATGGACAATAATAGTACCTGTCTTCATATTTTGGTGAGGTTTAAATAATTAAAATTTGCATATGTTCTACATGATGCTTGGCATGCTCTAGATGTTCAGTCAATCCCAGCAACTGTTACAGTGCTCATATCTGTTTATTGAAATTCAACTTATATTTCCAGTCTCATTCAAAGGATAGCTCTTCTTTAAAGCTACTACCATCTTCACTCCTTCCCTTAGCTAGTCAATCCAGTCTGTGTAAGTCAGCAGCACTTTATTTATACCTTTGTTTTAGCAGTGTTTCTCAAGCCTTATTAATCCTCATAATGTGCAAAGAAGTGTACTGTAAATCACAAATCTTATGTATCTATATTTTGATTCAGTGTATCTCAGCTAGGCTATAAGAATATACATTTTTAAACTCTCAACTTTTATTTCAGTAACCAGTCAAGTTTAGGAAACCCTGAACAAAGTAATGTTCAATATCTTATTCAAACCTGAGGTCATATAAAATTAAATTTCTGATATTTTAAATGCCCATTTCAGTTCCATTTACTTTTGTCTAAAAGACAGAGGAGTGAATAAATGAGGCTGATAGAAAAGGAGTTTCAGTTTGAGGTTAGTTTTTGTGTAAGGGAAGGGTGAGTTTTACTTCATACACATTGATTTCAACTTTTTTTTTTTTTAGACTATGATTTCTCCTCTGAAATTAACTAATATTTCTTATTGCTTTTCCTAATTAAAACTTCTTTCCTATATCCTAAGGGTATCTTTTTTTATTTTTTATTTTTATTTTTATTATTATACTTCAGGTTCTAGGGTACATGTGCACAATGTGCAGGTTTGTTACATATGTATCCATGTGCCATGTTGATTTCCTGCACCCATTAACTCGTCATTTAGCATTAGGATTTCAATTTTTATTTTAGATGCTGAGGGTACATTTGCAGACTTGTTACATGGGAATATTGCATGATGCTACTGTTTGGAGTATGAACTTCATCACCTAGGTAGTGAGAATGGTACCCAACAGGCAGTTTTTTAACTGCCTCCTTCAACCTCCAGTGGTCCTCAGTGTCTATTATTCCCATATTTATGTCTATGTGTGCTTAAGGTTTAGCTCCCGCTTATAAATAAGAATGTGTAATATTTGGTTTTCTATTCCTGTGTTAATTTGCTTGGGGTCGAGAACTACAGCTGCTTCCATATTGCTGCAAAGGACATGATTTCATTCTTTTTTGCTCCTGCGTAGTATTCCATGGTGTATATGTATTACATTTTCTTGATCTAATCTGTTACTGATGGCAGCTGGGTTGACTCTTTGTCTTTGCTAATGTGAATGTAACAGCAATGAACGTGCAAGTGCATGAGTCTCTTTGGTAGGATAATGTATTTTCTTTTGAGAATATACTCAATAATGAGATTGTGGGGACAAATGGTAACTCTTCTGAGTTGAGAGATCTCCAAGATGTTTTCCACAGTGCCTGAACTAATTTATATTTCTACCAACAGTGTATAAGTATTCCCTTTTCTCTGCAGTCTCACCAGCATCTACTGTTTTTTTGTTTTTACTTTTTTGTAATAGCCATTCTGACTAGTGTGAGATTATATCTCATTATGGTTTTGATTTGCATTTATCTGATGATCAGTGAAACTGAGCATTTTTTCATGTATTCATTGGCCATGTGTATATCTCTTTTAAAAAGTATCTGTTCATATCCCTTGCCTATTTTTAATGTGGTTATTTGTTTTATGCTTGTTGATTTAAGTTCCTGTATTCTGTATATTAGGTCCTTGTCAGATGCATGATTTGTGAATATCTTCTCTCATTCTATAGATTGTTTGCTCTGTTGATAGTTTCTTTTGCTGTGCAGAAACTTTTTAGTTTAATCAGGTCACACTTGTCTATTTTTCATTTTGTTGCAATTACTTTTTTGGAACTTAGCCAAAAATATGTTGCCAAAGCCAATGTTGAGAAGAGTATTTCCTAGGTTATCGTCCAGGATTCTTATAGTTTGAGGTCTTACATTTAAACCTTTAATCCATCTTGAGTTAATTTTTGTATATGGTGAAATCTTCCGCATAGAGCTATCCAGTTATCCCAGCACCATTTATTGAATAAGGAGTCCTTTCCTCACTGCTTGTTTTCACTGGCCTTGTTGAAGACCATATGGCTGTAGATGTGCAGATTTATTTACAAGTTTTCTATCCTGTTCCATTGATCTATTTGTCTGTTTTGTACCAGTACCATGTTGTTTTGGTTACTGTAGCCTTGTAATACAGTTTGAAGTCAGATAGTGTGATGCCTTGGCTTTGTTATTTTTGCTTAAGATTGCTTTGGCTCTTCAGGCTCTTTTTGGGTTCTGTGTGAATTTTAGGATAGTTTTTTCTAATTCTATGAAAAGTAATGTTAGTCATTTTATAGGAATATCATTGAATCTGTAAATTTCTTTGGGCAGTATGGAAGTTTTTATTATATCCATTTTCCTATCCATGAGCATGGAATGTTTCTCCATTTATGTAGTGACACTCACAGGCTCAAAGTAAAAGGGTGGAGTAAAATCTATCATGCAAATTAAAAACATAAAAGAGCAGGAGCCAGTATTCTTAGATCAGTTATAACAGGTTTTAAACCAGTAAAAATTAAGAAGGACAATTAAGGGTGTTACATAATGATAAAAGGTAAAAATCCAACAAGAAGCTTTAACTACTCTCTCTCTCTCTCTCTCTATATATATATATATATATATATGCACTCAACCTTGGAGCACCCGGATTCATCAAACACCTTCTTCTTGGCCTACAACAAAAACTTAGACAATCACATAATAATAGTAGATACCTTCAGTATCCCACTTCCAGTGTTAGACAGATCATTGAAGCAAAAAACTAACAGAGAAACTCTGGACTTAAACTCGATGCTTTACCAATTGGATGTAATAGCCATCTACAGATCATTCCACCCAACAGCCATAGAATATTCATTCTTCTCATCTGCCCACAGAACAGATTCTAAGATCAACCATATTCTCAGTCATAAAGCAAGATCCAATAAATTAAAAAAAAATAAATCATACCAAGCATACTCTTGGACCATGGCACAAAAAAATAGAAATAAATACCAAGAAGCTCTCCCAAAACTATGCAAACACATAAAAATTAAACAACTTACTACTGAATAACTCATGGGTGAACATCAAAATTAAGGAAAAAATTAAGAATTATTTGAAATTAATAAAAATGGAGACACAATGTACCAAAATCGCTGGGATGCAGCCAAAGCAGTGTGAAAAGTCAAGTTTATAGCCCTAAACACCTTTATCAAGAAGTTATAAATGTCTCAAATTTACAGTCTATCTTTGTACCTACAGAAAAAAGAACTAGAAAAATAAACCAAATCAACTCTGAGCTAGCGGAAGAAAAGAAATAACTAAAACTAGAGAAGAACTGAGTAAAATTGAGATGCAAAAATTCATACAAAGGATGGTTCAATCCAGAGCTTATTCTTCAAAAAAAAAAAAAAAAAAAAAAGATTGATAGACCCCCAGCTAGGGTAATAAAGAAAAAGAAAGAGAAGATCCAAATAAGCACAATCAGAATAAACAAAGGTGCCATTACAACTGGTCCCACAAGAATACATAAGGTCCTCAGATACTACTATGCATAGCACTATGCATACAAATTAAAAAATCTAGAGGAAATAGTTAAATCCCTGGAAGCACATAGTCTCCCAAGATTGAATCAGGAAGAGATTGAAACCCTGAATAGACTAACATCAACTTCTGAAATTGAATCAGTTATAAAGAACCTACCAACCAAAAAAAGTCCTGGATCAGAGGGATTCACAGCCGTATTCTACCAGATTTACAAAGAACTGATACTAATCCTATTGAAAGTATTCCAAAAAGTCAAGGAGAAGGAGTTCCTCCCTAACTCATTCTATGAAGCCAGGAGTAGCCTGATACCAAACTCTGGCAGAGACACAATGAAAGTAAAGAAAACTTCAGACCAATATCCCCCATGAATATAGACGAAAAAATCATCAAAAAAATATTAGTTACTTGAATCCCACAGCACATCAAAAAGTTATTACATCACAGTCAAGTAGGCTTTTCTCTGGGATGCAAGATTGGTTCCACATACACAAATCAATAAATGCGATTCACCACAAAAATAGAATTAAAATGAAAAATCATATAATTATCTCAAAAGAAGCAGGAAAAACTTTTGATAAAATCCAACATCTCTTCATGATAAAAACTCTCAACAGACTAGGCATTGGAAGAACATACTTCAAAATCATAAAAGCCATCTATGACAAACCCACAGCCAAAATCAAACTGAATGGGCAAAAGCTTGAACCATTACCTTTGAAAACTGGAACAAGGATGTCCACTCTCACCTACTGAACATAGAACTGGAAGTCATAGCAAGAGAAATCAGGCAAGAGAAAGAAATGTAAGGGATCCAAACAGGAAAAGAAGAAGTCAAACTATTTCTCTTCGCTGATGACATAATTCTATTCCTAGAAAACCTCATAGTCTCTGCATAAAACCTCCTTGATCTAATAAACAACTTCAGCAAAGTTTCAGGGTACAAAATCATTGTACAAAAATCAGTAGCATCTCTCTACACGAACAAAGTCCAGGCTGATAGTAAAATCAAGTAAACAATCCTGTACAATAGCCACAATGAAAATGAAATACTTAGAAATACAGCTAACAAAGGAGGTGAAAGCTCTCTACAAGGAGAACTACAAAACATGGTTACTTTAAATTTCCTGAATTATTTGGCTTATCAGCTGAAAGTTATAGTGATATCAGGTTAATCTTTGACAAGGCAAGTTCATTTTTCATGGTTTGGCACATCCACAACACTTAACAGGTACAATCTTCCTAAGTGATGTTTATCTGGGGGTGTACCTAAAGTGAAAAAGTTTACGTTAGTATTTTTGAAAATATGCTCTTCTTCACCTTACATAATGAATAAAGCCAGGGAGAAGAGGAAAAAGTAAGTGGGAATAAAAGAGGGAGAGGCAGAAGGAGATTCGTATTTTTTTTTGAATGATTGACAAGTGTATTTGTCAAATTTGCATATTTAGATCATTGTGTCAATAGGCAAATATTTTCACTTTCATTATATCTTTCAATCTACATGGAGCATGAGATTCACATCAATCCTTTCCAATATTTTCATAGCAAGATCATGTACACATTCAAAATAAATATTGCAATAAAACAATTTAGAGTGTCATTTCACAAATGGCATAAATTTAATAAAATAAGGCAATAATGATAAGGAGTTAGCAACATTTATGACCATTTTTATATATTAATTATTTTGCCAAATGTTCTTTTTAATCATGGAGATACTCTGAGTAAGTAAAGTTAGATGCAATTGTAAGAAGCAGCAATGAAATATAAAGCCAAATATTTTCTACATGCTTTTATTTAACTTGTCTTGCTAATATCGAGTTGAGTCCTCAGGCTAATTTAAAACATAATGTGATCTCCGACTGCTGTGCTAGCAATCAGCAAGACTCTGTGGGCATAGGACCCTCCGAGCCAGGTGCGGGACACAATCTCCTAGTGTGCCGTTTTCCAGGCCCGTTGGAAAAGCGCAGTATTAGGACGGGACTGACCCGATATTCCAGGTGCCGTCTGTTTCCCCTTTCTTTGACTAGGAAAGGGAACTCCCTGACCCCTTGCGCTTCCCGAGTGAGGCAATGCCTCTCCCTGCTTCGGCTCGCGCACAGTGCACTTCACCGACTGTCCTGAACCCACTGTTAGGCACTCCCTAGTGAGATGAAACCGGTACCTCAAGCAGAAATGCAGAAATCACCCGTCTTCTGTGTCGCTGGGGCTGGGAACCAACCCAAATGTCCAACAACGATAGACTGGATTAAGAAAATGTGGCACATATACACCATGGAATACTATGCAGCCATAAAAAATGATGAGTTCGTGTCCTTTGTAGGGACATGGATGAAACTGGAAATCATCATTCTCAGTAAACTATTGCAAGGACAAAAAGCCAAACACCGCATGTTCTCACTCATAGGTGGGAATTGAACAATGAGAACTCATGGACACAGGAAGGGGAACATCACACTCCGGGGACTGTTGTGGGGTGGGGGGAGGGGGGAGGGACAGCATTAGGAGATACACCTAATGCTAAATGACGAGTTAATGGGTGCAGGAAATCAACATGGCACATGGATACATATGTAACAAAACTGCACATTGTGCACATGTACCCTAAAACCCTAAAGTATAATAAAAAAAAAAAAAAAAAAAAAAAAAAAAAACATAATGTGAATTTTGAAAAATGTAGAGATTTCCCCTAAAGTAAAAGTATTCCACATGGGCCTAAGAAGTATATGGTATATTGTCATGTTTCTGTCCATTCAAAAAAGAAGAGAAAAGAGAACATATCTGGCCTTTTTTGACCCAGGATCTTTTAAAAACTTTTGTACAAACGTCAAGTGAACAGAAGTGAGCTAAAGTTATTAAGTGATCAATTTTAGCTGGAGCGCTTACTAGAAATTAAAATACAGATATTTTCCTCTCCTTCTTGAAAATTATCTTCAAATTAAACATACATTTAAATATATCACATAACCAGTTTCCTCCTGGGGAAAACTAAAAGATAATTTTCAATTTTGATGCTCTTCCTTACTCGTCTTTATTTTGATGACCAATGCCCAGAGCTTATTTTTGATTACATGTTTCCTTCTATATCATATTTCAAAAAGTTTCTTTTTACAATCTCCTGAAATACTGCAGGGAAGATTCAAATATGTCCCAAGCAGGCACTGAAGTTTTAATGCATTTTTATGGGAACAAGTCTCAGCCCTTCCAATACAACATTTATTTGTCCAGAAGGATGTTAGTGGAATGCCCTTCTACTTATAGCTTTGTAAACACATTGTTCCTATACTACAAGTATGTAGAATGATTTACAATTTTCTATTTAATCAATTACTTTATCATGTTATACAAATATTATAAAACGCATGTTGTACAGCTGAATCTTCACTGGGAATAAATCCATTATATTTGCTAATCCAACAATATAACAAATGAAGTTTAAATGGACTATTTTAATTAATGCAAGCCTTTCTGAAGTCGCAAACAATATTATTATTACAACTTCAATTAATGCTGTCTTGACACAGGTTAAATAAAAATGCTTGCTGCCAGTGTTTATAATTCTAATACCACTACTTGGAACAACACAAGCACAACGTAAACAATAAATATATGTTGGATCAATATATTACAATTATTATTTTTTGTATTTTACAAAGGATAGTTACAATGAAGTTCTAGCACTACCTTGTTTTTTAGGTGTAGAAGCAAATGAGGTAATTTTTAATATGTGCGAAGTGAAATGGAGAAGGGCAAGAACTCCATGGCCTAAATTTTCTAGATCAATGCAATAAGGTAAGATTTACATGAATAAACTAGATAATTTATTTATTTAACAACATGACTTTATACAGGTAGACAATTTTGGATTTAGTGACACATGTACCAATTCCTACTTCACTTGATAAAAGATATCATTGCTCTTTAATTTCTTAATTTAAAAAAATCACTCATATGATTGGGTGTTCCCCCATTTGCTTCTTTTCAGTGCTATTTCCATCTATTTCAGATACTTGATATTTAAAATTCTAAACTTAAATACTTGAAATTGTTCCCTATAGTTAAATACCGGACTGAAACTGCTGCAACTGTCCTAATGTGGAGAAATTCATTCTACCTAGGTGAAACCCTCATTTAATTTTATTGTGTTGAATAGGGATTAGAAAACTACTGCCCATGGGCCAAATCTGGCTGCAGCTATTTTTATATGTCCCACCAGCTAAGAACGTTTTTCTAAGTGGTTAAAAAAAATAAAAACATGACAAATGAAAATCACAGAAAATTCAAATTACAGTGTTCATAAATAAAGTTTTATGAGAATACAGCCTTGCTCATTTGTTTATGTATTGTTTATGGCAGCTTTCACATGACAAGGACAGAGCTGAGTAACAACAAATAACACACACGGCCTAAAATGTTTGCTATTTAGCCCTTTATGGAAAAGGTTTGTCACCTCCTGGTATGGAGCATTTATCTCTACTTTCTATCAACATTACAGTATTGGTGTCCTCTTTAGTAGTTGCCTTTGTTCAAACTGATGTAATCTGTGTCATGTTCAGCAAGATTAGAAGATAGGTCCCACTGCTGCAATTACAATGACTCCCCTATATTTGCATTTCACCATTAAAAAATTCTGGACAATAATATTTCTCAGATTTTTAACACTATTTACTCTTTGTGACCAATTTCTGTAATGCCAAATATAGGGACCTATCTCTAGCCTAGCAATTTCCCCAATACCAGTCTATTAAAGGCTTAAAGGCACTATGTCATAATTGATTTAAATATTTTTTGACAAATATTGGCTGGGTACCGCATCTCATGCCTGTAATCCCAGCACTTTGGGAGGCCGAGGCAGGTGGATCACCTTAGGTCAGGAGTTCAAGACCAGCCTGGCCAACATGATGAAACCCTGTCTCTACTAAAAATACAAAACTCAGCTGGGCATGGTAGCTGGCACCTGTACTCCCAGCTACTTGGGAGGCTGAGGCAGAAGAATTACTTGAACCCGGGAGGTGGAGGTTGCAGTGAGCCAAGATCGCACCACTGCACTCCAACCTGAGTGACAGGGCAAGACTCCATCTCAAAAAATGAATAACTAAATAAATAAATAAATATTTTTTGACAAGTAGAATGATATGTAATTAAAAACTCAGCACTGAAATACCATCAACAAATTGAATTACTCTGCTCATAAGGCAAATACATAACTAAAGAATTTTCTCAGTGGACTTGCCTGGTGAACTGCATTGTTCTAAATTGTAAAAATGATCGTAAGTCCAGTTCTGTAAACGTCACTGTTGAAAAGAGAAAAACTCTGGACCAGTATCAGACATTTATATTTCTTGCTGAATATAGTTAATAACAGTGTATTTTATGTTTCAAAAGTGCATGAAGGGTAGATTTTAAGTGTTCTCACTGTCTACCCATCAACAGTGGATTGGATAAAGAAAATGTGGTACATATACACCATGGAATACTACACAGCTATAAAAAAAAATAAAATCATGTTTTTGAGGCAACATAGATTCAGCTGGAGGCCATTATCCTAAGTGAATTAATATAGCAACAGGACACCAAATACCACATATTCTCACTTATAAGTGGGAGCTAAACTTTGGGTACTCATGGACATAAAGATGGCAACAGCAGACACTGGGGACTACTAGAGTGGAGAGGAAGGGAGAGGGGCCAGGGCTGATAAACTAACTCTTGGGTACTATGCTCACTACCTGGATGATGCAATCAACTGTACTATTTACCATTTCCCATTTCCCATCATGCAGTATACCCACGTAACAAACCTGCACGTGCAACCCCCAAATCTGAAATAAAAGTTGAAATTGTTTTTTAAAAACCGCCACAAAATAGAGCAAACAAGGCATTATGTACCTTTATGATACCATTATGTACCTCATATCCTGATGATGAGAAAATACACTACTACCTATGAAGCAGTCTTACCAAAATAGCCAAAAAAAACTTCTTACCACAAAGAAAAAGCATGTGCAATGGTATGTTAATTAGCCTGATTTAATTAATGTATACAATATATACATGTATCATAACATCACATTGTACCCCATAAATATATATCATTATTACTCTCAATTAAAACTAAAAATATTTTTGAATGTAAAAAATTAAACGAATGGGGACAGAAATAAGTATTAAATAAGCCTTACTAGAGTAATTATCTACTTTTTAAATGATGAGGTATCAAATTGCATTAAGGAAAATCTAAATAATTACATTTACAAATATGAATCATAAATTAATTTGTAAAATAGGCAGATATTTATCTGATTATGGACTTTCTAAACAGTTTTTGCTAATAAGTAAGAAAAATATAAACCACCCGGACAAAAATAGACAAAGTGAAGTATAATACTCAGTATCATTTTCTGTACAATGATGCACATTAGACTGAACGATGTAAAACTGAAGTTTCTAAGAGTCAAATATATTTGTTCATCAATAATTTCATATGGCTGATTCTATTACCTAATGGGGGCAGCCTGCTAAAATTTCTGAAAGGATGTGTGAAAATAATAACCTCAGATATAGCATGCCCTCATTTATTTTGTTTTAGAAAAAATAAGAAAATTAAGGAAAGGCTTACAATTTCATTACAATGACTCCATCCACACTGTGTTTAAAAATAACTGATTGGACAAGCCTAAATATTCAACAATAGTGTAAGGATTAGATAAATTATCAAATATCTTTATAGTAGAAGTCTATGTAGCCGGTAAAATCAGTGGGAGAATATTTGATCATACTAGACCACCAGGAAGTGCTGGGGGGGGTGGTAGGAAATGTCTCCTGTTTTTCTCTTCAGTAGCCTGTACTTCAAATTCTCCTTCTCTAGTCACCCCCACTCTAACATGGTCTTGCTCCACCATGGGGATACTACCTGACTAATATCGCTCATAAGATAGCGAAAAAAAAGAAAAAGAGAAAGAAGAAGCTGGTAAAAGCAGAGTAGGTCAGCCCAAACTCACAAACTCATTTACACAGCTCAGGCAGCAGAGCAATTTCATCACAGCAGAGAGAAAGAGGAAGGAAGAGTCTGTGACGTTAAACTGTGATAGTAAGATTCTGGACCGAGGGAAAAGTGAAAAGAACTACAGGATAGGTCAGGGATGGTAGAGGTTGCGAGGGAGATAGAGTGTAGGACTTTATGGCCTGAAGATGAGCTCTGGATGGGATAAATAATATAAATCTTTGGAAGTAAAGACCAATGTAGAAACCACTTTCAGTCCCTGGAGTTTTTTATTTAAATGTTTACGAAACATGAATGTTTCATAATGAAACATGAATGAAAATGTTTGTTTACTTAAATGTTTATGAAACATAAAGATAGTTTGCTATATTGAGATATTGTCTTGCTTTAGGACATTACCTAGAAATACTTCACAGTATTTAATATTTTCTTTCCATGCCTAAGATGCTAATAAATAGAAAGGCATTTGTAGTTTTTAGTTTTATTTGCCCTTTGAGTCAAGGGATTTCTAAACATTTGAATCTTTAGGTTTCAAAAAATAGACATGGAACATTGCCCAGTAGTAAAGTATAATAGTAGTAATGGTAGTTATAAAAAATAGTGATAAAACAAAATTTGTAATCAGTTAGAGAGGGTTATTTGTCATAATGATAGTCTTTGCAATGAATTATAATGGTTTTTTATTTCAAATAGGAGGTTGTGATGATAAAAAAATTCTAAAATTAGTTTATATTGTTCCATACCTGAATAACAATAAAGGATATAGTAAAACTTCACTCAGGTAAGAAAACGATTTTTTCTTTCTGATAATACCATGGATTGCTTTTGGAAACAAATGTATGCCACAGAATAATATAAATGTAATATAATGTTAGAAGGGAAGAAAAGAAACTGGAGTTAAGGAAAAAACATATCCTTTTGAGACACAAATATGAAAAAATTCTCAAAATGCTTATAAAATATCCTTAAAGCCCAACTTCACTTGTAACGTTTACTGTGGAAACAAGGACCAGTTTTCTTCAAGTCTTAGGTTTTCATAAAGCACTGCCTGAAATATACTGCAGTGGCCCAGCCCCCACAGCATGAACTTAGAGGAAGACCCTTCTCTGTCTGAGTTACAACTTCTATGATGTCTTTCCTCCTGAAAGATGAGGAAAAGCAACTCAGTAAGTCTGAAGTGGAACTAAGCTGTTAAATAATAATTTCACTATATGCAGTTAAATAGGCAAGGAGGATTGTATTCAAGATTATTGCAATAGGAAAAAAGATTGAACTAAACTCCCTGAAACAAAAGGAAAGAGAGTTTTTAAGTGCTGGTGTGAGCTACTAAAAAAATGTTGCAGAACTGTAGGGGCAAAGCTGGACAATGTGATCAGGCCATTTGTGATTGCTAACTGCTGCTTTTAGAAGTTAGGCTCCTATACTCCCAGACACTGGGAAATAGGGGTGCTAGTTCTACTAATGACTACATATTATAGGAATGTCTCCCAGGTCCTTAAGAAAGACATTCCTGGGATGTAGAAGATTTAAATCTCAAAGAAGCAGAGAAAGAATTTACAAGTTTTCTAATGTGAATGCTCTGTAAAGGGAGGTCAGGGGTCTATAATTAGAAAGAATTCTGTCTAAAGTATGGTCAAGCTGAGGGAAAAGTTAAGCTGTCTTGGTTATCTGTCTCATGTGACTTATCAGCACAACACTTGGCCTCCCAATTTATTGCGGTGGAGAAATTACCCAATAGAAGACAGACAAGCCTAGAGTTACAGGTGATATATGCTGGCATGGTGCAATGATACCTAACTCCTTCTTAAGTTCTCTCTATATATGTTAAAAAGCAATGTCACAAGTTAAATTTAACCACAGTCTATATGAAATACCGATAATGCAATAATGGATAATGATAACTTTCAATATTCAGAGGCAGGAAACCAAAACTGTATTCTGTCTCTAATCTTATACCTGCCACCAACATACATTTTTTTTTTTTTTTCTAGCTCAATGGCTTGAAGAAGGGGCATTTGAAGCCAAGTGTTTTTCCTTTTATTCCTCCTGATTAACTCTAGAGAACCCTTTAAACAATTTTCCTTACTTATTTGAATTTTGACTTCAAATGCTTTTCATGACTTTAATTAACAATCATGGAAATATTATCTACTCCAAGTAAACTGTAACTGAGAACTTGGCCTACTTGTTTATCCAAGGTCCCGCTTAATATCTGTATGAGTAAATAGTGTAAGGAAAAAATTGTTTCCTGAGGAATTTTGTTTTGTTGTGTTTTTTATTTTCTGGAAGAATAATTTTCCAATGCAGAGACAGTACGACTAAATAAATAGTTAATCCTTCAATTCCTGGAGCTAGATTCATGGGTAGGAATCCCAGCCAAAACACTCATGGCTGTGTACCCTAGGCCAAGTTACTTCATTCTGTGCCTGTTTCCTCCTATCTGAAATAAGGCCATCAATAGAACTTATCCAACAGAGCTACTGTGACAATAACATGAGTTAATGCATGTAAACCTTCAAATATGGTAAATTGGTACATTGAAAGCCTAATACATGGTAAGCTCATATACTTAGCATCATTTATTCTCTTTCTCTCTTTTTCTCTTTCTCTTCTTCCCTTCTTTTATCCTTTCCCTTCCTTTCCTTTCTGTTTATATCTCGCTTTGTTTTACTTGTGTTGTAAGAAAAGTCACTGCTTAACCATAGTAACTACGCAGTCTCTCACATAAAGTACTTGGAAAAGTAACTCATTCATGGTAAATGCTAAGTAAGTGTTGCTGTTGATATTATTTTCTTTATTCCTAAAACTTGTATTTCCTATGTGGACTTGGGGTTTATTACTTACATTTCATGTGGTTTTTATTGTGGGTTCTTCAAGTGTTTCATAAGAGTTCAAAGTAAAATATAGATAAACTATAGCAGAAAATAATTCTCCGTGGGTTAGAGGTCAGAAATTACTGTGCAAGGTTCTGTAAAACTTACAAGACACTAAAAATCTTAGAGTCTCTACTCTTTTGAAGTGTATACATTAAGAAGATAACTTCATAAAATGAAACATAGTACTATGCCCCTAGCACATAAATACTGAGGTTCTGGAATTTTTTAAAGAAATAAATTTTAGTAGCATCATGCAAAAAGTGTATTATGTATCTTTGATAGTAGACTATGTGCCACATGCTCAATTTCCTGTAAGTTATTTTGAATTAAATAAATGTTTGAAATGAATAAGAAAGCATGAAAAAAATATGACAAAGCAATGGTATGCTAAAGATACTGAGTAAAAGAGAGAAGATGTAGATTCTAAGTACAGTCCTACCAATGGATAATTTGTTATGAATTCTCAGGCAAAACACTTTCTCTTTTTGTATCTTATTTTTGTGTCAAACAATGATAAAAACACCTGCTCTGCTTACCCAAAGGGATCTTGTGAAGATCAAGTGAGACTATGAATTTGAAAACCTGTAATACACTATACAAACATATGCAGTATACTAACATAACTAGTAGCATAATTAGAAGATTGCATTTTCAAAATGCGCCAAATGAGTTGCATTACCTTAAGAGTCTACAACTTTAAAGCAAACAGATGGATAAGAATAGCTCTTAGATGCCAAATTTACCATGCTGTGTGTTCTTATAGGTATGCCTGAAAATGAGATCTAAAAAGAAATTACAGAAATAAAATATGAGGTGTCCAATAGTAAATTGAACAAAAAGGCTTACTGCCAAACAAGCAAAAGAATAAAAAAAACCTAATAAAGTATAAACGTATTTATCAAATTCATTTATGAGTATTCACAGTACTAGAGAATTCAGAGGTAGTATTTACTATAGAGTTAAAAGTTGGGTGCTCACTGCTTGATACTGTCAATGTAATTAACCTTAACCATTTTTGTTTTGTACATACTGGTCCTTAATCATTTCCGTAAATGTATTTCTTCCTTATTGCTATAATGCCCTTTCCACTTTTAGTTGATGAGAATGTTCATAAATGTTTTGGCTTCTACTGTCAGATGGAAAGATCTCGTATCTAATTGGCTGTTTTTACAGTATCTCTTAATTAGAACTGGTTTTTGCTTGTAATTTCCATTCCATTGGTTTCCTTTTTCTCAATTGCTTCCATTTATGTTCCATAGACTTTATGAACTTAGTCATGTTTATGATACTGAATGGTTATAATATCTCTTAGAATTAGTGGCAGTAGATTTTTCTAGGTGATGAACTGCTAGAATGCCATTTGAATTTAAAATATTCTGGAATTGTTATTGAAAAATTATTATTACAACAAGGAATATACCAGCCAATTGTAAGCACATTATGTGTGGCTTAATTCTAAAGTTGCAGGGGAGAGGAAGGGGATGTTTGTTTGCTATGCATACTTAAACATCATAAAAGAGTATGATTGTCAAAAATAGATGCTGTCTTCTTGCATAAATTATAAATCATAGGTTTTATAAATCGTGTAAGTATTAGGAAAATTGTGATAGAAAAAGAAATAAAACTGGGACAAGATAATAGGCACATTTCTAAAATACAGAAGACTGAGAGTGTAGGTTAGAGAAGCCTGCTAGATTTGTGTATGTTCTAACATAGAATAAACAAATATTACAGCTCATGTAAAGGAGAAGAGATCCTGGAAAAGCCTGTGGCATAGGTGGAATCTTTTATTCTATGACTAAACAGAAATAAAGATGTTAAGCTTATGAATTATTTTTTCATTAGCAACATTTATGTTGCCTCATGCTTCTGACTCAAGTTCACTATGAGATGGAAGATAATGTACATGAATAACAATTTTGCAATCATTTTGCTGCAGATCTGGGCAATCGATTTCTTTTTCACAACATGAGAGGAAGAAATAAACCAAAATCAGATTTTTGTTTTCCGACAAAGTTCTTAGTGCATGCATGTGTGACTGTGAGGATGCTAGAATATGAGCAGTAAGATCTGAGAGAATGTTGTTTCCTCCACTTCCTTTCAAACTAACCCTGCCCTGACACCCCTTCCTTACCCAGAAAATGTAAGTGAAAGTGACAATTATTTCATAAAATCTGAGTAAGGTTTTACTCACAGATTTTGCTCAAACAGAAAAGCTTCAAAAGACAGTGGAGGAGGTTGTGTGGTTAGTAAAAGAGTAAAAAATCCAAGTTGAATTTGTAACCCATAGGTATGGCGTAGATAATGACGATGAAAGAAATAGTGAAAGAGCTAGCACTTGGTGACTAGAAAGTGAGAGCTTACTATGTGCCATGCATGGGCTGTGCAAAATGTGCTATTTTGCAAACCCCATGTAAATATTGAATATGTTGTACAGGCTATATTTTAAATTAAGTCACTCTAAAACTAACCCCCAAATTTGGTGAAAATCTACATAAACTTTTTTTGGTGCAATGATAGACAAATGGACAGACCTGGCATTTTATTCATATGGATATTATTTTCAGTTTTAATAAAAACACCTAAAGTTCGGGTCAAAAAATTAAATTGTAAATAAATACTTACTGTTTCTTTATTATTTTCCTTCAGTGAGCCAGGAACTTAGTTCTAACTCCGTAAGTGAGGTATTTTCTCTCTCTTCAGTCACATGGGACCCGTTTTTTAGCTTTCCAATCTAATGGATTTCTAGTGGCCTTCCTACGCACCTAGCTATAGAAGAAGTGAATTAGGCAATAGGGAAAACCCAGCTCATTAGGCTCCAGTGTGCTGCACTCAGAACTAAATTAAATAGTCTCACCTCATCAAACTTAAGAATCCACTATAACACAGACACTGATGAACAAAAGCCATTGTTTCACAATAGAAGATGGCTCTATCTTCCGAATTTTGAATGTACACAGTATAACCTCTTTCTTTGATGTTTCCGGTTAATTCACAAGGTCATCAGCATTCTACAAAAGTTGCATTCTAGAGTGTCCTGGGACTGGACTGTTCAACATATTTCAACTTACTTCTTACCAGGTTTCAACCAACTGCTTATCCAAATGTACCTCTGTGCTTAGACTGTAACACAAAAAAACACAATGCAAGATGGGGCTAAGCAAACAGTAGAAGTGAATCAGGGCATAGAGAAAAATGTGAAATTAGAGCTTGTTCAGAGTTGCATTTATTTCTCGAAATAAATTCATATCATTAAAATTCTGGAAAATAGAAAAGTGCTTTTTTTTGTTATTTTGTAGCCATTTGCCAAAAAATGATAATTAAAGTCACTGAAAATAATTAGCATAGCTAAGAGGAAAAATGACTAACTGGAGTTTTCAGATGAGTGTCAAAATGAGAAGCTTTCAAACCACATAATGAGAGAATTCAAGAAAGTAGGACTGTTTTATAAGACAAAAGAAGACTTGAAAGACAGCAAAGACTTTCTTCATGGGGTGACATTTTGAATGAGAAATTAGATCTATTTTATTAGACTCTGCAAGTAAAACTGGAACAATTTGCAGACAATTTCAGTATAATTCTCCAAGTATTTGGTGATTTGATGTTTTTAAGCAGAGAAAACTATTCTAATGTGATAATGTTGTACAAAAAATCCTTTTAGAGACATTGTTTTTGAAAAACACCTGGGATTTGCCCATTTAATCATGAAAATACTTGTTTATTTTAATTCCTTGGTAGAAGCATTACAAATTTCTCTTTTGAAATTTCTGTTTTTGTTGTGCTTGATGAATCACATTAACCATTTGATGGTTTCAGGAGGATGCATAGTAATAATAACCACATGCTGTATGCAGTGACACATTCAGAACACATGTCAACATGCCTGTTGCTACACCCAAAGTCTCTAAACTCTATGTTTTGGTTGGTTTGATGCTTTTATTAATTTTGGGGTGTTTTTCTACTGTATTAGTCCATTTTCACACTGCTATGAAAGATTGAATAATTTACAAAGGAAAGAGGTTTAATTGACTCACACTTCTGCACGGCAGTAGAGGCCTCAGGAAACTTACAATCATGGCAGATGGGGAATCAGGCACCTTTATTGTGAAGAATGAGGTGACAGGAGAGAGAAGTGCAAGCAGGGGAAATGCCAGATACTTATAAAACCACTACATCTCATAAGAACTCGCTCACTATCACAAGAACAGCATGGGGAGACCGCCCCCATGATTCAATCACCTCTATTCCTCCACACATGTGGATTACAATCTGAGATGAGAGTTGGGTGGGGATAGGGTTTCAGAGCCACACCATATCATTTCACCCCTGGCCCATCCCAAATCTCCTGTCTTTTCACATTTCAAAATCAATAATGCCTTCCTACACCCCCCTAGTCTTAACTCATTCCAGCATTAACTTAAAAGTCCACATCCAAAATCTCATCTGAGATAAGGGAATTCCCTTCCACCTAGGAGCCTGTAAAATTAAAAGCAAGTTAGTTACTTTCAAGATACATTGGAGGTACAGGCATTGGATAAATGCTGTCATTCCAAATGGGAGAGATTGGCCAAAATAAAGCAGCTACAGGCCCCATGCAAGTCTAAAATCCAGTGGGACACTCATTAAATGTTAAACCTCCAAAATAATCTGCTTCTATTCCATGTCTCACATCCAGGCCATGCTGATACAAGGGGTGGGCTCTCACAGCCTTGGGCAGCTCCTTCACAGACTGGCATTGACTGCCCGCGGCTTTTACAGGGACATGGTGCAAGCTGTCAGTGGATCTACCACTATGGGGTCTGGAGGATTGTGGCCCTCTTCTCACAGCTCCACTAGGCATTGCCCCAGTGGGAACTCTGTGTTGGGGCTCCAACCCCACTTTCCCCTTTGCACCACCTTGGTAGAGGTTCTCCATGAGGGCTTCACTCCTGCAGCAGACTTCTGCCTGAACATCCAGGCATTTCCATACATCCTCTGAAATCTAGACAGAGGTTCCCAAACCTCAACTCCTGACTTCTGTGCACTGCAGGCCCAACACCACATGAAAGCTGCCAAGGATTGGGGCTTGGACCCTCTGAAGCAATGGTACAAGCTGTACCTGGGCCCCTTTTAGCCATGACTGGAGCTGAAGCAGCTGGACTCAGGGCACCATTTCCAAGGTGCCCAGAGCAGTGGGGGCCCTGGGCCTGGCTCACAAAACCTATTTTCTTCTTAGGCCTCTGGGCCTGTGATGGGAGGGGCTGCCACCAAGTTCTCTGACATTCCCTGGAGACATTTTCCCTATTGTTTTGGTGATTAATATTTGGCTCCTTGTTACTTATGCATATTTCTGCAACCAGCTTGAATTTATCCCCAGAAAATGTGTTTTTCTTCTTCTATTACATCGTCAGGCTGCAAATTTCCCAAACTTTTATTCTTTGCTTCCCTTTTCAATATAAAGTTCCAATTTCAAACCATTTATTTGGGTATGCATAAAACCGAATGCTTTCAAAATAATCCAGGTCAAATATTGAATGATTTGCTGCTTAGAAATTTCTTTTACCAGGTACCCTAAATCATCTCTCCCAAATTCAACAGTTTTTATTTTACCAGATATCTTAAATCATCTCTCTCAAAGTTCCACAGATCTCTATAGCAGGGGCAAAATGCCACCAGTCTCTTTGCTAAAGCATAGCATGAGTGACCTTTACTCCAGTTCCCAATAAGTTCCTCATCTCCATCTGAGCCCACCTCAGCCTGGACTTCATTGTTCACATCACTATCAGCATTTTGGTCAAAACCATTCAACAAGTCTCTAGGAAGTTCAAAACTTCCCCCACTTACTCCTGTCTTCTTCTGAGCTCTCCAAACTGTTTCAACTTCTGCCCATTACCCAGTTCCAAAGTCGCTTCCACACTTTCAAGTATCTTTCTAGTAGTGCCCCACCATCTGCAGTACCAATTTATTTTACTAGTCCATTTTCACACTACTATAAAGAAATACCCAAGACTAGGCAATTTATAAAAGAAAGGGATTTAATTGACTCACAGTTACACATGACTGGGGAGGCCTCCAGAAACTTACAATCATGGCAGAAGGGGAAGCAGAAACCTTCTTCTTAAGGCAGCAGGAAAGAGAAGTGCAAGCAGGGGATATGACAGACGCCTATAAAACCCATCAGATCTCATGAGAACCCACTCACTATCATGAGAACAGCATGGGGGAAACCATCCCTATGATCCAATCACCTCCCTCCTTTGACACATGGGTATTACAGATCCCTCCCTTGAAATGTGGGGATTACAATTCAAGATGAGATTTGGGTAGGGACACAGAGCAAAACAATATCATCTATATTTTCACATTATGACTCATTCTGTGTCTTCTATAGTAAGTATGTAAACCAAGCACAAAACTTGTTGAAGATAAGCAAACACAAGCTAACAGAGGAATTCTTCTAACAGTAATACAAACACATTAACTTGAGAGTGCCTTGAACTCAAACTATGTAGTTCCTATGGGCATAAATACATTTAGCAGACTATGCAGTCTACCCAGGGTAATCTGTTATAAATTTCTAATTCAAAATTTAGGATTGGAAAAAGCCTTGAATAATCCTGATTTATCTTCCTTTTTTTTGTTCTGAGTATATTTTTCTATTTGTCATACTCTACTTTTTCCTTTGAGAGGGTATTAATTACTTAAACCTAGCTTTTATTGTTATTTGGGAAAATACTTAGTCTTGGCTCATAAGTTTGGATGAAGTCTACTTTAAATACATTTTTTAATCAATTGCATTTAAAAGAAGTAGCTTTTTATAATCTGCCAAATCCTAAAACCTGCTGTTTACCAACTACCAGGAAATTGCTTCTCTTCATATTTTGGTGGCCTGTGGCTTTCCTTTGCTCTCCATTCTGTTTCCTCTATGTTCTCCTGCCTAGCTAGTTAGTTGCCTTAGTGCTCTGACGATATTGGAAAAATAGGAGGTATTTTTTATATTACTTTTTGGAGAGAAGAATAAACATTTTTAAATTCAATTAATGCTGAAAATAATATATAAGGATATGGATACTGCAATACTTCCTTTGTAAGATTACACCCTGTTCATAATAGCTCACATCTTTACTCCTTAACTATTTGATAGACAATATTTACATGGGTTACAAATGGACTTTGGAGCAACAGTTATAGCAGCTAGGGGTCATTTAAAATTCCTTCCTGGTATTGAGGTTTTCTTCAATAGGGCGTATTGTAAGATATCTGATTTTCTGATTAGGGACATATGCTGTGCCAGTGATGTAGTTTATATAATTCAGGAAAAAAATTAATGAAAATGGTAGACCATTAAAAGACTGGAAATGAAAGAAAGAAAATTAAATTGTATAAATAGATTGTTATTATAGCTTGCTAGCCAAGAGAAACACAGCCACCAAGGAGATGTAGTAAAATGATCTGTACTTTTTAATTCAGTCACGTTTATTAAATATCTAGTATGTTTCAGGGACTATCCTTAGGTGTTATACATAGGATGCAAAAAAATGGATAAGACTCAAGGATTACACAAGTTGAGAAAGATAGTTAGGCAGGATGATAATTCAATAATTACAAATATATATATATACACACACACATATATATGACATTAGTTCTAAAACCCTGAACAGACCAACAATGAGATCCAAAACTGAATCAGTAATAAAAAACTACCAACCAAAAAAGCCCTAGACCAGATAAATTCACAGCCTTATTCTACCATATGTACAAATAAAAGCTGACACCAATTCTACTGAAACTATTCCAAAAAATCAAGGAGGAGAGAATTCTCCCTGTTTTACAAAGCCAGCATCACCCTGATACCAAAAACTGGGAGACAACAACAAAAAATAAAATTATAGGCCAATATCCCTGGTGAACATAGATGCAAAAATCTGCAACAAAATACTAACAAACTGAGTCCGGCAGCACATCACAAAATTAATTCACCATGATCAAGTAGGCTTCATTCCTGAGATAGAAGTTTGGTTCAGCATAATGCAAGTCAACACATGTGATCCACCACATAAAAAGAATTAGAAACAAAAACTATAAGACTATCTCAATAGAGGTAAAAAAGGCCTTTAATAAAGTCCAACATCCCTTCATGATAAAAACCCTCAACAAACTAGGCATTGAAAGAACATACTTCAAAATAATAAGAGCCATCCATGACAAACTCATAGCCAACATCATACCGAATGGACAAAAGTTAGAAGCATTCCCCTTTGGAACTGGAACAAGACAAGGATGCCCACTTGCCACTACTCTTCAACATTGTACTTGTAGTCCTTGCCAGAGCAATCAGGCAAGAAAAAGAAATAAAGTGCATCCAAAGGTAAAGAAGTTATATGCTCTCCATTGATGATATGATTCTACACCTAGAAAGCCCTAAAGTCTCTGCCAAAGGGCTCTGGGAACTGGTAAACAATTTCAATGAAGTTTCAGAATCCAAAATCAACATACAAAAATTAATACCATTTCTATATATAAACAATCTTTAAGCTAAGAGCCAAATCAAGAACACAACCCTATTTATGATAGCCACAAAAAATAAAATGCCTACAGATATATCTAACCAAGGGGATGAAAGATCTCTGTAAGAATTACGGAACACTACTGAAAGAAATAAGAGAATCTGGGCAAATGGAAAAATATTCCATGCTCATGGGTAAGAAGAATTAATATTATTAAAATATCCATACTGCCAAACTAATCTACAGATTCAATGCTGTTCCTATCAAACTATTAATGTCATTTTTCACAGAATTAGAAAAAAATTCTAAAATTCATATAGAACCAAAAAAAGCCCAAATAGCCAGAGCATTCCTAAGCAAAAAGAGCAAAACCAGAGGCATTACATTACCTGATTTCAAACTATACTATAGAGCAATAGTAACCAAAACAGCATGGTACTGGTACAAAAACAGACACATTGACCCATGGAACAGAGTAAAGAACCCAGAAATAAAGCTGCCACACACCTACAGTCATCTGATCTTGACAAAGATGACAAAAATAAGCAATGGGGAAAGGATTCCCTATTCAATAAATGTTGCTGGAAAAGCTGACTAGCTATATGCAGAAGAATGAAACTCAAACCCTAACTTTCAAAATTATACAAAAATTAACTGAAGATGTTTTAAGGATTTAAATATAAGACCTCAAACTATAATAATCCTAGAAAGAAACCAGGAAACCCCATTCTGGACATCAGTCTTGGGAAATAATTTATGACTATGTCCTCAAAAGCAATTGCAACCAAAGTAAATATTAACAACTGGGATCTAATTAAACTAATGAGCTTCTGCAAAGCCAAAAAAAATCAATAAACAGACAACCAACACTAACATAATGGGAGAAAATATTTGCAAGTATGCATCTGACAAAGGTGTAATATCAGAATCTGTAAGGTATGTAAATAATTCAACAAGCAAAAAACAAATAATCCCATCAAAAAGTGGGCAAAAGACATGAACAGACACTTCTCAAAAGAAGATATAGAAATGGCCAAAAAACATATGAAAAAATATTCAACAGTACTAACCATCAGAGAGATGCAAATCAAAACTAAAATGAGAAGCCATCTTACAACACTCGAAATGGCTATTATGAAAAAGTTAAAAAGCAATAGATATTGGTGAGGCTGTAGATAAAAGTAAATGCTTATACACTGCTGATGGGAATGTAAATAAGTTAAGCCACTGTGGAAAGCAGTTTGGAGATTTCTTGGAGAACTTAAAACAGAACAACCATTTGACCCAGCAATACTCTTTCTGGATGTATGTTCATAAGAAAATTAATTATTCTACCAAAAAGACACATGCACCTATATGTTCATTGCAGCACTATTTACAATAACAAAGACATGGAATAAGCCCAAATGTCCATCAATGATTGATTGGATAAAGAAAACCTAGTACAAATACCACTATGGAATACTACACAGCCATGAAAAACAATGAAATCATGTCCCTTACAGAAACATAGGTGCAGCTGGAGGCCATTATCCAAAGCAAATTAATGCAGAAACAGAAAACCAAATACCACATGTTCACACTTATACATGAGAGCTAAACATTAGGTACTCATGGACATAAAGATGGCGACAATAGACACGGGACTAGTAGAGGAGGAGGAAGAGGGACAAATGTTGAAAAAATAACTATAACTATTGGATACTATGCTCACTACCTTAGTGATGATATCATTCATATCCCAAACCTCAGCGTCAGGCAATATACCTGCAACAAACCTGCACACGTATCCCATGAATCTAAAATAAAATTGAAATTATATATTTAAAGAAAAGATTCTAGTTCTGGACAGAGAAGGAAGGTGATGTTGGGGATGACATCAGAACTGTGTGTTGAAGGATGAATAGGAATTTTTCAAGCGTGTAAAGCTAAAGAAAGACAATAAAGGGAGAAAGACTAGCATGTATAAAGAGTTAGAGGAATCAGAATGTAAGGCTGCAATTCTGAGCAGCTTCCTACGGCTTAACTAGGTATCCTGGGATAAGAGGTGAGGGTAAAAAGGTAGCTAGAAACCAAATCATAAATAACCACAAGACACAACGGGCCATATAATGTAAGATAGTCATTTAGCTTTTATTTGGTGAGAGGTAGGCATCTATTGAAGGTCTCACAAAGTGGCAATTTGGGAAAACAGGAGGTAAGGAGACAAAGTAGAACTGAAAAGCTGAAATAGCCGGGTGCGGTGGCTCACACCTGTAATCCCAGCACTTTGGGAGGCCAAGGCTGGTGGATCACGAGGTCAGGAGATCGCGACCATCCTGGCTAACACAGTGAAACCCCGTCTCTATTAAAAAAATACAAAAAAAATTAGCCAGGCGTGGTGGTGGGCGCCTGTAGTCCCAGCTACTCGGGAGGCTGAGGCAGATAATTGCTTGAACCCAAGAGGTGGACTTTGTGGTAAGCCAAGATCGCACCACTGCACTCCAGACTGGGTGACAGAGCGAGACTCAGTATCAAAAAAAAAAAAAAAGAAAAGAAAGAAAGAAAAGCTGAAATAGCTGTAACAAAGAGTATGATGAAATATATTCATGATGAAAATGTACTCTCACATTCTCCACCACAAGAAAGTTAGCTGAGTTGTGCATCAAAGTTCCCCACATAACAATGGAACAAAACTTTGATTAGTCAGCATCTCCTCTCTGTGTTACAATGTTTATCAGATCATCCTGATATTTTGCATTGACAGTTGTTTTCTATAACTGACACAAGGGCTCTAGCTATAAATTCTGATGCACACTGACCCCACTGCGATATTGTTAAAAACTTTCAACAGAACTGTATCATGCATTGCCAGAGCAAAGCTCCTTAAACCTTAACAAAGGACAAGTAATGCACACATGCTACTGGTTTTGTTCTAAAAGCTGGTGAAGCAAGGACTCTTCAGGTCATCCATCTTTCTATGATCGGACCAAGTGTCTCATTCCAATCAAAGATTGTTCCCAACAAACATGCTTTATATTGGTCATGGGAATGAAAGCTTAGATAGAACTCCAAGAAAATGACAGTTTTATTTCTTCATTTCTCCTTTATTGAACACCAAAAAGATATTGTAAATAGTCACTATGATTTAGGCTGTCACAGCACCTATACTCCAAAAACAAAGTATTTTTCAATACTGTCCTTTTCAGAGTAAATAGGAATAGCACCTTATTTTGTTTGCTGAAATTTTACCCATAGATTGTTAGTTTTTTATCAAAAGAAAAATACCCTTTATATTGCATGAAATAATCAAGAGAGCTAAACAGATACTACACTACATTTTCCACTGTGTAAAATAATCCAAAGAGAATTATGCAGTAAATCAAATGTTTCAATATTGTGGTACACACCATGACCCAAGAATTTTTGTTTTCTTTCCCTTTTCTTTCCACCAATGTATCCCCAACTGAAATGCATTCTTTACTAACATAGTTTCAAAATCACATGCTTAGGTTTTATTTACACACTAGCTATATCTGACTAAATGGCAAATTTTCAGTTGTAGGCAAAAACTGAGTTTAAAATGCAGTGAAACTTTAATTTTTCTGCTTGAAAATAAGAAAACAAATTTCCCATGTACATATAAAAATGAAAATGAATTATGTTTATGTTTCACAGGTTAAATGACAAAAACTTTTTTTCTATGTTGCTATTTGCAATTCTAAAAGTCTATAGCTAAAGTAACAGGGAAAATTCTTTTTTTAGTTCAAGATTCCTAGCTTTACTCTGGAGAACTAATTAATAGACACTTCCTCACCAATCTCACTCAATACTGAGCAGTTTTAGAACTTTGAAGATGATTGTGTGTGTGTGTGTATGTGTGTGTTCATTTCTCTTCATTATGCACTTCTCTGAGCTGCTATTAATTGTCATCTGTTCAACATGTTTTTACCAAATGTTTACTACAAGTTACACACTCCTAGGTTCTGTGTGCTCAAATAAACTTAGTGCTATGAGCAGACTATCTAGTGAAGAATTTTGTTTGTTTGTTTGTTTTTTGAGACGGAATCTTGCTCTGTCGCCCAGGCTGGAGTGCAGTGGCGCGATCTCAGCTCACTGCAAGCTCCGCCTCCCGGGTTCCTGCCATTCTCCTGCCTCCGCCTCCCGAGTAGCTGGGACTACAGGCGCCCGCCACCAGGCCCGGCTAATTTTTTTTTTGTATTTTTAGTAGAGACGGGGTTTCACCGTGTTAGCCAGGATGGTCTCGATCTCCTGACCTCGTGATCCGCCCGCCTCGGCCTCCCAAAGTGCTGGGATTACAGGCTTGAGCCACCGCACCCGGCCTATGAAGAATGTTTATATTAGAAATCATTACCACCAATATTGGCACGTGGCACAGCTTCATTCTCACGTTGTCTAGGCGCTAAGTATTCTGATATATTTATATATATTTTTTCTTTAGAGCTTAACGATAATAGTGGTTTCACAGGAAACAAGTTACTACTATTTTTCAACAAATTCTAACACAATTTTACACAACCACAACAACAAATTTGTTGTTTATATGACATTAAAGTGATTCAGTGGGGTTATATCCTTTCCACCTAAACAGTGTTAGGTATTACACAATATACAGAGGTGAAATCAGTTGACTGCTCTTAACAGCATGCGTTATTATTGGAATTCAGGCCACAAAGAGAAGGAAAATGAAGAACTTTGTGCTATTTTTTTTTTCATTTTCAAGCAACAGATTTCAGAAACACAGAGGAACAATTCTTCTATTGAGAGAGTATAGTTAACCAGAAGATTCTATAGAATTGGGCCTTGAAAAATGGATAAGTGATCATGTGATAGAGCTAAAAGGGAAAATGATAGGCTGAATAAGTGAAGTTAATACAGGCATGGAGATAAGACAGGAAATGACTGCACCAAAGAAATACAACCACAATAATATTAGAAGTTGTGTCTAAATGGAGGAAGCCATGAGAGATATTCAGAATGTCATTGAATATAATTTAAAATAAGCAATAGTGTGTTAGGCAGAAAATATATGAAAAAAATGCAAGATTCCTTTAAATCCAAAGATGTTTAGACCTTGTTGGCAATGAATGTATATACTTTTACATCCAAAGAAATACAAAATTCAATCAAGTAAATAGAAGTAGACTGGATAAAGTTTGCAGTCTTTTGTTATTAGAAGTAAGAATTAAGTAACCTAGGTTTGAATCTAAGGGGGATTATGTGACTGCCTTCATTTTTGGTGGTCTACTTCAAATTATGGAGTCACTGATATGGCAACTATATATAGGGCTCAGTACATTCTATCAGCATTGAATGCAAAAATTCAGTCACATATAAGCTGCCACTTTCAGTCATTTAGTAAGCCACAGGAACTGAGAAGGCAAACTCAGAAAATTTGCATGAAAAGTACATTAATTATCTATTGTTACATAAATTACCTCGAAGTTTAGCAGCTTAAAATAACCTTTATTATTACACCCAGTTTCTTAGGGCAGGAATCAGAGTAGCTTAATTAGATGATTCTGGTTCAGAGTCTCATGAGGAGGCAATCAAGCCATTGGCTGGAACTCAGTCATCTGGAGACTCAACCAGCACTAGATCAAACGTTATTCTCACTCGCATGGTTGTTGGCAGGACTCAGTTCCTCACTGGCTATTCACTAAAGCTCTTAGTTTCTCACTATAATGTCTTCTTTGCAGGGCTGTTTCCTCATCACAAAGCAGCCAGCTTCTTCCACCATGAGTAATCCAAGAGCAAAAGAATAATGTGTAGATTTTAAGTGTGTTAAATGTTTAGGCAAATTCGGGCTTATTAATGTAAGTTATTCTGGCAATTCCAACTAAAATATATAACTGACTAATACAAATTTGTGATTTTAAGAAGCAATTTTGACAAGAGTTATATTATATTTGATCATTTGAGAATAAATATATTAGTATATTATAGTCATTAAACTTATGGACGTGTTTTGTTCTTACAGTAGTCAATTTATATATTTTAAAATAAATTACATATAAAATGCATAAATGCAGTTTAAAATATTTGAAATTGTGATTTGTATTAATAAATAGGCTTACTACAAGTGGTTGTTAAAATGTATTAAGTCTATAAGTAGACTATTTAGATTTTTAACCTAAATTTGGAAGCTTAAGGGAGAACTTAGATTTTAACGTGAAGTTTAATAAATCAAGTCAACACATAATATATTAATTTTCTGATTTAATATTTTAAAATAATTTCAACACAAAATAACCAGCAAGAATACCACAAAGGGCTCACATGGACTCTATCCAGGTTCCACAATTTTGTAACATGTTCTATATTTGCCTTATAAACACTCTCCCTTCTAGTGTCAGATCAAATCCAGGATCAGGTCATGTATCAGTTGTGTCTTTACATATAGTATATATGTACATACGTGTGTGTGTATGTGTGTATAATGTGAGTTCACATCTACACCTGTGATTTTAATCCAATACTCTAGGCTCTTAAAAATTCTTTACCCTTTTCCATATCTGTTTGCCCCTTCTCTAACAGTGAGAAATCTAGTTCCCATTACACTCAATATATCAATTTATTTTCATAGTACTAAAAAATGTAACCAAAACCTTTATCAGGCAGGCCAGCACCTCCTACACTTTCTGCAGAATTTGTCTGTGCAGATAAATCTTCTCTGACTAACCATTGCCTGATCTTGTCATCTCACTGAGGTTGTGCAGGCCATGTAAGACCTGTCACCATTCGAAGTGATACATAAATAGTTAAAATGATATAATACTTTATGCAATTTGTGAAATAAAAGTTTTGAATACATTCCTTTATTTTACTAAGAAGTGTTTAATGTATAAATTTTATACAAGCATCATCTAAGAAGCTGTGACCAACATGGCTCTTTCTGTTATAAAACAGGCCTTAGACACAGTATGGAATTAAAATTCCTTGAGCACATCTAATTGTCTGGAAAATGATGGTTAATAAGGAAACGGGGCAACCACTTACTTAACATCTCTTGGGCTCAGATTACTCTCAATCTGTAAATTGGGGATAATTGTTTTGCAACCAGTCTCTGAATTAACAGAGTTTAGTGCTGAGGGAAATTAAGTGCTGCCGCATAATGAAGTAAAAAAGGAAAAGGAGACATCAAGTGGTTTTGATGTCACTACCCCTACATCCACCAGAGCAGCCCTTACTGGTCTATTTTATGTGGTGGACTTTTACTTTGCTAGAGTCCCATGGCTAGAGTTAAGTGGTAGGAAACCACTGGCCTAGCACTACCATTCCTTCTATGCATTATTAGACAGTTTTATTTAAAGTCCTTCCTTTATTCATCAAATCTGCTCCATCGTGCCTAGCAATGAGCTTTAGTAGAAAAAAAGTAGAAAAGCATGCATTGACTTGGAATCATTACATAAATTAGAATGCCTACTCCACAGCATAATTTTGAGAACTTAAATAAGATGATGTATGTTGCATTAAGCACAAGGAAGTTTAGAATAGGCAATCGATAAATGTAATTATTTTCTTGTTTTTCTAGCACATTGCTGAGGGTCTAGTTGGTTCTTAATAGGTATTTTTTAAGATGAATTACATCTCAGCATTTTACCACTTAATACATACCTGTCTTGATTTCAGATAGTTTTTGTTGAAGGTTTACAACCAATTAATTTTGACCAGTATTTACAAACAAGTTAGCTGAATTATAATTTGCTTCTTATAGCTGGTTCTTTGTAGTAGTAGGAGTGGGGAAAGAGAGAAAGATATCCAGAACATTTGAAGTTAAAGTTAACCACTGAGATTAAGTTAAGGAAAACCAACATGTAATAAGTGAAATGCAGCATCTATTAAGTAATTCACCTTAAATGATATTAGTAGCTAAGATATATTGAACATTTTCTCTGTGCCAGGTATTTAGCAAAGGTTTTTATAAACAATTCATGAAATAGGCACTGTTATCAGTCTTATTTTACAAAAATAATTTGCCCAAGATTACACAACTAGGAGTAACTGGATTCCAATCCTGACAGTCGGATTTCAATGTGCACACTTAACTAATCAATCTAGCATATAATATATGAATAGAAGTTTGATTTCCAAAATAAATTGTTAAAAGTATTAAGTATTTATGAAGCTAATATGGTGTGCCAGATACTGTAGTAAGTGCTAGAGATACGGCAGTGGAATATACATTGCCTCTTCTCTAGTAAGATGAGCTGAGAAACATAAACACAAAAATAACAAAATTTTATCATGATAAAAATGAATATATTGACATATGTAATCAACAGTTTTGTCAGTTGCATTACACTTAGTCCCAAATAGAAGTTTCTTAATAAAAGCAGGATGATATGTAAGAAAAATGGAAAGTTTAAGAGAAACACTTTTTCAGTTGGTCACGAGCCTTGTCTAGGAGAGGGGATGACATAACCAAGGTTTCCTGGGCAGGTATCTCTGAAATGAAATGGATCTACTAGACTATCAGATCTCAGTAACATTAACCATCAAAAATGCATAATACCCTCGATTTTCTAATTATAAATGATTAAAGGAGCGTTGTAATTCATGCATTATTTGGGCTATTAAGAGTTTAGTTTGAACAAACCCCTTATAGCTTTGTCAGTTTTTGGTGAACTAAACAACAAATAAATAAGCTTTTTATTATGCGAAGACAGAGAACAGACAGAAATACAGTAAATCCACAGAGTGTCTAGCACCCTGTAGAGGGAGGTGTTTTCTGGGTAACCAGTTGGCTTCTGGAAATACTGGCTCTCTCTCCTCTATCTTGCTGCTTTCTTAGTGTAGCATTTTCTCTTCTTCTTCATTAATTTCCCTTCTCCAAAATGTTAGGCATATTTTCTTCTTGGGTAGCACCAGTCAAGTCGGTAATTCTGCCTGTTCTCACTAATTCCTGCTAGTTAACTTTTCACCAATTCCTGCTAGTTTAACTTTTCACCAGCACCTTTATTAAGTACATTACAAACACCTTTACTTAAGCATGTGCACTTGTTCATGTGCACTCACACACACACACACACCCATCTCCTTGATTCTCGCACCCTATTAATATCACTTAATATTAAGCAATCTTAAATTGTAGTGCAGACTCCCAACCAAATTCACATTGATTTTAAATTAATGAGGTGGCAGGTTAGAATTTCATCACAAAGACTAAGCTTCTCTTTTCACTACCTTTAGAAAGCAAAGAGGAAAAAATTAAACTCTTCAAAATCCAATCTATCACCTTATCTCTTTGGCTAATACTTCCAAGGCATTCATCAAGACAAGCACTGCTCAGAGAGAACTATTCATGCCCTGCTAATGGACTAGGCTTTTATTTAAATCGTGGCTAGAACATACTAATGGCATTGCACAGACCCGCTGATTTGCCTTGGGATAAAATCATCCAGCTTAACATCAACAAAATACACACCCTTTTACAGCACTGCTTGAACTTAATATTCACTCTAAAGTATATAATTCAGTGTTCTCTCTTATGAAATATAGTTGCCGTATGCAAATTTTTGAAATGTTAAGTTTTGTCTTCAATTCTATTTCTGCTCATCTCCATATTGTTGGACATTTAATCTCTTCAGAGCACTTGTATTCAACTGTGTAAAGAATTGCTCTTATAACTTGTCAAATTTTCAATAATGGCTTCTTCAGGTAATAAAAATATTCATGTAAACACCAGGATGTATTTTGTGTTACTTCCTGGGAAACAACTTGATACTATAGGAAACAGGAAGAAAATTAAATAATCTCATTCTAATAATTTACCTATCATCAAGGTCACAGAAATAATTAAGCACATTGACAAATATAATGCTTTTTTGTTTCTTTATGCACTATATATGTATAGTCTTAATTCAAAGAAGTATGAGGGATGAGGTTATTGTTGAAATGAATTGACATTCTTACAAACAAGGTAACACACAGGTCTTTAAAGAGAAAATATTAGATTAGAGTAAAATTAGATTTCCATTAGATTAAAATTAGTTCTATTAGTATTCATAAATATTAATATAAAAGTGTACAAAATATATTTAAGCCTCCTTACCCTAGTATTGACATGTGTGTCCATTTGGATGAGAAATGGTGTTAATGCTGAAGTTTGAGAAAAACACTGACTGTTCTTCTGAAGTTAATTTAATTTAGTCATGGACAGAAACATGGATTACTATGATACTTGACCTATAATATCAAAAACTTTAAAATGAAAAGAAACCCAGACATGAAATAGCAAACCTGCTCAAATTTTTCAAGTAGAGCTTAACTACAAGGGTCCTGATTTATTCATTTTTCTACATGAAGGAAAACTGCCTTGAGAAAAAATATATGTTCTCATTTTAACACTTCTGAAAATAACACCGTTGTTCTCAATTGGAAGCTAATTTTGAATTGTAATGGCAATTACTAAAGTGAACTAGAAAAAGAAATATGGATAACATCGTTTCCATGGTTACAACCAATTGTGTTGTCTGATTGAGGTTCCCAAATGTAGGTTTTGTAACCAGCTGCACCGGAACCACCTGAAGCACTTGTTAAAAAGCACCAATTCCTGAGTTCTATTTATTAAAAAAGAACCCAAAGTACTGTTCAAAAAGCTCCACAGATAATTATTATCTTCACCTAGTTTTCAGCACTATTGAGCACATTCCAACATTTCTTCCCTCCATTTGCTCATCTGTAAAGTACTCAAGGGAATAATTACTAATAAATATTTTAGAGTCAATAGAAAGAAATCAAGTGAGATTACATATAAAATTAATGATCATAACTGCAATACTGAACAAGAGCCTAGATCCATACACCCATAGCAGGGTGATTGCAGGGGGACAGGATGTAAAAGCTGTGCTAATCATTGGGATTACTTTGACTGTGAGGATGGGAAAGGGGTTTCCTGTTGGAAAGCATGTATGTACCCTGGTTACAGCTAGTGAAAAAGTGGGCTGGAAAAAGGAGCCAGCAAGAAACATGCAGAAAGTTTTGAGACAAAAGAGACATGGGGAAAATGAGCTGATCCCTTCCAACACAGAAATACTAAGCTAATGTTCCCTGGAGGACTCAAGATTATCGTAAGAGGAATGACGAGAGGGAAGAAAAGGAAGTATTTTTAACAGAAGCTATATGGCGGTCCAAAACGTTTAATTGAAACATTCAAAAGTAGATGTGTCTGTATTTTACAATCTGAGCTGGAGAGTGGAACACAATGTTTAAATTAGTTCCTTTTCCAATTACATAGATTTCATGATTCTATATTGTCATAGTAACTCTAGCCTACATCAACAATACACACCATGTGACATGGTTTGGATGTGTCCCCACCCAAATCTCATCTTGAATTCCCACGTTATGGGAGGGACCCGGTGGGAGGTGATTGAATTATGGGGGTGGGTCTTTCCTGCACTGTTCTCGTGATAGTGAATAACTCTCATGAGATCTGATGGCTTTATAGATGGAGTTTCCCTGAACAAGCTTTTTTTTTTTTTTTTTTTTTTTTGCCTTCTACCATCCACGTAAGATGTGACTTATTCCTCTTTGCCTTCCACCATGATTGTGAGGCCTCCTCAGCCATGTGGAACTGTAAGTCCAATTAAACCTTTCTTTTGTAAATTGCCTGGTCTCAGGTATGTCTTTATCAGCAGCATAAAAACGAACTAATACACCATGTCAGCAAAAGTGCCAGCCAGCCATTCTGTTGGTCTGGTCGATTATTTGTCATGTCACTCTGAGCCTTTCTGTACATGAAGGTCCCTTTGATGTCAGCAACAAATTGAGGCTTATAATTAATAGGATCCCAGATCAGGAGGCTCAGGAAAACTTTAGGGGATGGGACACAACATTATTGCTCATCTGGAAATTTCCTTAAGGCTGGATATCAAAGGAAATGGTGTGTCATCTTCTTATGTCACACCAGAAAGTACAGATAATGTGCCTTTAGGGAAAGTCATAGATGAGAGTGGAACAAAAGAATGGCTTCTCTCTGCTCTTTTTGTACAACATGATTTCTTGCAAACGGAAGAAAAATACTGGCCCATGAATTTGTAGCTTGTAAAAGTTTCCATAAAGTGATGAACTCTGAAAAGTATAAGATTTTTGCTTGCTTTATAAATCTGCAATACTATCTTAGTATCTGTATTTTTTTCTCCCATCACTGGCTAATACACTGCCATTTGATACTTAAGCTGGAGATGCACTCCTTGTAAAAATCATTAGAGATGTAATGTAAAAATCTACCTTGATTACAAACATGCACATTTTCCATGCTGCTAATATAAAATAAATGTCATACATTTGACTAGCTTTTCTTGCCAAAAGAGTTGATATTAAGGAGTCATTAAGAAAACCTAAATCATGGACCATTATTTATTCAACAGTCAAAAAAAAAAAAAAAGCATGTGTCTTAGATGCTATTAACGCATGCTGAATGCCAGTTATAATGATCCCATTAAATCGGATGTGATGAATAGTTCATGATGTCTGACTTTATGTTATTTCTGGAACTTCTGTTTATATTCTTTCTGGAAATAATGGTCCAAGGCCTTATTTGCCTGGGGGCTTTACTGCTTTTGTTTTTTTTTTTTTTTTTTTTTTTGCTTTTTTTTTCCCACAAGGTTTCTTTGATTCTAGCTCCAAACATTTCCTATTCTACTCTCATTGTAATCCTTCCATCTCCAGTAGTTTGTCTGGGGGATGTAGTTACTGTGCAGTATCAAAAGCAGTCAATTAAGATGATTTTTAAGAGCTATCTCGTGAAGCAGGAACTCTTTGTTTAGTGTTGTCAACCCAATAACAAATGAAGATTAAATAGTGGTTCATCTGGGCGGGATGGTGTGAGGCTTGGAATTCTTTATTTAACAAGCAGGCTTTCCACAGTACCTACCTTGTCAGGGATTGCTGCTGAGTCTACCAGAACTTAGGCCCAGATAAACAGAAACTATGTTTGAGGGCAAGAGGAAAAGAACTAAGGAATTTTATGCATGCTAACAGAGATCGAGAAAGTATTTCTCATTAGTTTGGCATGCATATAGAGAGATTTCTAAGAAAATGAATGATGCCAAAGAGGTTATAGTGATTAGAATGAAACCGGAGCCCTAACCAAAAGGAAGCAAAGACACCAGCGTGAATTTCCAAGGAACTATATATATAAGAAATATGCCAGCATTCTTTTGACAGGTAACAAATTATTGGGAAATGAAAAGACTCCAAGAGAAAAAAAAAAGGCGGGGGGAGGGTAGGGGGAACAAGATAAACACTACAAGGAGAGAAAAAATAGGCAATGAAAATAATTGGGAGGGGATTTAGTCAGTAACCAAAAGTCAAAATTTAAAACTTGCCCTATCTCTTTTTTGATACCTGGTGCACACACAGAAAAATGTTACCTGTGTTATCCTAAATGTAAACTAGGCCTAAAGTATTAGTGCCATAATCCCCTCTTGTCTACAGGGATCCAAGATCCCCAGCGGATCCCTGAAACCTCAGATAGCACCAAAACCTATATATACTACGTTTTTTCTACCTGATGATGGAGTTGACAACTAAGTGACTAATGCGGGCAGGTCATGCATACAGTGTGAGCAGGCTGGACAAAGGAATGATTCACTTCCCAGGCAAGATTGCATGAGATTTCATCTCGCTACTCAGAACGGCATGCAATTTAAAACTTTTGACATTCACAGTGACACCTGGAAAAACAACCATGGGTCACTTTGCAAATATATGATAGTGGTAAGAAGAGGTCCTAAATAGGTGAAAAGGATCAGACAGGCTTAGAATAAGTCAAGATTCAGGGTTTGGATCTCCATTGCCATAAGACAGATAGGCATCTTCCTAGCTGTTGTCCGGTTTCAGTTATTCATGAAACGCCTTCTCTCCTCCTTCTTTCCTAAAATGTATCATTTAAAATGCTTCTCTGTGTAGTAAGAAGATAAGAGTTTGATGAGATAAAGTTTGCAACAGCTAAAAAAGAAGTTTAGTGAATGGGAGCAGTTCACAGACTGTGCAAATTGTCTGTTAAGTGGCACTTTATGGTTCAGCAGAATCCATGAGAGTTCTATCTGGAATTTCTATCAGGCCCCATTCAGCAGGAGCTGGTTCCCTGGAACCCAGCATTTAAACAACAACAACAACAACAAAACTGGTGTAGTGTCTATCTTCCTGGATAAACAATGATAGCTTCAACCCATTTGAGCTACCTTCCTGAACAATGCCATCAATTATCCACAAGTGTGGATTAAAGGATATAGTTCTAGGGAGATAGGAAATAACCCCTCTAAAATGTCTAAAACAAACAAACAAGCTTATAAATTGTTTATTTCTGGAATTGTCTTTTTAACATTTTAGACCAGGAATGAGCATGGGTAACTGAAACTGTGGAAGAAGAAACCTCAGATAAGGGTGAACTACTATAAGAACAGTAATATTTATTGATGCAAAAGTAATCATTAATAAATAGATTTTGTACATAATGTGTTAATGAATGCATAGGAGAAGTTGATTGAATCAGGCTTTCTTATTCATGAGAAAATCATAGACTTTTTGTGCTCAAAGAAACTTTGAAGTGACCTTGTCCAGCCACCACCTGTGCATATGCTTGAATCAGGTTCCATGGGTCACAATTATCAATTGCTGACAAGACACCTAGATAAGAAAGTCACAGAGAATTCCTGTAACAATGTTGCCCAAAATAATAATTAGAGATTTGATGTATGTTAGTTACATTAAGGTCCTTTTGATGAACAATCCCTGCCCAATCCTTATTGGAGAAGTATAATTACAAACAAAATCTCCCAACCCAGAAATCCTCTCCACAAAGGCAGTAGAGAGAAAAAACACTTTCGTTATTGAATGAGCATTAAGCCAGAATGTGATATATGCATCACAGGCAATCCACTACATGATTACAAAGAAGAAAGAAATTCACCTTTTTATATAGTCAAGTACATACAACCCATTACATACAAGTGTTCAAGATAAATAATAACCGATGCTTAAGTAAGAAGGCCTGACAGCACCATTTGTGACACATAGTTTATCCTAACTTTACCTGGTAGTTGGGGTGACCATCTATGTTAGCTAACTGACTTTATCCAGAGGAAAAACAAACTTCTCATGTCTTTATGACATGGCTAGTTTTGCAACTTAGAGCAATGCACTCACAGAAGTTGGGATCCTATCCTCCCCCAGAAACTGAGACAGGAGTTTACATTTCAAAGAGCTGGTTCCCAGGTCTTGATAAAGACATTACTGGGTCATAAAGCTGACAAAAGCCATCTTCAAAATGTTTTATATACATTTTCAAAGAGAGAGGAAAGTACTTACAAGGTTTCTAAAGTAAATGCTCTGAGAAAAAGGAGGGAGTGGAAATCTTATTAAGCCTATTATTTGTAAATTTGTGTTTGTCCCTCCACCCTCCAGCTGTCCTTCCACCCTCCTGCTTAACTTTCCTCAGATCACCTCCAAATCAGCCCAACTCTTCACCTGCTGATCTTCCAACAATTCTTTCTAGAGTGTCTGGTGTTATCTGAAGTATGAGGTGGAGGATGTTAGGCTCTGAAATTTGAATCAAAACGTGTTTTGGAATATGCCTTTTAAAAATGGGTAAAGGATTCATTGTCTTCAGGATTTTCTCATTTTGCATTGCCAAGTAATCCCTCTACAGGTGTAACCATCTGCTAAAATTATCTGTCCACTTCTTGACATACTTCTGATAATATCACCTTCCTCACATCCTTCTAAAAGGATTCACATTTTCTCCATACCCCATTTATCAGATCCAGCATTCTCCTGGATCCCTGTTGCCGATTTCCAGCCCATTCTTCTGAAACCTTCCTTTAATAACTCATCCTCCTCTGGTCTGTGAAATCTAGTCATCTATCCCACATTTTTCAACCATTTTGTTCACCATCTACTGACACCCAGTCATTTTTGCCATAATGGGAGGTAACAAAAATGGCTATACTTATGAAATATTCACCAGCTGCATATCATAAATTCTTAACTTCTTTAGCAATTCTTTTCACTTATCTAACTTCTCAGGTGGCCACATTCTGCATCTTAATTTCTACCTCTAGAAAATTTACCAGTTATATTTCACTCTTCTTGTCACAGTCCTTTACGCTACAACCTCTTTATTCTTTTGCGCTCTTCATTTCATCCTCCAGAATGATCTCCCAAATACAGATCAAACTTTATGCTTTAGTTTATGTACTCCGCTGGTGCTGCTGCAAAACTTTCCTTTAATCTTATTCTGTCTATTTTTCTACTTAAGACAACTTTACCGAATCTCCATTTTCTGCAAGATAAATTTCAAGTTGGTTAACATAACCTTTTTGCATGTTAGCTTTGACTACCTCTTCCAACTTCATTTCCAGCCACTTCACCTACTCTATTTATATCAGAATGCTTGTTCAAATATACCAATCACTTTAATTCCCCCATGCCATTATTTATGATTTTCTTTGTGAATAGAAAATTCTTTTTCTCTTTTAAATCTCTTTTACATGATTTTTTCCCATTTTCTTTCAATTCCCTGGTCAGGCCATTGGCCTGATCAGATCAGTTGATATTTAATGCACATCTGAATCATGATATCTTCCATCTGTTCTCTTCTTCTCTATTCTCTTCCCATTCCAAAGCAATCAACCAAACACCCCAATTGGAATACATCAAACATTGCTTAACATTTATTGTCTTCATTTTATGAATAATATTAGTCTCTACAATCTAATGCCAACCAATTTTTCCAGCAATATTCATTTTACTTATATAAACATTTTTCAAATTAGTTTATGCATTGTTCCAGAGATATATCTCTCCCACCTCTAATTTGCTAATAATTTCTTATTCTATGTGTTTCTAAAGCCAAAAGATATTCTCCTTTAAACTTTTCTTGACCACAGTCATATAATGTGATTTATCCCTTCTGTAACTTATAATTTGATGTCTTACAGCTCATACTTTGTTCTAGTGCTGTTTTGTATATCTAAGTACCATTTCATGATGAATAAATAAAGTCTGAATTTCATTAAAAATGTAGTTTATTAAAAGTGTTTATATTCGTCATTATGTTTCTGTTTATTCTATTGTTTTATATTGCTAATTAAGAGAAGTAAAGGTGTACATGGCTTATTGAGGGAGGTCATTTTGGAACAACCTTCCAGTGAGTAAGTATCAGAGCTGCAGTCAGACTATAAGAAGAAAAACTTCTAAGGAAAAGTATAGAGAAAAATGACAGTCTTAATTGGCATCTGCAAATAACACATTACGTTTTACAATGTAAAGCTAATTTTGACCAGAAAATACCAGTTTTAATTTATAGGTAACTTAATACTACTTTACTTATGAGATATTCATTAAGTAAATATGGCCTCTTGGATTTTAACTGTTGCTTTAGAAAGTCATGAAACTCAATGGTTGATATCACTATATAGTTATGCTATTTATCCTCACCCGATCTTCTGCTTTTTCTCAAAAATTTATATGTTCAACCCGTTACTCCACAAAATTTCTACATCTTCCACTCATAACCAAAGTGCCCCAGTTTCTTGTGTTATACCCCAATGACTTCATCGCTATGACTTCCTTTCAGTCTCAAAGGAAGAATAGTTCTTTTCTTTTCCTAAGCTAAGCAAATTTGTACTTTGGTTCCATTTCTTATTAGTCTCCTCACAAACCCTTGGTCTCTTCATAAACTCTGGGTCATCAGCAGATAAAACTTACTTTCACTTGGTGTCATGTTCTCCCTTTTTAATGTTAAGACAAACATGCAAACCAACAAAATCCTTAGAGTACTATTTTCTCAATTTCTGTTTCTCTAACAAAAGCTTCAGAAAGCCTATATTATACCTTATGCTTGAAACAAGGTGTGTGGGCCGGGCACGGTGGCTCACGCTTGTAATCCCAGCACTTTGGGAGGCCGAGGTGGGCGGATCACGAGGTCAGGAGATTGAGACCACTGTGAAACCCCGTCTCTACTAAAAATACAAAAAAATTAGCCGGGCGTGGTGGCGGGCGCCTGTAGTCCCAGCTACTCGGAGAGGCTCAGGCAGGAGAATGGCGTGAACCCGGGAGGCGGAGCTTGCAGTGAGCCGAGACTGCGCCACTGCACTCCAGCCTGGGTGACAGAGCGAGACTCCGTCTCAAAAAAAAAAAAAAAAAGAAAAAGAAACAAGGTGTGTGTCTTGGTGTTGTCACTGACTGGCTGTGTAACTTTTAGCAGGTCATGTGACCCACCTGAGCTTCAGTTTGCTTATTTAACATAAAATTTGTCTTATCACCCAAAATGTTGTAAACTAAAATAACAAGCAACGACAACAAACAAGGAATGTCCTATTCAATATTTATCTCTTTGCAAATGAATCTAGAATATTTCTGAGCAAAATCTCTTTAAGTCAAGTCTTGCTTGTTCGACACTGTGCTTGTCTTTGCTGCAGGATCGCCTTTTCCCTGCCATTTTATTCAAAGGTGCACTATTCTTACAGCCATTTTAGAATCATGTTTCTTCCGTACCTTCTATTATGCAATGAGTCACTAGGTCTAAGTGATTCTCCCTTTCTCTTTTCTGATACTATTTGACTTTTGACTAAATAATAGTTTCTAAACATTTTTTTCACTCCTGCATTCAGCATCTTTTCCAATCTATTGTTGTTAGCCATGTTTTATAAACAACATAAATTTTCTCCGTTAAAATCCTTCAGTTGCTTCCCAGTGCCAACCAAATTAAACTAATATTTATCATTCTTTCAATATGCTCTGATATTCAGGTTCATATTTTGCTATTAGTATTTCACTTGAGTCAAACGGAACTATTTATCCTCCTTTGAATATATCCCTTGCCTTTTAGCCTCTGGGCCTTTGCTCTTACCCTTATTTTTCCCTGTAATCTCATCTCATTCATGTTACCTATGGAAATTCAGCTGCATTCTGATTGTAAGATTCTCTTCTCTTTAGTCAGAAATTATCTTATTCTTTTCTGAACACAATTATACTGTGTTCTATTCCTTTCATAGCTGACGTCCTCAGACAGTACCACCGAATTAAACGTTAAATATTCCATATTCCCAGTAACCAGTCCACATACACATAAATGTATTAGAAGAAAGATTATTAATGGTTCTATGTACTTAGTATCTTTCAGAGTAGATAGTCAGTGTTTTCCAATAGGTAAATTTCAAAAATAAGCATAACACCTACTGCTTAATGGAAGTAGAGATATAGGTTAGAGATAGGCATAGAGATATAGGCATTAGAGGTAGAGATAGATATAAATTTGCCAGTTAACTAATATTAATCTCTATAAACATATTCTTTTTTTTTTTTTTTTTTTTTTTTTTTGAGATGGAGTCTCGCTCTGTTGCCCAGGCTGGAGTGCAATGGCATGGTCTCGGCTCACTGCAACCTCCGCTTCCCTGGTTCAAGCGATTCTCCTGCCTCAGCCTCCCAAGTAGCTGGGATTACAGGTACCCACCACCACACCTGGCAAATTTTTGTATTTTTAGTAGAGATGGAGTTTCACCATATTGGCCAGGCTGGTCTTGAACTGCTGACCTCACAATCCGTCTGCCTCAGCCTCCCAAACTGCTAGAATTACAGGCATGAGCCACTGTGCATGGCCTATAAACACATTCTTTTAAATAAATATAAGGCCTTACAGTGATCTGCCTCTGAGAGCCCAGATTTCAGATGGTCTCCTGGACAGGATATTCATTATAAGTTATTTAAGTGGAAAGTTATTTTACAGATATTTTATTCAATTCATTTATTTTATAGATTAAAGAACAGATGCCCAGAAGTATTGAGGGACATTTTGTCTGCTTCTCTATGCTTCTGCTCAGTTAAGCATTTGCATTTGTATAGTGCCTAGGATAGGCACAATTTTTAGGATATAACCTGTTAATTAGGTATTTAGGACTTCTTTCTCAAATTAGAATGTTCTCTAATCTGGCAGAGGGACAGCAAATTTTTTCCTTTTTACTTTTCAGCTATCACTAAACAAACTATTTTTTCTGATTTTCTCTGTGCTTTTTTCATGGCCAATCAGGAAACTTTTGGTGTAATTAGGTAAAGAGAATAAGTCACAAAGTTCTCCCTTCCCTTCAGCTATCAGTAAGTCAGTTTGGGAATGTTTAAGCTATTTTTCTTGAAATAATTCCAATCTACACATTAATTTTTAACTGATAACAAATGATACGATTCCTTATAAATGGCTATTATAACAAATGATATGATTCGTTGTAAGAGGCTATTCCTCTAATTGAAAGGAATAATATGGAACCAAGCTAGGATTTTTGTAGGGTAGATCTAGAAGGAAATGTAGCCATGTGGCACAGAGTCCTGTCTTCTAGGTGGTGGCAGTCCCAACGTAAGCATTGCCTAAATTTTTAGGAGGGAAAGATTCTCAAGATGAGCTAAAGTCTTTGAGGAGAAGTCCTGCTACAGTTTGAATATGTATCTACTACCAAAGCTCATGTTGAAATTTAATTGCCATTGTAACAATATTAAAAGAGTGGACTTTTAAAAGGTGATTAAGTCATGAGGGCTCCACCCTTATGGGTGGAATTAAAGCTGTTATGAAAAGGCAAGTTCTGCCCCCTCTTGCCCTCTCACTTTTTGCTCTTCAGCCTTCCACATGTGATGACAAGGCAAGAAGGCCCTTGCCAGAGGCCAGCACCTTGATAACGGACTTCCTAGCCTCTACAACTATGAGCCAATAACTTTCTGCTTATTATAAATTACTCAGTCTGTGGTACTCTGTTATAGAAGTACAAAATAGACTAAGAGAAGCCCCCTAATTGAAAGGAACTGGAAGGAACTAGGAGAAAGTCAGGACTCAAGTGCAGCGGAGCACAGCGGGGAGGGTGGGGCTCCACAGAAATCCGGCTTCAGCTTATCAAGAAAAAACAAAATCTGTGTTATAAGAACCTGAAAGAGGCTGGGCGCGGTGGCTCACGCTTGTAATCCCAGCACTTTGGGAGGCCGAGGCGGGCGGATCACGAGGTCAGGAGATCGAGACCACGGTGAAACCCCGTCTCTACTAAAAATACAAAAAAATTAGCCGGGCGTGGTGGCGGGCACCTGTAGTCCCAGCTACTCAGAGAGGCTGAGGCAGGAGAATGGCGTGAACCCGGGAGGCGGAGCTTGCAGTGAGCCGAGATTGCGCCACTGCACTCCAGCCTGGGCGACAGAGCGAGACTCCGTCTCAAAAAAAAAAAAAGAAAAAAAAGAACCTGAAAGAAAGAAAATAAATAACGGCTAGAAAAGTCAGTTGACCAGAATCTGCAGAATAGATGATAGTATAAACTAGAACATTAGAAAGGGAATCAGCCACATTTTTCTAGGACTATTTGTCAGTGGGGTTGGGACACAAAATGTTTCTCTTTATCTAGCTATCCAGAAACTAATCCAAAAAAGTGGACATCTGAGCTAGGGCTGGAATAGGAAGAGTCCAACAGAAATCACATGCACTCTCTAAACTCTATTCGTAAGTAACTGTAAACTCCATTTTTAAGTAACAAATCACAGACAATAACTTGAAAATAATTAATAAGATATTGCCAGACAATCTCTTAAAATATATCATTAAAACAACCAATTCAATATGTGAGAATACATGTTTAGACATTTGAAATTCTAAAAGTCAAAATCAAAATGTAAAAATAAGTTATTATAAGATATTACTTGTAATATTACTGTGTACTCTGTTATATTCTGTATTTAGTCTTGATTATATGTTTTAATAACAAAACTTTATTGGATAATATAATTTCTATTTGTAGAATGGTTAGTATAATTTATTAGTTCATAATTATGTGATATATAATTTATATATTTATAATGTATTGGTTAATATATTTTCAATTTGTAAGACATTACTTGTAATATCACTGTATACTCTGTTATGCTCTATATTTAGTCTTGATTATATGTTTTAATAATATAACTTTATTGGTTAATGTAATTTCAGTTTGTATTTGTAAAGAAAATATTTCTCTAATGTGGTCCAGAAAAAATTCTCAATGAAAAGCTGGCCTGGGGATAGCTAAGAAAATATCTGGGACAACTAGTTTATGGTAACAAAAACTAAAGAATTGTGGTAAGAATAGTAGTTTATTATTTAGGAGTTTATTATTTATATCTACTTCTCTACCAGGATGCTACCTCCCAAATAGAACTCACTTAATAAATATTTTTGATTAATTGAATTATAAATTCTGTCTTATTGTATTAGAATATTTGCTTTATTATAGGACTTGTGGATCAGACAGACATGAGTTTGAATCCCAAATGCACCTCTTAACATCTATATGTCACTGGAGATATTAGCTAACTTTCCTAATGCTCAAGTTTCTCATCTAAACATGAAAATTACTAAGACCTACTTTATTTAGTTGTTTTGAGGACTTAATAGCATAAAATATGTCATTGTTAACTTACTCTCTGACATGGAATTCCATAACATTATTCTGTTTGAATTGGCAAAGTTAAATGATGAAAACAAAAATGTCTATTTTATCACTACAATCAAGTTTCCCAACACATTTACCTAACACGTATTTGATTGTGACACTATATGGAATTGCAAAATCCTGAGTTGCTTTTTACTGTTTGGATGGTAATTTTCTCTAAAACCTTTCCTGGGTTTAAAAACAAAAGGGCTTTTCTGACTGGACACCCTCATCAAGGGAAAAGATTGAATGTCTCATCAGGCAGTGCGCCCCTGACTGTTTTAAGTACAAGTCCTCCTGCAGAACTCTTAGTTTTGCTCACTGAACCACCAAATTAAAGTACCAATGAAGAAATCCAGATTAGCAACAATGCCAAAATATGTATCACATAATACCAAATAGCTTCAGATTTCTGTATTTACAAAAGGGTTTAACAGATGAAATAAAGGAAAGTTTTATGGTCTAAGAAAGGAAACACAATTTCAGTTAACTAGCACTTTTCTACTATTCTAAGCCTTTTAGTAAGTGCAGAGGGAATTTGCACTTACTAAAGTATATCAGTGAAAAGATAATTTGTCTTTGAACAGAGTACTTTTATCCTATTAATTTCTACCGTTAAGGTGGAAGATAAGATGTAAGCCAATGACTAACTGAAAATTAAGATCCAAAAGAGAGAAAGAAAAAAAAGAATAGCTTATGTCACATTATATAATATGTATGCTAGAATAATTTTATATAATCATTTATTACAATCAGTGTCAATTATATGCACTTAATTGTGCTTGATTTGTCTTTATGGTTACTACAAATCAGTCCCTTTAACAGTAACATTTTATTATTTTTTCATAAAGAACAGAAAACGTGATCCAGAGCAGATATAATAATGATAAAAAAAAAAGGTTAAAAGGTTAAAAGGATAAGTAAAGCTAACTTTAAGAACTTGAGGATTGATTGAGATGGAGTCTCACTCTGTCTCCCAGGCTGGAGTGCAGTGGCGCGATCTCAAGCTCACTGCAACCTCCGCCTCCCGGGTTCAAGTGATTCTCCTGCCTCAGCCTCCGGTGTAGTTGGAACTACAGGCATGTGCCACCAAGCCTGGCTAAGTTTTTGTATTTTTAGTAGAGACGGGATTTCACCATGTTGGCCAGGCTGGTCTCAAACTCCTGACCTCAAGTGATCTGCCTGCCTCGGCCTCCCAAAGTGCTGGAATTACAGGCATGAGCCACTGCACCCAGCCATCAGTGACTTTAAATTCTGTAATAAAGAACTATTTTGGGGTGGAGCCAAGATGGCCGAATAGGAACAGCTCCGGTCTCCAGCTCCCAGCCCCAGCGACACAGAAGACGGGTGATTTCTGCATTTCTGCTTGAGGTACCGGTTTCATCTCACTAGGGAGTGCCTAACAGTGGGTTCAGGACAGTCGGTGAAGCGCACTGTGCGCGAGCCGAAGCAGGGCGAGGCATTGCCTCACTCGGGAAGCGCAAGGGGTCAGGGAGTTCCCTTTCCTAGTCAAAGAAAGGGAAAACAGACGGCACCTGGAATATCGGGTCAGTCCCGTCCTAATACTGCGCTTTTCCAACGGGCCTGGAAAACGGCACACTAGGAGATTGTGTCCCGCACCTGGCTCGGAGGGTCCTATGCCCACAGAGTCTTGCTGATTGCTAGCACAGCAGTCTGAGATCACGCTGCAAGGCGGCAACGAGGCTGGGGGAGGGGCGCCCGCCATTGCCCAGGCTTGCTTAGGTAAACAAAGCAGCCAGGAAGCTCGAACTGGGTGGAGCCCACCACAGCTCAAGGAGGCCTGCCTGCCTCTGTAGGCTCCACCTCTGGGGGCAGGGCACAGACAACCAAAAACTCAGCGAGAACCTCCACAGCCTTAAATATCCCTGTCTGACTGACAGCTTTGAAGAGAGTAGTGGTTCTCCCAGCACGCAGCTGGAGATCTGAGAACGGACAGACTGCCTCCTAAAGTGGGTCCCTCACCCCTGAGCAGCCTAACTGGGAGGCACCCCCCCAGTGGGACAGACTGACACCTCATTCAAGCGGGTACTCCTCTGAGACAAAACTTTCAGAGGAACTATCAGACAGCTGAATTTGTGGTCTCACGAAAATCCGCTGTTCTGCAGCCACCGGTGCTGACACCCAGCCAAACAGGGTCTGGAGTGGACCTCTAGTAAACTCCAACAGACCTGCAGCTGAGGGTCTTGTCTGGTAGAAGGAAAATTAACAAACAGAAAGGACATCCACACCAAAAACCCATCTGTACATCACCATCATCGAAGACAAAAAGTAGACAAAACCACAAAGATGGGGAAAAAACAGACCAAAAAAACTGGAAACTCTAAAAAACAGAGCACCTCTCCTCCTCCAAAGGAACGCAGTTCCTCACCAGCAACGGAACAAAGCTGGATGGAGGATGACTTTGATGAGTTGAGAGAAGAAGGCTTCAGACGATCAAACTACTCTGAGCTACAAGAGGAAATTCAAAACAATAGCAAAGAAGTTAAAAACTTTGAAAAAAAATTAGAAGAATGGATAACTAGAATAACCAATGGAGAGAAGGGCTTAAAGGAGATGATGGAGCTGAAAGCCAAGTTTCGAGAACTATGCGAAGAATGCAGAAGCCTCAGTAGCAGATGCGATCAACTGGAAGAAAGGGTATCGCTGATAGAAGATGAAATGAATGAAATGAAGAGAGAAGGGAAGTTTAGAGAAAAAAGAATAAAAAGAAATGAACAAAGCCTCCAAGAAATTTGGGACTATGTGAAAAGACCAAACCTACGTCTGATTGGTGTACCTGAAAATGATGGGGAGAATGGAACCAAGTTGGAAAACACTCTGCAAGATATTATCCAGGAGAACTTCCCCAATCTAGCAAGGCAGGCCAGCATTCAGATTCAGGAAATACAGAGAACGCCACAAAGATACTCCTCGAGAAGGGCAACTCCAAGACACATAATTGTCAGATTCACCAAAGTGGAAATGAAGGAAAAAATGTTAAGGGCAGCCAGAGAGAAAGGTCGGGTTACCCACAAAGGGAAGCCCATCAGACTAACAGCTGATCTCTCAGCAGAAACTCTACAAGCCAGAAGAGAGTGGGGGCCGATATTCAACATTCTTAAAGAAAAGAATTTTCAGCCCAGAATTTCCTATCCCGCCAAACTAAGCTTCATAAGTGAAGGAGAAATAAAATACTTTACAGACAAGCAAACGCTGAGTGATTTTGTCACCACCAGGCCTGCCCTAAAAGAGCTCCTGAAGGAAGCACTAAACATGGAAAGGAACAACCGGTACCAGCCCCTGCAAAAACATGCCAAATTGTAAAGACCATCGAGGCTAGGAAGAAACTATAGCAACTAACGAGCAAAATAACCAACTAACATCATAATGACAGGATCAGATTCACACATAACAATATTCACGTTAAATGTAAATGGGCTAAATGCTCCAATCAAAAGACACAGACTGGCAAACTGGATAAGGAGTCAGGACCCATCAGTGTGCTGTATTCAGGAAACCCATCTCACGTGCAGAGACACACATAGACTCAAAATAAAGGGATGGAGGAAGATCTATCAAGCAACTGGAAAACAAAAAAAGGCAGGGGTTGCAATCCTAGTCTCTGATAAAATAGACTTTAAACCAACAAAGATCAAAAGAGACAAAGAAGGCCATTACATAATGGTAAAGGGATCAATTCAACAAGAAGAGCTAACTATCCTAAATATATATGCACCCAACACAGGAGCACCCAGATTCATAAAGCAAGTCCTCAGTGACCTACAAAGGGACTTAAACTCCCACACAATAATAATGGGAGATTTTAACACCCCACTGTCAGCATTAGACAGATCAACGAGACAGAAAGTTAACAAGGATATCCAGGAATTGAACTCAGCTCTACATAAAGTGGACCTAATAGACATCTACAGAACTCTCCACCCCAAATCAACAGAATATACATTTTTTTCAGCACCACACCACACCTATTCCAAAATTGACCACATAGTTGGAAGTAAAGCTCTTCTCAGCAAATGTAAAAGAACAGAGATTATAACAAACTGTCTCTCAGACCACAGTGCAATCAAACTAGAACTCAGGATTAAGAAACTCAGTCAAAACCGCTCAACTACATGGAAACTGAACAACCTGCTCCTGAATGACTATTGGGTACATAATGAAATGAAGGCAGAAATAAAGATGTTCTTTGAAACCAACGAGAACAAAGACACAACATACCAGAATCTCTGGGACACGTTCAAAGCAGTGTGTAGAGGGAAATTTATAGCACTAAATGCCCACAAGAGAAAGCAGGAAAGATCCAAAACTGACACCCTAACATCACAATTAAAAGAACTAGAAAAGCAAGAGCAAACACATTCAAAAGCTAGCAGAAGGCTAGAAATAACTAAAATCAGAGCAGAACTGAAGGAAATAGAGACACAAAAAACCCTTCAAAAAATTAATGAATCTAGGAGCTGGTTTTTTGAAAAGATCAACAAAATTGATGGACCGCTAGCAAGACTAATAAAGAAGAAAAGAGAGAAGAATCAAATAGATGCAATAAAAAACGAAAAAGGGGATATCACCACCGATCCCACAGAAATACAATCTACCATCAGAGAATACTACAAACACCTCTATGCAAATAAACTAGAAAATCTGGAAGAAATGGATAAATTCCTCGACAAATACACCCTCCCAAGACTAAACCAGGAAGAAGTTGAATCTCTGAATAGACCAATAACAGGTTCTGAAATTGTGGCAATAATCAATAGCTTACCAACCAAAAAGAGTCCAGGACCTGATGGATTCACAGCTGAATTCTACCAGAGGTACAAGGAGGAACTGGTACCATTCCTTCTGAAACTATTCCAATCGATAGAAAAAGAGGGAATCCTCCCTAACACATTTTACGAAGCCAGCATCGTCCTGATACCAAAACCTGGCAGAGACATAACCAAAAAAGAGAATTTCAGACCAATATCCTTGATGAACATTGATGCAAAAATCCTCAATAAAATACTGGCAAACCGAATCCAGCAGCACATCAAAAAGCTTATCCACCATGATCAAGTGGGCTTCATCCCTGGGATGCAAGGCTGGTTCAACATACGCAAATCAATAAATGTAATCCAGCATATAAACAGAACCAAAGACAAAAACCACATGATTATCTCAATAGATGCAGAAAAGGCCTTTGACAAAATTCAACAACCCTTCATGCTAAAAACTCTCAATAAATTAGGTATTGATGGGACGTATCTCAAAATAATAAGAGCTATCTACAACAAACCCACAGCCAATATCATACTGAATGGGCAAAAACTGGAAGCATTCCCTCTGAAAACGCACAAGACAGGGATGCCCTCTCTCACTGCTACTATTCAACATAGTGCTGGAAGTTCTGGCCAGAGCAATCAGGCAGGAGAAGGAAATAAAGGGTATTCAATTAGGAAAAGAGGAAGTCAAATTGTCCCTGTTTGCAGATGACATGATTGTATATCTAGAAAACCCCATTGTCTCAGCCCAAAATCTCCTTAAGCTGATTAGCAACTTCAGCAAAGTCTCAGGATACAAAATTAATGTACAAAAATCACAAGCATTCTTGTACACCAATAACAGACAAACAGAGAGCCAAATCATGAGTGAACTCCCATTCACAATTGCTTCAAAGAGAATAAAATACCTAGGAATCCAACTTACCAGGGATGTGAAGGACCTCTTCAAGGAGAACTACAAACCACTGCTCAATGAAATAAAAGAGGATACAAACAAATGGAAGAACATTCCATGCTCATGGGTTGGAAGAATCAATATCGTGAAAATGGCCGTACTGCCCAAGGTAATTTATAGATTCAATGCCATCCCCATCAAGCTACCAATGACTTTCTTCACAGAATTGGAAAAAACTACTTTAAAGTTCATATGGAACCAAAAAAGAGCCCGCATCGCCAAGTCAATCCTAAGCCAAAAGAACAAAGCTGGAGGCATCACGCTACCTGACTTTAAACTCTACTACAAGGCTACAGTAACCAAAACAGCATGGTACTGGTACCACAACAGAGACATAGATCAATGGAACAGAACAGAGCCCTCAGAAATGATGCCGCATAGCTACAACTATCTGATCTTTGACAAACCTGACAAAAACAAGAAATGGGGAAAGGATTCCCTATTTAATAAATGGTGCTGGGAAAACTGGCTAACCATATGTAGAAAGCTGCAACTGGATCCCTTCCTTACACCTTATACAAAAATTAATTCAAGATGGATTAAAGACTTATATGTTAGACCTAAAACCATTAAAATCCTACAAGAAAACCTAGGCAATACCATTCAGGACATAGGCGTGGGCAAGGACTTCATGTCTAAAACACCAAAAGCAATGGCAACAAAAGCCAAAATCGACAAATGGGATCTCATTAAACTAAAGAGATTCTGCACAGCAAAAGAAAGTATCATCAGAGTGAACAGGCAACCTACACAATGGGAGAAAATTTTTGCAACCTACTCATCTGACAAAGGGCTAATATCCAGAATCTACAATGAACTCAAACAAATTTACAAGAAAAAAACAAACAACCCCATCAAAAAGTGGGCAGAGGACATGAACAGACACTGCTCAAAAGAAGACATTTATGCAGCCAAAAAACACATGAAGAAATGCTCCTCATCACTGGCCATCAGAGAAATGCAAATCAAAACCACAGTGAGATACCATCTCACACCAGTTAGAATGGCCATCATTAAAAAATCAGGAAACAACAGGTGCTGGAGAGGATGTGGAGAAATAGGAACACTTTTACACTGTTGGTGGGACTGTAAACTAGTTCAACCATTGTGGAAGTCAGTGTGGCGATTCCTCAGGGATCTCGAACTAGAAATACCATTTGACCCAGCCATCCCATTACTGGGTATATACCCAAAGGACTATAAATCATGCTGCTATAAAGACACATGCACACGTATGTTTATTGCGGCACTATTCACAATAGCAAAGAGTTGGAACCAACCCAAATGTCCAACAACGATAGACTGGATTAAGAAAATGTGGCACATATACACCATGGAATACTATGCAGCCATAAAAAATGATGAGTTCGTGTCCTTTGTAGGGACATGGATGAAACTGGAAAACATCATTCTCAGCAAACTATCGCAAGGACAAAAAACCAAACACCGCATGTTCTCACTCATAGGTGGGAATTGAACAATGAGAACTCATGGACACAGGAAGGGGAACATCACGCTCCGGGGACTGTTGTGGGGTGGGGGGAGGGGGGAGGGACAGCATTAGGAGATACACCTAATGCTAAATGACGAATTAATGGGTGCAGGAAATCAACATGGCACATGGATACATATGTAACAAACCTGCACATTGTGCACATGTACCCTAAAACCCTAAAGTATAATAAAAAAAAAAAAAAAAAAAAAAAAAAAAAAAAAAAAAAAAAGAACTTGAATTACTTAATGGTACAATGTACGTTATTTGGGTGATGGTTAGGCTAAAAGCCCAAACTTCACCTTTACGTGATATACACACATAAAAACTGCACTTGCACCCCTTAAATTTATACAACTAATAATAAAAAAGCTTTAACTGGATATACTGGATATTTATTTCTTAAAACTATAGCAATTCCTCTTAGATATTCTAGATATGCTAAATAATGAAATTGATGTCTTTTGAAAAACAATAATGACTAAGGAGAAAATATCTAGAATACTAAAATTTGAACAAATGATATTTTGAAATCCAAAGAAATTTTCACTAAAGATAAATAAGTACTGAGTAAATTACTCATCAGGAAAATTGGTAGGTAAACTTTTTCAATTTTATTATAAAATATTCAGATATATAAAAAGCAAAAAATAATGCAAGGTTACACATATGCACTACCCATGTTAAGAATAAAACATGACCAATTCAGTTTAAACCCCCTGTATATGTTGTCAAATGTATTTTATCCTCTTCTACACACAGGTAACCACTATCATTAATGTAATATTTGTCATTTTCTTGAATTTGTTTATTTTACATAAATATATATACACACAGTTATATTTTCTCTTTTCACTTTATTTGGCTTACTGTGGCTTTTTTCTAACTTTGGGGAAAACTTAGCTCATTAATTTTCAGTTTTTCTTCTTTCCTTACAGAAACATGTAAAGCAATATATTTTTATCTAGTTATTACACTAGATACCTTTCTAAAGTTTTGTTATCAGTGACAGTTATTCGCCGTCATGGAGTCCCAAATATGTTCCCTTTTCTGTTACATTTTATTTGATATTATTTAAAAGGTATTTATTTACACTTTCTTCTAAAATAGATTCCTAGCTTTATTGCATTGTAGTATAACCCTAAATTATATTAAACCAAATCTTTGAAATTTTTGTGACCCTATTTATTGCCTAGTACATGGTCAGCTTTTGTAAATGTTCCATGAATGCATGTGAAAAATGTGGCCAATTATTTCTAACAAAAAGTTTCAATATCTGTAAACAGCTACTTCTGTTTAAGACAGTTTGCAGTACATTAGAATTGTACTTTTGATAATTTTATTGAAGTACACTCAAAGCACTTATGAGATAAATGTGCAAAGCTATTCATAGCAGTCTGCTTGAAAGAAAATTAATATCACCCAAGAGAAAAGGAGGGAAAAGAAGGGCAAGGGCAAAGGCAAAGAAAGGAAAGGAAAGGAAAAGGTCTGAGTGTTCACTATACAGTACCTACATCAGCAGTGTGGACTTGGTAGTGGTTTAAGAGGAATTTTCTACCTACTAGTTTATATAGTATTACATTGTTTACTTCCATGTTACTTCAACAAAACATATGGAGTAAAGGGAAGGAATTGGGTGGTAGAATTATGAAAGAAAAATTATGCACCATAATTTCCATTCATATTTCTTTCCCTGCAACAATGATGTGTTTGTTCAACAAAGAATATGAAAAGCCATTTCTGTAATCCAGAATAGAAAACTGAGCTTCTGCATAACACCAATAACATGGGAATGGTCATTTGCAGAGGGATTCTAGAAATAAGTAGGAGATGGAATCAATGTGTCATGGTGGCTGATTCTATCTATGGAAACAATAAGTTTACAAAAAAATTAAGAAAGGTGGTCAAGTTATAGAGATGGACAACGAGGTGAATTGTGCTACCATTTACTCAGCTAAGTAAAACAAGAGGAAGGAAAAATTTTTAGGGGAAGGAAAGTGGTTGTGAATGCTGAGTTTACCCACAGCATTTAGGTGAAAAAGTTTGGCAGATAACTGACTGTGAGTGTCACAATATATGTATATATTTGTGCATAAATCTGTGCTTATTTCATAGTTGAAATAATAGAATTAGATGACATTTTTGGTATAAAAATTTATACTTAAAATATGTGAACACTTTGCTCTTCTACTGTCACCAGTTTCAGCTCTGATGTTAGTTATTGTTGAAGTCATTGACATTATCAGCAGTTATGCCAGCTTCAGGGTCTGTGCATCCCAAGATACTTAATTTTCATTAAATCATTAACACTTCCAAATTACATTAGAAATAAGCCAAGGGATGGTTAGCAGGGAAGAAGGCCACACAAAGGGCTTAGTTACTAATATACCAGATATGTAAGCTGACATGATTTTCTAAACAGTTTTATTGAGGTGCACCTGATATAGAATAAACATCACATATTCCCAAATGGACAACTTGATGAGTTTTGACAAACGTATACACCATGAAATTATTACCACAATTAAGATAAGGAACATACATATTGCCCTCAAAATTTCTTCATGCTCTTTGAAATTCCTATTTCTGATCTTCCCTACACACATGCCCTCTACCCTCTGTCCCTAAGCAATATGTGATATACTTCTTGCCATTATAAAGTTGTTTTTACTTTCCAGAAATTTACAAAAGTGGAATCATGCAATATATGCTCATTTCTGTTTGCCTTTAAGCAAAACTTACATTGAGTTTCATCCATATTATTAGGTGCTTCAATAATTTTTTAGTGCGGAGTAGTATTTCATTGTATTGATATACCACGATTTGTCTATCCCTTCACCTGAATTTATTTGGGTTATTTCCAGTTGTTGTTAATTACAAACAAAGCTGTTATGAACATTCCTTGAGAAGTCTTTGTATAAACATATGCTTTCATTTCTCCTGGGTAGATACTTAGAGGAGTGAAATGGCTGGTTCATTTTGTAGAGGTATGTTTATCCCTTAAAAAATACTGCCGAACTCTTTTCATAAAGGTATACCATTTGTATTACGAACATAAGTATATGAGAATTCTAGTTGGTTTACATCCTTGCCAGTAGTTAGTATGGTCAGTCTTTTAAAATTTTTAACATTCTAACTGATATTTCACTGTGGATTTAATTTGTAGTTTCCCAATAAATAATGATGTTGAGTAGTTTTATCATGTGTTTATTTGCCATCTGCATATCTTCTTTCTGAAGTGTCTGTAAAATATTTTTGCCTATATTTAATTTGGCTGTCTGTTCTTCATATATTCTATATGCAAGTCTTCTTATCAAATATGTGACTTGCTAATGTGGCCTGACTTTTCATCCTCTTAGTAGTGTCTTGAAGTACAGAGGTTCTTACTTTTCCTGAAACCAATTTCAATATTTTATTTTATGCATCATGCTTTCAATGTTGTTTATAAGAAATCTTTGCTTAACCAAAGGACGCAGATTCTCTCCTATGTTTCAGTCTAGAAATGTTTGTTTTAGGTGACACATTTAGGTCTATGATCCAGTTTTTGGTAAATTACTGGATGCAGCACAAGATACTGATGCAAGTTCATTGTTTTACATGGGAATATTTAGTTGTTTCAGCACATGAGTAGAAAATACCAACCTTTCTCCATGAATTGCATTATATGGTTTTTATTTTTACTTTAAAAGGGCAACTATGCATGATGACATATGATACTATTATAAAACTTTTCAAGTGGTAAAAATGACTTATAAGAGCATGAATTGCCTTAAAACAGGGAACAAATGAAAAAGAATGACCTGAAGTCCTCAAATGGATTAATACTGAGCCACAGTTGAGAATCTCCTACCTGTTAATCCTTACAGACAAATATTCTTTGTCTGAAATGTAATAAATTAACTTTTTGGAGGCAGGAAACTAATTAGATAGTCCCATCTTATCCCAGAGGTTCTGTGATTCTAGAAAGATCTGGGAGTGAATGCCCCTTTCTAACCACAGTTAGCATTTATCAGTAGAATTTAGGATACTATGTTTTGTCACACTCAACTTGATGAATCATTATATCTTCAAAATTTAATTTATTAAGATTGACAGTTGAGAAAAAAGATTATTATTTGCATTTTGGCGTCTATATATTGCAAATCAAATGTGATGTTGGTAAGAAATAGAGCTCAAATACCAACAGAGGTAAAGATTGTTTTGATACTAATTAGTGTTGCCAGAGTGAAAGCTTACCCACATGTGATTCCTGTTAGGATTGAGGTTTATTAATCACTTTTGTTTAGTGAGACCCTTCTGAGAGATGCTGCCATGAGTTAAATAAATATTATGTAAAATTTTTAAAATAATAATTTCATCCAAAGTTGAGCTCAATTCACTTTTAAGGGATATATGAACAATCTGAAGGTGTGAGCAGAATTCTCAGGATTAAGTAGAAGCAATTCTACTATTTTCTCTGTTAGTTATCGAAAAAAATCCCGTCTGTGATTCTCCAGGGATTTGCTACCATCTTTATTGTCTGAAAAAGAATTTGGTATGTCATATTCTCTATTCTGTTCATATCTTAATATCTGAAGCCTGTGCTCATGATCCAGACATTTACAGTAATTACACTCTAGCCATCTACTTCTAAAATGCAAATATCCCTAAGTAGATAAAATCAAGCTCCACACACATCTTAAAGAATGGGTTCTTAAACTCAAATTTACAGCCCCTCTCTCCCAGAAGCCCCTGAAAACATACCCTTGAAAAATACCAAATGTCGTATTCAGGACAGAGTGTCTAGGCCATAATCAGGTATTTAGAAAGTCCCTAGGTGAAGAGGCATTAAGAAACAACGTGAGGTATAGTTTTATTAGATGATATCCTGGTGGCTTTATTCATTTAGTGCTATACTAAGGATTTCTCATGTTTTTACATTGTGCTCATAATATGAATTACAACACACTACTGTATAATGTTTTTTCTCATTATGTACCTATCATCTTTATTTTCATTTAGTAGCATTTGCTATTTTCCTATTGCAAATAATCTTTATCATGTGTATTTCATGTCTATATTTTGCTGCAATTTCCAAAAGTTGGCTAACTCTAAATAAACATTTTCTATAGCTCAGGTATAATTAAGCTGTTTTAAGTCAAATCTTTATTCCAATAAAAAGAGTCTTACAGAATGCATAAGTCTTTCCAGAATTCATTTTGATGAAACAGCTTTGCTGATGACCTATCTCAACATTACTGGGGGCTGTCAGCCTGAATTTCAGGCACACTGCCAAGTGAGGACCTTACCTGACTTTAGAAGGCCAGCTTGGCCAGTTTAGCTCTATTTCAGGAGAAGTAGACATTAAGGCCTACAGTCAATGGAACAAAGTGCTGCTATAGCACTGTCAAGTCCAGAGTGCTGTTAGGAAAGGATGGAGGCAGTTGCCTAGCAAGAGGATACTGCTTTCGCTGTCCAGGTTCTGACGGGGGAAAGAAAGATTTTGGTACAGGACTTAGGTCTCTGTTAAAAGTCAGTATCAAGCTCTGACTTGGATGCATTTTAAAAAGGCTTTGAATAATCCTTTAGATATGAAAACTTACACCAGGTCATGTATCAAGATCCTGTGACCAAATCAGATCCAGTGCATGTGAAAACAACAAGGTAACAAGTAACATGTGCTAAGTACTATGCAATATGTCTGAGCTACACATATGAACAAAGCATGGCTTCTGTGTGTTAGAAGGACATCATTTAGTGGGAGAGAAAAGACACAAAAATAACACTGTAGGAAGACTGCTATAATTTTAAGTACTCTATTTGAAGAACTTAAAAAACAACTACAAAAAGTACAAATGAAAATGATTTTTAAATAGTATAAAATTGTTCTATTGTATTGCAATAGAATTTGAATTAATTGGTTGCTGAATAGCAGCAATAATCTGACTTTCTCCATAAAAGAGACTTTAGTTCAAAGCCATCATCGAACATCTCCAGGACATGGGCTTTCCTTTTTTTTTTAATTTTAAGTTCAGGGTTAAGCATGAGGTTTGTTACATAGGTAAACTTGTGTCATGGGGGTCTGTTGCACAGATTATTTCATCACCCAGGTATTAAGCTTAGTACCCATTAGTTATTTTTCAGATCCTCTCCCTCCTTCTGCCCTCCACCCTCTGATAGGCCCTAGTGTGTGTTGTTCCCATCTATGTGTCCATGTGTTCTCATTATTTAGCTTCCACTCGTAAGTGAGAACATGTGGTACATAAGCCAATAGAACAGAATAGAGAACCCAGAAATAAGACCGCACACCTACAACTACGTAATCTTTGACAAACCTGACAAAAACAAGCAATGGGGAAAGGATTCCCTATTTAACAAATGGTGCAGGGATAACTGGGTAGTCATATGTAGAAAATTAAAACCGGACCCTTTCCTTACACCATGACATGGAATTTCATAGCAACAGCCTTCAGCCATTCAAATAAATATCATATCAACAGTGAGGCATACTTGTGAGTGGATCCTTCTCATGAGAAATCTGGGGATCCCTGTTAGACTAAATATGCTAAAATGCCTATTCCTACTAGACCTCATACCTCATAAAAGCACAATCTATGATTTATTTATCTTTATATACTATGTCACCTAGCAAAAGCACTGACAGTGTTACTGTTCAGTAAACAGTCTCTGAATAGAAGAACGAATGAATGAATGTATGCATGGATTTCTTCCACATAGTATGAGGTTGCAGTGAACTGCCAAATGTTTAACAAAATTGGGTATTAGGGAATTTCTCTCTGTGTGTGTATGTGTTCCTGCATGTGTGTGTGTGTGTAGCTAACTAGAAAGACATGAGGACATTTTATTATGTTAAACTGTTAATGAGAATTGTATTTAATTAAAGAGTCCATGCAGGATCTTACAAGTCTGCTTTACCATAAATTATCCTGTTATATTAAAAACCCGTTTATAAGTAAAATAGTTTATTAAATGATAGTTACTTTTACTTACTTGGAATGTTATCAGTGGAGATAGTCTTATGACTCAACTGATGTCATGTACACCCATATACATCTACACACAGTAGCAAATCTATGAAAATAAGTTGACTTGGCTGTTACTTTTTTAATATAAAAAAAAGCTCCTATCTTAGGATGAAAGCTAAATGGAGATTTAAGCAGCTGTGTCACACTTAGGCTATACCAAAATTGGCTACAATAAAGATTCAAACAGGAAAATATTGACAGTGGACTAACTGAAATAAGTATTCTATTGGGTAACTTTCTCTTTGGTCAATGTCATAATTTTTAAATCAATATAGCACACTGAATTTTAGTGAAAATAAACAAATATTTGGAAATTACATTTTGTTAGGGAATTTGAATATACAGTCATATGTCACTTAACAGGAATACTGTCTGAAGAATATCCTTAGGTGATTTTGTCATTGTGTGGACATCATAGCATCAGAGTGCACTGACACAAAGCTAGAAGGTGCAGCCTACTACACACCCAGGCTAGATGGTATAGCCTATTGCTCCTAGGCTACAAACCTGTACAGCATGTCACTGTAATAAATACAACAGGCAATTGTAGCACAAAGGTAAGTATTTGTGTATCTAAACATACAAAAGGTATAGTAAAAATAATGTTATAATTATCTCATGTAACCATTCAACATTGTTATTCTTCCTATCCATGAGCATGGAATGCTCTTCCATTTGTTTGTGTCCTATTTATTTCGTTGAGCAGTGGTTTGTAGTTCCCCTTGAAGAGGTCCTTCACATCCCTTGTAAGTTGGATTTCTGGGTATTTTATTCTCTTTGAAGCAATTGTGAATGGGAGTTCACTCATGATTTGGCTCTCTGTTTGTCTGTTATTGATGTATAAGAATGCTTGTGATTTTTGCACATTGATTTTGTATCCTGAGACTTTGCTGAAGTTGCTTATCAGCTTGAGGAGATTTCGGGCTGAGACGATGGGGTTTTCTAGACATACAATCATGTCATCTGCAAACAGGAACAATTTGACTTCCTCTTTTCCTAATTGAATGCCCTTTATTTCTTTCTCCTGCCTGATTGCCCTGGCCAGAACTTCCAACACTATGTTGAATAGGAGTGGTGAGAGAGGGCATCCCTGTCTTGTGCCCGTTTTCAAAGGAAATGCTTCCAGTTTTTGCCCATTAAGTATGATATTGGCTGTGGGTTTGTCATAAATAGCTCTTATTATTTTGAGATATGTCCTATCAATACCTAATTTATTGAGAGTTTTTAGCATGAAGGGTTGTTGAATTTTGTCAAAGGCCTTTTCTGCATCTATTGAGATAATCATGTGGTTTTTGCCTTTGGTTCTGTTTATGTGATGGATTACGTTTATTGACTTGCATATGTTGAACCAGCCTTGCATCCCAAGGATGAAGCCCACTTGATCATGGTGGATAAGCTTTTTGATGTGCTGCTGGATTCAGTTTGCCAGTATTTTACTGAGGATTTTTGCATCAATGTTCATCAAGGATATTGGTCTAAAATTCTCTTTTTTTGTTGTGTCTCTGCCAGGCTTTGGTGTCAGGATGATGCTGGCCTCATAAAATGAGTTAGGGAGGATTCCCTCTTTTTCTATTGATTGGAATAGTTTCAGAACGAATGGTACCAGCTCTTCGTTGTACCTCTGGTAGAATTTGGCTGTGAATCCATCTGGTCCTCGAATTTTTTTGGTTGGTAAGCTATTAATTATTGCCTCAATTTCAGAGCCTGTTATTGGTCTATTTAGAGATTCAACTTCTTCGTGGTTTAGTCTTGGGAGGGTGTATGTGTCGAGGAATTTATCCATTTCTTCTAGATTTTCTAATTTATTTGTGTAGAAGTGTTTATAGTATTCTCTGATGGTAGTTTGTATTTCTGTGGGATCGGTGGTGATATCCCCTTTATCATTTTTTATTGCATCTATTTGATTCTTCTCTATTTTCTTCTTTATTAGTCTTGCTAGTGGAAGAACATTCCATGCTCATGGATAGGAAGAATCAATATCGTGAAAATGGCCATACTGCCCAAGGTAATTTATAGATTCAATGCCATCCCCATCAAGCTACCAATGACTTTCTTCACAGAATTGGAAAAAACTACTTTAAAGTTCATATGGAACCAAAAAAGAGCCCGCATCGCCAAGTCAATCCTAAGCCACAAGAACAAAGCTGGAGGCATCATGCTACCTGACTTCAAACTATACTACCAGGCTACAGTAACCAAAACATCATGGTACTGGTACCAAAACAGAGATATAGACCAATGAAACAGAACAGAGCCCTCAGAAATAATACCACACATCTACAACCATCTGATCTTTGACAAACCTGACAAAAACAAGAAATGGGGAAAGGATTCTGTATTTAACAAATGGTGCTGGGAAAACTGGCTAGCCATATGTAGAAAGCTGAAACTGGATCCCTTCCTGACACCTCATACAAAAATTAATTCACGATGGATTAAAGACTTAAATGTTGGACCTAAAACCATGAAAACCCTAGAAGAAAACCTAGGCAATACCATTCAGGACATAGGCATGGGCAAGGACTTCATGTCTAAAACACCACAAGCAATGGCAGCAAAAGCCAAAATTGACAAATGGGATCTAATTAAACTAAAGAGCTTCTGTACAGCAAAAGAAACTACCATCAGAGTGAACAGGCAACCTACAGAAATGGGAGAAAATTTTGCAATCTACTCATCTGACAAAGGGCTAATATCCAGAATCTACAAAGAACTCAAACAAATTTACAAGAAAAACACAAACAACCCCATCAACAAGTGAGTGAAGGATATGAACAGACACTTCTCAAAAGAAGACATTTATGCAGCCAAGAGACACATGAAAAAATGCTCATCATCACTGGCCATCAGAGAAATGCAAATCAAAACCACAATGAGATACCATCTCACACCAGTTAGAATGGCCATCATTAAAAAGTCAGGAAACAACAGGTGCTGGAGAGGATGTGGAGAAATAGGAACACTTTTACACTGTTGGAGGGACTGTAAACTAGTTCAACCATTGTAGAAGACAGTGTGGTGATTCTTCAAGGATCTAGAACTAGAAATACTATTTGACCCAGCCATCCCATTACTGGGTATATACCCAAAAGTTTATAAATTATGCTGCTATTAAGACATGCACACGTATGTTTATTGCAGCACTACTCACAATAGCAAAGACTTGGAACCAATCCAAATGTCCAACAATGATAAAGTGGATTAAGAAAATGTGGCACATATACACCATGGAATACTATGCAGCCATAAAAAATGATGAGTTCATGTCCTTTGTAGGGACATGGATGAAGCTGGAAACCATCATTCTCAGCAAACTACCTCAAGGACAAAAAAACCAAACACCGCATGTTCTCACTCATAGGTTGGAATTGAACAATGAGAATACTTGGACGTAGGAAGGGGAATATCACACACTGGGGCCTGTTGTGGGGTGAGGGGATGGGGGAGGGACAGCATTAGGAGATATACCTAATGTAAATGACGAGTTAATGGGTACAGCACACCAACATGGCACATGTATACATATGTAACAAACCTGCACATTGTGCACATGTACCCTAGAACTTAAAGTATAATAAATATATAGATAGATAGATAGATAGATTGTTATGTGGTGAATGGCTATATTTTTAAGCAGTGTGTTTAAATTTATATGCACTATTTTAAGCAAAAGTAATGTTCTTAAGTTGGAAAATCATATGTTAAATATTAGCTTTTAGTACAATTTATTGTAATGGAAATTTTGACAGATACTTCAGGTATTTAACCAAATAAGTGATAGTTCCTCTAGACTACTGCTTACCAAAGGGGCATATACATTATAGTAAACAAAATCATGTGGAGTTTAGATGATCATTCTTAGAAACTTAATTGAATATAGTCTTGTCTTATCATACTTCAATATCCAACTATTCAGTTCCCTAGGAGAATACCATGAAGTTTAGACCTTCTATGTATTTAAAATAATACTGAAATATGCTAAATTATATTGCATTAATCCTTTAATAACTATTCCTTCAAAAAGGTGGAGGGAAAGTAGTCTGCTGCCTATTTGTATGGCTTAGTTTATATTTTAACAAACTATAGGTTGGTATGGTCCCCTTCATGAATATGCATATGTGGTACAAAGACATGATATTGACATAAATAATGTAATGATTCCTTACTTCTTTTGAAAAATCATCATTTGATTTCTGAAATTAAGCCATTACCTGGTTTCTTCTGGCAGCTACTATTCTAGAATCTTTCTTTCTCTCTCTCTTTATCACGCCACCACCAGGTGGGTGGCCTATATTTCTATGTTTTTTTTCTTCTTTGGGAAGAGGGGAGAAGGATTCTGAGGTTGAGTGCTGTGTTACTCTCAGAAACCCTGAATGGTTACCTGCCTATTGGGACTCTGCTTGCTTACCTTGTAGAAATTGGTCAATTCTTAAAGGTGAGTGATTTGTTGACCTGTTTGCTTAATTTCCCACATTTCCTTTGTAGTTTTCAGGCATCTGGTGTTTCTCAACTAAAATTAAATATTGTAAAATGTGGCATACAATTGTTAAAATACAAAATAATTTTCTTTCTTTTCTTCAAATGTGATGCGAAAGTGGAGTCCTAGACCCTAGGATACCAAATCATTTTCAGTAAATGCTTCATTGTAGTGTGTATTAACAGTTGGATATCACATCCCATTCTGCCAACTTCTAGATGCTGAGGTAGGAAAAGAAGAGGTGCTGAGATTGTAGTGGAGCACTCATCAGTGGGGTCAGGGCTCCTGCTGAGATGGCCACTGGGTCTCATGCTCTTGGGTACAGCTGGTGGCAAGTTCCTGCAATCAGAAGCCATCACTACTAGCAGAAAGACTCTACAGTCATTTTAATCGGTCTTTGGCAAAGCTGGCAGTAAATGTACTAAGTGGATACATTTTCCTGAAAATTGCCACTGTAGCTTTAGTGTTCTGCTTGAATTGAGGCAGCATGATATAATGTAGAATCAGAGAGGATAGAATCAAACATTCCACTGGTTCTCAGCCTACATTTATTCTATAAAATTATTCTGTTTCTTGATCCAGGGAACAGCATTGCAAATTATTCACAAAGTAGATATGCAGAAGGCATATACAGTATATCTAAAGGATTATTTAAATGGACTCTAGAATATTTATACAATAGTAAAGAGTTGAGAAATGAGATATTTTCTGTTTCATTTAAGCAAAATATGCAAGGTTAATTCTATTAAATTTTTAGGGCTTTTTTCAGCTATATGTGTAAGTAATTTAAACTATCTAATGATTCTATAGGGCTTTAATAAAAACCAGCAGCCTCCTCTTCCTCGCTCCTCACCCTACTTCATAACAGCAAAGGTTTTCATCTCTTAGCTAGTGAGCTAGGTACAGGATTCAAGTATTTACCCCATAACTCTAAAGGAACATGTTTATTCTGCTACATCAAGATTTGTTTCCATTTTCTATATTTTCTATTGACTTTCTATTATGGAAGATGGAGATGTACTTCTCCTATGTTTCTGTTCTCACTTCTCCTCCATCCATCTTTCAAAGCATAATTTTGATTAAATCAGCATTCAGTGTTTAAATTATTATTACTACTTTAACATCACTCAGAGATGAGCCATGATAAGGATTGGAATTACATTTCCTGTCTTGTATGATGTTTTGTTCTTCCTGGGGTTCTTAATTACTTCAGTTTCCCCATTGCCTAGGTTTTTCATCTATCATTCATTTTCCTCCTTAAATGCAAATCTTTTTTCAACTCATTAAAAAATGAGTAATCTCTCAGCTTTTTTCAATATAGAAACTTATCCTTACTGTACTAAAAACTTATAAAACACACAAAAGATAATAGGAATAACTTTGTGAGTACCCATGTACCCACCCACTCTTCAGTTTAAGAAATAAAGTATTACATGAAACGTGAAAGTCCTCATGTTCCTTTCTCTAATATATCCCCATCCACCCATATAACCTTTATCCAAAATTTAGTGGTCATTATTCCTATCTATTGCTTCTCACTTGTTCCATGTATATAAAATACTAAAGCAAAATATATTATAGTTTGGAATACTTTAAAATATTTTAGAAATATTACTAGTGTATATTATACAAATTCTTTATTCTTCCTATTTTTTCACCTGACAGTTCCATGTTTACAGGATTCATTTATGTTGACACATGTAATTGTAAGTTACTGACTTCCACTGCTCTGTAGCATAACCATTATGTTGAAAATGCATGGCTAGTGATAGTAAACATGAAGCCATTTCACTTTGTCTTTTAATGTCACTTGAAATCCTCTGTGCGGTTTATTACTTCCAAAACCAGAAAGAGAAAAATTCTTAAAGATCCTATGATTAAATGGGTACTCTGAGAACTTTAAGACACAGAAACAGTCTCACTTCAGTTTAAAAGATATAGTCATGCATGATTACTAATGTCCAAATTTGATTTAAAATCTAGGTTTCTTCTCTCTTTCAGCTTGCCTTCACATAAAAAAGAAGCTTGCAGCCTCCTAGAAAAGAGGACCTGGTACTTTTTAAGCTTTTGACTGTCCCTCTCTCTACTCTATCTTTCAAACACAAGGGAAAGTCCAAGAGTTTACAAAGCTGCTCACCCCAACATATTTGAAGAATCCAACCACAGCCAGTAACTTCAACTTTTAGACTTTATATGACCACAGTAATTCCTATTTGTTTGAGCTGCCATTAAATGACATTGTTGGGGCCGGGCACGGTGGCTCACGCTTGTAATCCCAGCACTTTGGGAGGCCGAGGCGGGCGGATCACGAGGTCAGGAGACCGAGACCACGATGTAACCCCGTCTCTACTAAAAATACAAAAAAATTAGCCGGGCGTGGTGGCGGGCGCCTGTAGTCCCAGCTACTCGGAGAGGCTGAGGCAAGAGAATGGCGTGAACCCGGGAGGCGGAGCTTGCAATGAGCCGAGATCGCGCCACTGCACTCCAGCCTGGGCGACAGAGCGAGACTCCGTCTCAAAAAAAAAAAAAAAAAAAAAAATGACGTTGTTGGCTGTTACTTGCAACCAAGTATACTTCAAACGATGTGATATACTCTTTCAATATTATTAGAGCAATTTATCTGCATCTGTTGTGATAATCATATAGGTTTTTATTTTTTCTATTTTAATCTGTTACTGTGGTGAATTACCTTAAAGATTTTCTATGGAGAAAATATCTTTGCATTTCTGTGATAAATCTAACTTGTGTATGTACATATGTATCTACATACATAGGTATGTGTATGTTCCTATCTATCTATCTATATTCTGGCCTCTTACGTGATTCCTTCTAAAACTCTTCCTTCTAGACTTAGATATGTACTCAATATTCTCATTCCTTCTTATCTTTCATAATTTCCACTTTTTAAAAACTCTATGATTTAAATTCTAATAATTGTGCCTGCCAGTTTACAAATTCTCTTTATACACATATTTCATTACTGTTAATCCAGTATATTGAATTTCTAATAAATTTTCAAAATTCACATTGGACTTCTTTAAGCCTACCTTTTTAAATAGTCTTTTAGCCTTTACTTATTAATATACTGTTTCATTTCTTTAAATATTTTGAACATATTTATTTTCTATTTGATGACTAAAATTTCAGAATCCGCAGTTGTTGCTGAGATGTTTCTATACTTTATTTCCTGAGTCTTATACTCCTGTCATCTTTTTCTTCATGCAATAAGTAATGTTTGATGAATTAAAGTTCCTTAGAATTTTACCATTAGGAATGATTGAACCTTGGCTTCAAGTTAGTTTTCCCAGAGATTTCATCCTAAGGCCCTGAATCTTGAGCTAATCTCAGTTTATTAATGTCCAGCAACATATTAGGGTGTTAGTAGTCTATCATAACACACTTTCAGATTTAAAATTTCAAGGACAAAATTTCCCATTTCCATGTTAGGTTCTTTAAGTTGAAATTTTCCGTAAGTTTTGCATTCTTATTTCTCATCTCATTGTTATTCCTGAAAAACCAAAGTTTCAAAACCCCAAAGTAGCAGGAAATTATTTTTCTAACAGGAGAAAGATGTTTAATCATCTGCGTTTACATTTCAAGCTGTGTATGAAGATAACTGACATGCTTTCTGATAGGATGCATGCATTGCTATCTAACAACTTTATAATTTTCAGATTATAATACCTCATTTACATCTTACAGAATATTTGTCTTAGTTTCCCATATTTATCAGTTTTTGAACGTTTTAACTCAATGTGGAAGAACTAAGATGTAGTGAAAGGTGGTAAAGAAGGAGCTGAACAATCAATGTGTCATATTAAAACTCTAAAAAATCAAATGCTGAAAGTGATGACATTAATACGTAATATTGATGAAAAACAGGTTGGCTAGAGATTAAAATAGTTTGAAAAGCAGTATTTCTATCATTTTTTCTATTTCAGTGTAGCTGCAATTGTAGCATTTTGTTCTGCTCCATGAGTCAAGTATAAAACTTTGCTTTGTTCATTTGAAAACCCTAATGGTGTTTATACAAATATTATTATTGTACTGTATAGACCTTAAATAAAGTTGAAACCCATTGAGTATAACATTCGAAGAAATGGCTTACAAAATCTAAAAACCAGAACAAATCTTGAAACATAGTTGTCCCAGTTGTCAATAAGTTAATTGTGATTTCAGTGGTATTTCTTTCCCTTAATATATTTCAGGGGCAAGTGTCACCAGGATAGGTATTCAGTGACTAAGAATGTAGAAGACTGCAAAGTCAGGCTGTCTTAGTTCAACCCCTACCGACTGTGTGACCCTCAGTATGTTCCTAAATCCTTCTAAGCTTCATTATCTATATCTGGTAAATGTGGATAATAATAGTACCTAGGTCAAAGAGTTGTTGTAAAGTTTTTAGGAGGTAATGTTTTGAAACCCACAGCACAGGGTCTAGCACAGACGGTGCTCAAACGGACCTTCATCTTCCCAGGATCTAAAAAAACTTAGGTCTTTCAGAGACCAGTCTGGGAAAATAGACCTAAATTTTGGAATAGAAGCCAGTGCTTTAGACAACTCCATATTTATGTAGCTAATAGTACTTGGTTTGTCTTCCTATCAGCTTTAGCAGAGAGCAAGCAAAGAAAACCAGCTGCAGGCTGTGAAGGCAGAAAAAGTATACCATGCATCCAGTCACTTTCTCTGCCATTTTCATCTTTGCACAATATTTTGAGTGATTTAGGGGAGTTAGGGATTGAACACATTGGTTTTTCATCACACAGACCCATTTCCTCAGAGGCTAGAATGCATCACTTAGTACTTGGTGACCAAGAGCAATCATAGCTTTATAGCACAGGGCCTGGAGCAAAGCACAAATTCAATAAACAACAGTTACAGTTTATTATTGTTATCATTACATTTACTTGAAGAATAAATAACTTAAGAATTTATGCATTTTATCTTAAGGCAAAAAATTTTATGTGGCAAACAACTTAACCCAGTTGTAAATTAGGCTAATTCAGTCATCTAGAATAACCTAGCAATGATTGTCCAACCCTCCTCATGTTATAAGGGCTTGAATTATGAGTTCATTATATTTGCTATAAAGGATATAATATTTTATCAAGTAGCTTTCCTATTTAATATCTCATCTTATTCTTATAATTTCCCTATGTGGTAAAACAAATTACTTCCATTATTTTAAAAACCAGAACACAAATTCACAAAGAGGATGAGAAACTTGACTAAAATCATAAAACCCAGTGCAGCCCAAGTACAGGGTGGCAGAGAATCAGGAGCCCCGGGCTCTGGTCCTGGTTTCATCTCTAATGAGCTTATCTTTGTACAACAGGGATGAAGTTACCTTCTCTATCTAAAGGCTTCTATCTAAAGTATCATTCTGAGAAACAAGGATAATAATACATAAAATATGAAAGTACCTTCAAACCCACACAATACTAGACAAATAAAAAATGATATTATGTAACATGAAAATCATGTTATGCAGTTGAGGCTAAATCTAGCTCTAACTTCTACGTAAAGGAAAAAAGATGACTATTCCATACCACTCCTGGAGAGAAAAGTGACAGAAAATTTTTTTTATGAAAGGAAAAAAAATTTTATATTTCCTGAAGAAAGAAAATATTATTTCCTACTGGGAGAGAAAGAATTCTTAGAGGAGAATGTGGCAAGAGTAATGAACTTTAAATCAGGACATTTGGGTTGAAGTCTTGCCTTTGGCACCAAGTAACTGCAACTTTTCTTAAATTCTTAAAAAATGTGGACCTCAATTTACTTCGTGTAAAGTGAGGTTAGACTAGAAAATATTGAAGGTCCTTTTCAGCTCTGACATTCTCTGTTGCTATATTTCTGCTTTCTAAGTGGAAAGCTTTTGTGAAATTGCTAAATACAGTACCACCTCAGTTGAATTGTGGGTCCTAAAAATGGAATGTTCTGAATAATGGAATTTTCCATTTAACTGACAGTGAAGTTTATCTCAGTTTATTATCTTTCTTTATTCCTCCTCTTGCTACTTTTTTTGTTTTTGCTAATCCTCTGTCACAGGTTTGCCTCACACAACTGCCTGTGATACACCCTTTCCCTTGGTCTTCCCTCTTCCTTTAAGGGAAGTTCCACACTGACCTTTTGCATTTTTGGCCATAGAGTTTCAACACTATCCTTGTTTTACATATGAAATATCACAACACTTCCAGTGCTCCACATTTTTGCAGCAACAACAACAAAAAACAATATCAGGACATTTTTGCTGGGTCTGTAATTAGTAGAAATGGCCCTCAGAAACGGCCCTATTCTATTCCCCAGAACCTGTGCATGTGTGACCCTACATGGCAAAATGGGCTATACTGCATGCAATTAAACTAAGAATATTGAAATAGGATGATTAGCCACATTATCCGGAGGGACCCAATGTCATCATAAGGGTCCTTATGAGGAAGAAAGGAAGGCAAGAAAGTCAAAGTCAGAAAAGATGTGAAGCCCTAATCAGAGACCAGAGAGAGAGCTTTAAAGATGCTACACAGCTGGCTTTGTGGTGCAAGGAACCACAAGCCAAGAAATGTAGGCAGTGCAGGGGGCCATAAGCCAAGAAATAAAGGCAGCCTGTAGAAGCTGGAAACAGCAGGGTAATTGATTCATCATAGCACCTCTAGAGGGAACTCTGGGTTTTATCCCAGTAACACTCATTTCAAACTTCTGACTTCCAGACTGTAAGGTAATAAATTTGTGTTGCTTTTTAAGTTACCAAATTTGTGTTATTATAGCAACAATAAAAAACTAATACAAAGCTACTTGCTCTTCTTAGTAGTTGGACTCATTTGTAAATTGAATTTTGACCTAACTACTAGTTCCTGAAAGACCTTATCAAGCTATGTATATTTTGAAATTTCCCACAATGATCTAATCCCCAAGCTAGTTATTGAGGTAAAACAAATTTAAATACAACTGCTTTGTATCACAAAGCAAACTGCATTGCATTTACATTCTAGTTAATCTATTGCTTCATAATTGATGTCCTCAGGTAATCACAATGAGCTAGCTTGTAAGAGATTTCTAGATAATGTTTAAGGTTGTTTGCAATCCTGAGATTACATGATTATATTGCAAAAACAAATTAGAAATCACCCAAACATATCAATTTATATCTCTTTACCTGGATTGTACTCTGTATGACTCTGATTAACAGAATATAACATCTTAAATCTGACTGTCTGATGTACCTCTAAGTTTCTCTGATTTACCAGTTATTGTTATCTGGGTGTTTCTACAGTTGGAGCTTATCTATTTTTTTTAGAATTCTTTCTGCCCTATTTACTTAAACAGAACTTGAGAGCAGCAATCCCCCCCCACCCACCCGCCACCCATTATTAAATTATGCTCTATGAAACATACTCCTATTCCCCCACGGAAACACTCTATTTCTAGATTTCTTAAAAATAGTGAATGGAAAGTAGACAATGTGTAAATAACAGGAGTTCTTCACTGATAATTATGGCGACATCCATGAAGGGAAACAACTCAGCAGCTTTCTTTGAAGATGTAATGAGTCAAAGAGGAAAAGAGTTGTCCAGATCAGGAAATAGGAAGGGAGAAAAATAAAAATTTTAAAAACAGGAAGTATACATGAATAAATAATCCAAAGTGTCTTTTCAGCTTCATGGTACTTTCAAGGTATTTATGCAGCCAAGTATTCCAGAAGCACAGGATTTAGATCAGATGGACCTAAGAGATGAAGCTGGAGAAGTAAAGAGGACCAAATCAGAAATACTCTTATATGTCAATGCTAAGGAATTTGGACTTTATCTTATAGGACACAGGAAGCCAATTGAGAACTTTAAATGGAGAAATAACATAGCTGCTTTAAAACACTTAGGAATCTATATGGGTGATAGATTTGAATGAGATGGTTATTTGGTTAGGAATTCAGCTTAGAGGCTGTTAACACATTCTTATCGAAATAATGAGGGTCAATTGTGAATGACATGGAGGACAGTGACATTTATTAATAGAATATGAAAGTGAAGTTGATGAAGACTCCCTCTCTCCACCACTACAATCACCAACACTAAGTTTTAATATTTAGTAGTCATGAGAGTCACCAAACAGGAGCCATAAAAGATGATAAATTTCATTTTAAATATATAAAGCCCTCTGAATGCTAAGACTAAGAGGAGATGTCAAATGAGCCATTGGCAAAGCTTGGTTGAATATATATTTAGAAAATTGTCAGTACGTAGATGGTAAGAGCATTTGGTTGTTGGAGACTTGATTCTCCAATTACACTAAAGACCTGTAGGAACCGGAAACATTACTTAATCTCCCTGAGCCAGAGTTTTTTTTTCATTTGTAAAATGAATATTATAATCTAATATCTCATAAAATATTGTATAAGTTTTTATCTATATAAAGCACTTAGAACAATACCCATCCACAAAGAAAACTTGATAAAAAGTAGCCAGTTTAGATGAAGTCATGATGCTGAATGATACTACATACGATGATATCAAAAGATGAAAAGAACAAAGCCATGAGGTCACATTTATATTTAAATAGTGGGCAAACAAGAAACTAATAAGTGTATAAGAGAGAGAGAGACAGAGAGAGAGATGAGAAAACTTAAAGCATAATAATAATAAAATAAAAAAAAGAAAGAAAACCATGGGAATGTAGTGTTATGGAAATTGTAGGGCCATCAATGTTTCTTGGCATCCATCATTCACCAGGGAAGGATACAACCTGTGACAAAGGATAGATCAGTTGGATTTTCTCTCTCAAGTCTTTGAATTTTAGCACTATGATTCAAAAATAGAAAATTTCAATTCAATACTTATTCATTCTATAAGCAGTAGCCTGAAAAAATGTTGGACTGCCCCAAATTTCGGTCTGAGTTTACTTCCCATATCTTCCAATTCTTCTTGTGATATCTTTCCCTTAAGAATTGGCACGTGCTTCTTGCAAACAAACAAAAAAAATCTTTATTGATATTTTAGAAATAAGAGAATAGCTAGCTTCATTTGGAAATAAAATAAAATAAGGACTGATAGATCTCCATTAGATTTGGCAATCAGAAGGAGCTGAAACCTGATTGCAGTCGATCACGACAGTATGAGAAGTCTGGTAGTGGAGACTGAGAATTTGGGTTTCTCTTTCTAAAGAAGGTATGAGAAGAATATGACAAAAATAAGTTGTATTAGAGGGAGACTTTTGAGTTTGAATTGTTTCATTAGATATGAGAGGCATAAGCATGTTTGTCATCTAGAAGAAACCAATAGAAAAACATATACTTAGGCTACAAGAGAAAGAGGATTGATGATGAGAACAAGACAGGAAAAAGTCAGGTTAAGAGGACATAAAATGTATGTATGGAAGAGATTAGTACTGAACAGGCAGAGGGCACTGTGTCTCATAGACTGGATACACTTTAAGGTGTTATGAGTAGGGAAGCTAAGGAAAATAACCTGCTGACCTTAGTATTCTCCTTAAAGCAGGCAGGAAGATCTACAATTGAGAATAAAGGTGCATGGGTAAAATGTAGGTTAGAAAACCATAATAGAGAAAGTTAGACTGACCTTTAAGGAGGAAAGAGACAAATGAATAAAGACAGACAAAAGAATTAATCAAATGTGCTAACAGTGGTGTTGACACTGAGACCATGAATATGTGTAACTTTTCAGCTGCCAAGATAAAGGAGCAGAAAAATGCAGATTTTTGAACTAGAAGTTGGAATTTGCGACTAGATTGTTGTATTCAAAACAAGGTGCAAGATAAAACCAATGCATTGAAGCAGAAGGGGTTTCAGGGTGAAAGAGAAGAAAAATGAGGAAAAGAGGGTGTGATGGGGAAGGATTGAGAAGGGTAGCTGCTGCTGGTTATCTGGAAGAAAATTGAAGGAGCTTGAGATGATTTAACATGATCATCATGTTTCAGCTTGAATGATACGTATAGTGGAATGAGAATCTGTGAAATCTGAAAACATAGGTGGTTACAAAAAAGTGAACTATGATCTGGAATTAACATTACAGAAGCTGCTAATGAAGATTCACTCCAAAATGGGACACAGAGAACAGGAAAGACAGAGGTGCTTGGATTAAGTAGAGCCAAAAATGTAAAGACTAAATTATTAAATGGATTCAAATCCTTTAAGATTATGGCAGGACTTTGAATGAAGGAAAAGGAGCAAACGTCTATACATGAGAAAGTCTGAATAGCTGAGAGGATGGTTGATTTAAAAAGTCATACATTAGTGCAGCTACGTGAGAAGAACCACAGGGATGAAAAAGTATTCTTACATAAGACTGGCTGAATAAAGGGGTAGAAAGCAGCAGAAGGAAGCTAAGCGAATGCAAACTCATCCCTCTGAATCTATTGACAATAGGGATAAAATCAAAGAAGTGAAGAAAAAATAGACACATTTCTACATTTGATTAGATGAAAATTACATGCAAATTAAGTAGGTTACATCATCATTCAACCCAATATAGCTGTTAGTCATCTGGGATATTTTAGTTTGGGTTTTTTTTTTTTTTGGTGTGCGTGATTATTCACAATATGAAAATCATAATTCTTAGTTAACTTCCTCATTCTCCCCGAGATTTTTCTCATGGGCAAAAGTTTGGCAAGAATCTTATCACAATATTGATGCCTCTGGCCTAATAGAAGGTCAGAGCTCAGTTACATGAGAAGAATCACAGAAGAAAAAGTATTCTTATATAAGACTGGATGAATAAAGGAGTAGAAAGCAGCAGAAGCAGGCTAAGGAAATACAAACTCATGTCTCTGAATCTACTGACAATAAGGGATAAAATCAAAGAAGTGAGGAACAGAATTTTCTTGCACATTGCCAATCTATGACATAAGAATGATCTGAAGTGTGTTGGCCCTTAGCATTTTTTTTGGAAATCACATTTTGATTGGTTTACTGCAGATGGTTTTAGGATTTGCTTATGCCTAAAACTTTTACTCTCAAAATACAACTATTGTACAAAGTATAAAAAATACACACAGGATAGACAATATTTGGAGCTATAGCTTTAAGATGAATAATCATTTAATGGCTATGACTTATGTATGGTGACTAAAATACATAATCTAATGACAGTAACAGTAGAAAATTTAGATTTAAAAATAAGAAATACATACAACTTTTGATAGAAGTATAAGGTATTATTTTCAAATATTTTCATCCTTATATAAAGTATTGGCTCCTAATTGGGACAGAATTAGTTGAAACAGAAGCAACTTTACAACATAAGCCCACCCAGTTCTTCCAGGAAGATGTGTTCTAATTTAAGAAGGAAAGAATGAACCAAATGTGTTATTTGAAATTCAAAAGAATTATATGTATCACCAAACTATCTTAAGCTTCCTCAGAGTACAAATGTAATACATTCCATAATAAAATACTGTTTAAAAATTCTGAGTAAACAGCCATTCCAAAAAAATTGCCACAGATCATATATTAATTTCTGAACAGCATTACTAACTAGTAGATTCAGCCAGATCCAAAGGTTTCCGTTTATTCAGTGTGGTGCACAGTTTTGTAAAGTTCCCTTTTGGCAAAATGTCAGAGCTGTTACTATTCATGAATTAAATTACAACTTTGTATCAAACAAAATTGAGCAAAACTAACCACTTGGTTCTTAAAGATACCTTCAAAACACCTTGACTCCCTCGTTGAGCCATATTTTTATGATCGCTTATATGTAACCCTGATGTTGGTCATACTGATGTCCTTAACAACTATATAATGGTCTCAACTGGTCTCTCAGCATCATTTCTGGACCATGTTTCCATAAGATAGGCAGGGTGATCGTCTCAAAATGCAACTCTAACCATGTTATTCCCCTCCTCAAATGTCTGCTACTGCCATTAACCGCAGCGCTGTAGGCTTTAGCCCTGTCTTTTTCTCTGATTCCACCTCAAGGCACTCTGCTTAGCTCTCCAATACAACCATATTCCCTTCATCCACAGAGCCTTTGCATGAGATAGCCCTTCTTCGTGAACTGCTTTCTCTCTTCTCCCTCTCTCACTACACTCTTCATCTATTTCACTGTTCGTTTAGGGCCAAGCTCACCGTATATTGCCTCAGAGAAGTTTTCCCTGACACCTCATGTTCCATTAACCTTACCCTGTTGCATACTGTGCTTTGGTAGCACCTATGACAGTTTCATTAATAACAGTCTACTCCACAAGACTATAGAGCTCAGTGAGGCCAGTGCATGTGCACCATGCCTGTCACTGTATTGTCTACATCTAGCTCAGCACTTGGCATTTAACAGTCCTTCAATTTGTTTGGTTGAATAAATGAAGAAAACCCTAAATAAAATGACATTTGTAAAGAAGCTTTCATTTCATCAATGTTCACTCTAAAATTTATACAATTTTAATTTGGGAACTTAGAACATTTCTACATTTTTTAAAATCTGAAATTAATTGCAAATAAAAGTGTTGCTTAAGGAAAAATTGTGAAAAGAATTTGTAATGGGCAAAAGATTACTGAGTATTCTTCCAATGGAATGCTGAGTTGTATTTTTTTCCAGTGACAATTTTTTTTTATATTTAAAAACAAAATCGACTTTGCCCCCAAATAGCCCTCAAATAAAAAAAAAAAACCAGATTAAATAAAATTTACAGTGAATATACCCAGCAAACATCTATTTGTGCAATTAAACACTGTGTCTGTTACTGTGGCACAAATATTAAACAGACAATATACAAGTGTTCTTGGAGGTGAGGGGAGTTCCAAGTGTTAACTCTGTGGGATTTGGGAAGGCAAGATGAGGAAGTGAGAGAATGTGGAAATCAATTTTGTTTATCATAATTCTGTCCATATTTCTGTCCATATAAATACATTCATAAAGACAAAAAATGGCCAGGAGTGGTGGCTCATGCCTGTAATCCCAGCACTTTGGGAGGCCAGGGCGGGTGGATCACCTGAGGTCAGGAGTTTGAGTCCAGCCTGAGCAATATGGTGAAACTACAACTCTACCAAAAAATACAAAAAATTTATCAAGGGTGGTGGCATGGACCTGTGGTCCCAGCTACTCAGGAGGCTGAGGAAGGAGGATCACCTGAGCCCGGGGGGCAAAGGTCACAGTGAGCCTATATCAGGCAACTGCACTCCAGGATGTGTGACAATGAGACTCCATCTCAAAAAAAAAAAAAAAAAAGGAAAGGGAGCTTGAGATGTTTAAAATAAAAATTGGAGAATACTTATTCCTGAACAAAAAATGGAAGAGAAAATAGATTAAAATGATACAAGTGGATGGGAAGAAGAAGGAAGCAGAGGGGCCAACCAGGGGAAAAAGGGGGACCTAAAGAAGGGGAGCCTGAAGGAATCCAATGCCAGTGTTGATGTCCGTCTGTTTCAGTCTTCATCACTACTGTCTTAGGCTCCAGTTTAGCGTCAGTCTCCTTACTTTCTGTCTCCATCCACAGTCTATCAGGATCCTTCAACACCCTCTATCCTGCCCCCACCCCTTCTGGGCTGCTCCTTTCCTCTTCTCCATTTATTGGCAGCTGGCTCGCTCCAGGATCCTCAGGTCATAGTTCTTTTTGGCCATTCAAAGTTTGATGCTATTCAGGGAGTTGCTGAGATGAAGGGAGGCATTTTGAGCAGCCAGTGGGTTAGGGAACACAGCCATGATGGTGCACAAGGCAGCAAGGTCCAAGCAGTTGCCATTCTCAGCAGTCCCACCATCGTCCCCTCCACCCCTGCCAGGCAGCCCCTGAGCTGGGTCTTGGCACTGGACATGGCAAGCTGCTTAAAGAGTTTGTCTGCCTCGATACAGGTGACGCCCTCAGGGAGATCTGTCACCTCCGGCGCCTGCCCCAAAACAACATCTGCTGTCCCCATGTCATAGAAGGCAGATTTGAGTGCTTGTCTCTTGCCCTAGTTTTCATGCTTCAGTCCACTCTGTCCCTGGTGCACTGTGTAAGTTGACTGGTCATGGAGCAAGGGAGGGCAGATGGACAGATTGTACTCTAAAGGTTGGCCTAAGAGGGAGTAGCACCCATCACCCTGTGCTGGACCCCCAGGCCAGGGGAACCGTCGGAGGACAAGCAAGGGACTGAGTCCTATGCAGACAGCCATCACTGAGGCTGATGACAAGAGAAGGTGGTGAAGCCTGGGTAGGAGATGTGTCAGGGCTGCTGCTCATTTGTATGTTGGCCTGGGGGCTGATGTCAGGACTGTACAGGTCTCCAGGCTTCTGCCCCTCATGATCCATGCTGTAGTATTTACAGTGACTCCACTGGACCCTGGATGGGTTCTTAGTGGGTTCAGGCTCCATTAGTGAAATTCAGCTGCATGTCCACCACACCTGTTCCAGAAGGTGACACACCTGACTGCTGCTGCGGCATCTGTGGTAGACGGCAGGGAGAGGGAAACTGAAGCATCTGGTACTGCTGAGACCCAGGAGGTTGCAAAACCCCAAGAGTAGGGCTTGTACGGTTCCGCTGAGCCAGTGGGATCATGCTGTAGTACACTGGTATGCCCCCTGTTGGGGGGCCTCCTTACCCAAACTGGCTCACAGTGGCCAGCATGAGTTGGTAGAAAGGCTGCTGGACCACATTTTGTGAGTAATTACCCACTGAGACTTGGTAAGAAGGCAATGGATTGTACTGAACCACCAGGCCTTGCATCTGGGCCTCCATGCTGCTTCTCTGACTGCTGAGCAGGCCCTGGTTCTGTGGCTGCTGGACCCCAATCATTCCTCGGTAAGCCACCTGCTGCTGGTTAGGCATCATGGGCTATAAACTGGGCTGCTGGGATGGCTGAGCCAGCTATTGACCACATCAGGATCTGTAGGCCACCAGGTGAGTGAAAGGTCAATATTGCCGGTTGGAATTAGGATATTGTCCAGGGGGATTAGTAAGAAACCTGGAACTGTTGAGAAGGCTACATGTAGCCCCGGTGTAGCAGCACTTGCTGAGTAGGTGGTGCATGGCTAGAGGTGGAACAGTTAGAGGTGGGGAGGGACTGACCCATGGATGCCATGATGAAGTTAGTCCACTGACAGTGCTGGGAGATGAGTGGGGGCTGGAACAGCTGCCGATGAGTCAATTGCTTTAGTAGAACCTTGGCAGCTAGGGCTCATTTGTCTAAAGGACTTGCTGAGGTCATCTGCCTGTGAGATCATGTGATTATTCAAGGGTGGCTGTTGCTGAGGCTTGGGTGGGAGAGCACAAAGTTGCTGCTGCTGCTGCTGCTGCTATTGCTGCTGAACAAGGGAGAAGGTTCAGGATATACTGGGATGAGGTGACCTGGTTGCACACTTCTGGGGCATATAGTGCCATACCTGGCCTGGAAATCCTTCCTGCATTGCCACCTTTACTGCTGCCAATGCAGTCACCTTGGGTGAAGACAGAGATTCTGCTGAAGCTACTGGCTTTGGTTACAGAGGGTCGCATGTTCTAGACAGAGCCATCAGCATTCGTGCTGCTCCAAGGCCACGGCTCCAAGGGATTTGAGTTCACTGTGCTGTTCTGGCAACTGCTTGAGGTGCAGCTGAACCTTCTGCAAATCCCCCTGATGTCATTTCTATATCCTTTCTGTCCAGTCACTTGGGGAGCAAATATTCTCTCTCAGACCCTTGGATATTTGTCCCCTTTCTCTTCTATTCACTTGCTCCTCCTTCCTAAAGCACCACTTTTATTTATAATTAATTTCAGATTTTCAAAAATGTAGAAACGTTCTGAGTTCCCATATTAAAACTGTATAAATTTTAGAGTAAGGATTAATGAAATGAAAACTTCTGTACAATGTCATTTCATTTAGGGTTTTCTTCATTCATTCCAAGAAACATATTAAAGGAAGGTTATATGCCAGGTGCTGAGCTAGATATAGACAATACAGTGATGGGCACAGTACACATGGCCCTGGTCTTACAGAGCTCTGTAGTCTTGTAGTCTCTAATGACAGAGACAGTCATTGATGTTTGACAGTTTCATCTATGAAATGGGCAAGTATTGTTGAAATTTAAGGAACATATTCACATGGACAGCTGAGTAGTTAAAAATTAATTCAATCTTTTAAAGCCACAGTATGGGATATATCTTGATTTTTTTATATGTCATTTCTTTGATCAGGATCTTCCACCCTAGAGACATAGAAATATGCTAACTTCTCCAGTGATTACAACAGGATTAATACTGGTAATCATTTGTTGATCCTACAGGGAAATGATAATAGTACACCTATACTAAAGAATGCTATGCATCAATAAAAAATAATACAGCAAATCAATAGATGAGGACATTGAAAGACTACCAAGATATTTTACTAAGTACAAAAATGTTTTGGGATAATATATATAGTATATGATATGACATCAATCATTTTAAAACTCCACAAAAGAGAAGTATACATTGATACATACATACATGCATAATTAAATACATCTGAAAATACATAGAAAAATAGTCTGGAAGGTATTCACCAATTGATGATAGTTGCTATGTTTGAGAAAGAAACTTGGATTAGAGCATCAGATACTTAGTACTCAAGATAATCAAATCATTGGTTCTATTTGAGTTAAAAATATGACATTGAATTTAAGTACAACTTGTATGTTTATAATTTTTAAAAGAGAAAAAGAAAATAAAACAGACAAATTATACTGAAGAAGTAAACTAGTCTTGCAGTGACTACTTTTAGCACCAGCAAGTGAAGGCAACCATAGAAGAAGAAAAATGATTTTATCTCTGACATTTGAACCAATGAAAAGATTCTTGTGCCAGAAAAGAGAATGTGGTCGTGGTCTTCATTAAAGGAGGACTAAGAAGCTATTGTCTAGATACTCTCCCCTCATTCCAGAAATGTGGGTAAGAATGCCATTGAAAGACTGAAATGCAGTGCTGCTCTCCCCAAGTCTCCATGGAGCTCTGAGCTCTAAGAGGTAATTTTAGGACCACCTCTGAGGAGTGGCATCTAATATCACCTAGCATCTAACTTAGATAGTCACGAAATCTAGACCAGAGTCCATGAGTGAAAACTGTACATTTCCTAAATTTTAGGAACTTTCTTAAGGTTGTCATTTTTATTTTCTCTTACCTGTTCACTTGTGCTTATTCTTAGTAAGAGAAATAAACCAGGAAATTGGGGAAACCAGTCAATATTAAAGGAGAAAAATTTGCCAAGATATTGAATTAGTGATGGTAGTTTTATAAAGCAAAGGCAAGCAAGATATTCAGGGTTCATTGGTGTGGAGGCAGAATGATAATTCCCCAAAGAGGCCTCTATCCTAATCCCTTGAAACTGCAAATATATTACTTTATATAGGAATGAGAATTTTGCAGATGTAAAAAATCATCCTGGATTACACGGGTGAGAGTAATGTAATCACAAGGGTCTTTTTAATGTGTCAGAGAGAACGAGAGAGAGAAAGAAGATTAAAGATGTTATACTCCTGGCTTTGCAAATGGAGGAAGGAGCCACGGGCCAAGACATCACACAACCCCACCAACATCTTGAGTTTAGCCCTGTGAGACATTTTATATTTCTGACATGAAAAAATATAAGACAAAGAGTTGTGCTGTTTTAAGCCACTAAGTTTGTAGGGATCCTGATTTTGTTCCTATACTTTAGGTACTAATGGGCCTTCGAAAAATTTCTTGTCATACCACTTTATATATTACAGATGAGAAAATCGAGAGCTAAAGAAGTGAGGTGATTTGGCACTCAGCTATTAATGAAAGAATTAGGACTAAGATGTTCTGTTATCTCCAGATGATATGAAAGATGGAAAAAGGAAGAGAAAGTGTTGCTCACCTTCATTTTCTCTAAATTTTTGTGATTGGCAAATATAAAAATTGAGTAATATCAGGTACATGCTAAGGTTAACCCACACTGTATGCACAGCAAATGCAACATATTAGTAAAATCTGGGGCCTGCTCAATGCAGAGTTAAATTTTCAAGAGAAGATGTATGTAGAGCTAGATTTTAAAGTAAATTAGAGATATTCATTTTCTGGTTTTCTCTAAATTTCTCTGTAGTAACTTTAAAAAGGTGCCGTAGTGAAAGATAAAGGCACAAAGACGGGTTCCTTCACATATTAATGGATAACTAACCAAAGACTAATAAAAATTCAATGATCATGCTGATTAGATTATTCTGGATTGTTTATCACTCTGCAGGCAGTGCCCATATCCAGCTTCTATTACAAATTATGCAATTAAATGTAGCTTTGGAAGTTGTATTCGCATCTCTCACAGAATGTCTAATTTGTTCCAATAGTGCAGAAGGATAATGTCTTGAAAGCTCCAAGGATCAAAATAATCATCTGAGGCCTTTTAAATAAACTTTTTTTTGTATTGATAACTAACACACACAAACAAAGCACAAGATAATAAAAAATATTTCTATGAGTTTAGTAAAATTCAAGAATTATGAACTACAGGGCTTTTGAAATGATAAGTTTATAACATGAACTTGCTTGGGGATGCTCTAAGCCAATACATTGTGGTACTTCTATTTCTGCCACTAAATCTTTACAATTAGACAACATGGAAAAATATGTATTATGCCAAATAGGTATATAAAAATAAAAGTACTGAGAGGCTATGATGATTTGGATCCTTTTTATATATGCTGGGATATCTTGAAATTAATGTTTCTTAATCTATAAGTGGAGAGCTCCCAGCTGGTGTGTTTCCCATCTAATTGAAATGCATAAGGATGAGTCAACACAACCTTATTTGTAATTAAATTTTGGATTTAGGTTAAATCTCTTGCATCATAAAAGCTTGTGGACAAATCTCTTCTTAGCAATAATGCAAATAGAAATATTCACATTTTATGAAATGCGAATTTTTGGACACTGGCAACAAATAATAATATACACGAAAACTAGTTAGACTGTTATAATGAAAAAACATTCATCCAAACTGACATGTACTTTGAGATGAGTTAGTTTTGCAATTTCTCATCCTAAAACATTATTTGTGTCATCTAATATAATTCAAAATCCTTCACTAGCCTGTAAAATTGGGAATAAATTCACATGCTTATTACTTCTTAGGCATTTTTTTGATTAACAGTATCTCTTCTAATGTAGATCTACAGACTAACTTAAACATAATGTGGATATTTACAATAAGTAGAGAAAAAAGAAAAGAAAGAGATCATTTAGTGAAATCCAATACTTTGGGAGATCTTTTAAAAAGCTGAAATTAAAGTATAAAGCTTTTTCACAGTTGTACATAGGCCTTGATCCCAAGCCCCATACTGAGGATGGTCATTGTGAAGGTTTAGCTTTGAGTTTTAATATCTACCGTGAAAGGATCACCCACGGAAAACAGACTATCCTGAGAGGACTTCTAATAAGACTGTTCAGCTACAATATTTTGTAAAAGCTCCCAGCATCTTTTATACAGCCTCTCTAAGGGGATCGCAGATTTTAAACAGAAACAGGAAGAAATGCACAATTTTCCATTCACCTTGTTTTTTAAAGCCCTTAAAGAGTTAAAATAAGTTTTTATATCTGGCTTCCTTTTTAAAAAATATCTTAACTGGTAAATTATGATCAATAATAACAGAATATTGTAAACTATATGCAGGTTTGTTTCTTCCTAATGAGGGGCAGACCAGGTAACACAGTCCAGGCGTAGCAGTGTAGCCTTGGTCTGGTGGCTTCACAGTGTCGAGATCCTTCTATCTTACTACTCCATCATCCCCAGACTTCTGCCTATCATGCTGCAGCCCCAACATGGCCTCAGAAATATATCTTGTCTAATATCCATTTGAAAAACTGGCACAAGACAGGGATGCCCTCTCTCACCACTCCTATTCAACATAGTGTTGGAAGTTCTGGCCAGGGCAATTAGGCAGGAGAAGGAAATAAAGGGTATTCAACTAGGAAAAGAGGAAGTCAAATTGTCCGTTTGCAGATGACATGATTGTATATCTAGAAAACCCCATTGTCTCAGCCCAAAATCTCCTTAAGCTGATAAGCAACTTCAGCAAAGTGTCTGGAGTACCTTATATAGATTTCTTCACTGGAGTTTTCTTCAGTTTCTTCATCATCAAAATTATTGTCATCATCTTCTTCTTCACCAGCAGTATGTTGTACTTTTCTCTGTGGAAACTTGCTATCACTCCCGGGGCAGATCACTTTTCAGATATACTTTCTAGTTTCACATCCTCCTCCTCTTCATCTTCTCACTCCACATCTTCCTCCACAGCCTAAAAGTGCTGTCTACTAATAGGCAAAAGGTCTGAACTACACTGCAATTCTAAGACCATGGATAGTACTATTTAAAATCTCCCAGGGAAACAGTTGGCTGTACAGACATTTTTTTTTTAACATTGCCAGTGTTGCTTTAATTGACCTGCCTTCATAATTCATTATCCCTGTTTCATTCAATAACGTTAAATTCATTCCTTGTACCAGTCTCTAAACTGACCATTCTTTTTTTTTTTTTTTTTTTTTTTTTTTTTTTTTTTTTTTTTTTGAGCCGGAGTGTCTCCCTCGCTCTGTCGCCCAGGCTGGAGCACAGTGGCATGATCTGGGCTCACTGCAAGCTCTGCCTCCCGGGTTCATGCCATTCTCCTGCCTCAGCCTCCCGAGTAGCTGGGACCACAGGCGCCCGCCACCACGTCTGGATAATTTTTTGTATTTTTAGTGGAGACGGGGTTCACTATGTTAGCCAGGATGGTCTCGATCTGCTGACCTCATGATCCGCCCGCCTCGGCCTGCCAAAGTGCTGGGACTACAGGCACCTGCCACCGCGCCCGGCTAATTTTTTGTATTTTAAGTAGAGACGGGGTTTCACTGTGTTAGCCAAGACGTAAACTGACCATTCTTAGAGATAACTGGTGTTCATTTTCATCATTATTCATGTTAAAGTGATAATCTGTCAACCTTTAGTTCACAACCAAAAAGATAGTTCTGGGTGCTCAGGGGGATCATGTACATGTCCATTGAATCTTCCATGAACTGGCAGCATGCATTTAGGTGGGAGATAAGGCAGGGGAAGGCAAATGACCACTGCCCCAGAGAACAGCCACATAGGATGGAATCACACCAGGGTTAGATACTTTAAATTGTTTCTTTTAACTTTCAGAAAAAAACAATCCTCTGGTTAAGGAAAAACAAGGTATATTCATTCAAAGACTAATTTCTTTGGAAGTTGTAAGTATATGAATCTAGGGTGTGTGCCCAGGAACTTTATAAACTATAAAAAGGATTATCACCTCCTACAATGCCTTCATATTACTTGTTCTAACAACAAGATTTGCCATTAGTGCAACTTGCTAAAAAGTAGGCTTTAGTGAAACTTTTAAAGCAGACAGTTAGGTGTGATTAGGGTGTGCTATTAGACACCACAAAATACAGGAAAAAAAATGCTTTTAACAGGGATTGCCTGTCAATGCCTGAAATTTACTTTCCTAACTTCACATTACTTTCTCATAAATTATAAATTGTCCAATCCACAGTAAAAGCTTCAAGCAGGGAACCTTTTGAAAAATAAAGAGTGAGCCATTATCTGAATGTCCCTGAAACAGAAGAAGTAATCGTGATGATGGTATGCATGTGATATAGAAAAGACATGTATATAGTAATTAATTCTAAAAATATCATACAGCGGAAAGTCTACTAGACAGGAATATAACCTTGATGGCATTTCTGACTTACTGCATGACTCAGAAGCAGCCTCAGTTTCCTCCCTTGCAAAATGAAGGACCTAAGTGGAAACCCAGTGGAGAATATTTCTGACCATTGTGTCAGGGAACCTGACCCTGAGTCACTGGACTGCCATTTCTCTACTTTGTGTGGTAACTAGTTGTAAATCCACAGACCAAGGAGATAGTGAATATAACTTTCCTCAGTCTTGCCTGTTCTAAACTGGGAAACACCATGCTATCTCTTTCAAAGAAGATTTGGGTCTGCTAATTAGAACATGAATCATTGTTCACTAAAATTTCACATTTGTATCCTTTGAAAGTAGAACCATTTCATTCCTTCTTGTGGGTTTAGATCCCTTTGCAATCCATGCATATGATGTACTTAATAGTTAAATGGTCCTTGCATTTCCCACTCTTAGCTGGCTGCTAAAACAGATGTTCAAAGTGTAGGCTATTTTAATCCAGTCTAGCATATTTGAGGCCCCAAATCATCAGCAGCCAGAATCTGGAATTCCTTTGCTACCTCCAGTCCTGAGTGGGTCTAGCCAAGTTGAACACCGCTGTAAAATGAGTGATATCTCATCTTCTCCCCTCGTTTTGCCTGTACTAACTTAATAAAATAAAACTCTTGTCCCATTTCCCTAACCCCACCTACATTCATTGGGACCAGGAACATCACCCCAAACCTTTTCAATCCCATATCCTAAGGAGTTAACCTTATAGTTGCATCTCTAACCACTGCTTGGTGTTTCACTTCAATCCGGATATCAACCTCTGCATAAACCAAACTTAGTATCAGAATAAAACAATTGCCCAGGGCATTCTGCTGCCCACACACTATCCCCCTTGCTTAAGCCAACAGCCTAAACTGGCCTAAGTGCACTAGGTCTCCTTAGACATTTTAATTGGGCTTTCTAGTCACTGTCCTTGGGGACCACCACTAAACTTAGTGGTCTAAACTGAGCTTAAAACATTTATGCTGTCCCCTGTGTTTATGGGTGAAGATCCAAGATGTTTTACACCTAAATCCTTGTGAATTATGACAATTATATCTGCATTGATACCCTCTTTCCTACTTACTGAATTCCTGCCACCTTCTCCTAAAACTAGATGTTGACCTTATACTTGGAAAAGCTTTTTCTCCATGTACATTTTTTAATGTCCTTATGGTATGCCCAGGTAAAATAGCGAACAAAAACTAATTTATTCTGAAACCTTTCAATGTTCTAAATAATTTTAGATATTCCTTCTCTTCCTTAAACTCCATTTAAATGATTTAACGTTGATATGGTATAGATAACGAGGTTTGGGTGTACTTGTCAGGAACACTTACATCTAGAGTTCCAAAAGCTATTTTTGAATTTTCAAATTTTCTTGGTAATTCAACATCTCTAAAGAATAATGAAAACTGAACTATTTTTGAATGATTCATAACACACGTTCCATGAAAATGATATAAAAAACTATTTCATAGAATTGCATTATCTATATATTGTCATTTTAAAAACAACAAATTTTCCACATTGGCCAATGTATTTATCTTTAGTAAATATTTATGTGTACATATGACATGTATAATATATATTAATGTATTCTTCAATACCAGTATTGTGCATATCATATTTTCTTTTGTAATACTTATTAATAGTTTAATAATCAGATTGAAATCATTGGAAATGTAGTTTTGACTGAATAGTTTAATGCAGTTTGACTAAATGTAGTTTAGTGACTAAATAGTTTCCTCACTAATCTAATATTGCCGTTTCCAAAATTAATCCGCTCATTTCCATGCCAACCACTTTCTCTATACATAATATAGGAAATGCTTAATCAAAATAGTAAATAACTTCGTAAAGCTAAAATATAATTAAGAATATACAAAATTAAAATCTAGTTTTCAATCTATATGAAGCATATCATTAAACATTCAATGTCTTCCATTTTCATACAAATTAGGAATACAGTCGTTTATATTAGAAGACTAAAGCCCAGGTTTCTGAAGTTAGAATGAAGAAATGTTGCCTTGAACTCAGAAAATTATAACTGGATAGAACCTACATTTTACTTAGCTATGGCTTATTGTCTTATATTTTTAAATTCCTTTGTAACAACTTCTTTCTGTGATCTATCACAATTTTAGAACCTTTTGAGCTTGATGTCTCAGCAAAGGTTTAAACTCTGTCAATCATTCAACAGTCAGATTGGCCCTGCTTGAAAAAGGTTTAATAGAAAAGAAGTCATAAATCAAGAGAAAAAAAAATCAAGGAAGATACCCTTAAGGAATTACCTTATAGAAAGATAAATTATCCTAGCCACGAAAGGGGAATTTGGGCTTTGTTTTCTGTTACTGTGTGTGTGTATTTTTTTTGTTGTTTGGTTTTGTTTTTAATAACTAAAGCTATATTTCTGTTGCTTTTCCTTTTCCAATATAACTAAAATACATTAAAATTCTACCAGCCTATTTAAAATGAAATATTTCTACAAATAGATCTGAGTGACAGGAATTTCAATTTTTTTGAAATAACATTTCTAGAGCATAGAGGAATACCTGCCTTGTCCTTGCAGCCGCCGTGAAATTAGGTAACAAATAGGTCAGTCCTCACCACTCATCTAACTGATTGGAGAACTGAAAAGTTCCCTTCTGCCTCAATTCCAGCCCTGCTTTTTTTAATGCGTATCTTCAAAGCTCTTTCTAAATCTCAGAGTAAAGGGACTAGTCAAAACCTAATAAAAATTCAGCAGATCATTATAGCGATTGCATTATTTTTGACTGGTATTCATGCTGCAATCAAATTTCCCAAGCCTATGTGCTTTTCCACACAGTAGTTTCAGATAGAGTCTTTTGTAGATATCTATATGATTTTGTTTCTTTTTACTGGGCAGACAACGTAAGAATTCCTACGATAATAAAACAAGGTTCATCATATTTTCTAACGGAATATATGATGAGATGTTATAGCAATCAAGCAACAAAACATTGAATGCCTCCTGAGTTCCAGGCTGTGTACTGAGCACTGGATATATAGTCTATATTGCATCTTAATCAAACTTCAGCAACATTTAATGTAGTTGATCGACTCTCAGAAATCCTTCCTCCTGGGTTTTTTGACACTTTGCATTCTTAATTTTTCTCCTACCCCTTCGTATACTTCTAATCAGTCACTGTTGCTAAGCCCTCTCCCTGTGCCAGATTTCTGAATGCTGGAATTTCCTATGACTTCCTCAGTTGAAAGATTCCCTTCTCTCTCTCCCAGATGATCCCATTCATTCTCCTGGCCTTAAATACAATCAATATAGTAATAATCCATGTATATGCTTTTTAGCTTTTTTTTTTTGAAAGTCAAAGAGTGAGACTCAAATTATTGCTGATCAGAATTACTTTGATAATCTTTTGAAAAGTCACTTTCTTAGAGAACAACCTACCACCTTTTATTACTCCAGCACTGACAGAGGTTGCTGTTTTTTGATAACCAAGTAAAATATCTGGCTTGCATTTCAGATCTATGTTATAACAAAGACAAGCTGACTCATTACGGTAAAGTCTAGCAAGATGAGAAACTTGCCACTATGAGGACAGTAGAGACTGAAGCTGTTGAAGAACCACTGGAACCAGCTCAATGGGCGCGCACTTCTCTGGCCTATATTCTCAGTAAGATAAAGGGGGAGAATTCTTCAAACTATTTAAACCAGTGTTGTGTATGCGTGTGTGTGTCTGTGTGTGTGTGAGTGTGTGTGTGTTGTAATCTAACTATGATTTATCTTTAATCTAGGCCTTCTTTCAAATCCCCAGACATTTCAGTATCTCTACCTGAGCATTTCACAGCTATTTGAAATTTAACATTCAAATCAGAATTCTGATTTTCCCACTTGAAACCAGTTCTTCCTGTAGTCTTTTCCATCTCAGCAACTTTCACTAGTTCCTTAGAGCCATCAACTTAATCGTAACGCTTAATTCTTTTTTGTTTGATATCAAACTTACTAAAACCATTTACAAGTGTCATGACTGGTATCTTTAAAATGTATCCAGAATCTGTTCACACTTTTCCATCTGCACTTCTATCACATCCAATCCACTTTCATCACTCTCATTTTGCCAGGATACTTAATCTTCCAGCTTCTACTTTAATCCCCATCTCTAGTCTCACACACTTATCCTCACCCAAAACACAGACGCATGGATTCATTATTCAAATAACAGAGAGAGTAATCTTTCGAATACATGAATCTGATTAGGTAAACACACAGTGCTGCTTTAGAGCCTTTAATAATTTCCTTTTTTATTTCAAATAAAATCCAAACTCTTGATCTTGAGGTGCCCCTGACATCATTCTAATCCCATCCCTTGTCTCACTTCTTTCTTTGTTCCTCTTAGTTTCAGGACTACTCCAAGTTCTTTACTATTTTGTAGCTGTTCCCTCTGTCTGGATAAATCTATTTCTGGCATTCCATCAACTTAGTTCCTTCTCATTCGTTAGGAGTAAACTTCATTGCTATTTCCAAAAAGAGTCTCCACCCACTGCCCTGATATTCTTTCTCAAAGCACCCTATTTTCTTTAATGCACCAACACCGGTTTGTAAACAGTTTTATTGAAGTATAACTGGCAAACAATAACACATATTTAAATACTAAGTTTTGACCTATGTATACTTCCATGAGGCCACCACCAAAAGTAAGAGAGTGAACATATTCATCTTTCTAAAATTTCCCTCATATCCTTTGTAACAATCTCTCTGCCCACATCTCCTCTCTTTCCACCATCTCCATCCCCAGGCAACTACTCATCTATTTTTCATCACTGTAGATTAATTCATGCTTTCTGGAATTCAATGTAAATGGAATCTAATCCAAACACTTTAAACTGGAATTCCAAATGTGGGTAAAACTAATATTTTCTCTATCCTTAAGATGCTGAAAAGGAAAACACACACACACATACACACACACACACAAACAGAATTATAATTTAGGTGAAAATGTAGCTGTATAAGACAGCTATAAACACTTGTGTAGGGGAGGCAAAGACCATATTTTGTTGCTAGAATCAAGAAAAGGTTTGTGAAGGTGGTAATATTCTGAACTCCACCTTGAACAAGATTTCATTCTTGATAGGTGGAGTTGGAAAGAGGTAGATAGGCTAGCAAAGGAGCTAGCATGCTGGTTAGAAATAATGCCAGGCAAAGGAACAATATGACCAATGGAATGAAAGAGAAAAAAGGTAAAGTTTTTGTGGGGGGCACTTAGTGATCTGTTTTGAATAGAAGTTTCTGAGAGTATAAGGGAAATTATGTAGGTGTATAAGGGCTGGTGCTCAGAGGGCCTTTTAAGAGAGGTGAAAGAGGCCGGGCGCGGTGGCTCATGCTTGTAATCCCAGCACTTTGGGAGGCCGAGGCGGGCGGATCACGAGGTCAGGAGATCGAGACCACGGTGAAACCCCGTCTCTACTAAAAACACAAAAAATTAACCGGACGTGGTGGCGGGCGCCTGTAGTCCCAGCTACTCGGAGAGGCTGAGGCAGGAGAATGGCGTGAACCCGGGAGGCAGAGCTTGCAGTGAGCCGAGATCGCGCCACCGCACTCCAGCCTGGGAGACAGAGCGAGACTCCGTCTCAAAAAAAAAAAAAAAAAAAAAGAGAGAGGTGAAAGAATTGGCCTTAATGCAGTAGGCACAAAAGCTTTGGAATCCAGTTCCATTGAGATTTTGTGTCAATTATCCAAGAAGTTAACACTCTCACAAATACTCTTTTTAACACTCATTATGTGGAATCTCGGGAAACATGTTGACGTACTAACTGAAACCCTGGAATAATCAATGATGAAGCTCAGCACTGTGTCTTTTCAATCGCTCTCTTACCAAGGAATTGCAATCCAGCAGCCCAGGAATTTGTTATAGTCCCCCAATCCCCAGATTTACACTATTCTTCTTAGTGATACTAGCTCACTTTTATAAAATTAATAAGTGAAGATTACAATCTTTGGGAAACAAAAGTATTGTATGTATGGTATAGTTAAACATTTTACAGTCTTCACTATATGTATAATACCATTTAACTAATGAAAATATGTATTTTTTAATCCTTGAATAAGGAAGGGCTTTTCTTTAAGAAAAAAAATTAATGATTTAATCATAAAATAATTTAAAATATCTATACTTGTATAAACAACATGGAAAGGAAAAAACAAGCTAGGAAAGATATTCGTAAAAGACAAATTGGCTTCCATGCAGTTTTGCTTATTGATGATAAATCCTAAGTGCTTGCTAAAAGTTTTGAATGGAAATATAATTAAATCTCTGGGTGAGAATCTACATGTGAACTCCCTCAATGAGCAAAGACCTTCTGCCTGTAAGCTCTGGAATTTGTCTGATAGGACATTTATAGGAAAGTCGAGGTGACTTTAAAACTGTGCTCATTCTGCTACCTTAAACTGAAATATGGAAAACACACTAAAGTACTGGAATCTACAAAATAAGTAGGTACACCTTCCTGTTCAACAATTGTAGTAAAAATTGGGAAAAATATATTGTATTTTGATATTGAAACCTTTCTCCATTATGGTATATAGGGCAAAATTATCCTAAACTTAAGAAACTAAAAGCTGTGACCCTGAAATCTGAAAAACCAAAAGTATGATCATGCTTGGCTGATTCCTATTGTGGCTGTGGGATCTACAGCATTTGTATTATTGCATTTATTATTATTGCATTTATTGCATTTATATTGCATTTATTACCAATTCTCTTTCATTGCAATTTAAAAGACTGGAGAAAATTCCAGTATATTTGAAAAATTGAATCCACAACTTCAATATTTTCATAAAATCTACAGCCACAAAAATACTTTTCTGTGTAATTACATGGCATGTAACTTTGATCGTAATCTACCTAAATGCCTAAGGGTTATTTTACTGTTGTCCCAAAAGAGTCAATGGATTTCTTAGCAAAATAATAGTGTAACTCTACTTTTCTGGTCAAATTTATCCTTGGGTAATTATAGTTTTTGACTGTCCTAAATCTGAGCCACTATGCTTTCAGTCAGACTTGATGTTGCTCCTGGGTAATAGAATCATTCTGGTGTTGTGTTGTGCATTGTGTAGCAGATGCCACATTTGGCCCTGGAGTATAATATAGTGGAAGGTGCAGCAGTTCCGACATATCTACTTAACAAACTTTGTGCAACCATTTGAAATAAAAGACACCATGCAAAGAATGTTTACTCAAATGAAATATATGCTGTATTAAAAAATATAATGATAGCATTCCCTTATATATTTCTATATAATTATTTCTATATAATCAGTTCGTTTTCAGTATCATCACCATTTTTCATTCATTCTTTGAAAAAATAATTATTAAACTCCTACTGTCTACAGCACATTGGTATTAAATTGAAAACAAAATTTTACATAATTAACTTACAAAATTTGTAGTATAATAAGGAAAGTAGACCTACTCAGGATCATTGTAGAACAAAATAGGATATGTAGTAAAGTAGGTAAGTTTATAGTCTACCTTGAGGGACCATAAGCTTTTCAGTCAAGTGCAAAAAGGATACTTCACTTTCATACAAGGCAGTATTTCTTAACATTAATTGAGTTATGTAAATTTTCTGGTTTCTCCCTGGAAATTTCACAGTTTTATTCTTAATTTTTGTATATCTTATGATAAAGTAGGGATTTGGGTAAATATTTAAAACTTGCACATTTCAAGTATTTACAATACTGAAGTAATTGTTTTTATGTGTTCAATGGTGTCCCCTTCAAAATTCACATGTTGAATCCTTAACCCCCAGTGTCTCGGGATGTGACCTTAGTCATTTAAGATGTAACTAGCAGCATTATTCACAATAGCCAAGATATGAAATGAACCTAAGTGTCTATCAACAGATAAATGAAGAAAATGTGATATGAATACACAATGGAATATTACTCAGCATAAACAAGAAAGAAATCCTACCATTTGTGAAGACATGGATGATCCTGGAGGATATGATGCTAAGTGAAATAAGCAAGGCAGAGAAAAATGAATACTTCGTGATCTCACTTATATATCTAAAATCTAAAAAAGTCGAACTCATAGAAACATAGTAGAAGGGTGGTTACCAGGAGAGGAGAAGGAAGGGGAAGTGGGGAGATAAAATGGGGTTTGGTCAAATGTACACACTTGCAGTTATAAGATGAATAAGAGCACGAGGTCAGGAGATCGAGACCACAGTGAAACCCCGTCTCTACTAAAAATACAAAAAATTAGCCGGGCGTGGTGGCGGGCACCTGTAGTCCCAGCTACTCAGGGAGGCTGAGGCAGGAGAATGGCGTGAACCCGGGAGGCGGAGCTTGCAGTGAGCCGAGATCGCGCCACTGCACTCCGGCCTGGGTGAGAGAGCAAGACTCCGTCTCAAAAAAAAAAAAAAAAAAAAAAAAAAGATCTGGAGACTTAATATATAGCATGGTAACTATACTTAATAGTAATATATTATATTCTCGAAATTTTCTAAGAGCGTAAATCTTAAATATTCTTACCCTCAAAAGAAGAAGGTAACTGTGTGCGGTGATGTTTATGTTAATTATCTTTTTTTTTTTTTTTTTTTTTTTTTTTTTTTTTTTTTGAGACAGAGTCTCGCTCTGTCGCCCGGGCTGGAGTGCAGTGGTGCAATCTCGGCTCACTGCAAGCTCCGCCTCCTGGGTTCACGCCATTCTCCTGCCTCAGCCTCCGAGTAGCTGGGACTACAGGCGCCCGCCACCGCGCCCGGCTAATTTTTTGTATTTTTTAGTAGAGACGGGGTTTCACCGTGGTCTCGATCTCGTGACCTCGTGATCCGCCCGCCTCGGCCTCCCAAAGTGCTGGGATTACAAGCGTGAGCCACCGCGCCCGGCCATGTTAATTATCTTGACTATAGTAATCATTTCACAATAAAGACATATCAAAATATCACATTGCAAACCTCAAATATATACAATTTTTAGTTGTCAATTATACCTCAATAAAACTGTAAAAAAGAAAAACAAAACAAATTAGATTATACTGGAGTAAATATGAATGGTGTTCTTATAAAAAGGGAGAACTTGGAAATAGACACACAGAAAGCATGACACATGAACATGAAGGCAGAGACTGGAGTGATGTGTCTGTAAGCCAAGTAATGACAGAGATTACCAGGAAACCTTCAGAGGCTAGGAGATAAGCATGGAACAGATTGTCCTTTACAGCCCTCAGAATAAACCAACCGTGTTGATACCTTGATTTCATACTTGCAGGCTCCAGGACTGAGACAATAAATTTCCATTACACTACTGAATTTTTTAAACTATTTTTTTAAATTTTATTTATTTTTATTTTTTTAATTTTATTATTATACTTTAGGTTTTAGGGTACATGTGCACAATGTGCAGGTTTGTTACATATGTATCCATGTGCCATGTTGGTTTGCTGCACCCATTAACTCGTCATTTAACATTAGGTATATCTCCTAATGCTGTCCCTCCCCCTTCCCCCAACCCCACAACAGTCCCCAGAGTGTGATGTTCCCCTTCCTGTGTCCATGAGTTCTCATTGTTTATACTTCTTAAAATATTTATAATATGAGCATATAAGAAGACAAAATTTGGCAATTTTTTGGTACAAATGATTCAATGAAACAGTTATATAACAAAGTATGTATTTGCTGATAAATACATTTTTACATTGGATATTTTATCATGTTTTGTATTAGATATCAAAATATATATTAATTGTATATTAAAATTTAGGTTGAAATAGTTTTGTGTTTTGGCATCAAAAATGGCAAATAAAAGTTACATTCTTGATGCTAATGTTTAGAATTCTTGGATTTTTTACTCAAGGGAGAAATAGTTTATGAGTATACTACCATAGAGAGATGAAAGGGATAAAGTAAAAAAACAATTTTTTAAATGAGTGCACTACCATATTTATTAATATGTACTCAGAGTCTATCAACCAAGTAATTTTAAAAAGAAATGTATTTAAATTCTTTTATATATTTATTTTTAAAACATACAAACTAAAATAAATACTAGTAATTGAAAACTATAAAGCACTATTAAGAGAAATTATAAGGACATACCATATTCATGGAAGATACAATTATTGCAAATGTATTTGTTCTCACCAAATTAATGTATAGATTCAATGAGATTCTATTGAAATGAGAACAATTTACTAGGGAAAACGAAAGGCTGATTTAAAAATTTCTATGGAAATACAAAAGGAATAAAGACAATGAAAAACTACACAGTTGAAGTACTCAGAATACCAGATTTCCATGTATGTTATATCAATACAGTAAATATGACTTTGTGGTATGTATACAGAGATGGATAAATAGACTGACGGAACTAATAGAGTTTATAGTCCAAGATCAATTTCTAATTTTTCCAGATAGCCATAAGACCCTTTCAATATAAAGATACAAGTGTTTTTTCCTGGGAAGTATTCTTATAGTGTTAATTGTTAATTAGGATACATTGCTTTGTTTATCCTTTTAAAGGACTCTATTTTTTGCTAGTCTTCTATTGTAGTTACCTTCTCTCTGGTTCCTTTTACATTTTGTGGCTAACTCCCATTTCCATTCTGTTGGTTATTTTCTGGCTTTTTTTCAATGCCTCTTACTAAATGTTTATTTCAATCTGTATTCACTTTGAGCATTTTGTACGTTAGTCATTTCTCAAAAGCTTCTTGCCTTGTTATCTATGTCTTTCTTGAATTCAAACAACTCTCATTTTCTTTCTTTTCTTTTTTTTTTTTGTCCACTTCTATTCTTAGGCTTTTTATTTCAGACTAATGATTTTTCCATGTTTGTTTTTGTTTTGTTTTTGTTTTTTAGCATATCCCCAAATATGGGTTTGAAATATTTGATTTAGTTCAGAGTGTTAGGGTAGAGATTTCTCCTTTTTTCATATTTGATTTTAGAGAAGATTTTTTCATCAGGTAAAAAGTTTTAATTTTCTGTTTCCTTTTGATAGTGGCTTTGAATAGATAAATGTTGCTTGTGTCTATGCATTACATGAATGGGGTTAAAATTTGGGGGTTGATGGAAGGAATTCTACTTTTGGGCCCCTCTTACATGAGTGCAATTAAATGCAGTTTCCTTAATAAATAGCTTTTGGGGGAGATTCCTAGGGGAAAACTTTGGATTTTTTGTTTTTCAGAATCCTAAATTTTCTCCCCTTTTTCTTTCCTTTTTCACATTCAGTCTCTTAATGCCACCTCTGCCTTCATCCAGTCTCTTAACGCCTCTTCAAGTTCCATGTTTTAAGTCCCTTTCTAATGTTATTTTAAGCTATGGGATTTAATTCTTCAAATTTTCACTTTGGGGATGGACTTTTTCTTAATGGAGATGATTTTAGCTTTGTCTTTCTTTACTTTTTCTTTTTTTTTTTCTATGCAAAGGCTTCCAGCAAGATCTCAAGAGAAAGCTTGTTTGGAAATTGATGTTTACATTTACGGTTAAAAAAAATATGTTTTCTAGTAATGATGGAGGCATGGAATTGTATGAATTTTTTTCCTGTTGATTTGTAGGGTTTTCAGTAAGATGAGTGGAGACTTTCAAATTTGTGCAGTGACCGTTACTTTAGCTACCAATGTTAATTTTTTTTTAATAATTCAGCCACATTCTTAACTGCAGAAGGTATTACTTAGAAGTTGATTTGGCTGCCAGCTAGACTAATAGCTTAAATTAGATAGGAGATTATTTTTTGCCCTTGGAAAAACCTGAAGGTAGGCGGTAAAATGGTGACAACAAGGCTACTGAAGACTACTACTTGTTGTCACGATTGCACCCAAGATTTGTCACTTTTATCTGCATATCTATCACTACTGTGTAGTTCCATTCTCAACACTGCCTCCATGTTACAAGATGTTGAAGGTTCAGCCATTACTTTAATGTTTTGAATAGGAAGAGAAAAATGAAAGTAAAATGGGGGCATTCTCTCAGATGGCTTAGCCACCTTTTGGAGTACTCTCAAAAGTCTGCCCAATAACTCCTACTTATATCTAATTAGCCACCACTGCCTACAGGAAAAAGGAAAAATATATTATTTTAGTTAAGCGCTCTCCTAACCCCATTAATCTTATTGTTCTCTTAATAAGGAAACGGGTAAATGATACCTGGTAGGTACTACAGGAAATAACAGTCTTTGTTTAGATAATATGAGTGGCTTGGTTTTACTCCAGGCCTAATATATTTCTGTTTCTAGGCATACATTACCCTAAGTGATTATGTATTTCAAATGGATATTAGACAAGATATATTTGGTTCAGCTAACTCATTTTAAATCTGTACATGCATTAACCATATTTTATACTAATGTGTTAGTTCAACTTTATATAACCTAAAAGTATTAAGTCAGCAAAATATGGCAAATTAAAAAAATCTTATAAATTTGAACAACTATTTTAGCCAAAGAAGTCAAATCATTGTCAATTTTTTAGCTATACATGTCTTTGAATAATCTTTCATGTTAAATAACTATATTTTAAGCCTAATAGCTCTAATAATAGTTTCGTTATATATCTTTCCACTTGAATCATTCAATATTTTACCACTGACTAGAAATTTCTGGTTAGCAGTATAACTGTCATTCAGCTTTTAGTTTCAGAGTTCAAATTTTAATTAGTTGATTAATACTGAACTTTTACTACCCTGAAGACCGCAAGGCAGTGAATGGCTAATTTAAACCTGAAGGGAAGTAAAGGGAAAAAAAGGTGAGGCAATACATATAGAATAGAAAACGAGAGCAGAAGGCACAAGGTGACAATTTCCATTCCAGACAACATTCCTATGCATTGTTCTCTGAGCATGACACATTAGGGAAAAAGGGGGTTCCCCATTCTTTCCCCTTGGTGGTTGCAATCGTCATTTACCAGTAGTCAAATTACCTCTTCCTAGTTTATTTTTTGGATTCCCAAATCACTGAACCCATCTTCCAAGCTTCCTGTACCCCTTTCTTACAAAAACGCATATTCATGCATTCATACGAAAGGAGTATAAAATTTTAGAGGGTTCAGACATACTCTCTGAAACTCATCCAAAAGTCTCAAAGTTGGGAGCCTCTGACTTAAAAGTTGAGTTTGTCTACTAGATAAAAGGGAGGAGGGAGGAGATTATTTCAGGTGGATAAAGTAAATAAGCAATATGTTCAAGTTGCTTTAATTTTAAGTTGCTGTATTTGGGCACTGCCAATAATTTTCTATTTATTTCCAAATAACAGGTTTTGTAGGAGAATTATGGGGATAAATGCATGGATAAAAGGTGTTGAAATACGATGAAATTATGCTGAATTTTGAACTGTATTTATGTATTTATTTTTACAATGGATAGAAATGCTTTTGAATTTCCAGGCTGTCCTCCTGCAACGGACTTATTTTATTGCCCTACTGTCTGCTATTTTACAATCCTTTCTGTGCCTTATTTCTGCTTATGATTTGGAAGTTCTGTTTTTCTAACTAATCATTTCCCAGGAGTTAATCATTGGAATGCCCTTTCTTCCTGAACATTCACTCAAAAACTATACTTTCTTATTGAAGACCCATGACACAGCCACTGGAGGCCGAGTGCTGAACAAGATGAACCCAATTCTAGCCCTCATGCAGGCTATCTTCCAACAAGAAGATGCAGCCATTAAAGGACTGATAAATAATTAGTTAGTGTCACGACAAAATTGAGACCCAAAATTCATACAATCAATCAATGAAACCAAAAGCTGGTTTCTTGAAAAGACAAATAAGCTCAATAGACCACTAGCTAGCTTAACATAGAAAGAAAGAGAGAAGGCCTGGCATGGTGGCAAACGCCTATTATCCCAGCACCTAGGAGGCTGAGGTGAGTGGATCACAAGGTCAGGAGTTCAAGACCAGCCTGGCCAACATAGTGAAACCTCATCTCTGCTAAAAATACAAAAAAAATTAGCCAGGCGTGGTGGCAGGTGCCTATAATCCCAGCTACTCAGGAGGCTGAGGCAGAAGAATCACTTGAACCCAGGAGGTGGAGGTTGCAGTGAGCCAAGATCTAGCAGTTTCACTCCAGCCTGAGTGACAGTGCAAGACTCCGTCGAAAGAAAGAGAGAAAGAAACAAAGAGAGAGAAGATCCAAATAAGCACAATCAAAAACAATAAAGGTGACATTACAACCAATCCCAATTCCTAGAAACACACAATCCCCCAAGATTGAATCAGGAAGATATTGAAATCCTGAACAGACTAATATTGAGTTCCAAAATTGAATCAGCAATTAAAAAAGAAAAAACTACCAATCAAAAAAAAAAAAAAAAAAGCCGCAGACCAGATAGATTCACAGCCAAATTCTACTAGTTATACAAAATAGAGCTAGTACCAATTATACTTAAAGTATTCTAAAAAATCAAGGAGGAGAGACTCCTGCCTAAGTAATCTGTGAAGCCAGCATCACCCTGATACTTAAACCTGGCAAAAGAACAAAAAAAAAAAAAGAAAACAAAACTACAGGTCATTGTGCCTGATGAACATAGACACAAAAATCTTCAAAAAAAAAAAAACAAACCAAATTCAGCAGTACATCAAAAAGTTAGTACAACATTGTCAATCAGGCCTCATTCCTGAGATAAAAGGTTGGTGCAACAAATGCAAATCAATAAATAAGATTCACCACATAAACAGAATCAAAAATGAAAACTATATGATTATATCAATAGATGCAGAAAAAGTGTTTAATAAAACCCAATATCCCTTCATAATAAAAACTCTCAACAAACTAGGCATTGAAGGAACTGTACTAGTTCATTTTCACACTATCACAAAGAACTACCTGAGACTGGGTAATTTGTAAACAAAAGAGGTCTAAGCGACTCACAGTTCTACATGGCTGAGGAGGCCTCAGAAAACTTACAATCATGGTAAAAGGCAAAGGGGAACCAAGGCATGTCTTACATAGTAGCAGGAGAGAGAGAGAGAGCAAGGCAAAAAGTGCTACACCTTTAAACCATTAGATCTCATGAGAACTCTGTCATGTGATAGCAGTAGGAGGATGGTGCTAAACCATTAAAAACCACACCCATATTCCAATCACCTCCCACCAGGTCTCTCCCTCAACACACAGGGATTACAGTTCAAGACGAGATTTGAGTGGGAACACAGAGCCAAACCACATCAAGAACATATCTCAAAATAAGAGCTATCTATGACAAACTCCCAGCCAACATCATACTGAGTGGTCAAAAGCTGGAAGCATTCTCCCTGAGAACTGGAATAAGACAAGAATCCTCACTCTCACCACAACTGTTCAACATGGTACTAGAAGTTCTAGCCAGAGCAATCAGGCAGATGAAATAAATAAAAGGCATCCAAATAGAAAAAGAAGAAGTCAAATTATCTCTTTTGGTGGACAACAGAATTCTATATCTAGAGAACCCTAAAGATTCTCCCAAAGGGCTCCTGGAACTGATAAACAACTTCAGTAAAATTTTGGGATACAAAAATCAATGTGCAATAATCAGTAGCATTTCTATACACCAATAACATTCAAGCTGAGAGACAAATCAAGAACTTGATTCCATCTACAATAGCCACAGAAACAATAAAATACCTAGGAATACATCTAACCCAGAAGGCAAAAGATCCCTATAGCGAGTACTACAAAACACTGCTGAAAGAAATCATAGATGACACAAACAAATGGAAAAACATTCCTTGCTTATGTATTGGAAGAATCAATATAGTGCAAAAGGCCATACTGCCCAAAGCAATCTACAGATTCAATGCTATTTCTATCAAAATGCCAATGTCTTTTTTCACAGAATTAGAAAAAAACTATTCTCAAATTCATATGGAACCTAAAAAAGCCCAAATAGCCAAAGCAATCCCACCAAAAGGAACAAAATGAAGGCATCATTTTACCCAACTTCAAACTATACTATAAGGCTACAGTAACCAAAACATCATGGTACTAGCACAAAAATAAACACATAGACCAATGGAACAGAATAGAGGACCCAGAAATAAAGCTGCACAGCTACAGCCATCTGGTCTTTGAGAAACTCATTAAAAATGAGCAATGAGAAAAGGACTTCATATTCAGTATATAGTGCTGGGACAGCTAGCTAGCCCTATGCAGAATAATAAAACTGGACCTCTTTCTTTCAACATATACAAAGATTAACTCAAGATAGATTAAAAATTTAAATGTAAGACCTCAAACTGCAAAACTCCTAGAAGAAAACATAAGAAACACCATTCTGGACATTGGCCTTGAGAAAGAATTTATTGTTAAGTGCTCAAAAGGGATTGCAACAAAAACAAAATTTGACAAGTCAGACCTAATTCAACAAAAGAGCTTGTGCACAACAATAGAAACAGAGTAGACAGATAACCTATAGGATGGGAGAAAATATTAACAAACTATGCATTCAACAAAGGCCTCATATCCAGAGTATATAAGGAACTTAATCCAACAAGCAAAAAACAACCTCTTTAAAAAGGGGCAAAGGACATATACAGACATTTCTCAAATAAAGACATCATGTGACCAACAAACTATGAAAAAATGCCAAACATCACTAAATATCAGAAAAATACAAATCATAACCACACTGAGATACCATCTCACACAAGTCAGTATGGCTATTAAAAAGCAAAACAATAATAGATGCTGGTGAGGCTGCAGGGGAAAGGGAAGGGTTGGTGGGAATGTAAATTTATTCAGTCACTGTGTAAAGCAATTTGGAATGTCTCAAAGAACATAGAACTACCATTTGACCCAGCAATCCCATTACTTGGCACACTTCCAAAATAAAATAAATTATTCTACCAAAAAAGACACATACCCTTCTATATTCACTGCAGCACTATTCACCAAAGAAAGACATGGAATCAACCTAGGCATCCATCAATGGTGCATTGGATAAAGAAACTGTGGTACATATACACCATGGAATACTATGCAGCCATAAAAAAGAATGAACTCATGTCCATTGCAGCAACGTGGATGCAGTTGGAGGCCATTATCTTAAGTGAATTAATGCAAAAAGAGAAAAACAAATACCACATGCTCTCACTTATAAGTGGGAGCTAAACATTGGATACTCAATGACAAGTTGGCAACATGAGATACTGGGGACTATTAGAGGAGGGAAGGAGAGAGGGGAGCAATGGTTAAAAAACAAACTACTGGATACTACGCTCACTACCTAGGTGATGGGATCAGTCATACACCAAATCTCAGCATCATGCAATATACCCGGGTAATGAACCTGCACATGTGCCACCTGTATCTAAAATAAAGGTTGAAATTATAAAAATAAGAAAAAAATTAATTATTTAGAGTCATGATGGGTGCTACATAGAGAAAGTACAAGTCCTGTATTAGTCATCTTGGGCTGCCATAACAAAACACCATACACTAGGTACTTTTTTCTTATAGTTCTGGAGGCTAGATATCTAACGTCAAGGTCTGGAGGCTAGATATCTAACGTCAAGGTCTGGAGGCTAGATGTCTAACATCAAGGTCTGGCAGGGTAGACTTCTGGTGGGAGCTCTCTTCCTAGCTTGCAGATATCTGCCTTCTCACCATTATTTCATATGACCTTTCCTTGGTGAATGTACAAGGAAGAAAGAAGGAGAACAAGTTCTCTGGTATCTCTTCTTAATAGAATATTAATCTTTTTAAATTAGGGCTCCAACCTTATGACCTCATTTAATCTTAAGTACTTCCTTAGAGGTTCCCTCTCCAAATATAGCTACTCTAGGGGTTTAAGCTTCAACATATAAATTTAGCAAAGTACAGACATTCACTGCATAACAAGATCTAATCAGAGTATTTAACAAGGCACCTGATTTAATCTGTATTATTAGGGAAGCATCTATGAGCAGGAAATAATTGAGCTCTGAAAGAATAATTAATTAAAAAAACAAGAACAGGAAAATCATATAGACAGAGAAAACAGCACATAAGAAGGCCCTGGAGTGAGAAGCATACCATATTGGAGTAATTAAAGCATGGGCAGTATTGTTGGAGGAATGATGTGATAAAGTGTAGTAGCAGTCAAAGCTGGAAACATAGGCAAGAGTCAGAATTTACAGGCCCTTTTAGGCCAAGTTCACAACCGCGTAGACACTGAGCAACTTTTAAGGCATAGGAGCAACATGATTACATAGATGTGTCTTTTATAAAGGAAATTCTCTAACAGCAGTATAAAGAACCAATTAAAGAGGATCAAGAATAAAATTAGAGATCATTTATAAAGCTATGGCACTATTTCAAGTGAGAAACAATGGTGGCTCAGGAAAAAGTAATGACTCTGGAAATTAGGAGGTAGATTGAATTTGATTTATTTTGGAGGTAGAATGGAGATAATGATGGACGATTAGCTAAGAAAGGAGATAAAGAGAAAAGAGTTAAGAATCACTTGGGTTTCTGGCTGAATTGGGGTTCATTCACTATGATGGAGAAGAATAATCTTTTTGGTAGGGGCTGGATAGGCAGAGAGAATCATGTGCTCAGTTCGGGACATGTTGAACCTTCAGTGCATATAATACATTCAGTTGGATGTATGTGCTGCAGATGATTTTAAGAAGCTCTGGGATAGGGGTTTCAATTTGGGAATTATCAACCATACATGATAAATAAAGCTATTAGCCCTAGCTCAGATTTCCAAAGGATAAAGTATAAAAAAGGAGAGCAAAATCTTAGGACAGGACCTTGAAAAAAAGCCAAGATTTAAAATTTAGTAAGAAGCTGTTAAGGACCCTTAGAAGGACTCATCAGAGAGGGATGAGGAGAACCCAAGGAACATGTGTATTTCAAAGTAGTCATAGGCAATGGAGACAGCTGCTAAGAATCAAGCAAGATGAGATCTGAAATTTGACAAATGTGTTTAGCCAAATGGAGAGAATGGAGAGCTGTTTAGTGAAAGAGTAGTGGTTGGAGCCAAACTGAAGTGTGCAGGAAAATGTGTGGGACACCATAGAAGTTGGAGAGAACAGCAGCTCCAGGGATCTCCTGTTGCTTACCTGGAAATATACCTGGCAACTCAACAAAAAGATGAATTTGAAACATAGAACAGCTGAATTTATCCAATTAGAAATCAAACAACAATGCTCACTTCCATTTTTTCCTGGTGCCTTAAAGACGATGGGAATATTTCGGGTTTTATGCATTCTCTGAGTAGCTTTTCAACACCTAAACAAAAGGACTGAAATTGAAATTCTATGTACCTTATCAGGGCACAAGGACACAATTCCCAAAGACTTTTATTTTAACAAGAATGAAACTCAGTTTTGCAAGGGAAAAAGAGAAAGGGATATTGAAAATAAATAGGTAAAAGTCTAAAAGTGAAATAATATACTTTAAAAAATACTACGTGTTGTAGTATTTAAAGCAGTCACTAGAAGATTGAGTCACCATGATAAATATAAATTATCTTATGGGTCCTCACAGAATTTTTTTTAAATAAGATTTTAGTAATAATAGAAAATATAATATTTGTAATCTTCTTAGTACATGTGATGAGGTCTATAATAGACAGGTAAGAGGCATTTTCTGGGCAATGAATTACCCAGAGACGTTGATGAAAGCATTCAGGAAATAATACGTCTGCCACTAGGAGAGGAGGTAATTAATACAGAGTGAATTTATTGCAAGGGCTTTAGTAAGAAGGCATGTTCTGAAAGAATGCTAGGAGCCTTGTTTACCAGGACAGACCATCACAATGTATGAGAGCAGTTTTAAACACCAGAAGCAAAATATGACACTTCATTACTCAATTCTCCCCAAACATATTAGTTTTTAAAATCATATTTTAGGGCTGGCTACGAGCAATTGTTCAATTTCCACTAAGAACCAGACAAAAGGGGATAGTTTTATAAGCAAATATATAGTTAGATTTCTCTGTTAAAGTAAGCACTGCATTTGTCACTCAATGTCTACGAACAAATCAAGTGCTAGTCATAAGAATGGGATAATAAGACTTGTTGTGCAATCAATTTCTTTGAAGATTTTAAGGAAAAAGAAAACATATTATATGGGAAGAGTGAAATACAGTCCTACAAATAGACGACGATACTTCTATGATTCGGGCTCACTCTAAATTTCACTACATTTAGGCGTGGAAGAAAATGGGAAGAAGAAAAATAGCTTTGTCAATGAATGAGATAAATAGTTATGCTCTGGTTAAAAATTTTCTGAATAATGTCTCCTGTAACCAGACCTTGCACAATTCTAAATGTTTACACAGTCAGTGCCAATGGGAAACTTTCACATCTATAAACAACTTTTATTCCAAGCACAAACATCTCCCTGCTGCAGGATGGTTAGTAAGCAAATACAAGCTGTCAAATAGCACCTTGGAGCCAGATTCCACATACAGAGCAGCATGTATCTGTGTGCAGGCTGATTCATGTGCACAGCACAACATTTTCCAATAGCTAAAATTCAATTTAGAGAAAGGGATTTGGGAAGCCAAATCTGTTTCACCTAAATAAAATACATTTTTTTCAAGCTACCTTTCTCTTCTTCTTTCTTCTCTTTCATAAATGCCATAAGGAAAACTCAAGTATCAATTAATTATTTATGGAGGAGGGAACCTGAAGCAGAGAAACAGTGAATGTTAACTATTTGTTCCTTTGGTGGTCAGGAGAAAGAGAGGGAGCAGAAGCTCAGTAAGGAAGGCAATGGCAAGTGAATACTGTGGACTCCATTTCAGGAGCATTTACTTAAAGTTAAAATTTTTGGAAAAGTAGGCAGAAAACAAAAGCACAGAGACGTAAGTGAAATGCAGAATACTGTTGCCCATGACGCTTACATAGAATGACAGCAGGGAGCAAAAATAATTGAAACGCTCTGTTGTGAAAGGTTTTGAACTTTGTTACTGTTTATCATTTGTCTGCATTGGTTCCTTAAGTCAGAAACAAATAAAAAACCCTGCATATCTCAACAGTGGGACCTGGTGTGTTTTCTAGCTCTGGGTGTACAATTCTAAATTCTACATTTTTTAACTATTAGCAGAAAACGTGTCTCACATCTTAAAACACTTCAGAAACCAATCCACAAATGATATAGTATTTATAAGTTCATCACTGCATTAACATCACTAAAACAGTATCTGCCAAACTTATGGCTGTCTCCTTACTTTAGTCGTGATGGTTCTCAGATTCTTTTAACTGTATCAAAATTAGAATATCAGGATCCCACTGCCAGACAAGGGTCAAGGGGCTTCACAAATCCTTTGTTCACTATTCAGTGTATTGTCCAGATAATATCCAGCCTGCTTTATTCATCTCCCTTAAGGTGAGAATTGCCCTTAATAAGAAATGTCCTGAGTCTCAAGCTGGCCTTGCTTGCATTGGAGGGTTCCCACAACTGTTCAGTTGGGTATTCGTGGGTTACACTGGAAAGCAACAATGAAGAAAAGGAGCATAGGGACCTTTTTTTCCCCTCATGCTAGTCAGAAATTATAAAATTCTGACGAAATAAATTTTGCTTTTATTTATTTAGGAAAAATGGACCAATCTCTTTCTAATCTATATATCTACATATTTCTTTGTATCTATGTATCTATCAATTCTATGTATCTATGTATCCTCAGTGAATATATTCTACTTCCCAGCTTGAGTGACCGCTGCCAGGCTGATAACTCCATGATTTGGATCATCAGTTTATTTTTTTCTCTGGAGCTTTATAGACACATAGGTATATAGAGATACTGGTATACATATAGGTAAAGATGTAGATATAAAGACAAAGGAGCAGGATTATTTCAATCACAGATTAGAGAGCATTTCTGATTTTTCCTCAGAGTAGCCATGAAAACTGTATTTAAAAAAAATAAAAGACAGGGACTTTGGTTCACATTGCATTTTCATGATCTGTTAGAACTATCTGTTTCTATAAGAAAGAAAAACAAACATCTTGTGTTCAGCTTTGTAGGACTCATTTGGGGATGATGCTGAGCAACATCTCTAGCCTCACTGCAGGTGACGGTGCAAACTGTGATCTCCTGCTTTCAAGGCACTTAGAAGCAATTAATAGACAAGACTAACACATATAATAAAGTAATACAAGAGAATGCCTTAGAAAAGCTAAATTATGTTATGCTAAATATGCCACAGGAGAGGGAATTTAAGGAAGGAGATATTACTAGCATCTGCCCTATTCTTTCCTATATCCCTCCTGCTGAGATGAAAGCCATCTTTCCTCCTTACTACTGAGAGGATAATCCCACTTTCTTATCAATATTAAAAATGGTTCCAGTCTCTCCCATTAAAAAAAAATACTTCTTTAACTTCATAACCCCTCCAGCTCCTTCATAATCAAATTTCTTGAAAAAAAGAAAAAAACCTGTTTACATCCAGAGTTTCGACTTTCTTATAAATGATTTACTTCTCAAGCCACAGGTGTGATACCATGGGTTAAGGAACAACTAATACAAGGGATGTTAAAGTGTAAAACGCAGAAGTCCCTTCTCCCTGATACTTAAACATCTCTTATGGGTCTATACTAGGCTATTGCTCTTCTTTCTCCGTGAATATAGTCTACTTTCCAGCTTTAGTGATCATTGCCAGGCTGATAACTCCATGTTTTGGGTTGCCAGTATATTTTTTTCTCTAGTGATTCATATACACATTTTCAACTGTGTACTGAAGATCCCTTTCATACATGCAATTGAATATGTTCAAAATTGAAATTATCTTCCTGTTCTCTCTTACCATCCAACACTCTGTAAATTAATACATCTCATTTCTTCCCTTTCTACTTCTTGCCAACATACTGATACTACTCTAGGTCATTATTTAGATATACAAATACTGCCTGTATGATTTCAGCAAGTCTCCATTTTCATGTTTTGAATCTAGTTTTATTCCCTCCAATCATTTCCCACATACCAAATATAATAATCTTAAAAAAAAATAAATCTGAACATGCTTACCCTTTCTAAAATGCTTGAAGGACCCCCAATAACCCACAGGATGAATATGATATTCTTAAAAAGGCTGACATGATTCACTTTCCCCTCCCATGCAACAATCTAGACAAACACATCTACCTTCAGTTGTCCAAAGGCCCTGGACTTCTACATAGACTATTACCTCCTGCCTAGTAGACTCTTCATTTCATTTGTCACAAATTATTTAAATTACACTAACGTTTTTCTGTGGACATCCCTTCCTCCTAGTAGTCTTTCTTTGAATCTGCACACCTATTACTTCTATGACACTTTTGATTAACTTTATCTCGTTTCTCTTAGCTATATCATCTATTAAGCTCAATGGGGTCAGAAAGTATGTCTGTCTGAAATCCCTTACTTCCTTATAACTAAGCACAATGTCTGACATACAGTAGGTCCTCAATACATGTGATCAGAGAAAGATATATAAATGAAAGTCTCTTGAGTAGAATTTAAGTGCGGTTGATTTTTCAAGAAATAACGTATACGAAAGAGTTCCCTCTGTAACACTTTGAAGATTGGTCAAATTTAACAATCTACTTGACAATCATTTTATGGCAACACAAAAATATGATAAAACCTTGCCATGATATATTGGACTCTGGGGATTCAGGGGAAAGGGTAGGGGGTGGGGAGGAATAAGAGACTACACATTGGGTACAGTGACACTGCTCAGGTGATGGGTGCACCAAAATCTCAGAAATCACCACTAAAGAATGTATTCATGTAGCCAAACACAACCTGTTCCCCAAAAACCTATTGAAATACAAAAACTAAAAATAAAAAAGCTTTACAAGTGTTGACCAAACAGGGAAAAAAAATCAATCAGAGCTGAGTGAAAGTAAAATAATGGCATAATTTTGAAAATGCATATAAATATATTAGTTTTTACTAAGATATTCCAAACTAACCTAAGAAACTCTTAGTAGAGGTGCTAAGGAACTCAGTCTAAAAAAATAGAAATGCTTTCAAGTTAGCATGTATATTGTAAGTATGTGGGCGTTCCTAAAAGTGCTTCAAAATCAGCCATTCACTTAAGTATTTTAAGCATTCCTCCTGCAATTTAGCTCAAGCTGCAATTTAGAACAATTTGAGGGAAAGATTTGCTAAGTACAAATAATTTCCAATCAGCCCCTTTTCCAAATTATTATAAACTTTAAATTTATATTAGCTGTTCTAATTAATGAGATCTCAGTGTCCTTAAAATTGGAAAATAAAGTGGTTGATCCTGGGTGGTGTATGGTACCAAAAAGGAAGTATACAAATTTTAAAAAGTATTATCCACATCTATGGGATAAAAGAAAAAATTCTCAACACAACCGAATGACAGCTTTTAAAAGCTGTCAGAGACACCTAATTTGTGAGTCATGTTTTTAGTTCAGCAGCCTGAATGCAGAGAACTCTAGTCACAGACTACACCTAGACTAGCTCAGAGAACACTCAGAGCCTTTTGCTAAGGATGCCCCTGAGCAGTGATTCCCAAATCAGAATACATGTGCAGAGAGAGGAGAGGGGGTAAGCAGGCAGTATCCCTGAGCGTAACATCTCAGAACAGCATAAATCAACGTTTACTTAGTTTATTTTGACAAGGAAGTGCCTTCATTATATTTGTGGGTGAGTTCCTCTGTTTGCAAGGTCAAGTTATAGTGCACAACATTTTACAAGGTTTTCCTAAAGTAGTATTTATTTATATGATTTTATCATTTTAGTTTTATATGTGCATATATAAAATATACATTTTTGTGTACACAAATGTCTACAAAAAAATTGCATCAAAAGATGAAGTATTAAAAATATGATATATTTTACTATATTTATTCTCATATTATAATATTTTCATAGAAAAAAATGATCCTGACTATTTCTAAGGCCATAAGAATTCAGGAAATGCCATCATTTTTATCCCTACATGTTTTGTAGAATTAGATATAAACAATAACAAACTGACGAGGAAACATTCTGTGTTTAAAGACCTTCAGACAAAGAGATCTGCAAACCACTTGCAAGAATGTAACCCTGAAAAAATACCAAAAACTTTTGCCAGAGGAAACTACTTTCTATAATAACATGAATTCCTCAGATAGCAGCAAAAGCTCATTTCCTGCTGTTAAGTTCTCAATGGAAAGGAGATGAATAATTTTTCTTCATATCTTTGAACAATGTTTAAATTATGCCCCAATCTTCTCTGTTTCACACTAAATAATTTCTCACTCCCTGAGCACTTCTTCAAGGGTGTTACTTGAAATTATAATTGTTGATCTCCATTGCACCCACTTCAGAGTCTCTTTATGAGTTATAGAAAACTAGACTCAAAATTTAATAAGAGCAAAACTCATATTTCACATTTTTCAGTTTTATTTGTAGATCCCAACTTCTAGTTAAAATAAGGAAAGAATAAGAGAAAATAGCAATACCATATTCTGAAACTTATTTTCTGACTAAATGTTAACTATTGCCCTCATCTATACCTGTCATCTTCTCCTACCTGTCCCCACTCTCCTCTATTTCCAGAAAAGTGCAACATTTTACAAACTGAAACCTCTAAGCACTACAAATAGCACTATAGTATAGGGCCCCAAGAGGCTATTTAAATAAAATAAGAGAGCACCAGAGGCCTTTGTTAAGTTAAGACAGGATTCTGTTGTGAAGAACAATGCTGATTTCTCCAGTGGACAGAGGGAAATGATTTTAATTGGATTACTAATGTGACCCTTGGGTCCCATAGAGATCTATAATGCTTAGTTAGATAACATTTTACCTAACTAAAAGGATTTGCTAAAGAAATGTGATTTTTTTTAAGTTCCCTGGAACAAAATGTATTGTTGGAGCAGTATATCTTAGTCACATCGCAGGCTGTGGGATTTATGTTATGTTTTACTGTTTGATCAGAAGCTCCTTTAGACTTGTGGAGGACAAGCTAGACATTCTCAGTATGAGCTTATTAATAGTTGTACTTAAATAATTGCCCAAGAGCCTCATTACTTGCTGGACTTAATAACAGTGTTATGTAGTTGATGTAATATATTCATTCTAATATTGAAAACACTTTCTTCTCCTTGGTGAAAGGCAGTGTATTGCATGGTTAAGGGTTCTGGAAGCCTCTGGAGTTAGACTGCTTGAGTTTGAATCTTATACTATGCATTTATTAACTCTGTATCCTTGGACTAGTTAAGCATTACTTTTCTCATATGTAAAATAGAGATAACACTTCTTCAAAGGGTTGCTAGAAAGATTAGATGAATTAATAAATAATCACTTAATTATGGACATGGTAAATATTCAACAAATTATAATTATGATGATTATTATCATCATCATTGTTTACATTTGTGACTTTTTTTCCTTTACATATATACAAGAGTCTTATTCCAAACCGTGACCCTTCCTCTTACTTTCCCCTAATCTGGTAATCACTTCAAGTATGGTTAAAAGCTGAGTTACATGCAAAAAAGTACTGAAAGTACCGAGGAACTTGAAATCACATAATGAAAGAGAATATGACTATCAAATCCAAAAAGATTCATTAACATAATTTCCTCTAAAGTATGTTTAAACAAATAAACAGACAAAAAGTTCAATTTAAAAAGCAATCATATGAAATCTTTCATCCCCAATTTGAGAGTAGGCACCAAAATCTCTTCTCAGGAGGAGAGTAATGAATAGGGGGAGGAAGGAAGGAACAAGGACAAATTCCTTCTATTTGATACCTGTGCTTCCTTCCCAAACCCTAGAGAAAATACCAGGTGGCTTCTGTCTTCAGAAGCTTGAAATCTAGAGTGAGAAGCTCATGCAGGCCCATTATGAACATTGTATCTCTCAAAGGGAATATTGGTAACCATGATAGAAGTAACATAGACCCACGTTAATTCAATGTTGACCATATATACAGGTTTAGGAGTTAAGAAGATGGTTCTTCATATGCAAATTCTCCTAAGGGTAAAGCTTATCATTCCTTCCTGCATCATTTTGACTGACTTTCTTCTCATGCTTTCTTTAGTTGGCATTTAGCTGAATCTGTATAAATGTTAATTTTAATATGAGGGAGGAAGAGAGGTTACGCCATACATTTTTATTGGGCTAATTGTCTAGTGGATGCACTAGCTAGCCAATGCAAGGGATAATAGAATGAGTATACAACTGCTATAAAGGAATACATGCTTTAATAAAGATAGAGAAATTTAGCGTATATAAAATATATAGAATGCAAAGAAAACATAATGCATATATTAGTTCATTTTCATACTGTTATGAAGAAATACCCAAGACTGGGTAATTTATAAAGCAAAAGAGGTTTAATGAACTCACAGTTCTACATGGCTAAGGAGGCCTCACAATCTTGGCAGAAGGCAAAGAAGGAACAAAGGCTTGTCTTACATTGTGACAAAAAGAAGTGCCCAGCAAAAAGGGGGAAAAGCCCATTATAAAACCATCAGATCTTATGAGAGCTCACTCACTATCATGAGAAAAGCAAAACCGTAACCACTCCCATGATTCAATTACCTCCCATGGGTCCCTCTCGTGACATGTGGGGGTTCTGGGAATTACAATTCAAGATGAGATTTGGGTGGGGACACAGCCAAACCATATCATGTGTTACGGGACACAGACCCAGTGTTTTTGGTGGCCAATGGAGGGGAGTGATCACATACAAGGTAGGATCAATAAATGTTTGACCTCCCAATAAGAGGTGAGACACAAGAGAAAAAAGATTCATGGTTCGAGCTTTACATAAGAATTCACAACTGGCCACCTTCAGAAAGACTTACTTGGCTAACACAGTGTTCTTAAATTTTAAAAATTATATTGCAATATTTTTAAAACAATATTTATATAAACATTTCTATTTATATATTTTATTTATAAATGGGAAGATCTGTATAGAGTGGTCCTCATGGCCAAGAGCAGGAGTTCATGGGAGGCTGGGGAGAGCCAGCGTACTGTGCTCTGCAGACTACCTGGGCCCGGATCCCCATGCCAACTTCATGCATCAAGGCAACCTGTCTGAATCTTATACACATTTAAAATTAAGGTTTTCAGCCTACATGGTATTATTATTTTAGAATATTTAACACTTCTTTTTGCTCTATGCCAAATTGTATAAACTGGGGACATTTTGTGTTAAATATTGTATATGAAACTTATTTTTTTTTTTTTTTTTTGAGATGGAGTCTCACTCTGTCGCCCAGGCTGGAGTGCAGTGGCACGATCTCGGCTCACTGCAAGCTCCGCCTCCCGGGTTCACGCCATTCTCCTGCCTCAGCCTCTCCGAGTAGCTGGGACTACAGGCGCCCGCCACCACGCCCAGCTAATTTTTTGTATTTTTAGTAGAGACGGGGTTTCACCGTGGTCTCAATCTCCTGACCTCGTGATCCGCCCGCCTTGGCCTCCCAAAGTGCTGGGATTACAAGCGTGAGCCACCGCGCCCAGCCTATATATGAAACTTATATGAAAATAACAGTAAAAAAACAAAAAAGTTGAAATGTTCCAAAGAGTAGATGTTATTTAAAATGAACTTAGAAGAATAGGTAATATTCATAAACCAGGGGAGTGATGAAGAGTAAAGCATTCCAGGTGTAAGCAAAGAAACAAAGCAAGAATATTTGTTCATTTTTAAGAAACATAAGTTTTCCTTTTTATACACGGGGTACATTGAGCAACAGCAGAAATCTGGGGAATGACTTTCACATACCTACCTGGCTCTCTACTCGCAGCTGCAATACAATGTTATAATCAACCCTCATTCCTTGCCAGATACATTGCTGAAGCCAGAAGACATGATCCAGATGATGGAACAAGGCTGTGAAGCCTATTGCAATCCTGGTGAAAAGTGGTCAGGCTCAAGACTTTCTTTCTCTGATCTTGAAGAGTACCTAGAACTTAGCCACCAAGAGTCTGGGGGCAAAAATTAGAAACAAGAGTAGTCCCTAGAAACTCTCAAGTGGAAGGGCCAAATAGGCTTTGGAAATCTAACTGGGAGCACCTAGAGATCTCGGGGGTTTCATAGAGAGCCGTGGAAGAAGAACAGTAGGCTCAGTATTCTTCACCTCTAAAGCTGCTGGCCATTGCAGCTAAGAAGCCCAGAATGCAGAGTTCCTTCCTTCAGGGGGTTACACACAGCCAGCTCTCAGAAGTGGAGACCACTGACCCTTTACCCTTTCCAGTCTTAGGATATCCTGTCACTGCTGGAAAAAAAAAAAAAAAAAAAAAAAAAAAAAAAAAAAAACAACTGATCTTGAGCTGCAAAGTAGCCAAGAATGGGCAAAGAAAAATAACACCTCAGGAAATGCATCTGCCAGAGAAGAAAGAGAAGCAGACCAGATCATGCTGCAACTAGTGGAAAACAACTGCTAAGGAGGAAATTGGTAACTTGGACAAAACACTAATGTTAATTTACAAAACTTTGATTATTATAAACAATAACCATAAAAACATTTATGAACACATTTTTTGGGGGAATGAGAAATAATTATCAAATTTAAAAATCTACCAGTTGATAACAGGAGATGATTATATTCTTGAGAAACTAACAAGTTGCCTTTAAGACCCAAAGAGTAAAAATCTTGCAACACAAAGAAAAAAAAAAGGTAGAAATTATAAGACAGAAGGTAAGAGAGTTGGAGGAACAAACTGGGAGAGACACAGGCAGACATTAAAAATTCAAAATGCAGGAAAAGAAAAGAATAGAAATGAAGGGCAGGAATTGAATAACAAATTGTGAAAAATTTAATTAGTTGAAAAAATATTTGAGTCTATAGCTTGAAAGAAAATGCTCAGAGAAATCATGTTAAAATTTCTGAAGAAACTTTTTATCATCTATTTCTATAATTTAAATAATTCAGGAATCTCCCAATGTATAACTGATTTAAATTATATCATTATGTATAACTGACTTTAATTATATTATTCTTCTTTGTACACATTTTCTTTTCTACTATGGCTATGTATTTCTGAAAGTGGGCTTTACACTCTTTAATTATACTTTAAGATCATTTTGCCTATGATAATCTTTGCTTCTCATATTTAGCTACTATGTTGTTGGTGCACAGAGATTCAAGTTCTGGCCAGGGCAATCAGGCAGAGAAAGGAATAAAGCGAATTAAAATAGGAAGAGAAGAAGTCAAATTATTTCTGTTTGCAGATGACATGATTGTATATTTAGAAAACCTCATCGTCTCAGCTCAAAATCTCCTTAAGTGGATAAGCAACTTCTGCAAAGTCTCAGGATACAAAATCAACGTGCAAAAATCACAAGCATTCCTATACATCAATAATACATAAATAGCCAAATCATGAGTGAACTCCCATTCACAGTTGCTACAAAGATAATTAAATGCCTAGGAATATAACTTACAAGGGATGTGAAGGACCTCTTCAAGGAAAACTACAAACCACTGCTCAAGGAAATAAGAGAGGACACAAACAAATGGAAAAACATTCCCTGCTCATGCATAGGAAGAATCAATATTGTGAAAATGGCCATACTACCTAAAGTAATTTATAGATTCAATGCTATCTCCATCAAGCTACCATTAACCTTCTTCACAGAATTAGAAAAAAACTACTTTAAATTTCATATTGAACCAAAAAAGAGCCCACATAGCCAAGACAATCCTAAGCAAAAAGAATGAAGCTGGAGGCATCACACTACCTGACTTCAAACTATATTACAAGGCTACAGTAACCAAAACAGCATGGTACTGGTACCAAAACAGATACATAGACCAATGGAACAGAACAGAGGCCTCAGAAATAATAACACAGATCCACAACCATCTGATGTCTACAAACCTAACAAAAACAATCAATGGGGAAAGGATTCCCTATTTAATAAATGGTGTTGGGAAAACTGGCTAGCCATATGCAGTAAACTGAAACTGGACCCCTTCCTTATACCTTTTACAAAAATTAACCCAAGATGGATTAAAAACTTAAACCTAAGACCTAAAACCATAAAAACTCTAGAAGAAAATCTAGGCAATACCATTCAGGACATAGGTAAAGACTTCATGACTAAAACACCAAAAGCAATGGCAACAAAAGCCAACATTGACAAACGGGATTTAATTAAACTAAAGAGTTTCTGCACAGCAAAAGAAACTGTCATCAGAGTGAACAGGCAACCTACAGAATGGGAGAAAATTTTTGCAATATATCCATCTGACAAAGGGCTAATATCCAGAATCTACAAAGAACTTCAACAAATTTATAAGTAAAAAACAACCCCATCAAACAGTGGGCAAAGAATATGAACAGATACTTCTCAAAAGAAGACATTTATGCAGTCAACAAACATATTAAAAACAGCTCATCATCACTGGCCATTAGAGAAATGCAAATGAAAACCACAATGAGATACCATCTCATGCCAGTTAGAATGGCAATCATTAAAGTCAGAAAACAACAGATGCTGGAGAGGATGTGGAGAAATAGGAATGCTTTTACACTATTGGTGAGAGTGTAAATTAGTTCAACCATTGTGGAAGACAGTGTGTAGATTCCTCAAGGATCTGGAACCAGAAATACCATTTGACTCAGCAATCCCATTACTGGTTATATACCCAAAGGATTATTAATAATTCTACTATAAAGACACATGCATACGTATGTTTATTGCTGCACTGTTCACAATAGCAAAGACTTGGAACCAACCCAAATGCCCATCAATGATAGACTGGATAAAGAAAATGTGGCACATATACACCATGGAATACAATGCAGCCATAGCAAAAGATGAGTTTGTGTCCTTTGCAGGCACATGAATGAAGCTGGAAACCATCATTCTCAGCAAACTAACAACAACAGAAAATCAAACATGCATGTTCTCACTCATAAGTGGGAGCTGAATAATGAGAACACATGGACACAGAGAGGGAAACATCACACACTAGGTCCTGTCGAGGAGTTGGGGGTTAGGAGAGGGATAGCATTAGGAAAAATACCTAATGTAGATGATGGGCTGATGGGTGCAGTAAAACCACCATCACACATGTATACCTATGTAACAAACCTGCATGTTCTGCACATGTGCCCCAGAACTTAAAGTATAATAATAAAAAAAATTGTTTTCTTTCTAACGTTACATAGTGCTCATCTTTGTCTTCTTTGGTAATTTTCTCCTTAAATTAATATTAACTGATAATAATACTTGTTCTTTCAAGATTAGCTTTAAAACTATTTGTTGCTTTTGTAAATTAGAAATTATAAACAATATTCTAAAAATTTTGATGTTGGCTGGGCACAGTAGCTAACACCTGTAATCGCAGCACTTCAGGAAACTGAGTTGGGAGTATCACTTGAGTCCAGGGGTTCAATACTAGCCTTGACAACATGGTAAAACCCCATCTACACACACACATACACACACAACCTAGCTGGGCATGGTGGCATGTGCCCCAAGGTCCAAGCTACTCAGGAGGCTGTGGTGGAAGGATGGCTTGAGTCCAGGAGGTCAAGACTGCAGTGAGCCATGATCACACCACTGTACTCCAGCCTGGTGACAGAATGAGACCCTGTCTCAAAAAAATAAATAAATAAATATGTTAATATTTACTTAAGTTTTTATTTTCTAATTAATTCCAATTGGTAATTAATATTTTCCAGGAAATTATTTTCTGTAGGTTTTATATTGCCTTAGTATTTATAGGAATGTGAATTAAGATAACAATATCACTTCATACCTTCTAGAAGGACAAAACAGTAGTTGTTAGTACTTATCAAGTATTAATTCAAATTGTTGCTGGGATTTCAGGTGATAATAATACAGTACATGGTCATTTTAGACAGCACACTGGCAATATTTATTCACTGTCAAAACACAGCAATGCCACATGGAAGCATCTATTCTGTAGAAACAAGCTTGCAAATCTAAGGAAACACACTCAACACACACGTAGGGAACATTTATTAAAGCTTTGTTTCAAGTGGCAAAAGAAAAAAAGTTATATTTGGAGAAAAATTAAAAAAATTCAGCAACATAATATCTATGGAATACTATACATCAATGACCAGCCTGGCCAACATGAGAAAACCCCGTCTCTACTAAAAATACAAAAATTAGCTGGGCGTGGTGGTGGGCACCTATAATCCCAGCTACTCAAGAGGCTGAGGCAGGAGAATCGCTTGAACGCAGGAGGCAGAGGTTGCAGTGAGCCAACATCTCGCCACTGCACTCCAGCCTGGGCAACAGAGTGAGACTCCGTCTCAAATAAAAAACAAAAACAAAAACGAAAAACAGGTTAGACCTATACCAGTTGATTTGAAGGAATTGCCACGATACATTGTTAAGAGAGAAAAAAGGAAGAAATGCTGAGAAATGTTTTATGAGCACAAGTTCTCTGAAAAGCAGAAACTAGATGTGAAAGTAAATTTATAATAAAAAAATACTCCGGAAAGGCAAGTGAGATGGGTGCTGGGGGAGTCTGGGAAAGTCTTCTATGATTAAGAGAGGGAACAAGGAAGTTTTGATGAAAGAGACATTTACTACATTGCAGTTCTAATAAAGTTTGGCAAGGCTGAGAGGGAGTCCTCCAGCCAAAATTGCCTGCCAGAGTTCCAATTTTGCAGAAATGACCCTACCATTGTTGTCTTTCCACTTTTCACTGTCTAGGTTCATGGGAAGTGTGGCCTTCATGCCAACAGGTGGATGAATTTCAGAGTTGAGCAGCAAGTGCCACAGGTCAATTAGGCTCACTGTTATTGGAGGTCTAAGAGGCATATTTGCATTTTAAGATGATTTCTTTCAGCATGGAAATAATAATGACTGAATAAATAAGGATTGTATCATTGGTTACTTTTTTTTTTGAAAGTGTGTAGGGAAAGAGAGAAAAGAGAAAAAAGGCAAAAAAAAAAAAAAACATACAAAACTGATTTTATTAAAGCACAAAAGATAAAAATATCAATTTGTACAAAATATTCTATCATTTTAAATAACCTGATATTTTAAAATGTAAGTAAGTATATTTAACAACAGGTTTAACACTATGTTAAGATGTCAATTGCTCCCAATTGATCTCTCAATTCAAAACAATCCATATCAAACTACGGCATAGTTTTTTCATGGAAATTAATAAGCTAATTCTAAAATTCACATGAAAATGCAAAAGACTTAGAATACACAGTGCAATTTTGAATGAGAACAGAGTCGGAGAGCTACCTAACTGCAAAGTCTATTGCAAATATATAATAGTTCAGACAATGTGGTTTGGCATCAAAATAGAGAAAGTGATCAATGGAAAAGAATGGAAAGTTCAGTAATAGACCTACATACATAGCCAACTAACATTCAACAAAAATGCAAAGGTAATTCAGTGGAAAAAATATGTATACATGTTGTCTTTTCAAGTGGTGCTAGAAAAATTGAATATCCATATACAAAGAAAAGATGTACTTAAGTCATAGATTGTACCACATTGGAAAATAAAACTTAAAATAGATCATAGACCTAAATATAACCTAAAACTACAAAACTTGTAGAAGAAAACATAGGAGAAAATCATTGTGGCCTTGAGTGAGGCAAATAATTATTAACTATACCACCAAAACAATGACCTATAAAAAATTAATTAATTTCACCTCATCAAAATTAAAACCTCTTTATCTGGGGGAAGAAAACTCTTAAGACAATGAAAATACAAGTAAAAATTTAAAGAAAATAGTTGCAACTCATATAACTGGTAAACAGCTTATATCCAGAATATATACATCTCAAAGCTGAAAAATAAGAAAACAACTCAATAAAAAATAGACAAAAGATTTAAGTAGACAAATCACTTTAGATATATGGATGAGAAGTAAGCACTTAAAAAGATTTTCAACATCACTAGTGTAGGAGCAGAGAGAAAGCTTCCCTTCTGTCCCTTCAGAAGGTTAGCTGAAATGATTGACCATCGACAAATTAGGAGAAAAAATGTTTACAAATTTATTAACATACATGTGGACACAGAAGTTCTGTAAAAATGAGACTCAAAGAAGAACCAGATAGTTAAGGCTGAAATACCCTCTTCATAAGCGGGAGGGAGCTCAAGGGGCCGTAGGTAATTTTAGAGAGGTAGTACATGATTTTTAGGAGAAATAAATGGGCCTAAATAACAAAGACCTGGGACAAAGTTTCTTGGAGCTCCAGAAGAGATGGTGGAGAGGAGATGGCAGGAAGGCAAGGAACAGACCTTCACAGTGAACAAAGGTTGTCTTATGTAGCTAAGTCTCCCAGGCAATCTCTTGGAGCTGACCTCAGAAGAATAGATGAAAAGCTCTTCTGGCCATGGTAACTTTTTAGTCTCTTCCCCAGTGGTTTATCTTTTTGAGTTATTTAATGATATTTCACAGGAGGTGGTTTTAGGATAATTGCATATCTTCTGGAGAGACATTTCCTTAGTCAGATAAGAAAATTTCAGAATAAGTTTCTCCAGGTGCTTCAGAAAAGAAAGAGAATCAGAGAGAGAAGGGGTTGGGAGAAAGTCAGAGAAAGATGTTGGTCCTGAGGCTTATTTATAAGGCCTTTTAATTTTCTTTAATTCAAAGCACTCAGCATGCTAAGACACCATACTTTGCAGTGTTTTCTGGGATCCAACACTAGCTACTAAAATACAAATTGAAACCACAATGAAATAGCATGTACCCATTAGAATGTCTTTAATAGAAAGACTGACCATCAAAGAGTGTTTATGAGGCTATAGAGGAACTGGATCGGAACTTGCATACACTGCTGATAAAAATGTAAAACAGCACAACAATTTTGGAGAAAACATGTGGAAATCTTCTTTAAAAATTAAACATACAACCACCATATGACCAAGCCATTCCACTCCTGTGTATTTAGGGGGAAGGATAATGTATATCCATAGAAAGACTTGTATTCAAATGTTCACTGCAACTTTTCTGTAATAGTCAAAAATGGAATAGAACCCAACACCATCAACAAGTTACTAGATAAACATATTGTAATATAACTTTACTGCTGTAGACTATTTAACAATAAATGGAATACATTATTGATGAATGACACATGAATGAATCTTAAAATAATTATGTGGGGTAAAACAGGTCAGGAAGGAAAAGAGCATACACCGTATGATTCCATTTATATAAAATTATAAAATATACAAACTAATCCAGAGTGACAGAAAACAAGGTGGGCAGGAGAGAGAGATTATAAAAGGATATAACGAAACTTTTCAGAGCAATGGAGGTAGTCATTATCTTGATTGTGCTGATGGTTTCATGGTGTATATACATGTCACAAATTTTTAAACCATTCACTTTAAATATGTGCAGTTTATTATATGCCAATTATATATGAATAAAATGAGTAAAAGTATATATGATAAAAGAAGTATAGTACAGTTTGTGTAAAATATATATACATATGTGCATGTAAGTATAGAAACATTTAAAAATCATGAAAGCTAGGTCTATGAAGTTAGTGATTGTACTAGGTGGAATTCTGGATAATTTTTACCATTTTCCTCATATACTTTATGTATAAATCATTTTTACAGTAAGCACATACTATTTGTATAATCACAATATATCAATTTGCATTGGGAATAAAAGAGAGTTTTGAGTGATGAAATCTTAAACTATCAAATAATAACTACACTTTACTCACATCTATTAATGGGGCAGACATTAATTATATATTTAATGTAATTGAATCTGACCTTTAAAATCACTTGATGAAGTGAAATTATTAACTCCACTTTTCTAGTGAAAAAGCTAAGCAAATTGCCTAACATAACAAATTTGGTACATATTGGATCTAGAATATAAACACACACTTGAATGATTTCGAAGGCTTATGCTGTTTTTATTATTTATTATTTTATTCCTTTATGAAAGTCACTACCATATAATAACAATTAACAATAACATTGCTATTCTCAATAACAAGCATTGTGTGACACTTTTCCAATGCTTAAATGTGTTAACTCATCTAATCCTTTCAACAACCCTCTGATAAATGCCAAAGTTATTCACATTGTATAGATAAGGAAACCGACACAAAGAGGTCTTTTCCACAAATCCTCAACTACTAAAACATGAAGCAATATTGTGAACAGCAGAGGCATCCATCTTGTTAGGTTTGAGAGAGGTGGTGAAGATTTTAGGGCAGGGACTATCATAATTCAAACTATGCATTGGGAGTATAAATCTTAGGTTGACAGCAGACAGGACAGAGTGAAGAAAGAAGTTGAGACTTTATTATCATGGACACCTTAAGCACTTGCCTTTTACCATGCTCACAACTTGTGAGGAATTCCATTTACTTCCTATTGCTTGAGGTTCAGTGGTGGCACGATTGACATCACTCTAATAGAAGCCACTTATTCGTTGGTGCTCGATTTAGAGATACTTTGATGCAGAAAACAGACAGCAAAGCCTACAGTCCCCTCAGAGGAAGACTTGAGGCCTTACGATTGCTGGTCTCAAGGAAGAGCTGGCTTCTGGGATAAGCAGAAAAAGACACACTGCACTCCTCCTCTCTGGCTTGGCTGGGAGCATTTATTCCTTAATCGCTCCACACAGTGATGTGTTGATGAAGAAGAACGAGTGGGTGAGCTTCTTGCCTGAGTCAACTGCAGTGAGACAGGGGTTTGGCATTTACAGAACCATATACTTCACTTCATCTCTAAAATCTTAAGGTGAGTGTTCTTTTTCTCATGTCGGCAATGAAGAAACAAACTCCAAAATGGCAATGTCCATGGTGACATTCGATATGTCCCAAAATCAGGATTTGAAGCTAGTTGTTCTGATTTAGAGTTCACAAATCATTCCTCTATCACATACACATAAGATAAAGAATAACAAATCCATCTTATGAAGTAAAGGGTCTAACTATAGCCTTTGTTCCATCTGTTTTAAAGATATGTATCAGGTGTTTTTTTTTTTTTTAAGTTCCTACCTACTTTCCATTTTTTCTGATTGGAATTAAATGTAGTTCAAGAATAATTTCCATTTGCCTGCATGTGAGAAAATGGTGAATTAATTTTTTACAGCTTTAAGAGTGTATGGAGAGCAATAGGCATTCTGGGCAGAGAGAACACGCACAAAGGTTTTGGCTCCCTCTGTTTATGAGGCTGCAGGGAGTCCATTGGACCATGCTGTGATCTGGATGCAAATACTGGACCATTCTTGTGTGACAGGGATTTTTCTGAACACAGAGTTTGCAGCAGCAAGTAAGATAGATGTAGTCTGTACCACGGAACTTAAGCTCTAATGAGGGCTTCAGAAAATAAATAATTTCAGAACATGACAAGTTTAATTAAAAAAAAAAAAAAGCATAGAAGGACAGAGTGTAACCAGGGTGAATGTTTTCAAGTGTTCGGTCAATGGGTACTGTAAGAATCAATGCCGGGGGTAGCTGAACAGCGATGAAGCCAAGAACTTGAGACACGCAAGGCATTGTCCCTGTTTCCAGGACAGCTGGATGTGTTTGGGCCAAATAATTTTGTTCTGATTCATTTGAAGATTTACTGGTCTATAAATACAAGCCCACGGTGTGACAACAGGATGTTCCTAACTGCATCAGTACCAGAAAGCATGAATTAGTACAATGATCCAGTAACTTCTTGTACCTTCTCAGTCATTCAAATCTCGATCTCTTAAACAGTTACCACTTGGGCAGATCCAGTTTTCTGGCTTTAAACACCATCGACACAATGATGATTACACATTTTATCTTCAACTACACCTCTCCACTCAGCGTACTCATAGACATCTCAAATTTATTACAACCAAAATTGAGATGCTGATATTATTCTGTTTCCCTAAATCTGTTCTTGTTGGTCTTCCTTCTAAGTAAATGTAAACTCCACGATTTTGGTAACTCAGGCAAAAACCAACTGGACCTCATCTTGACTTCTTACTTTCTCTTACATCCTATATCCAACCCATTAATCGGTATTTCCAGTTAACTATAAAAATATAAATCAGGATCTGACATCTTCACCTTCTCACCAGCTCTACTGCTACCCTTTGGCCATAACCTGTGCAGATCACTGCTATAGCCCCACCTCATCTTAATGCATCCCACTCTGCCCCTACTGTAGGTTTTTCTTAACACAGCAGCCAGAATGCCCCTGTTGACATGTGGGCTGGCGCTTATTGTAACTCTCTACTCAGAACCTCTTATGAGTTCCCAGCTCACTCTGAGTAAAGCCCAAACTCCTTGGTACACCTACAAAACCTAAGGAAAGTCTTCTTTCCCCTCTGTCCTCATTTCTTTCATAAGTTCATCTTCCACTACTTTAGGGTATTCACTAGGCTGATCCTGAGGGCTACTTAAACCCACCAGGCAGCCTTTTCATTCAGGGTTTCCTGACATGTGCTCTCCCTAGATATGCACATGGCCTGTTCCTCATTGTCCTTTGGGTCTTTGCTTGGTAATCAGCTTCTTCAAAGACCTTCCTTGACCACATATCTAAAATTTGTCTCCCTCAATGTTTCATATTCCTCTTATCTGCTTTATTGTTCCCCATTTCATTTCTAACAATCTAATGTAGTTTATGTTTTACTTACTTATTTAGCTTTCAACACATCTACCCCAATAGAATGAAAGCTCCATGAGAACTAACATATTTTTAACATATTTTTCCCTTTTGGTCACTGTTTTATGCAAAGTTCTTTAAATGGTGCCAGGTATATAACAGCTGCTTAATAAATATTTGTTAAATAAATGAATAATTGAATGAATATATGGTTATAGCTAAGGAAAATTTTAATTAAAGGGAAAATGTCATGTCTGAAAATTTATTAGTTTTTATTTGGTATTTGCTATTACAAGGGACACAATCTTTAATAAATATATATATTCATATCTATATTCATATCTATATTCATATATATTCATGTCTATACTTATATATTCATATATATTCATATATATGTTCATATATCTTCATATAAATGTTCATATATATTCATATAAATATTCATATATATATTCATATATATATTCATATATATATTCATATATATATTCATATATATTCATAGATATTCATAGATATTCATATATATTCATATATATTCATATATTCATATATGTGTATATATATATATATATATATATATACGCTTCACCTTGCATTTCCAGTATTTCATTCCCTTGGACTGAGGAGCTGGCCTCTACACAGGTCTCATACCTTACCAAGCATCTTATTATGTGTTTCCATTAATGGGAAGAATATAGCTAGGATTTTATTTTACACAAAGGTCAGACAATTCAAAGCAATAGTTGCCATACCAACTACAACTTGGCCCCTCAGCTCATATGAATTTTTGCTATTACTTATATCTGCTCTTAACTTTTATGCCTTAAAATATACAAAGGCAATTTGTCTGCCTTACTATTGCTGTGGGATTTGTCTACAATTTACGCTTCAGGGCTCACCACAGGACTATGACATAACAGAACACACAGAATTCTTCTTTCTTTGGCATTGAACTAATGCACTTCCTTTACTACTGAAGTCCATCCATAAAATAGATCATTCACTTTTTAAAGTTGCTGCTCCACATTTGACAGGGGAGAAAAAACTAAAATACTTTTACACTCCACATCTGCCTCAGTTCTCCCCAAATCCTGAGTTTTATTAAGGTGCCTTCTCCTGACATATGTGATGCTCTTTTTTATCCACTTTATGAGACTCCAGGCACAAAGCCTCAACCTTAGTCTTGCAATTCATATGGAAATTAGAGCCATACAGATGTGCCTAATCTCCATGAGATTACTTCTTGTCTAGAGCTGTTTTTTAGAAGAAATAATAGAATCAAAGTAGTTAGGATGTCACTTTTTAGGACCTCCATGGAATGAATTATCCACAGCAGCAATATTTCATAACTGATTTATTTCTGCTGTCACTATAGAAAACTAAGTTCCTAAGTACTGCTTTTGAGCCTTTGGGTATTACTATTCTATCAAATTTGTGTGTGTTATGTTTGTAAGATTATACACTAATTAGACTACAAGAGACGACAGGTAATATTCACCAAGATCTCTGGCAGTCAGACAAATAATAGGACCCCAAGAAAAATATTCTGCCATTAATCAAAACACAAATATTGAGCTCAGCAAATTGGGTCAGTAGATCTACTTGGACAAGATAAAACATGGAAATAATCATGTTTTTTTAAAAAATTAATTTTAAATTTAATTGTTTGATAAAGTATGCATTTACATAGTTCTGAAACAAGAAACTATAAAAAACAAAGTGTACATGACAAGTTTCCTTCCATTCTGGTTACCCGTCTACCCAGTTCTGCCATTCCCCAACCAAAGCCTTAGAATAGGGAATCACTGTTCTTACTTTTGTGTACATATAAACTTTCTGTGTTACTTTATGCTTGTACAAGTAACTATGGAAAGTCAATCTGATCGTTACCCTTTGAAATCAAAAGTAAACAAGATAATAAAACTCCAAACAGATTTTAAGCAGAGCTAACATTTGTTTATATTTTCCTTAGGATAATTGATTATGCTCACCAATTGCTTTCTTCCCCTAGTCTCTTTTCAAATGGATTATGATGTACCAACTTTTTCTTAAATTTCTTAGGGATTATTAAGAGCAATTTATTCCATAGCATGAAAGCTGTTTAAGATATTCTTTAATAAAAAACACATTTACTGATATTTCATTTTTCTAACAATAGAAAAATTAAGAATTATATAGAAAAGTCTATTATGTACCATGATACAGATTAGTTAATACATTAAATACAAAAATAACTTAAAAATTCAATTGCTTATTTTATTAGTTTAGGTCTTTAATAAGAAATTAACATGATTATCTTAGATTTATAATTTATAATTGGTAATGAGCAGATTTTATATATAAATATAAAATACAGTTAATTATATAAGGATTAGTTTTATCTTACTTATGTAATTATATAAATAGCAAGTTCATGGTAAATTTTAATGTCTCATATATTTTAGTTTTTGTTTTCTTTACAAAGCATTCAAATTCTAGGGCAATTGTAATACGTTCTTTTTAGCCTGATCATTTTAAGGGAAATAGGCACTTTGACATATTCCTCTCTGAGTGATAATAATTTAAAATATATACCAATGTTGTAATGCAGACTATTTTAGTAGAAGTATGATTGAATGTGAAGGGAGAAAAAATTATTTTATGTCTAGTTCTGCCATTCCTAATAGAGTGTGACTTTGAGCAAGTTGCTTGATCTTCTGTAATTTCTAAAGAGTTTGGCCTGCTCCAAAACTTCAATTCTTCTCTAGGAATTAAATATGAAAGGCAAATGATGGAGAAAAGAAGAAAATCGTAACAAAGTTACTAAAACTAAAAAGAGAAAAAATGAAATGAGACAGGTAAGAAAAAATATAACTTACAAGAATAAATATTTACAGTGGGCCTTTCAGACTTAAAGTCCTGGCTTATTTCGGTATTGTTGTTGTTGTGTTGTGTTGTGTTGTGTTGTTTTAGGCTTTTAGCAGCCTAAAGCCATGGTTTCTAGTTGCTGTCTCTAGTGATAAGTGGAAAAGAGGAATGAAGGCAGGGCTTTACTGGCCCAGTCAGAAACAGAAACTAAGAACCCATGACTGTATTTTCTCCCTTGGACACCTGTGTGTTCCCTCTGTTCACCTACAAAAACAAACCAGAAAATCTCCAGGTTTCCTTTTCAAGATGCTGATGGAGCAATTGGTTGCTACTGGAAGGGTAAAGCAAAGGGAAGAATATGAACATTTATTGCATATATATTACCTCCTGAGCACTGTGCTGGGTTCTTCACACCTGTTAGCTCATTTCAGCATGGAGACATAGTGCTAGCTATGAAATTATTACAGTCAGGAAAAGGCTGGGTGGCAGTTCTTTTTCCACCAGTTCAGTTATTACTGCATTCGTTAAATTTGTGCTAACTTGACTGGGCCATTGGATGCCAACATATTTGGTCAAACATTATTATGGGTGTGTTTTTTGAATGAGATTAACATTTAAATTGATAAACCCAGTAAAGCAGACTACCCTCCCCAGTATGCATGGGCCTTATCCATTCAGTAAAAGCTTGAGTAAAACAAGAAGACTGACCTTCGTCCTAGTAAGGGGGAAAGCTCTTCCTGCCTAACTGCCTTCAATTTTTTTTTTCCTTCACATTCAAATGGAATCATAGGCTCTTCCTGGGTCTCAAGCTTACCAGGCTTCATACTGGAACCACATTGCTGGCTCTCCTGTTTCTTAGGTCTTCTGATTTGGACTAGAACTAAACCATCCACTCTCTCTGGTATCCAGTTTACAGATTCACTCTGCGGATCTTTAGCTTTGCCAACCTCCATAATATCACATGAGCCATTTTTTAAATTATATATATTATAATAAATAATTAATATATAATTTAATATATTATGTATTATATATTATATATAGAATTATTTCTATATATTATATATATTATATATATATATATATATATATATAGAGAGAGAGAGAGAGAGAGACAAATCATATTGATTTTGTTTCTCTGGATAACCCTGACTAATATAATTACCATGATTATGTTGCCAATAATAACAACTTGGTGTGATGGATAAAATGTTAGTGTTCTCTCCAAAACGTATATGTTGAAGCCCTAACCTCCAATATGAAGGTATTTGGATATATGGTTTGGGGGAAGTAATTAGGATTAGATGATGTCATAAAGCTAGGACCCTCATGATGAGATTAGTACCCTTATAAGAAGACACATCAGAGCATGTGCACACACACGTTCCCTCTCTTTTTCTCTCTCTCCCCCGCCACATTGCCCAGGCACACAAAAAAGTCATGTGAGCACACAGCAAGAAGACAGCCATTTACAACAAAGGGGAGAGCCCGGCTATGAACTGATGATGCTGACATTCTGATTTCAGAATTCCAGCTTCTAGACTGTGAGAAAGGCACTTCTGTTGTTTAAACAAACCTGTCTATGGTATTTTATTTCGACAGCCTGAGCCAACTAATACACTTGGATTTGTATAGTGCTCTTTATTTTTAAATATATTCATAATTACACATAAGTCTCTTGAAAATTCTGTGAAATAGATATTTTACTTCACTCTAGCAATTACAAAACTGAGACATAGAATATCTGGCCATATAGAAACTGAGCTAATGGTCAGGCAATGTAATACCATATCAATGTTTAAAATGGAGTTCACACAAATAATATTTTGAAGAAAATACCTTAGTATTCTGGATTGTACTTTCCTTATATCCACTTAGTCTAAGTGTCAATCAAAATAAGCCAAAATTCCATTTATCTTTAGCAGAAGCATAATCTTTCCCACCTTCCTGATTGTATATATCTGATGTTATTAATGATAAGCAACGCTCCATATTCTCTTATCTGTTAGGCTAACAGTTACACAGGGCAAGTTCCAGTCTTTGTAAGTATCTGAGATGCTGATCACATAATGAATTTCCAGATTATTTGTTATATACAGAAAAAGCTCATTAACTATAAGAGAGTATGGTAAATCCCAGGAGTCTCCCCTAGTATCTAGTAAAACAAAAGAGCAAGATAGCGCAATATGTTCTCTATTCAAAATCTGAGTGATTAATAAAGAGAGAAATGTGTGTTTGTGACATTAAAGATGCAATTTCCTAATCCTGTAAGTTACTTTATTGTTCAATTTAATAGTCTATAGATAATATAATGCCATGGCTTTTAATGGATACAACTGACTTTAAATTGTCACACTTTTAAAAAGTTGTAATTTTAATTTTGTCTTAAGAAAAAAATGACTTCAACATAAAATTTGGCAAAGATCAGAAAAACACAAAACAGAAATTAACAACCTTCATAATTTCAAACTACAGATAACTACTATTAACATTTTTGGTGCAATATTTCCATTTTATTTATATATTTATTATATATGTTACACACACACACACACACACACACATGCACAAACAGGTTGCATATAAACCATCATCCCAGTTATCTCCATCCCTCTTCCAGCTTGTATAAAAAGACAGGAGTGGAAAGAAAGGGAGTAGACTCATCAAGAGTACAGCATTCCTGTACTACACATGTACAGACATTTTTTTCTTGTCATTACTTCCTAAACAATACAGCATAACAATGTGAGCACTAGTATTTTTATTTTTATTTCAATAGTTTTGGGGAACAGGTGGTGTTTGGTTGCACGGATAAGTTCTTTAGTGGTGTACCTATTTCCCAAGGAGTGTACACTGTACCCAATATGGAGTCTTTTATCCCTCACCACTCTCTCATCCTTCCCACCGAGTCCCCACAGTCCATTGTATCACAAGCTTTTGTGTCCTCATTAGCTTATCTCCCACTTTTAAGTGAGAACATACTATGTTTGGTTTTCCATTTCTGAGTTACTTCACCTAAAATAATGATCTACGACTCCATCCAGGCTGTTGTGAATGCCATTATTTCATTCCTTTTTATGGCTGAGTAATATTTCATGGTATATATATATATACCGCATTTTTTTATCCACTTGTTGGTTGATGGGCATTTAACCTGGTTCCATATTTTTGCAATTGCGAATTTTGCTGCTTATACACATGCGTGTGCATATGTCTTTTTCATACAATGATTTCTTTTCCTCTGGGTAGATACGCAGTAGTGGGATTGCTGGATCAAATGGTAGTTCTACTTTTGGTTCTTTAAGGAACCTCCCATAGACATCCAAATCCACTGATGCTCAAGTCCCTTATATAAAATGGTGTAGCATTCGCATATAACCTATGCATATCCTCCCATATACTTTAAATCATCTCTAGATTATTTATAATACCTAGTACAATGTAAATGCTATTTACCCTATACTGTGCGTCCTCCTATAGACTTTAAATCATCTCTAGATTACTGATAATACCTAGTGTTTACATTGCCATAGGTATTACAAGTAATCTAGAGATGATTTAAAGTATCTGGGAGGATATGGATAGGTTATATGCAAACACTACACCATTTATGTAAGGGACTTGAGCATCAGTGTATTTTGGTATTTGTGGGAGCTTCCTGGAACCAATTCCCCAAGGACACCAAGAGACAAATGTATTTCCCTGGAGCCTGTTTTTTCATGTAGCATGAAAAAATACCCCATTTTTCTGGCCACCATAGAAGTACTATTTCTCCACTTCTCAATTTTAGTATGAAATATCCTATAAAGGCCTTTGTGTGGCTTTGTATAGGTCAAGTGTCTGCCTCAGAACCAATCAAATATGTCCAGAAGTGGTGTGAGTGGATGCAGGAGTAGTCCAGAGAGAGACAGAGATGGAGATACAGAAAGAGAGAGAGAGATGGAAGGAAGGAGGAGGCTCTAAGAATAGAGTGACATAAATGTGCAATACATTCTTGCTTGCAGGTTCTTGCTCATGAGTAATTTCTCCACAGCATTTGTCTTTATCTGACCTTTTATGCAGCTAACCATAGCATCCTCTGAAATTGCTAATTCATTTACTCATAGTTTGAACCCGATGTCCTTTCTAGAGGCTATTTAGAAGTGATAATACGGCATTAGAAACTATAAGTGACAAACCAAAGTCCCATAGTCTAGCAGAAAGAGAAATGGATCAAGTCTAAATATTGATAATCATTTATTACTTTTTATATTTTATCAATAGTCATTAACATACAATAAAATTAAAGAAAACTATATAGGTTTGAGTTTATTGACATAGTCAACTGTCTTCACTGATGTTAAAAAATGTAATCACAATGCAATTGTTATAACACATTGTTCATATTGTCTCCTTATGTTCAAGTTTCAATCAAAGATACTACTTGTTAATTTTGCTTTACCTATGCTTCTAAAAAGTTCTTTAATTTCTGAAATCCTGGGGATGAAAAGCTATAGGATACAAAGTAAACATTTGTTGAAATGTCTTCATTAAAGTTAAATTAAACAGAAGAAAGTGTTGATTGCATGCAAGGAAAATCTAAATGAGCTAAGTCTATGAGACTGCGAAATAGACTCCCTAGGGGCAGCCTCTCGATGGTGTCTTTCACAATTACCCAAGCATGATTCTTTCAGTCAGAGACTGTAGTTTTGGATTTTTCCCCAACATATTTATTAAAATAGAGTATGTAAATAAAAAATACATTTTCCAAACCTATAAGGCATTATGATTCTGAGTTTCCATTCTAATATATTTCCTAATCCATGATGTAAAAATATCTTTGTAACTTGGCTATGTGTCACCTCTCGTGTAGCTCCTGCCATGCTAAGCATGTATGCCTAGAAGCAGGACCTGGCTAGAAAATTCTCCCAAAGCAAATGTCCACTGTCTTAAAATTAGACAATGTTCAGAATTCCAGACAAATTACATCACCTTTCTACAGCTCCTTAGAAGGTAAATTTGTTTTCTGTCTTTCCCCAGGAGTAGATTCCTATGAACTTTCTTATTCTTTTAGCAACTGCTTATAGAATCCTTGATCACTGGATTTTCCTCTGACCACAGTTTCTCACAATTTTCTGAACACTTAGAACTTTTTCCAGATTACAAATATAGATTAAGAGTCTACCGACTCTTAATTTTTTGTCTTAGACTATTCAGACTTTTGGGTCCTATGTTTCTCTGTCATTAGGTAATTGAATACAGCTTATTCACTATCTGTCCTTCACCACAAAACCTCTGACTCTTTTGTTAATTTCTTGTCTAATTTACTTGTATTTGCTGTAATATTTCACTTACCTTGATTCCTGGGTTCACATTTGTAGGTTTTTTCATGTTCACCCCCATGATCTCTACCTTGTTATACTCTTTGTTCTAGAATTACATTAATCACATCTTCATGTAGATTATATAATGGGTTGACTGAAAATAAATACATAAGGTAGATAGATAAAGTAATAACTTTTCTTTGATTGATAATTTATGTGTCTCTGCTTTTGACCTGGTACTGGTACATACTTCATATTACATGACATGAAGAAACTGTAAGAGGCCCTGAGACTAGGAATACTGCTTTGACAGATTTGCTTTGTAGGAATGAAGAGAACTGTTAACAGAAAGCTGGTGACCACAGAAAAAAACCAACAATAATTTCCCTTGGTAGTCTCTGATGAATTTTCTGAAAAAATGTAAAAATAGATGACCAAATATTAGCATCTGTAAATACTTTAGGCTATGGGCTACAGAAAGTGCATTAAACAGAGATATATTTAAGCTGAGCCAAAGGGGAAACTCTAGCAGAGAGTAGAAAATGAGAGTTTCCAAATTTGCACCTAGAAGGTTGTTTTAATATTGCCCTTCTAGACATAAAAAGAATTAAGAAGAGTTTCTATTCAAGAGAAACTCTTTATAGAATTTTGATTTCTGGGAAGCACACCGTCACATTATCTCATACCTGAGTTAAACCCTAAAATATATAAGCAACTAAATTCAAATAATGTGAATAAAGTTCTAGTTATGCAACAACATAAAGCTACCTTTGTCACTAAGATAGCACAATGCCAAAATTTCTGGTTCTACATTTAAAACGAATATATATATATATATATATATATATATATATATATATCCTGTCCAGCAAACTTTTTTGCCACTGTAATGAGAGTTTAGGCATTACATTTAGGTTTTGATCCATTTTGAGTTAATTTTTGTATACGATGCCAGGCATAGATTGAAGTTTATTTTTAAGGACCATTTGTTTAAAACATTATCCCTTTCCTGTAAATAGCTTGTGTGCTTTTTAAAAATATCAGTCAAATGCATGCAAGTGAGTCAATTTCTGGAATCTCTATTCCATTGATCTCCATGCCTATCCTTTCACAAGCTCACCTGGTCTTCATTAACGTAGCTGCATGTTTAGTTTTGAAATTGGGTACTATAAGTCATCTGACTTGGTTGTTTTTTATTTTTTCTTAAACTGAATTGGCTAATCTAAATTATTTGCCTTTCCACATGAATATTAGCATTCAGCCATAAAAAAGAATGAAATCCTCCCATCTGCAACAACATGAATGGAACTGGAGGTCATTATGTTAAGTAAAATGAGCCAGGGACAGAAAGACAAACTTCACATGTTCTCACTTATTTCTGGCAGCTAAAAATTAAAACAATTAAATTGAACTCATGGAGAAAGAAAGTAGAACAAGGCTGGAAATAGGCTGTAAGGGTAGCTGGGGAGGAGGGGGTGATATGGTTTGGCTTTGTCCCCACCCAAATCTTATCTTGAATTGTAGTTCCCGTAATCCCCATGTGTCATGAGAGGGACCCAGTAATTGAATCATGGGGGTAGTTTTCCCCATGCTATTTTTGTGATAGTGAGTATGTTCTCACAAGGTCTGATGGTTTTATAAGGGGCTTCCACCTTCACTAGGCTCTCATTCTTCTCCTTCCCAGCACCATGTGAAGAAGGACATGTTTGCTTCCCCTTCTACCATTATTGTAAGTTTTCTGAGGCCTCCCCAGACCTGCAGAATTGTGAGTCAGTTAAACCTTTTCTCTTTATAACTACTTTACAATAAGATCTACCCTCAGCTACTCAGGAGGCTGAGGCAGGAGAATTGCGTGAACCTGGGAGGCGGAGCTTGCAGTGAGCCAAGATCACGCCACTGCACTCCAGCCTGGGCAACAGAGCGAGACTCTGTCTCAAAAAAAAAAAAAGTCTTAAAATATACAACACACTATTGTTATCGATAGGCACTATGCCTTATAGTAGCTCTCTAGGACTTATCCATTTTGTATAACTGAAACTTTATACCATTTGACTAATACCTCCCCATTTCTGCCTCCTTTTAGATCCTGGCAATCATGATTCTATTTTCTTTTTCAATGAGTTTGACTATTTTAGACTCATCATCTGAGTGGTATCATGTAGTATTTGTCTTTCTGTGTATAGCTTATTTTATTTAGCACAGTGTCCTCCAGGTTCATCCATGTTTTTCCAAAGGCAAGATTCCCTTTTTTTTTAAGGCTGAATAATATGTCATTGCACATATACACTACATTTTCTTATCTATTTATTTGTCAGTGATCATTTAAGTTGCATCCATGTTTTGCCTATTGTGAATAAGCCTACAATGAACATGGGAATGCAGATATTTCTTTGAGCTTATTCTTTCAATTTCTTTGGATATATAAACCCAGAGGTAGGATTGCTGTATCAAACAATAGTTTTAGTTTTAGTTTTTTGAGGAATCTCCATACTATTATATTTTCTGAAGAGACTACATCAATTTGTGTAACCACTAACCATGTACAAAGATTCCCTTTTCTTTACGTTCTAACCAGTTTTTATCTTTTGTTATTATAGCCAACAGATGTGAAGGGATACATCATAAAGATTGTTATTTGCATTTCCATAATGATTAGTGATGTTGAGCACCTTTTTCATATACCTGTTGGCCATGCCTTCTTTTAAGCAATGTCTATTTAGATTATTTGCCCATTGTTAAAGTCATGCTATTTTTCCTTGCTATTTAGTGATAGAAGCTTCTTATATATTTTAGATATTAACTCATAATTAGATACATAGTTTGCAAACATTTTCTCCCACTCTGCAGGTTGCCTTTTCATTTTGTTGACTGTACCCTTCACTATGCAGAAGTTTTTTAGTTTTTCAAAATGCCAATTGTTTATTTTTGCTTCTGTTGCCTGTGCTCTTAGTATCATAACCAAGAATCATTGCCATTCCAATGTTTAGAAACTATTTCACTATGATTTGAATTAGATTTCATTGAACCTGTAGACTGCTTTGGATGACATAGATATTTTCACAATATTAATTCTTCCAGTCCATAAATATATCTTTCCATTTATTTATTTATTTGTGTCTGCTTTAATTTTGTTTACCACTGTTTTATAGTTTTTAGCGTATCTCTAACAATTTCATTCTTTTTTTTTTGACACAGGGTCTCACTCTGTCACCCAGGCTGTAGTGCAGTGATACAATCAATCACAGCTTACTGCAGCCTCGACATCTCCGGGCTCAGGTGATCCTCCCTCCTTGTCCTCTCAAGTAGCTGGGACTACAGGTGTGTACCACCACACCCAGCCAGTTTTTATAGTTTTTCTAGAGACAGGGCTTCATCGTATTCCCAGACTGGTCTCAAACTCTTGGGCTCAAGCAATTCACCCACCCTCACCCTCCCTATGTGCTGGGAGTACAGGCATGAGCCACCATACCAAGAAAGCATTTCATTTTTGGGGGGTGCTTATATGGGATTACTTTATTAATTTGCTTTTCTTATAATTTGTTATTGCCATCAGCCTTTGCAACTGATTTTTGTATGTTAATTTTGTATCTTGTAATTTTAGTGAATTTCTTTTATAGTTCTTTTTTTTGGCAGAGTCTTTAGAGTTTTCTACATATAAAATCATGTTATCTGCAAGCAGAGAACATTTTTCTTCCTTCTTTCTGATTTGGATAGTTTTTATTTCTTTATCTTGCCTAATTGTTGTGGTAGTACCTCCAGTACTATATTGAATTGAAATGGCTAGAGTGGGCACCTTTGGCCTTGTTCTAGATCTTAGGGGGAAAGCTTTCAGTTTTTAACCTTTGCATATAATGTTACATGTGGAATTTTCACATATGGCCTTTATTGTGTTTAGATAACCTCTTTTCATATCTAATTCATCAAGGGTATTTATCATGAAAGAATGTTGAATTTTTTCAAATGCTACTTTTGCCTTTATTCAAATAATTACATGATTTATAGTCTTCTGTTAATCTGGTGTATCATGTGGATTGATTTGAATATATTGAACCATCAGTCTCATGAATAAATAACACTTTTCTTGTCATATGATTCTTTTAATGTGCTTTTGAATTTGGTTTGTGAGTATTTTTGTTGAGAAATTTTGCATCCATGTTCATTAGTGATATTGGTCTATAGGTTTTCCTTTTACATTTTTTTATATTTTATTTTTTTTTATTTCTGTGATGGTTAATACTGACTGTCAACTTGATTGGATTGAAGGATACAAAGTATTGATCCTGGGTGTGTCTGTGAGGATGTTGCCAAAAGAGATTAACATTTGAGTCAGTGGGCTGGGGAAGACAGATCCCCAGATCCATCTGATTAGATTGTGGGCACAATCTAATTAGCTTCCAGCATATATAAAGCAGGCAGAAACACGTGAAAAAGAGAGACAGGCCTAGTCTCCCAGTCTACATCTTTCTCCCATGCTGGATGCTTCCTGCCCTCAAACATCAGACTCCAAATTCTTTAGTTTTGGGACTCAGACTGGCTCTCCTTTATCCTCAGCTTGCAGATGGCCTATTGTAGGACCCTGTGATTGTGTAAGTTAATAATAAACTCCCATATAAATATATATACACATATATATGTATATCTCCTATGAGTTCTGTCCCTCTAAGAGAACCCTAATACAGATTTTCTTACCAGAAGTGGTTCTAGAGGAACAGAATATAAAGGATGGAGTTCTTTTGTTGGTTTGGGGGTTTCTGGAGGTGGCTGCTTAATATGATTAGACCCCAAAACGCTAAGGACTCTACTTCTAATAGTATGGAGAACACTGATAGTCCTTGGCATAAACTGTTTAGAGAGTCACGCAAAATAAATGCATTTGACACTCCCAATTCACTGCTTGTGAGAAGTAAGGAGTTCAGTGACTCTATACGTAATGTCTTTGACCATACATGGAAAACCAAGGAACATAATGAAGCTGGTTGGTTGCTCCTAAGTTCAGTGGACAAAGTGATGAAAGAAAATAATGAACTCAGGGATTCTGTCTCCCAGCTTCAGAAGCAGATACTGAGTCTCAAATATGCTAAGATTGCCCTGAGTGAGAGTCTTATCTCCTGTAGAGAAAGAGCTGAAATTGTGAAAAAACAGACACAAGCTCTTATCATGTGAGTGGCTGACCTGCAATGAAAGGTGCATGGACAGCCTTGCCAGGTGTCTACTGTTAAAATGAAAGCATTGATTGGAAAAGAATGGGATCCTGCAACTTGGAATGGGGACATGTGGGAAGGACTCTGATGAAGCTGGGGACACGGAGTTTGTAAACTCTGATGAACCTTTTTCGCCAGAAGGTACAGCTTCCCCATCCCTCCCAAACCCATGCTGCCATCAGCCTTTCCACCTTCGTCTGAGGAGATAAACCCTGCACTGCCTAAGGCAACAGTGATGGCCTCCCCTGAGGCAGTTGCCAGGCAAGATAATGTTGATTCTCCTCAGAAGCCACCCCTAAAACCTCTGTTTGCTTCTAGATCTGTAACTAAAGTCCTGGCAGGCCCCTAGAGGTAAGGTTGAGAGTGTGGCCCATGAGGAGTGTGCTACACTCAAATAATTGAGTTCTCTAATTTATACAAACAGCAACCTGGAGAACAGGCATGGGAATAAATGTTAAGGGTATGGGATAATGGTGGAAGAAACACAGAGTTAGATGAGGCTGAATTTATTGATTTGGGCACACTAAGTAGGGACTCTGCATTTAATGTTGCAGCTTAGGGAGTTAAAATGGTTCTAATAGTTTATTTGCTTTGTTAGATGAAATATGGATTAAAAGATGGCCCACTGTGAGTGAGCCGGAAATGCCTGATCTCCCTTGGTTTAATGTAGAGGAAGGGATCAAAAGGCTTAGGGAGATTGGGATGGTGGAGTGGATTAGTCACTTTAGACCTACTCATCCCAGCTGGGAGGGTCCAGAAGATATACCGTTGACCGATGTCTTGTGAAATAGATTTTTGAGGGCAGCACCTGAATCTTTGAAGAGCCCTGTAATTGCTCTTCTCTGTATGTCAGATCTAATAAAGGGAACCACAGTCACTCAACTACAAAACTTAAATACAACCGGAATAATTGGATCCCAAGAGGACAGGACCAAGTATTGGCACTCGACCATCAAAGGCAAGGTGGGCATAGCTACCGTAATAGACAGCAGAGGCAAAGCAGCAATCAGAATAGTATGACTTGTGTAGAGCTTTGGCATTGGCTAACTAATCACGGTGTTCCTAGAAGTGAAATTGATAGGAATCCTACTGCATTCCTACTTAATTTAAACAAACAGAAATCTTCTAGGTCAAATGGACAAAAGACTAATTAGAATTATAAAAACAGAATCATGGCCCCTCAATCAATTTTCAGACCTGGGCCAGTTTACAGACTCAGAACCCCTTGAATGAAGGGGAGGCTGGGTCCCCTTGAGGAAGGACCTCACTGCATTACCGACAATTTATGCAGTGAATCCTTCCCCAGGGAGACCCCTGGACTTTTATCATGGTAACTGTGCAACGAGGAAAGGGAAATGGTCAGACATTTGGGGACTACTGGACACTGGCTCTGAGCTGACATTGATTCCAGGGGACCCAAAATGTTATTGCGGTCCTCCAGTTAAAGTAAGGGCTTATGGAGGTCAGGTAATTAATGGGGTTTTGGATCAGGTCCAACTTACAGTGGGTCCAATTGGTCCTCAAACTCATCCTGTGGTCATTTCTGAGTGCCAGAATGTATAATTGGCATAGACATACTTAGCAACTGGTAGAACCCCCATATTGGCTCCCTGACTGGTAGGGGGAAGGCTATTAAGGTGGGAAAGGCCAAATGGAAGCCACTAGTGCTGCCTCTACCTAGAAAAATAGTAAATCAAAATCTATATTGCATCCCTGGAGGGATTGCAGAGATTAGTGCCACCATCAAGGACTTGAAAGACTCCATGGTGGTGATTCCCACCACATCTGTGTTCAATTATTCCATTTGACCTGTGCAAAAAACAGATGGATCTTGGGGAATGATGATGGATTATCACAAGCTTAACCAAGTGGAGACTCCAATTGTAGCTGCTGTACAGATGTGATTTTATTGCTTGAGAAAATTAACACACCTCCTGGTACCTGGTATGCAGCCATTGACATGGAAATGCCTTTTTCTACTTTGTCTGTAAGGCCCACCAGTAGCAATTTGCCTTCAGCTGGCAAGGCCAGCAATATGCCTTTACTGTCCTACCTCAGCGATGTATCAACTCTCTGCCTTTGTGTCATAATCTTATTCAGAGATAATTTGATTGTTTTTCACTTCCATAAGATATCATGCTGGTCCATTACATTGATGACATTATGCTGACTGGATCCAGTGAGCAAGAAGTAGCAAACACACTGGACTTACTGGTGAGACATTTGCATGCCAGAGGATGGGAAATAAATCTGACTAAAATTCAGGGAACTTCTACCTCAGTAAAATTTCTAGGGGTCCAGTGGTGTGGGACCTGTTGAGATATTCCTTCTAAGGTAAAGGATAAGTTGCTGCATTTGGCCCCTCCTACAACCAATAAAGAGGCACAACAACTAGTGGGCCTATTTGGATTTTGGAGGCAACACATTCCTCATTTGGGTGTGTTACTCCAGCTCATTTATCAACTGCCAGTTTTGAGTGGGGCCCAGAACAGGAGAAGGCTCTGCAACAGGTCCAGGCTGCTGTGCAAGCTGCTCTGTCACTTGGGCCATATGACCCAGCAGATCCAATGGTGCTTGAGGTGTCAGGGGCAGATAGGGATGTTATCTGGAGCCTTTGGCAGGCTCCCAAAGGTGAATCGCAGCAGAGGTCTCTAGGATTTTGGAGCAAGGCCCAGCCATCTTCTGCAGATAACTACTCTCCCTTTGAGAAACAGCTCTTGGCCTGTTACTGGGCTTTGGTAGAAACTGAACCTTCAACTGTGGGTCATCAAGTCACCATGTGACCTGAACTGCCTGTCATGAACTGGGTGCTTTTTGACCCATCTAGCCATAAAATGGGTCATGCACGGCAGTATTTCATCATCAAATGGAAGTGACATATATGTGATCGGGCTTGACCGGGTCCTGAAGGCACAAGTAAGTTACATGAAAAAGTGGCTCAAATGCCCATGGTCTCCACTCCTGCAACCCTGCCTTCTCTCTCCTAGCCTGCACAATGGCCTCATTGGGAGTTCCCTATGATCAGTTGACAGAGGAAGAGAAGACTAGGTCCTGATTTATAGATGGTTCTTCACGATATGCAGGCACCACTGAAAGTGGACAGCTGCAGCACTACAGCCCCTTTCAAGGACATCCCTAAAGAACAGCGGTAAAAGGGAATCTTCCCAGTAGGAACAACTTTGAGCAGAGCATCTTGTTGTGCACTTTGCGTGGAAAAAGAAATGGCCAGATGTGCGATTATATACTGATTCATGGGTTGTAGCCAATGGTTCAGCTTGATTTTAATAATCGAGTGGATAAAATGAACTGTTCTCTGGACACCACTTAGCATCTTTCTCCAGCCTTCTCTGTCATCACCCAATGAGCCCATGAAAATGTGGCCATGGTGGCAGGGATGGAGGTTACACATGGGCTCAGCAACATGGACTTCCACTCAACAAGGCTGACCTGGCTATGGCCACTGCTGAGTGCCCAATTTGCCAGCAGCGGAGACCAACACTGAGCCCTCAATATGGCACAATTCCTTGGGGTGATCAGCCAGCTACCTGGTGGCAAGTTGATTATATTGGACTTCTTCCATCAGGGAAAAGGCAGAGATTTGTCCTCACTGGAAGAGACACTTACTTATGGGTTTACCTATCCTGCACACAATGCTTCTGCCAAGACTACCATCCATGGATGCACAGAATGCCTTATCCACCCTCGTGTTATTCCACACAGCATTGCCTCTGAACAAGACACTCACTTTACAGCTAAAGAAGTGCGGCAATGGGCTCACGGTAATGGAATTCTTACCATGTTCCCCATCATCCTGAAATAGCTGGATTGATAGAATGGTGGAATGGCCTTTTGAAATCACAAGTACAATGCCATCTAGGTCACAATACTTTGCAGGGCTGGGCAAAGTTCTCCAGAAGGCCATGTATGCTGTGAACCAGTATCCAATATATGGTACTGTTTCTCCCATAGCCAGGATTCATGGGTCCAGGAATCAAGGGGTAGAAGTGGAAGTGGCGCCACTCACCATCACCCCTAGTGATCCACTAGCAAAATGTTTCCTGTTCCCAAGACATTACGTGCTGCTGGCCTAGAGGTCTTAGTTCCAGAGGGAGGAATGCTGCCACCAGGAGAAACAACAACGATTCCATTAAACTGGGTGTTAAGATTGCCATCTGAACACTTTGGGCTTCTCCTACCTTAAGTCAACAGGCTAAGAAGGGAGTTACAGTGTTGACTGGGATGATTGACCCAGACAATCAAGATAAAATCAGTTTACTATTACACAACGGAGGTAAGGAAGAGTATGCATGGAATACAGGAGACCCATTAGGGCATCCCTTAGTATTACCATGCCCTGTGATTAAGGTCAATGGGAAACTACAACAGCCCAATCCAGGTAGGACTACAAATGACCCAGACCCTTCAGGAATGAAGGTTTTGGTCACTCCACCAGGAAAAACAAACAAACAAACAAACAAAAAAAGAAACATGACCTGCTGAGGTGCTTGCTGAAGCCAAAGGAAATAGAGAATGGGTAGTAGAAGGTAGTCATCAATACCAACTATGACCACATGACCAGCTGCAGAAATAAGGACTGTAATTGTCATGAGTATTTCTTCCTTCTTCTGTTAAAAACATGTCTGGGAATGTATACACTTGCACTAAGAAAATGTCTTCATTTTCTTTCCTTTCTTCTTTATCATGTGATATAAGATTTATTGAGTTCATATCAGCATGTAAGTATTGTTAACTTTATGTAAGAGTATTTGGGTTGGGGATTGGTGCATTTCTGGTTGTATAAAGGATAGTTGTATTATGTTAGGCATAATTATGACATTGTCTTTATTTGAAGATTATGTATGATCTCAGGAGACGTGTATGGGCTCAGGTTGACAAGGGGTGGACTTGTGATGGTTAATACTCAGTGTCAACTTGACTGGATTGAAGGACACAAAGTATTGATCATGGATGTGTCTGTGAGGGTGTTGCCAAAAGAGATTAACATTTAAGGAAGGGGGCTGGTGAAGGTAGATCTACCCTTAATCTCGTGGACACAATCTAATCAGCTACCAGCAAATAGAAAGCAGGCAGAAAATTGGGAAAAGGAGAGACAGGCCTAGACTCCAGTCTACATCTTTCTCCCGTGCTGGATGCTTCTTGCCCTCGAACATCGGACTCCAAGTTCTTCGTGTGTGTGTGTATCTCCTATTAGTTCTGTCCCTCTAAGAGAACTCTGACTAATAGAGTGTCTTTTTCTGGTGTTAGTGTCAGGGTGATGCTGCCCTCACAAGGAGTTAAGAAATAGTCATTCTTCTGTTTTTTGGAAAAATTTGAGAAGGATTGTTATTCATTCTTCTTTAAATGATTGGTAGAACTCATCTATATAGCCATCTGGTCCTGGGCTTTTCTTTGTTGAGGGATTTCTGATTATCGATTCCATCTCTGTATTTGTTACTGGTCTGTTTAGGCTTCTTATGTCTTCCTGATTCAATCTTGATAGGTTGTATGTTTCTAGAAATGTATCTCTTTCTTATAGATTGTCCAGTTTGCGGGCTTCAATTCTTTATAATGGTCCCTTATGATCAGTTTTATTTCTATAGCATCTGTTTTAATGTTTTGTCTTTCATTTCAGATTATATATGTTTTTGTCTTCTCTCTTTTTTTCCTAGTCCAGCTAAGGTTTGTCAACTTATCTTTTTAAAGAACCAACTCTTAGTTTTGTCCATTTCTTCTACTATTTTTCTATTCTCTATTTCTTTTATTTCTTGCTAAATTTGTTGCATTTCTTTTTCTAGTTCATTGAGGTGTGAAATTAGCTTGTTTATTTGAAGTCCTTTTTTAAATACAGGCATTTATTGCTATGAACTCTCTTAGTACTATTTTGCTGCATTCTATAACTTTAGGTATGTTGTGCTTTTATAATTTATCTTGAGTTTTTTCATAATTTCCCTTTTGATTTCTTCTTTGACTCAACAGATGTTCAAGAATGTGTAATTTAATTTCCACGTATTTGTGAATTTTTCTATTTTCCTCTTGTTATTGATTTCTAGTTTTATTCCTTTGTTGTCAGAAAAGATACTTGGGATGATTTTATTCAACTTTTGTCAAACTTAGCAGACCTACCATGTGTTCTATCTTAAAGAATGTTCTATGTGCACTTGTAAAGAATATGTATTTGTCTTCTATTAAATTGAATGTTTTGTATGTGTTTGTTAGGTCCATCATTTGGTCTACAATGTCAAGTTTACTGTTTTCTTATTGATTTTCTGACTGGATGACTATCAATTATTGTAAATGGGGTATTGAAGTCTTTTACTATTATTGAATTGCTGTCCATTTCTCCCTTCAGATCTGTCAGTGTTTGCTTAGTATAGTTGGTTCTCTGATGTTAGGTGAATATATATTATTATTATTGTATCTTTGTGTGAAATTTATTCTTTATCATTAGGTATTCACCTTATGTATCTTATGATAGTGTTTGACTTCAAGTCTATTTTGTCTGATATGGATATAGCCACCTCTACTCCTTAGCATTTGCATGGAATATCTTTTTCATCCCTTTACTTTTAGCCATGTGTGTGCTTAAAGCTAATGTGGGTCTCTTGTAAACAGCATGTAGTTGGAGCTCTATTTTTCATCCATTCAGTCACTCCATGTTTTGATTCGGCCATTTAATCCATTTACTTTTAAAGTAATTATTGTCATGTAAGAACTTACTGCTTCATTTTGTTGCTTTCTGTCTGTTTTGTAGTTCCTTTTTCATTTTTGCCTTTCTTACTGTCTTCCTTATGATTTGATTTTTGTAGTAATATATTTTGATTACTTTTATATTTTCATAGCCATTTTCAGTTTTTTTTTTTGTGACTGCCTATAGACATGCACAAAACTTCTTCTTGTTATAAAAGTATATTTTGAGCTGGTAACAACTTCAATGGCATACAAAAACTGTATACTTCTATCATTTTGAGTTTTTTGTCAGGAAGTTCATAGATTTCTAATTTTTAGGGTTCATTACTAGAAGTTTCTTCTATTCCTTGAGTGGTGTCATGTTTCTGATTCTTCATTATTTTTGTAGCTTTGGTGTGTGTATATTTGAAAAAGTAGTCACCTCTTCCATTCTTTACTGACTGGCTTTGTCAGCCAAAGCCCCTCACCAGTCAGCACAGCCACAGATTCTGGGCAGGCTGAGCGGCAGGTTCCAAGGGCAGGCCTGCTGCTGGGGTCCATGAATGTGAATGCCTGGCATTGGTTCCTTTTGGGTTCCCTGAAACCTGAGTCCATGGAGGTGGTCCTGGAGCTTGGATCTGCAGGGGTGGGCCTGGTGCCAGGATCCCCTGGGGTAAGTCTGGCACATGGGAATGGGCCTGGCACTTCAATTCACTAGGTTGGGCCTGGGACCAGGGTCCATGACAAGATAAGATGCTCACTTCATTCTCTTTCCCCCATGGGAGAATTCCTAGGATGAAGGGATCTTTGTTGATACTGCACAGTTATCTGAGTTCATTTTCTGTTGCTCATAACAGAATATCTGAAACTGGATGATTTTTAAATGAATAACATTTATTTCTTAAAATTATGAAGGCTGGGAAATCCAAGGTCAAGGGACCATATCTATTGATGGCCTTCCTGCTGGCGGGTACTCTTTGCAGAGTCCCAAGGTGATACAGGGAATCACATGGCTAGGGAGCTGAGTGTGCTATCTCAGGTTTCTCTTCATCTTCTTCTAATGTCACCAGTTCTACCCCCATAGCAATCCATTAATTCATTAATCTATGAATGAATCCATTTATGGAGGCAGAGTCCTTTGACCCAATAACATCTTTAAGGCTCCACTTCTTAATACTGCCACACTGGGGATTACATTTCAACATGAGTTTTAGAAGGGACAAATATTCAAACCATAGCAACGGTTTTGGGAACCAGTGATTGGGTAAAGTGAAACTGTCTTTCCTAACCTCTTTAATATGTCTTTTCTTATCTCTGTGCTCCACCTGGATTTTATAATCTGTCACCTGGATTCTGGAGCTCTCATGAAGATACTGTGATTCATGGATGGTTGTCAAATTTCTTTTCTCTAGGAGAACAAAGCTGTAACTTCCTATTCTACCACCTGCTGATGTCACACTCCTAAATGGTACTGTTTTAAAATTGATTTTTGTACATTAATTTTGTGTTCTAAGATGTTGTAAACGTATTATTCTAAGGAACTTTTTTGTAAATTCTTAAGGACTTGCTTTGTAATCAATTATGACTTCTACAAATAGAATTTGTTTTATTGCTCTCTTTTTAATCTCTATATACTTAGATTTTTTTGCCTTGTCTTATTACATAAGATATTCAATACAATAAATAGGTTTGGTAATAGTAGATATCCCTGCCTTGTCTCTAATCTTAAGACAATATTGTTCAGTCTTCCACTGTTAAGTATGATGTTAATTATAGGGTTTTGTAAATATACTATGTCGAATCGGGGAATTTCTCTTCTCTTCCTAATTTGCTGAAGGTTTTTATGATAAATTAATGTTTAATTTTTGCACATGCTTTTTCTGCTTCTATTTAGATTATAAGTGATAATATATTAAGGATTAAAATAGAGTCAGTGTGGCTGAAACATAATGTACAGATTTAGAAAATAAACCTTGATCATTGGTAGTTCTCTTTGATTGCTGCCCTTTTTTATTCTCTCTTTCTCAGGACTTCTGAATATGTGTTCTTCAAGACAACAGCAATGAAATTAGATATTCAAAATCCCTATTAGCACAACTAATTCAAAAATTATTTAGTGAATTGCAATGATTATTTACTCAGCATGTGGTTTTAAGTAGATGCTATGCTCTACGCACTGAGATTTTTTTGAAAAACCAACAGCATACATTACATGATCCCTGCCCTTTAGAACTAATGGTTTAGTTGGAGAGGCTGACCAGAAATGGTTCAATTTCAGTAGACTGTGTCAAACACCAAGATAGGAGTACACAAAAGAGTGTTAGAAGACATAGAAGAGACAACTAATTAAGGGTTAAGGGGTCGAAGATGGCTTCATGAAGAGAGTGGGAGGTATTAATAGAACATTACTATTTCCTTATGCTATTTGTGTAAACTTATTTGAATGTTCATAAAGGTCATTGAGCTTCATCATGAAATTTTGATAAGTTAATGTAGATTTAAGTTTTAGAAAAAGAATTACTACTACTGTTACTATTGATTACTTTCATGTCTTTAAATTTTTAAATAAGATTTTTCTTATTGTAAAAGCAATATGAATTCACTGTAGAATTTTGAACACTCAAAAATAATAAACACAATAAAATAACATTCTTAACTTTAATCCTTAAATGTAACTAATCTGAATATTTACTATATGCTTTTTATCCATTAATACATACATAGATTAATGTGGTGATATAGTGATTTTTACTTGCTTATACATCTATTGCATATACAATAATAACTATTTTCCAATATCATATTAATGTGCTATAAAATGCAAGTTTGATGACTGTAGAATATCCAGTAGATGAATATACCATAATTTGTTTCACCAATCCCCAGTTATTGGGCACTTGAGTTCTTTCCAATTGTAAATGTATAAATAGCATGGTGATTTGCATTTTGGAAATTAAATCTTCACATGCATTTTTAATTTTTTTCAGGGTAATTCTTAAAGTTTATTGATTTAGTAAAAAGTAAAAATATTAGAGAAATTTTGCTTATTTGCCAAATTTCCCTCCAGAGAAAACCATATTGATGTATCTTTCTCCCAGTAGCTATGTCAAAAATTAACATTTTTTATTTCAACAGCACACCTTCATTGACACTGTTTATTACAAACAGTTTGAATTGCCAGAATTTTGGTTTAAAAGGACATTCTATTGTTTAAACTTGCATTGTTCTGATTATTAGAGTTTTATGGAGTTTGGCCAGCAAAATTAAAAGGTATAGTAATAAAGTAATGCTACTGAGTTTAACCTGTTACTTCTGGAAATTTTTCCCATAACATTATAGCCATACTATTTTCATAACCATCGTGTAACTATCAAAACCTGGTCTTAATTATAATGTTTTTTATGTTCACATATTGGATACAGAATTATAATAATAATTTTTTATTTAAAACAATCTGAATTAAATTTTTCAACTACTAGAAATATGAAAGGCACTGTATTTCTGAAAATACAGTTTTCCTAAGTAACAAAAAATTATTTTCAATGGACATATCTTAAATTGTACTTAAAACTCTAGAAGTGCATAATACATTTCTAAATATTGGTATACACTGGGAGTAATATAATACCTTTTAAAACATACCACATACAGCACTACAGAGTTAGTTCTGCTATAATTACTCCATAAAACACACATTGTGCCTGCCTTCCTACATTGAGTATTACAAAACAGCTTCACTGGCTAGGGCAGTGGCTTGATATATTGTTAATAACATATCCTGACACAACCCAAATTGTGGATCATTAGGCATAATTTTATAGAAAGCATCAAAATATGCTTGCAATGATAGCAGAAAGGAAAACAAAACCATGATTCTGCCCAACTGCAGTACTGCAGTGTTACAGAGCAATTTCTCCTTGAATTGCACACCTGCTTTCGGGCCCATTAAGTCCTGCTGTCTTTACAAGGAATTGAGGTTGTAATGTCTTTCCCCAGTGCATATTTTTATGGGACCATGCATAACAAGAACACATAAAGTTCATATGAATGAACATGCTGCCAACCTCATTTTTAATATGTCTGATCTGGCTAGAAAAGAAAAATACTCACCTTAGAAAATAAATCTCTTAATTGCTTAAAGCTCTGTAGCAGTTATTTCCTGACATATATTGCAAGAATTCACAGTAGCTGTGTGGAATCATTATTCTGTTCACTTATACATTCCTAGAAACATGATCTGATATCATTTTTCATAAAGAAGCAGTATTTAGGAATAATAATGTGCACATCAGATCTATTTTTGTGCACATCAAAATTCCACTGTGCCAAGCCCCTGAAGTCACCTGTCATTAAAGTAATTCCAGTAAGCTGCATCTCCCCTTTCTCTGCTGTGCACAGACCACTTCTCAACATATTTTCATGGTTTGCAGAATATATCAAGAGTTAGCTAAGAAATCGTTTCAACAGTAGACTTCCACTGGGAATGTCAATAAGCTAAAGGCATTTTGGCGACACTATCTGCATTTCTGAGTTTTATTTTATTTGCAGGACTAAATAAGTTTGAGATGGAAGAAGCACTGATCTGTACCTGATGGAACAATGGTCTTTCATCAGAGACATATGTACATTGAAAAGGTGAGGTGGTAGCTGCAATAAAATTATACCGTTGGGTTCTAGAGCTCTTTGAAATTTAATCTAATCAAGAACCCAAATCTGTAATTTTTAAGACCTTTAAATTTTTTGATACAAAGTTTTAAAAGTTAATGTTATCATACTACTTTTATTATAAATACATATATTGATTTTTTTTTACTATCTGGTCTTATTAAGTCAGCTAAAATTAAAAGTCAAGTAAAATTGTCCTGGCTGGCTAATTAAGGTCAAAATGGTCAACCCATTTCCCCATGAAAATATAATAATTATTTATACTGACATTTGAAAATATTAAGTGACATATATAAAATTATTTTTCTCTCAGTATTTAGAAAATGTTGCAAAGGGATAAGTGTATATCAGAGGCCTATTTTTCAATTATTAGGAGAAAATGGTATCTAATAAAAGGGAATAAATGGCAAATCCAATTTCTGATTTAACTTTGAACAGAACAACTTTTATATATTATTTTGAATTTTTGTTTAATAATATGAATTTCAAAGAAATAATCAGAGATATCTTGGGAAATATAGGTGTCATGTTGACCAGAAAATAATCTGAATGTCATTTTTAAAGTCTTACATATTTTACTCATTTTATTCCTTTTCTCGTGTTTTACATCAATATATTCTCTCCAGATTTTGTGGACTTGAAACTGTTATTATGAGGTGGCAAGGTGGAAAAAATGCAAGCTCTTTTCAAGGACAGAGTCAAGGTACCAAAGGGAAAATCAACCAGAGAAAGAATAACCATCTGTTCTGTTTCCTACCAAAATGTAAAAACATGTTACTTCACAGCAAAGGAAGCATTAAAAATTATTCTTAGAAAAACTAAATAGGTCCAACTTCAATAAATACCTATAATATTATTTAATTTACATTGTTATTTCAGTATAGCAGTTGACTTAATATAGTAAGTTCTTCACATCTCTTCATCGCAATGAACATGTGTAAAGACATTTAGGTCAAGTTTTGAGTGAGAAGAAAATAAATTATCTGTGTAGCTCAACCGAAGTGAAATAAGTAACAAAAACAGTCAATGTCTAAGGCTTTTATCACAAAATCCTAGTGAGTTTTTAAGTTATATAATACCTTGATGAGCATGCTGACTCAGAATTTTCAAATTGTATCAAGAATGTTTTGTGACATAACTGGGAGGACTATCTGCCTGTGCATACTATCAAGATTTTGTCCTGTGTGACAGAATCAAATTTTCTAAAATATATTTGGTTAAGTGTTGTTTCTAAATTATAAAAATGGAAAGTAACATTCTAACCATCTAGTTAATTTCCTGATTCAACTGACATCAAAATACCTTTTTTCTTTTTTTTTTTTTTTTTTTTTTTTTGAGAGGGAGTCCCACTCTGGTACCCAGGCTAGAGTGCAGTGGCACGATCTTGGCTCACTGCAACAACTGCCTCCCAGGTTCAAGCAATTCTTCTGCCTCAGCCTCCCGAGTAGCTGGGACTACAGGCCCATGCCACCACGTCCAGCTAATTTTCACACTTTTAGTAGAGACAGGGTTTCACCATATTGGCCAGGCTGGTCTTGAACTCCTCACCTTGTGATCTGCCCACCTCGGCTTCCCAAAGTGCTGGGATTACAGCGTGAGCCACTGTGCCTGGCCCAAAATACTTTTTAAACTGAATCTATCAAATATATTGTTTTTGCAGGACAATGATTTTCAATCATAATGTAATGTTTACAGATGCCCATCTAAATTTCTCAAACAATTGATTTTATTGTATTTAAAATATAATACATATTACTTTTGCAGGGAATAGGAGATTGAAATTATTTAAATGTTTTTTGGGTGTCAAAAACTGTATATTTATCTTATTTATATTTTCATGATCCTATTAAATATTATTATCCCATACATTTTCTTAGATAAGGTACTTCAGAGATGTTAGATAATTTATCCAATATTCCACAGCTCTGATTTGAACCCATGTTGACTCCCACACCTGTGTTGCTAGTGGAGAATAAAGGCTATGGGCAATATCATATCATATTGTAAAGATGTAAAAATGGCTCTTAATCTGGGTTACAGAAAAACTTCGATCACTTCAGGAATAATTTTGCTATCTGGGTTGTTGTTTTTTGTTTGTTTTTTTCCTAATGTTAAATATATTCATTGAATAAACAAAGCAAGTAGCCTTTCATCACTGGCTGATATTCACTCACATTCCCATTTCACTAAAAGAATTCAAGTTTCTGGTCCAGGAAGCAGTGCAGAATTAAAAGGCTTAGGCTTGGGAGTTAGCAGGCTTGGACTCCAAACCCAGCTCTAAGGTTTACCAGTTGTGTTAAGACAGCTTGCTTTTAACTTCTCTCAGTTTCAATTTATTCGTCTATAAGACAGAATAATAATCAGATGTATAAAATATATGTAAAAACAAGAAGAAATAGACAGATGTTACTTCTGGTCAAGAATAAATTCAATTTTGTATTTCTAAACAGAGTCACAAAAGTTTAAACTCATATGCAAGAGATCTCTATATAGTTTCATCTCTTTTTATTGTATACAATAATTTCTAATATGATTAAAAAAGAATAAAACAAAGCAACACTGGGCAAAACAATGAAAGTGTTTTCTAATGTGATAGTCATGATTTATCATTGTATGCTGTAAGCCTGCAAGAAAAATTTTTTAAAAATCACTATTAATTAGGAAGATACTATTTAAAACACAATAGAAACCTCCAGAAAATCTGAATTTTTTTTTTGATCCAAACTACCCCAATGGCTTGACCATTCTTCATAGTATGGAAAAGAACAATGGAGCTAAAATTGTCTTGTGGCAAATGTAGTGATTGTGATTTGTCACGATTCCTTGTGGCTCTGAAAAATTGTTTATGAGAAAACCAAGTCCTGAGTATCATAAACTCTGTTATACATAGTCAAATACAACTTTAACCAATTCTGTCACAGTTGATGTAATAAAACTATATATTTGCACATTCATTATGTTTATATTTAACATTTCTCAGAGGAATGCTTATTTCACTTCATCTTTATAATATTAATTATTGAAGTAGTTTTAATCAAATGTCTTGTTAAAAATAAAGAAAGTAATAACAGAACTAAATAAATAAATGTTAATGAATAAGAATACTGAATATTGTCAAGATGTTAGTTCTTCCTAACTTTGTCTATTGATTCAATGTGATCTCAGTCAAAATCCCAGCAAGTTATTTTGTGGATATTAACAATCTGATTTTAAAATTCACAGAAGAAGCAAAAGACCCAGAGTAGCCAACACAATACTGAAGAAGAACAAAGTCAGAGAACTGACACTAACAGACTTCAAGACTTACTATAAAGCTACAGTAATCAGCACAGTGCGATACTGGTGAAAGAAGAAATTGGTCAATGGAAAAGAATAGAAAGCCCAGAAATAGATCCACATAAATATAGTAAACTGATCTTTGAAAAAGAAGCAAAAGCAATCCAATGGAGAAAAGATAGCCTTTTCAATAATAGAGTTGGAACTTGATATCCACATTCAAAACAATAAATCTAGACATAGACCTTATTATACCTTTCATAAAAATTAACTCAAAATGGATCCAGACCTAAATTTAAAATGTAAAACTAGGCTGGGTGTGGTGGCTCACTCCTGTAATCCCAGCACTTTGCGAGGCCGAGGCAGGTGGATCACCTGAGGTCAGGAGCTGGAGACCAGCTTGACCAACATGGTGAAACCCCGTCTCTACTAAAAATACCCCAAAAAATGTTTGGCGTGGTGGCACACACCTGTAATCCCAGCTACTCAATGCTGAGGCAGAAGAATCACTTGAACCCAGGAGGCAGAGCTTGCAGTGAGCCGCAATTGTGCCACTGCACTCCAGCCTGGGCAACAGAGTGAGACTCCATCTCAGAAAAAAATAAAAATGCAAAACTATAATTCCTAGAAAGTAACATAGAAGAAAACAGAGATAATTTGGGACATGGCAATGACTTTCAGGACCAAAGGCATGATCCATGAAATAAATAATCGATACTCTGGACTTCATTGGACTTCATTAAAATTAAAAACTTGTATTCTGTAAAACACACTGGCAAAGGAATAAGAAGAAAAGCCACAGACAGGAAGAAAATATTTATAAAAGACACATCAGATTAAGGACTTTTATTCAAAATATACAAAGAACACTTAAAGCTCAACAATAAGTAAACAAATAGCCCAATTAAAAATTAGCCTAAAAGATTTGAATAGATACTTCACCATGGAAGATATATGAATAATCAATAAGCATATGAAAAGACACTAAACATCTATGACTGTAATGAAATGCAAATTAAGACAATGATATCTATGACATGCCTGTTAGAATTACCAAAATCCAGAACACTGACAATGCCAAACACTGGAAAGGACGTACAGCAACAGAAATTCTTATTCATTGCTGGTGGGAATGCAAAATAGTACAGAAACTTTGGAACACAGTTTGACAATTTCTTAGAAAACTAAACATATTCTTTATATATGATCCAGCAATCACATTTCTTACTATTTACCCAAATGAGTTGAAAACTTATGTTCACACAAAAACCTGTGCATGGATGTTTGTAGCACCTTTATTCATAGGTACCAAAACTTGGAAGCAAACAAGACATCCTTCAGTTAGTAAGGGAATGGTTAAATAAAGTATGATATATCCAGAGAATATAATATTATTCAGTGCTAAAAAGAAATTAGCTATCAAGTCATAAAAAAACATGGAGGAAACTTAAATGCATATTACTAAGTAAAAGAAGCCAATGTGAAGACTACATAGTATATGATTTCAACTGTATGACATTCTGGAAAAGGAAAATCCTAGAAGAATATCAAGGCAATATCCTTCAGGACAAAGGCATGGTCAAAGATTTTATGTTGAAATCACCAAAAGCGATTGCAACAAAAGCAAAAAATGACAAATGGGATCTAATTAAACTAAAAAGCTTCCACGCAGCAAAAGAAACTATCATCAGAGTGAACAGACAACCTACAGAATGGGAGAATATTTTTGCAATCAATCCACCTGACAAAGATCTAATATCCAGAATCTACAAGGAACTTAAGCAAATTTACATGAAAAATAAATCCATTAAAATGTGGGAAAAGGACATAAACAGACACTTCTCAGAAGAAGAGATACATGCAGCCAACGAACATATGAAAAAAAGCTCAACATTACTGATCATTACAGAAATGCAAGTCAAAACCTCGGCAAGATACCATCTCATGCCAGACAAAATGGTGATTATTAAAAAGTCAAGAAATAACAGATGCTGGCAAGGTTGTAGAGAAATAGGAACACTTTTACACTATTGATGAGAATGTAAATTAGCTCATTGTGGAAGAGAGTTTGGCAATTCCTCACAGATTTAGAACCACAAATATCATTTGACTCAGCAATCATATTACTGTGTATATACCGAAAGGAATATAAATCATTCCATTATAAAGGTACATGCACGTGTATGTTTGTTGCAGCACTATTCAAAATAGCAAAGACATGGAATCAACCCAAATACCCATCAATAATAGACTGGATAAAGAAAATGTGGTACATATGCACCATGGGATACTATGTAGCTGTAAAAAGGAAGGAGATCATGTCCTTTGCAGGAACACGGATAAAGCCAGAAGCCATTATCCTCGGCAAACTAACACAGGAACGGAAAACCACATACCGCATGTTCTCACTTATAAGTGCGAGCTGAACAGTGAGGACACATGGACACAGGGAGGGGAACAACACACATTGGGGCCTCTCGGGGAGGGCAGGGGGTGGGGCAGAGCATCAGGAAAAATAGCTATGCATGCCAGGCTTAATATCTACCATGGCACATATTTACCTGTGTAACAAACCTGCATATCCTGCACATGTACTCTGAAATTTAAAATAACATGAATATAGTGTGGACAACAACAATGGAGCTAAAATTCTCTCTCTCTCTCTCTCTCTCTCTCTATATATATATATATATATATATACACATATATATGTGTATATATATTTTTATATATTTATCCATATTATATATCCTCTCTATATATAGATATATATATACACACACATATATAGAGAGAGGATATATATATATTTACACACACGTACACATATATATACATATGTGTATATATATGTGTGTGTAAATATATATAGATAGATAGAGAGAGAGAGAGAGAGAGAGATCAGTGGTTGCCAGGAGTTTGAGGAGAGGGATGGATGAATAGGTAAAATATAGAGGCATTTAGGGCAGCGAAAATATTCTATATGATACTGTAATCGTATATATAAGTCATTACACAATTGTCAAAACTAATGGAATGTGCATTACAGGAAGTAAACCCTAATGTAATCACAGGAAGTAAATCCTAATGTAAACTATGGAGTTTGGGTGAAGATGTGGCATTGTAGTTTCATCACTTGTAACAAATGAATCACTCTGGGGCAGGATGTTGATAGTGAAGGAGGCTGCGAGAGTGTGGGGGTAGGGGATATGTGGAAACTCTGTACTTTCTGCTCAGTCTTTCTGTGAACCTATAACTGCTCTAAAAAAATAAAGTGCATTTAAAAGAAAAAAAAAAGACAGAAAAATATTATTGTCTTAAAGTAGGAATCTTAACTCTGTGTATTATGTGTATTTATACCAAATTATTTTTGTTTCATATGAAATTTTAATTTAAATAGGCAACAAGTATGTAAAAATATTCAAATTCATGAGTCATCTTGAAAATAAAGTTAATTTATAATGAAATATGTCTAAAGATTAAGAAGAAAAATAGTAACAAACTTTTGCAAGAATGTTACTTGCAAAAGAAGGTTGTATCATTCAACCACTTTGGAAAACCATTTGGCAAGTCTCCTAAAGCCAAATTATACCTGCCCTTTGACCCCAAAAAACATGAACTATCATGGACATAATAGCATCATTTTAATAGTCAAAATATGGAAACAACCCAAGTGTCCGATAGTAGCATAAATCACTAGTGATATGTTCACATAATAGAATACTTCATAGCAATGAGGATAGACCTCACCTGTGTGCAAGAGTGTGAAGGAGTCTCACATCTATAACTTTAAGCAAAACAGGCCGGATACAAAAAGAGCTCAGACTTTATTAGTCCATATTTATTATGCACAAAAACAAACCAATCCCTGTAGAGTAGTGAGTGAGAGGAGGCTGGAGAGAGCTTTGGGCTGCTGGCAGTGTTCTGTTTCTTGATCTAAGTGCTGTTATTTGATTGCGTATGGTATATAAAAATCTATTGAACCGAGTATTAATGAAACAATTTCCCTCATGTATATTGTATTTCAATAGAGAAAAATATTACACTAAATGTAAAGGCTTTTGTTAATGTATATATAGAATTGTTTAAATATTTTACTGAAATACATATTTAAATAAGTAACCAAAGGATTTTAATCTAGCATCACCTCCTTGTGTTTCTTCACTTCACGATTATTCAACAACTTCCTAACCATGGAAAGTTTAGGCTTCCGTACACTCGTTGAACAGGAGAGAAAGGCAGGGGCACAGAAGCTGGCCTGAAGTTTCTTTCAAACTGAAAATGATGGTACTTTTGCAATAATCATTCTTATTTTTCTATAGGTTGCAGTATTAAATACTATGAACTAATGTTTGCTACATAACATATAACATTTAGAGTAAAACTTAATTCTGAAGTTGTGTATTTATCTAAAATTATAAGATGCTAGTAATTGTCATAATGTGGAGACTTTCTATTTGCTGGGATACCAAAGGATGTAGGGACAAGACTTTCTCTGAATATGTTTTTCTCTGCCAAATATTTTGACACATATAAAAATAGAATCCTTTGTAAATTGTATTCCTAGGTATTTTATTCTCTTTGTAGCAATTGTGAATAGGAGTTCACTCATGATTTGGCTCTGTTTGTCTGTTATTGGTGTATAGGAATGCTTGTAATTTTGCACACTGATTTTGTATCCTGAGACTTTGCTGAAGTTGCTTATCAGCTTAAAGAGATTTTGGGCAACGAGAGCTAATTAAACCAAAGAGCTTCTGCACAGCAAAAGAAACTACCATCAGAATGAACAGGCAACCTACAAAACAGGAGAAAATTTTTGCAATCTATCCATCTGACAAAAGGATAATATCCAGAATCTACAAGGAACTTAAGCAAATTTACAAGAAAAAAACAACTCCATCAAAAAGTGGGCGAAGGATAAACAGAAACTTCTCAAAAGAAGACATTTATGAAGTCAACAAACGTATAAAAAAAGTTCATCATCACTGGTCATTAGAGAAATGCAAATCAAAACCACAATGAGATACCATCTCACATCAGTTAGAATGGCAATCATTAAAGTCAGGAAACAACAGATGCTGGAGAGGATATGGAGAAATAGGAATACTTTTACACTGTTAGTGGGAGTGTAAATTAGTTCAACCATTGTGGAAGACAGTGTGGTGATTCCTCAAGGATCTAGAACCAGAAATATCATTTGACCAAGCGATCCCATTACTGGGTATATACCCAAAGGATTATAAATCGTTCTACTATAAAGACACATGCACAGGTATGTTTACTGCAGCACTGCTCACAATAGCAAAGACTTGGAACCAACCCAAATGCCCATCAATGATGGACTGGATAAAGGAAATGTGGCACATATACACCATGGAATATGATACAGCTATAAAAAGGATGAGTTCATGTCCTTTGTAGGGACATGGATGAAGCTGGAAACCATCATTCTCAGCAAACTAACAGAGGAACAGAAAACAAAACACTGCATGTTCTCACTCATAAGTAGGAGTTGAACAACGAGAACGCATGGACACAGGGAGGGAAACATCACACACCAAGGCCTACAGGGGGGTGGGGGCTAGGGGAGGGATAGCATTAGGAGAAATACCTAATGTAGATGACAGGTTGATGGGTGCAGCAAACCACCATAGAAAGTGTATACCTATGTAACAAAACTACACGTTCTGCACACATATCCCATAACTTAAGGTATAATAATTAAAAAATAGAGATAGAGTACTTAAAGGATTGTTGTGAAGAATAAGGAGACCATTATGCCAAGTGTCTCCTTTACAGTATAAACCTAATAAATATTGATTCCTTCAAAAAAAAAAAAAATCCGAGGGCATTTGGACATAGCACTGATGGTGTCTACTAGAATGCGTGTGCTTTTTTTTTTTAAATCAAAGACAAATTAAGTGGTTGTTTGCTTAATTATGCCCTTTACAAAATTATTATTTTTTCTAAGGATTCCCTCTAAATAATGAGGATGTTGGGCATTTGTATGTCTCCTTTTAATAAATGTCTATTAAGGTCTTTTGCCCATTTTTAAAACTGAGTTATTTGTTTTGTTGCTATTGAGTTGTTTGAGTTCCTTATATGTTTTGGATATTAACCCATTATCAAATGTATAGTTTTCAGGGGTATTTTTTTTTATTTTGTAGGTAGGTTGTCTCTTCACTGTTGATTGTCTCCTTTGCTGTGCAGATTCTTCTTAGGAATAAGTTCAAGAGGTCTATTATACAACATGGTGACTATAGTTAATAATCCTATTGTATTCTTGAAAATGCCAAGAGAGTAGATATAAAGTGTTCACACCACAAAAATGATAGCTATCTGAAGTAATGCATAGGTTAATTAGCTAGAGTTAGTCTTTCCACAATATATGCATACATCAAAAGGTAAATACAACCATTTTATCTGTCATTTTTTAAAATGAGGATGAATTTATACATTGATAAGGGCAAGTCTACTATCAGACATCTCTATGATAAATTTTAAAAGATTACCATGAGAACAAAGTCATGAAAGAATAATAGAAAGAATAAAATATCAAAGCAGACCGGGCGCGGTGGCTCACGCCTGTAATCCCAGCACTTTGGGAGGCCGAGATGGGCAGATCACGAGGTCAGGAGATCGAGACCATCCTGGCTAACACGGTGAAACCCCATCTCTACTAAAAAAAATACAAAAAATTAGCCGGGCGCGGTGGCAGGCGCCTGTAGTCCCAGCTACTCGGGAGGCTGAGGCAGGAGAATGGAGTGAACCTGGGAGGCGGAGCTTGCAGTGAGCAGAGGTCATGCCACTGCACTCCAGCCTGGGTGACAGAGCGAGACCCCATCTCAAAAAAAAAAAAAAAAAAAAAAAAAAAAAAAAAAATCAAAGCATGGAATATAGGAATGTAAGAATTAAAAAGTAGCAAAATTGAAAGCAATCATGAAAATATCTGATTATAGACTGCAAATTGAGGCTGCATGTAAAAGTAATAAAAATAAAATTTAAAAACTAGAGCATTGAAATTTTGAATGATTTGAGTCATAATTAAAATTTGAACTAGTCACTGTCCTCAGCAAAATGAAGAATTTGCCTAGAGCTTGGTAAAGAAAGACAAAAAAGACGAAAAAGTATCCACATGGCATAAACCTCACAGAAATAAGGGACTTTGTGCTAGGGAAGAAGAGTAATAACTTGAAAGTAGCCTTGGAGATCCAAGGGAATGTCAGTGTCATCTCCCAGATCTTTGATCAGCCTCCACCTGAGCAATCTACAGGGAAAGGAATGCAACTAGGAAGTACTGTTCTTCCGTAGGGTATGGAAGTGTAGGTAATGATGCATGGGAGCTTGTTGCAATAGAAAGATTCCTGGAGCACCATGAGAACATTATGGAGGGAGTAGATCTAAGAAAGAATGAGCCTTGAGAGCATAAATGCATAAATAGGATGGTCAAGGAATAAGAATCTGAGAAAGGCTGGATAACAAAAGACCACCATTTGGGATGAAGACCAGCGTTGAATGGTAAACTTGAAATTAACTGTCCTTGAGGCTTTAAATGAAACCTTTGGGGAAGATGAGTGAAAAGGAGGCATAAACAAGGAGTCATACCATAATATTACCCTCACCCAAAAATCACAGCAAAGAAATCAAGATCAAAAGAGCATTATTTGAAATGATCATGATTAATTCATGGAAAATAAATACCTTAGTTTTTAGTTTCAATAAATTGAAATACAAAAATGTCTTCAACCTATGTTTTAGAATTTGTGTAACTGATATCAGATACAATGATATATTATGTTTTGTCAATTGTGGAAAAGTTACACATTTTTTGTGCCGGATGAAAACAGGATTGGGAGTTTAACTGATAGAATAGAAAGGAATTTTATGATACAGTGTGAGGGAGTATATACTACATCCAACTATGTATTACCTCTTAAGCAAAAAGCTGCTTTGATACAAGATCACGGCTTCAGATAGAATTTTGGTGAAAGCTGGTTAATATTTCTCTTCAGTCTGGTGTTTGAGCATTGTTTGGAAAAGTCTCCTCTTTCTTTTAGATCAGTCTGAAGGTTCCCCTGACATTAAGACTGAACACTTAAGATATGTTTTAAGATTTTTTTAATAAATAAAATTAAACTAAAAAAAACTGAATTCGTTCATGAAATTAGTCAAAGGGCCAAACAGAGGGAGTCTGAAGTTTAAGCTAGTAATTTAGTCTACTTACTAAGAGCAACTGCAAATGGCATATTCAGCTTATTTATGACAACTGACATTTTAAAAATCTTTTCTCAAAATTGAGTATTTTCTCTCGTTCATTTACTAATACAAAATAATTGAATTTTTCTGAAAATTTAAAATGAAACCCTTGCCATGTGCCAGGATAAAATTAGACAATAAATAGCTCTATAAAGATAAATGGAAAACACACATTCCATATATTCCCACCTTATAAAGTTCAACTAAAATACCTCCAGGGACATAAATAACAACTATGGAAAAACACCTAATTAGATAAACAGGAGATAACTTTTCAAATATGATTAAAATTTTTTAAAATCCTAAAATCATTAATTTTTACTAATGTATTTTCAACTGAACATGCATAATATTATACACATACAGACTTTTAAATTTGTAATATATTTCAATTTTTAATTATTACCATATTCCATCCTTAGTCAAATCCTTAATAACCTTAATGTGAAGTACAAAGATATTTCCCCTGCATTTCAATGCTAATATAAATTTCCTCTTTATCTCTGCATGGTGCTCACACTTTACTATGTAACCATGTTTTATTCTTTTATTTTTTATTTCTATGGCTTTCTTACAGACATGAATCAATAAATGATTGCATAAAAAGTCCGTATTTCCTGACAGATGTGATTTTTATACTGGATAGAGGAGAGATAAACAGTATATACCAGGGATGTAATTGCCAAAGTCAATTTAAACGAGATAGGAGCTTTAGCCTCCACTCGATCTGTTATGATCACATTCCAAATACAGTTACTAACAAAATGTATGCTGATGTCAAACAAGCAACTCACTCCCGGGGCATTCCATTGTTTTTCATTTGCAACTGCTATCATGGTATCCTATATGAAATGAGCTCTGCTTACATAAATGGATGTTAGTAATTTTTAAATATGAATTCTGGCTTTGTGACAACTGTCATAAAATGAGTAATGTAAAACATACTAAAAATATTTTAGGAGTGACAAGGTATATGTCTTATTCAACATTTGAAGATTTTTTAAATCAAGGTTGAAAGACTCAAAGGATACACTAACAAGTCAAATTTATAGTCTATGTGCTCATATATTGTACTAGTCTGTTATGAGCTGAGGAGAACTCAGACAACAAAATAAACCTTGCTTGACCCCACAAGCCTGTGTGTAGAAAATGTGTTTTGTAGCTTGACTTTATTGTTATTGAACCTCATTTTACATTTTTAGATCTTCAAAGGATAGCTGATTAAATAAACAAATTACTTAATGAGTTTGCCTATATGTTTCAGTATTTTATCCAAAAACACTATACCTGTAAATTTTTCGACTACTTCCCAAAGTTTATTCTGATAATATTCTCTATTCGTAGTGCCAACAGTACTTGTAAGATAAACTCCTCATTTACCAGAAGACCAAATTTTTGATTGAGAAATTTATTTGATAAGTAACTGTTACATTCATTTTACTTAAGTCTGTTGTCAACTAAAATCTATAAAAGCAAATTATGCTTAAATGATAATGTTCAATAAAGGTAATTAAATAAAAGGTAACTACCAGTGAACTAAGCCAATGTATTTTCTATTTTCTTGCTGATCCGTTCAAGAATTTTCTTTATTTAATTGATTCATCACTAAATCTTTCCCTAAATGATGTTAAAAGTAATTGTCATCTAGTGATTTTTAAAGAGTCAAAGCAGCTAGAATAATTGGGGAAAATAGGCTCCCTTTCCTTTATTTCATTTAAAATTGCCTTTCTGAGGTAGATAGAACTCATGATACAACATTTCCATTTTTATTATATGATAGCAAAGAGACATTAATTGATTTTTTTCATTTTTGGTATGTTTCTATCAGTGTAGCATGTCTTACACAGAGACATACTTGGTCACTTGATATACATATTCTCACATTTATGAAATTATCACTATATAGCATACTGCATGGATTCAGAGTTCTTATTTCAAACCCAACATGTTATAGTCTCTAGATAAAGTAGAGAATAGCTAAGTAATAGACTTCATCACTACATGACTCAGCCATGGTGAACTCAGATATCACTGGCAAATGCCAATCATTTATATGCTCACTTTCTAGTCCCATGTATATAATTAAATCATAAGCATGGGATTTTGTTCAATATCCTGTATTTTTATACTGGCTTTGAGCACAGTATGTTCAAAACTGTTAGTTGTTTCAGAAATGTTTATAACACATAAACAATTTCCAAATGTTTTAACTGAATGCCCTAAAGAACTAATAGAATTGGAAATCACTTCATCAGAATAAGACTTTTTTTAATGCAGAAATAGCATTTTAATTAAGATTACTCTTCCTTTTTAAACAGATGGAACTCTGTCAAGGCATGCTATTCTTTTCTGTTCAAAATGCACTATATTCTGCAAAAACTGCTAAGCAATTATTAGGTCAAAAATTGTGTGTGTAGTCAGCTACAATCTGAGGGTTTTCTGTAGGGAACAATGGGGACCCACCTGTACAGCACGCTCTATAAAAGTGGGCAGAGCTGCTATTTCAGGATCCAATGCCTGTGATGTGTGAGTGAATGCAATACGCATATCAGTTTTCATTATGGGGAAGTGTCACCTGCTCCCCAGTTTGAAGACTACATCAAAATATAGTTTATAAACATAAACATATGAAGGAGCATTCAACTGTGGACAATATAAAGGCACACACAGCCTTTGGCATATGAGAGTGTGGCAAATATACTCTATCTTATTTTATACTCGGAATAATCCTATGAGATACCTTGGTATCATTAAACTAATAAATAAGGTAACCAACTTCCCAAGAGTTAAAGTATTTTTGAGATATAGTGTACATTAAAATATAAATCCCTTCTGCATGACTGATTTTCCCATTGAGGAGACTGCCTTGTTTTACATATTTGCTGCAAAAACGTATAGTAGAAGCTAGCTATTTTGTGCTTTCAAAAGATTCTCTTGGTGGATTTGGATATCAAGTTATGAAACAGAGAAAAGGAAAGGTGAGTTAGGCTGAAAGAAATTATATGTTTCTTTCTGATCATTCATCTTGACCAAAATGCACAGTCATTGAGGATACTTCCAGTGTTTAGGACAAGAACATGATTTTTATGCCTTGAGAACAAAATAGTTTTAAAAGATATAGCTGGGTTAATCATCATTCTTGGAAGTCATTTCTGGGTTCTAATGAGTCTGCATCAAATTGTTTATGATGCAATATTTGTCATCTGTTCACATATCTTTAAACACAGTAAATTATTTAAGAGGAATATAATATCAGAGCTTTATTCAGTTGGCTACTGCTAAATGAGAAGCTGAGGCTTTTGGAAACATAGCTGGAAAACTAGTAGAACATATCTACACTGTAAAAAGCAGGCTCAGAGTTAGCAATGGAAAAAAGAATCTGGCACGATCCTGGTTCTAAGGATCACCAAAGTAGTGATCTTTAAGTTAAGTGGTCAGGATCAAGGAGATTTTAAAAGTTGAAGACAAGGACACAGCATCAATATGAATGTTAAGGAGATTTGGTACTGAGCAAATCTCTGGTCTCAACCAGGAAATTTTAAATACTGTCTATTTAAGGCAAGATGAGATGTCCCAAGTTTAAGACTCAACAGATGAAGTATATATAACAAGAGATTTAAGAGATAATGACTGAACCCTCAGCATAGAGAATCATGCCTCCTTTCTCATATAACCAATTTAGGTATATTTACATAAAATAAGAAATAATATGCTGGCACATTTATATATATTTTCACATACTCCTTATAAAAATGCTCAAATCATTAGCCAAGATAAGATATCTCTTATTTGGCCAAGCTGTTCTTTTTGTTCCTTTTGTTTCATTTTGCTTTTCTGTTCTGGGATATTGATGATCTTGGTGCATAGCTGTTCTCTTCCCAGACAGTTTTAACCAAATTATGGTTTAATTATTGTCAGTATTCACTTCTGACTTTACTCAGCCTTTATGTATGGTTGGGATCAAATGATTTTCATGGAGGTTAGTTTTCCCCTGCACATTTACAGATATACTGGATGTCTGACCAATGGAATGGGATAGAGATAAGACAGCCTAGAAATAAACTGACACATTTACAGTCAATTGGTTTTAACAAAGTTGACAAGAACACACAATGTAAAAGGACAGGTTCTCCAATAAATGGTGTTGAGAAAAACTGAATATCCACATGCCAAAGAAGGAAAATGGACCCTTATCTTATCCCTTAAATGACAATCAACTCAAAATAGATTAAAGGCTTACGTGTAAGACCTGAAGCTGTAAAACTATAAGAAGAAAACATAAGGAAAAGCCCCATGACTTTGGTTTGGGCAGTAACTTCTTGGATAAGACCCCCAAAACCACAGGTAATTAAAGCAAAAAATAGACGAATGGGATTGCATCAAACTAAAAAGTGTCTGCACAGCAAAGGGAACATGTAACAGTGTGAAGAGACAATTCACAGATTGGGAGAGAATATTTGCAAAGGAAAAAGGGTGAATATTCAAAACGTACAAGGAACTCAAACTTCTCAATAACAAAAAAAATAAAATAACCCTATTAAAACTGTGCAAAGCAAAGCCATCTTAAGCAAAAAGAACAAAGCCAAAGGCATCACATTACCCAATTTCAAACCACACTATAAAGCTACAGTAACAGAACAGTATGGTACTGGTAAAAAAAATAGACACATAGACTAATGGAACAGGTTAGGGAATCCAGAAATAAAGCCACACATCTACAGCCATCTGGTTATTGACAAAGTTGACAAAAATAAGCTATAGGAAAAGGACTCCCTATTTAATAAGTGGTGCTGGGATAGCTGGCTAGCCATATGCAGAGGAATGAAAGTGGATCCTATCCTTTCACCATATAGAAAAATTAACTTGAGATGAATTAAAGATGTTTGCATTCTCATGTTCATTGCAGCATTATTCACAATGTCCAACAATGTCCAAGATATGGAAACATTCGAAGTGCCCATCAACAAATAGATGTTTAAAATGTGGTACATATGCACAACAGAATACTCCTCAGCTTTAAAAAAAATAAATTTTGTCATTTGTGACAACATATATGAACCTACAGGACTTTACATTGTATGAAATATTCAAGGTACAAAGAGATAGATACTGTATGAGCTTATATGTGGAATCTAAAAAAGGTGAAATTACAGAAGTAACGAGTAGAATGGTGGTCACCAGAGGCTGGGGGAGGAAGTAGTAGATGGGGAAAGAGGTGGCTTTTGTCAAAGGGTGCAAAGTTTCAGTTAGACAGAAAGAATAAGTTCTGTTGCACAGCCTGATGACTACAGTCAACATTAATGTATTGTATATTTCCAAAAGCTAAAAGAGGATTTTAAATGTTCTCACCACAAAGAAATGATAAATATTTGAGATAATGAACATAGTAACTAGCCTGATTTGATTATTCCACAATGTGTATATGTAAGAAAATATCACAGTGTATCTCCCATAAATATATGTAATTATTATGTAAATCAATTAAATAACTTTAAAATAAAAATTTAAAAATAATTTTAAAATGTTAGATGTCTGTATATCTTATTTTTGGTCTCCACTTTTTGTGATTAACTATTGTTGTTCCCCATTTTATTTTTTCAGCAAACGTTTGGTGGATTATACTCATTTTATTTTCTTGAGGTGAATAACTTTCTGATGGCCTTGAACTGAAAACTGATGTCCCATCTGGAAGAAGTGAGTGCAATAATGTTTCCTGTCCCCTATTGTGACATCTCTTTAATTATCACATATGTAACAGCACATAGGCTACACACACCTGAGTAAAGTGGCTGTTATTTGCTAGTGTTCCTCAAGATCTGTAACATGAACAACTTATATAAGTGTCACCTGTGGAGCTTGCTAAAAATGCTTATTCCAGGAAACTATCCAGGTCTTTAAAAAAATAAATAAATGTATGGAGTGCAGGTGTAATTTTGTTACATGGCACACATTCAAAACAGACTTAGCACACATATAGAAGCTACTATCAAGTGAACAAAAAGTAGTTACTTAGAAATAAGTGTATGCATTAAAAAATGGGAACTTAGCATATCATTAATTTAGGTAATTAAATCTGGAAACTGTTGGAAACCTGTGATTCACTAAATTACTGTTACTAATTATGTAACTAATTATGTAATGTAAATAAGAAAATCATCATATGATCACATTGCAGAGTGGTGAAGTCAGGGCTTTTAGAGTGTTCATCATTTCAATAACATACATTGTTCCCATTGAGTAATTTATCATCATCCATACCCCTCTCAACCCCTCATCATTCTGAGTTTCCATTCCCATTCAGGTTTTCTGAATCAGAAAATCTCAGATTGGCCCAGAGACCCTGCATATTTAGAACAAGTCACCAGGTGATTTTAACACAAAAGAAACTTGATAAAAAAATTATGAGATGACATTCTTTACAAATTCCAGGTAAATAAAATCCCCTTCTCAAGAGAGATACTTTCCTCTACTCTTCTGAGTATTCTAGATCTCACTGGCAGAAGTTAGAACACCTGGAATATTTTAGTTCAAGCTAAGTCTTAGTTCAACGCTGAACAAGAACAAATTCTTAACTTTTCTAGGCTTTGATCTTAATTTGAACTAAATCATCATTACAGTGGAGTGGCACATATTCCAAACAGACTTAGCACATATATAGAAACTACTATCAAGTGAACAAAAAGTGGTTACTGAGAAATAAGTGTACGCATTAAAAAATGTGAACTTAGCATGTTATTAATTTAGGTAATTAAATCTGGAAAATGTTGGAAACCTGTGATTCACTAAATTATGGTTACTAATTATATAAATAAGAAAATCATCATATGATCATAATTTTTCTTTCAAGTCACATTAGTCACTGCAAATTTGGTAAATGAATAAATGAGATGTTACATTTTAAAATTTTCCAAACAGGGAAAATTAAATATAGATATCATTCTATATGCAAATAATTTATTCATCATAAATTATTTTGAATATGTGATTATTTATAAAATGTCATATAATTTTATAACTATAGACACACACACACATATACATATGTGATTATATTAAAAGGTATAAGACGTCACCAACCCTAAACAAAGCTTATACTTTAGTTGTGGAGAAAAGAGTAAACTTTTAAGAGCTAAACTGCAAGGAAGTAAGAGAGCATACTCAGGAGTGAAGCTTTTCTAACTTCTGCAATCCTTGATGAAATGAGTCAGGGCTAGTAAGCCTTGCCTGGCTTTAAAGAGAGATATGGATTTGAAAGGGGAGAAAGCAAGGGATAGAGGGGCACAGGAAATAGAAAAAGCATAAGCAAAGACAGAGAGAGAGAAATGTGTGTGCACAATGCAAGAATAAGACAGGTTTAATAACTTTAAAGTTTAATGTGGGAGATGGATAGAGGGAAAGGCTGTTTAGTAAGTCACATTAGGGAAAGCAAGACAGAGATGAAATTGATGTGGAAGAAAACAGAGTCATTATTGGATTTTGAACCTAGAAGTGAAAAGATCAAACTGGTATTTTGGTAATTTTAAAATCTCCTGACTCTCAGATAATCAAGAAACAGGGACAACAGATAGGGCATGTTTATAATAACCTGGATACATGAAGCACTGCAGAACAGATAAATCACACATCTTAAAGGATGAAATAACAGATATTTTTACTTTTTTTAACATAGTACACAAAGTAAGATGAGAATGGAGAACCTATCACAGGAAGTTGCATTCCACTTGATGAATGGTATTTCCAAGTGCATGCATATTAGTTTCCAACTGCTGCTGTAACAAATATCACAGGATTAGTAGCTAAAACAACACAAATTTATCTTCTCCTTTATAAGGACCCTTGTGATTATACTAGTCTCACTCAAATAATTCAGGGTAATATCTCCATATCAAGATCCTTAAGTTAGTCACATCTAAAAAGTTCCCTTTGCCATGCAAGAACATATTCACAGATTCCAGGGATTAGGATGTGGGCATCTTTGGGTGTCCATTATTCTTCCTACTCTATCAAGAGATGAACAAGAGAATACAATTAATATTATTGAGCTCTTACCCTGTAATATGGCTTGGTTGTGTCCCCACTCATATCTCGTCTTGAACTGTAGCTCCCATAATTCCCATGTGTCGTGGGAGGGACCCAGTGGGAGGTGATGGAATCATGGTGGCAGGTCTCCCTCATGCTGTTCTTGTGACACTGAATACATCTCACAAGTTCTGACGGTCTTATAAAGGGGAGTTCCCCTACACAAGTTCTCTTGCCCGTCACCATGTAAGATATACCTTTGCTCCTCCTTTGCCTTCTTCCCTGATTGTGAAACCTCCCCAGCCTGTGGAACTGAGAGTCCACTAAACCTCTTCTCTCTCAGGTATGTCCTTATTAGCAGTGTGAAAACAAAATAATGCACCCTGTGAGAGACACATAGTCTCACATATCCAATCTCATTTATCCCCAAAAATAGACCAAAAGGGAAAGAGAAACATTCCCTATAATCCCACAGTTAATAAGATGCAAAACTGAGTTTGAACCCAGTTTTATTTCACTTCAGAGACCATCCACAAAAGGGAAAAGTTGAGGATGTTTTGGGGGTTATTTAGGGGGTGTGGGCTGTGAATTTTGTTTTAAACATATTGCATATGAAGGAACAATTACAGAGAGTTGGAAATAAAGAACTTAAGCAGAAGTTAGATATAAATATCAGAGAAACAATAACTAAAATTATTATAGCATATGGATTATGAAAGATAATTTGAACAGGAAATCAGGGCTATTAAGTTGGTTAGAGAGAGAGCAAGAATGACCAAAGAAGTAGGAGAATCAGAAGAGTATACTATTGTAAGAGGCGAAAAGGAGAACATGTGAATGAGACAGAGATGGAGACCTTACAATGCTGTCAAAAGGAAGAGGAAAAAGAGAAATGAAAAAAGGCCCTGACTTCCCATAAGGAGAAAGTAATCTTTTGGCTCATTAGTGTCCTTTGATTCCAATTACTTGGATAATACATTTTTTGAAGAAAAGAGATGCCTACATTTTAAGTAAACTTGACGTTGCTGTCCTATGAATCTTTTATCATTGAGGTATTTAAACTTTTATCATTGAGGTATTGTAAGAAAATATGTTTTGGTATTTTCTTGAAATAGAGAATATTTTATTGCATTTTAAGAATTTTTTAAACAATTACCAACATGTGTTTTAAGGTGCTTTTCTAAAATCCTTTGGGATAGTTTGGGCTCTCCTCTCTTCCCATCCCCACTCCAACTCCCCGCCCTGCCATGTTCTTCTTATTTGTTCACATAATTGATATGATTGCTTTAATCTGTACAAAATCTCTCACTGGGAGTTCAGCTCTCCAGAGCTAAATCATCTTTACATTTATTTATTCAGAAACAATTTTATTTTCCTCAACTTTATTATTCTGCTATCACCTCAATGTATTTGTTTTTTCTGCTAGTGAGAGAAATGCTCATGGATCAAAATGTTCCTTTTGAGATTTTGATAGCATTACTAGTACTTGGGCCTCTAATTTCACCTGTGAAAAGCTAAGAATGCTTCCAAGAATTACACTCACATAGAATTATATTTTATAATAAAAACTGAGATACTGTCATCAAATTATAAAATTAAAAGAATTTTAAAATATTAAATAACATAAAGTTGAGATATGTGAGTATGAATGCTAGAGTAGCTTCTTTGAGCATGGGTGAAGAGATAATATTATTCCAAACAAGTTTTCCATGTTGTTGCCATACAGATACTCAATATAGCTTATAACAATGTGTGTGTCTATATATACACACATTAGCTTATGTATGCATATATATAGCTTATAACTATATCTTAATATATATAAAACACAGTAATACTAATGTATATAGTATTCTCAGTCAAAGACTATTGGCACAAGACTTGGGAGACAGCTCTCACAATGTCTTTTAAATTTCAGGTAATTTAAAATGTTAAGGAGACATTAATTTGTCCAATGTTATGTTGATATATTCTGCTATCAAAGAAAAAAAATAGAAATTCACAAGTGTTTGCCACAATGGAAAATGCAATTTGACTTCAGAAAAACAAACAAACAAAAAAGACAAAACCACCTAAACTTTTAAATAGATGCTCTAGTTGAATTTTTAAAATACATAAAACTACAAAGGAAACAAAAATGACACATAATCCATGATTAACAATTTCATTTAGAAATCACCAATATCCTAATATCCATATGAGATTTGTGTATGCAGGTGCATATACAGTGAATACTGTTTGCACTAAAACTGTGAGACAGATGGTCTAGTACTTTGTCTTTTTTTATTTCAAGAGATTTCTCCATTATCAGGCCTTAAAAGATTGTTTCTTGAGGTGTTCTTCAAAGTATCTAAAACTCGTAACTGCATGAGCACTGGCCAATCAGCATGGATGCTGACTTTAGGCTGAGCAGGACCCTGGGAGGACCCTGTTATACCTACACCCAATCCTTTAGTTGATGGATCACACAGTTGTCCTAGGGTCACACAGGAAGCATTTTAGTGGCGTGAGAGGAAGCCTGGGACTGCAGGAACTTGAGTCAGCAGCTATTACGAATCATAGCAAAAGTATTTGAGTATTTTGACAACTATGTCTATAAGAAGAATATAGTGTCTGAATTTAACCTCTGTGTTTTCCTATAATTTGGTACACTTGCTAAGTAAATTAGTAAGTACTGAAAATTCTCATTTATAAAAGACCAAATTAGCTTACCATTATATATTAGAGAATATATAATGAATCAAAAGAACTGCCAGAAGACTACAGCAATTTCTAAGGCAGAAAACCTGACTTTCTCTTTCTGGGATGATTTTTTTCATTGATATATTTGTTGGAAAACCTATAAGAAATCACTAGCATACTTAAGAAAGAAGAGAACACAGGAAATTAATTGCTTCAGCAAAATCACCCATAATCTGGCAGTGGAAAAGAGGTTAAAAACTAAAGCATGCTAATTTGTGCCCATTAGTTACATGAGTAAAGTGATCATATGTACTGCTTTGCTTAGTATGTCATAGATTGTGTGTGTGTATGTGTGTGTGTGTGCATGTATGTGTGTAGAAAGAGATAGTGATAGAGATAGACAGATGTCATGAGGCTTTATCACTAAATACTTCTGCGCTTGAGTTCTAAAAACAAGCAAATTAGCCCACATAACCATAATAGAGTTATTAGGAAATTTAACATTTAAATACAAATCATTTATCTAGTATACAGTCCACATTAGAATTTCCACAATTAAACTGGTAATGGGCTTTATAGTTTTTGAAATTTTATAGTTTTTTTTTCATTCAAAAAACAATAAAAGATCATGAATGACACTTAGTTGCCACTGTCTCTTTAGTCTTCTTCAATCTGGAAGAGTTCCCAGAAAATTTTGTCTTTCATGACATTGATATTTTGAAGAGCCATTGCTATATGTTTGCAAGATAATCCTTAATTTTGATTTATAGAATTGTTCCTAATGATTAGAGTAATTTTATATTTTTTGATAGGTTTATATATATATATTTTAGGCTATATTACTACATACAAGTTGAAAAAAATTTATATTTCCTGATACGATAAGCCATATATAATTATATAGTGTCACCTTAATTCTCAAAAGTTGTATTTCTTTTTATTTTGTATTACTATAGTTACTTCTAGTTACTTCAATTATTTTAGTCACATTCATTCTTGTACTATCAACATTTCTGTGTACATATATTGCAGGTATGTTTCTTTGTGGCAATAACTGTAGGTTGTTTCCACTATCTGTACATTTTGTTTCCTTAATTAAAAAAAACACAATCTTTAGGTTTTAGTTCAGTATATTCTTATCAAGCATAAAAATGTGTATCCCTGCCTTTTGTAGTTAGGTGTGACCATGTGACTAAATTTTTGACCAATGGGTTATAACTATAAATGGTATGTACAATTTCCAGAAGCAGTAATTTTAATTTTTAATTTTTGTAGGTACATAGTAAGTATATATATATTGATGAGGTACATGAGATATTTTGATACAGGCATACAATGCATAATAATCACATCAGGATAAATGGAGTATCTATCATCTCAAGTATTTATCCTTTCTTCATGTTACAAACAATCCAAATATACTCTCTTAGATATTTTGAAATGTACAATAAATCATTGTTGACTGCAGTCATCCTGTTCTACTATGAAATAGAATAACTTGTTCATTCTAATTATAATTTCGCATTCATTAACCATACACACATTCCCCCCTCCACATACACATCCCCAATACCCTTCCAGCCTCTGGTAACCATCGTTCTACTATCTCTATGAGTTCAATTTTTAAAAATTTAGCTCCCCAAATAAATGAGAACATGCAAATGTTGTCTTTCTGTGACTGGCTTATTTCACTTAACATAATGACCTCCAGTCCCATCCATGCTGTTACAAGTGACAAGATCTAATTTTTTTTATGGCTGAATAGTATTCCATTGTGTATATGTGCCACATTTTCTTTATTTGTCTGTTGGTGGACATTTGAGTTGCTTTCAAATCTTGGCTATTGTGAACAGTGCTGCAACACACATGGGTGTGCAGATATTTCTTTGATACACCAATTTCCTTTCTTTTGGGTATTTACCTAGCAGTGGGATTGCAAAACATAAGGTAGTTTTATTTTTAGTTTTTTAAGAAAATGTTAAACTATTCTCCATAGTGGTTAAACTTACATTCCCACCAGCAGCAAACAAGAGGGTTTCCCTTTTCTCCACATCCTTGCCAGCATTTGTTATTGCCTGACTTTTGGATAAACACCATTTTAACAGGAGTGAGATGATATATCACTGTAGTTTAAATTTCCGTTTCTCTGATGATCAGTGATGTTGAGCACCTTTTAATATACTCATTTTCCATTTGTATGTCCTCTTTTAAGAAATACCTATACTGATTTTTTTGCCCATTTTAAATGGAATTACTAGATTTTTTCCTATATAGATGTTTGAGCTCTTTATATATTCTGGTTATTAATCCCTTGTCAAATGGATAATTTGGAAATAGCTTCTCCCATCACATGGATTGTCTCTTCACATTGTTGATTGCTGTGCAAAAGCTTTTTAACTTGATGTGATATAATTTATCCACTTTTGTTTGGTTGCCAGTGCTTGTGGGGTTTTACTCAAGAAATCTTTGCCCAATCCAAAGTTATGGAGAGTTTCCCCAAAGTATTCGTTTAATAGTTTCATAGTTTGAGGTCCTAGATTTAATTCTTTAATTCATTTTGATTTTATTTTTGCATATGGTGAGAGATAGGGGTTCACTTTCATTCTTTTGCATATGGCTATCCAGTTTTCCCAGAATGATTTATTGAGAGACTATCCTTTCTCCCATGGATGTTCTTGGCACCCTTCTCAAAAAATAGTTCACTATAGATGTATGTATTTGTTTTTGGGTTCTCCATTCTACTCCATTGATCTATGTGTCTATGTTTATGCCAATACAGTACTGCTTTGGTTACTATTGCTCTGTAGTATAATTTGAAGTCAGGTAATGTGATACCTCTAGTTTGGTTCTTTTTATTCAGGATAGCTTTCACTATTCCAGGTCTTTTGTAGTTTCATATACATTTTAGGATTATTTTTTCTATTTCTGTGGAGAATGTCACTGGTACTTTCATAGGGATTGCATTCAATCTGCAGATTGCTTTGGGTAGTATGGACACTTTAGCAATATTGATTCTTCCAACCCGTGAACAATAAAGTATCTTTTCAGTTTTTGTGCCCTCTTCAATTTATTGCATCAGTGTTGTATAGATTTCATTGCAGAGATCTTTCACATCTTTGGTTTAGTTCTTATTTTATTTGTGGCTATCATAAATGGAATTACTTTCTCGACTTTTCAGATTGTTCACTGTTGGCATATAGAAATGCTACTGATTTTTGTATGTTGATTTTGTATCCTGCAGCTGTACTGAATTTGTTTACCACTTCTAATAGTTTTTTGGTGGAGTCTTTATGTTTTTCCAAATATAAGATTATATCATCTGCAAATAAGGATAATTTAACTTCTTCCTTTCCAATATGGATGCCCTCGATTTCTTTATCTTGTTTCTCTAGCTAGAATTTCCAGTACTATGTTAAATAACAGTGGTGAACATGGGTATCCTTGTCTCATTCCAGATCTTAGGGGGAAGGATTTTAGATTTTCCCTATTCAAAAACACACTAACTGTGGGTCTGTCATATATGGCTTATATTGTGCTGATGTATGCTCTTTCTATACCTAGTTGAGGATTTTTATCACGAAGGGATCTTAATTTTATCAAATGCTTTTTCCGCACCAATTGAAATGATATATGGCTTTTTTCTTTCACTCGGTTGATATATCAAATTGATTGATTTGCATATGTTAAACCATACTTGCATGCCTGGATAAATCCCACTTGGTGATTATGAATGATTTTTTTAATGTGTCATTGAATTTGATTTGCTAGTGACATGGTTTGGCTCCGTGTCCCCACCCAAATCTCATCTTAAACTGTAATCCCCACATGTTGAAAGGGGAGCCTAGTGGGAGGTGACTGAATCATGGGGGCAAAGTTCCTTCTTGCTGTTCTTGTGATAGTGAGAGAGTTCTCATGAGATCTGATGGCTTAAAAGTGTGTGGCAATTCCCTCTTCTAGCTCTCTCTTCCTCTCCACACTCCTCTGCCATAGTAAGATACGCTTGCTTCTCCCTTGCCTTCCACCATAGTTGTAAGTTTCCTGAGGCCTCCCAGTCATGTTTCCTGTTAAGCCTGCAAAACTGAGTCAACTGAACCTCTTTTCTTCATAAATTACCCAGTCTCAGTTAGTTCTATATAGCAGTGTGAGAATGGACTAATACAAGAAGTTGATACCAGGAGTGGGGCACTACTATAAAGATACCTGAAAATGTGGAAGCAACTTTGGAACTGAGTAATAGACAGAGGTTGGAAGAGTTTGGAGGGCTCAAAAGAAGACAGGAAGATATGGGAAAGTTTGAAACTTTCTAGAGGCTTGTTGAATTGTTTTAACCAAAATATGGATAGTGATATGGACAGTGAAGTCCAGGCTGAAGCAGTCTCAGATGGAGATGAGGAACTGATTGGGAACTGGAGTAAAGGTCACCCTTGTTATGCTTTAGCAAAGAAATTGGTGGCATTTTGCTCCTGCCCTAGATATCTCTGGAACTTTGAACTTGAGAGAGATGGTTTAGGGTATCTGGTGGAAGAAATTTCTAAGCAGCAAAGCACTCTAGATGTGACCTGGCTGTTTGTAAAATGTATGCTCATATGCATGAAGAAAGATTTGGCCTGAAATTGGAACTTATCTTTAAAAAGGAAGGAAAGCATAAAAATTTGGAAAATTTGCGGCTTCACCATGTGGTAGAAAAGAAAGCCCATTTCCTGAGGAGAAATTCAAGCTGGCTGTAGAAATTTGCATAAGTAAAGAGAAGCCAAATGTTAATAGCCAAGACAATTGGGGAAGTCTCCAGGACATTTCAGAGGTCTTCACAGCAGCCCCTCCCATCACAGACCTGGAGGCCTACAAGGGAAAAATTGTTTCCTAGGCTGGGCCCAAGCCCTGTTACTCTGTGCAGCCTTGGGATATGGTGCCCCCAGTCCCAGCCATTCCAGCTCCAGCTGTGGTTAGCAGGAGACAAGGTACACCTCAGGCCATTGCCTCAGAGGGTGCAAGCCCCAAGTCTTGGCCGCTTCCATGCGATGTTGGGCCTGCAGACGCACAGAAGGCAAGAGCTGAGGTTTGGGAGCCTCCATCTAGATTTCAGGGGATGTATGAAAATGCGTGGACGTCAAGGCAGAAGGCTGCTGCAGGGATGGAGATTTCATGGAAAACCTCTACTAGGGCAGTACAGAGGGGAAATGTGGGGTTAGAGCCCCCCCCGCCACAGAGTCCCCACTGGAGAACTGCCTAGTGGAGTTGTGAGAAGAGGGCCACTACTTTTCAGATCCAAGAATGGTAGATCCACCATTCTGGTGCATTCCAGATCCACCATTCCAGGTTCATCATGCACCTGGGAAAGCCACTGGCCTTCAAAGTTAGCCCTTAAAAGCAGCTGTGGGGGCTGTACCCTGCAGAGCCACAGGGACAGAGCGGCCCAAGGCAATAAGTGCCCACCCCTTGCATCAGTATGTCCTTGCTTTGAGATATGGAGTCAAAGAAGATTGTTTGGGAGCTTTAATGACTACCCTGCTGGGTTTCAGACTTGCAAAGGGCCTGTAGCCCCTTTATTTTGGCTAATTGGAATGGGAGAGTTTACCCAATGCCTGAATCTCCATTGGATCTTGGAAATATCTACCTTGTTTAACTTCATACACCCACTTCTTGTTTCTATTTATATCTTGGTGTACTGTCTATGTCTTGAGATGTTGTTGTAGTTATTATTTTTGATCATTTTATCTTTCAGTCTTTCTACTCAATATATGAGTTTACCACCATAAGTTTTATAAAATTCTGTGTTTTTCTGTATACTTACTGTTGCCAGTAAGTTTTACACCTTCAGATGGTTTTTTATTGTTCATTAATGTCCTTTTCTTTCACTTTGAAAATCTCCCTTTAGCATTTCTCATAGGACAAGTCTGGTCTTGATGAATTTCCTCAATTTTTGCTTGTCTGAGATAATATTTCTCCTTCATGTCTGAAGGATATTTTCACTGAATATACTATGCTGGGATAAACATTTTTTTCCTTCAGCATGTTAACTATGCCATGCCACTCTCTCCTGGTCTGTAGGGTTTCCACTGAGAAGTTTGCTGTCAGGTGTATCAGAGTTCCACTGTACGTTGTTTCTTTTATTTTGCTGACTTTAGGACCATTTTTAATCCTTGATAGTTGGAAGTTTGATTATTAAATGTCTTGAAGTAGTCTTTTTTGTGTGTTAAACCTGCTTGGTGTTCTGTATCCTTCTTGTACATGGATATTAATATCTTTTCTAAGTTTGGGAGGATGTCTGTTTTTATCCATTTGAATAAACTTTCTACCCCTATCTCTTTCTTTACATCCTCTTTAAGACCAATCATTCTCAGATTTACCCTTTTGAGGCTATTTTCAGACTTTTTAGGTATGCTTCATCCTTTATTATTATTTTTCTGTCTCCTCGGTGTATTTTCAAATAATCTTCAATCTCACTAATTATTTCTGTTTGATTAATTATGTTGTTAAGAGCCTCAGGTGCATTTTCAGTGTTTCAATTTCATTTTTCAGCTACTAAATTTCTGCTTGATTCTTTTAAATTAACCTCCTTGCTAAATTTATCTGATAGAATTTTGAATTCCTTCTCTGTATTATCTTAAGTTTAGTTGAGCTTCCTCAAAACAGCTATATTGAATTCTCTGTCTGAAAGGTCACATATCTCTGTCCTTCCAAGTTTGATCATTGGTGCCTAGTTAGCTCATTTGGTGAGGTCAAGTTTTCTGGATGGTCTTGATAGTTGCGGATGTTCATTCACGTCTGTACATTGCAAAGTTAAGTATTTATTGTAGTCTTCACAGTCTGGGCTTGTTTGTACCCATCCTTCTTGGAAAGAGTTTCCAGGTATTCAAGAAGACTTGCATGTTATGATCTAAGTTTTAGTCATTGCAGTCATATGTGTATTATACTCTTTAATCAGCAGGTGGAAAAGCCACACAGGCTTATGTCCATCCTTTCACGGCAGTGAGTCTCCCACCAACCCCAGTCCCAAGTGGGTTCAGAGATATCATCCAGAAGCCAGGACTTGGAGTTAGATAAAAATCTACCTAATGCTCTATTCTACAGCAGTTAAGCTGGCATCTAAGACAAAAGACAAAGTCTTTCCCACTCTTGCCTCCTCGTTCCACAAGCAGATGAGTATCCTTCCATGGCCACTACTACTTCAGTACCATGGTGAGTACTATCTGGCTACCACAGATGTTCGTTCAAGGCCTGAGGGCTCTTCAGTCAGCTTATGGTGAATGCTACAAGGTCTGTGACTCTCCCTTCAGAGCAGTGGGCTTCCCTTTGGCCCAGGGCAGGTCCAGAAATGCTAAGAGCCAAGGCCTATAATCAGGGACTGCAAGAGCCCACTTGGTGTTCTACCCCACTGTGGCTGAACTGGTAACTAAGCTGCAAGACAAAATCCCCTTTATTCTTCCCTCTCCTTTTCACAGGCAGAAGGATTCTCTCCCCATTGCCACCACAGCTAGGAATGTTTGGGTCACATCTGAAGCCAGCATGCTTACCCAAGGCCCATGGTGAGTACTGCCTGGGTACTGTTGCTGGTTATTCAAAGCCAAACAGTTCTTTAGTCAGCATGTAATGAATCCCGCCAGGACTGGGCCCTTCCCTTGGAGGCATCAAGTTCTCTTCTGGCCCAGGGTATGTCCGGAAATGTTGTTGAGGAGCTAGGGCTTGGAAAGGGGGCCACAGGACTCTGCCTGGTGTCCTATCCTACTGTGACTGAGCTAGTTTCCAAGTCGTAAGACAAAGTCCTCTTTACTCTTCCCTCTCCTTTCCTCAGGCAGAGGGAAGGAGTCTCTCCCAGAGCTGTGAGCTATGCTGGAGTGGTGGGAGAGGTGGCACAGGCACTCCCTTAGTCACTCTGGCTGGCGTCTCAGTAGGCCACATTCCTCCCGAGTCCACTAGCTCCAATCCCAGCACAGGATCAGGACTTTCCCAGGAACTGCAGTCCTTGTGGACTAAACTGATTTTCATGTTTATTTAGGATCCCAGAATACCTTAACACATGGTGGCAAGACTTGCCAGAACTCAGGTTCCAACCACTGGAATGGGCAATTTTCCTCTGACTAGGGCTGGTCTAAATGCTTTCTCCATGGGCAGCAGCTTAGTTCTGCCCTGTGTTGCTTAGCACTGTGACAGGCAGCACTGGATTCCAATGCAAGATTCCACAATCACTGCACTCTCCCTCTCCCAAGCACAGAAATTCTAAGCACCACACAGCTGCTCCCAGGGGATGGGGGGGAGGGTGGTAGTGGTAACAGTTAAAGAGTATCTTCCCTATTCTCTTCAGTGACTTTTTCAGTGTTATGAAGTTAAAACCAAGTACGTGATTACTCACCTGATCTGGGGTTTTTATGAAGGTGTTTTCTGCTTTTTTTTTTTTTTTTTTTTTTTGAGACAGAGTTTCGCTCTGTTGCCCAGGCTAGAGTGCAGTGGTGCTATCTCGGCTCGCTGCAACCTCCGCCTCCTGGGTTCAAGCGATTCTCCTGCCTCCCAAGTAGCCGAGATTACAGGTGCCCACCACCACACCCGGCTAGTTGGTATTTTGTATTGTTTTGTTTTGTTTGATTGTTTGTTTTGTATTTTTAGTAGAGACCAGGTTTTGCCATGTTGGCCAGGTTGGTCTGGAACTATTGACCTCAGGTGATCCTCCCGCCTCAGCCTCCCAAAGTGCAGGGATTACAGGTGTGAGCCACCACGCCCAGATCGAAGGTGTTTTTTTAATGTGGATATTTGTTCCATTTAGTATTCCTGTGGGAAGGATGATCAGTGGAGGCTTATATTTGGCCATCTTGCTCCCTCAATCAGTTCTAAAAGAGATGGTATATTGCCTTGTTCAAATCTTCTTTCTTGTTGGCTGGAATGTAGACCTAATGTCTGTAGCTGGAGCAGCCATCTTTGCAAATGCTGTGGGACAATTAATATAATAGATGAGCAAAATGGAAGTACCTTGCTCTGTGATGATGGTGAAGTGAATATCCTTTCCTGGACTGACTGGACATATCGCTGAACTCCTTTATGATGAGAAAATAGTCTTCTACATTATTATTTTGTGGTTTCTATTGTTACTGACAGCTAAACCTAAACCTAATCCTAATAAGTAACATGTTATAAGCAATGTAACCCTGGGCAATTTTTCATTCAATGTGAAAATATTTATATATACACGTAGCTAGTTTGGTACATTTGTATCTACTGTGATTTTTGACACATTAATTTACATGTTTTTTCCTAGCTGAGTAGTATGTATGACCATATCCAAATTTTGAATCCATTGCTTTGATGGACATTTAGGTTGCAAATACGTTTTGGCTATTGTCAATGCAACTACTATAAACGGTTTTGTATGATTCCTTTTGGGTCATATGCTTTCATTACTTTTAGGTAAATACGTAGGAGTAAAATTTTTAGTATATGCTTCCTTTTATAAAAAACTGCCAAATTGATCTTCAAAATGCTTTAAAATTTTATATTCCTACTAACAGTGTATAGCTATCTCAGTTGCCACATATGCTGACACTGGTGTTGTCAGTCATTTTAATGATTTTAGAGAATATAGTCATATTCCTTTATAGTTTTTGTCTTAGTTCATTTGTCCTGCTATAACCAAATACCTGAGACTGGATAACTTATGAAGAAGAGATATTTATTTCTTACAGTTCTGGAAGCAGAAAAGTCTAAGATCAATGCCCTGGAAAATTCAATGTCTGGCAGAGTCTCACTCCTGTCAAGATGGTACCTTGTTGCTGTGTCCTCACATGACAGAAGGAAAGGAAGGGAAGGGGTGGTTAGGGCACCCTCTTCGACTTCTTTTACATGGTCACTAATCCCATTCAGGAAGGCTCTACCCTCATGACTTAATTATCTCCTAAAGGCCCCACCTTCATAATACTATCACATTGCCCATTAAGTTTCAACATATGTATTCTGAAGGACACATTCAGATCATAGCAATGTTATTTGCAATTCTCTTATGATTATTGATTTTGAGCACCTTATCTTGTACTTGGTGATAAGGTGGACACTGAGGGGTGAGGCAGGTGAAGGGGCTATGTGTACACATTTGTAAAGTGTTCACATATTTTGCCCATTTTCAATCGAGTCATTTGTCTTATTATTCATCTGTAAGCATTCTTTATACATTTTGGATGCAAGTTTTTCATCAGATGTGTGTATTGCAAATATTCTATCTCAGTCTGTCCATTTGAAATATATTAAAGGTATCTTTTAATGACCAGAGTTTAATTTTGATTAAATCCCATATATTATTTTATAGTTGGTCATTTTTATGTTATATCTAAAGAATTTTTGCCTGAAAGACTGAGAAAATACTGTTCAACATTTTCTTCTATAAACTTTATTGTGTTAGCATTTACATTTGGGCCCATAAGCCTCAAATTAAGATTTTCTATGATGAAGTTTTTTTCAAGACAATTATTCAGTTGTTCTAGCACTGCTTGTTGAAAACTTTCATTAACATTTTATTTAAATCATTATTCTTTTCATTAGTAAAAGCATTATTTGGTTCTTAAACATGCCTGGTCGTTTTTCACGGTATCTTATTTTTCCATTCCAATTTTGCTTATATCCTGTATTACTTTAAAATATTTAAAACATACTCATGTTATATACCACAGAATCTTATGTTCTGATATTCTTGGGTGTCTAGTTTTGGTCTTTTGAAATTTATCTAACTCTTACTCCTATGGGCAAGTGTGAAAAAAAACATTCTCCTCTAGTCCTTTCGCCTTCTGGCTTTCCTATCCAGCTTCTTTGAGTATAAGAGCAGCTGCCAATGTAGGTTTGCTGAGCTTGAGGACACATCTGAGGGTCCAGGCTTTTCTGCGATCTCTACAGGAGAGAACAGCATGAGAGTTTGTTCGTCAGTCTGCTAAGCAACTTTCAGGAGACTGGGTGAGGAGGCTCAGAAAAGGACCTAGATTTTTCCAAAGGAAGCAGAACATGTTAGGAAAGAAAGAGATTGACTAGAAGATTAAATGGAAAGCATACCTCAAAATATAGACAAAAGAGACAGGCATGATATGCAATGAAAGACTTAAAGTACACAGCCAGGAAACAGCTTCAGAATAGGAGTTGAAGAAAGAAAAAAGGACCAAATGGAAAAGAGGTGTTTACTTTAAAAAAATAAAAAGGGAACTTACTTTAACCTGAAGAAATATTTGGTTCTACCTAATAATATTTTAATGAGGCCTCAGATAGATTAAGGTTATATAAGCTTACAGGATGGAATATTCCTTCGTTCTAAGAAGAACAGAAAAATCTGATGTGTCCAGTTGAAATTGCCAGGATCCCTGTCACTGCTACCCTTGCCCTCAAAAGGAAGAAATCCAATTAGCATCAGACTGTCACCAGCAGTGCCTCAAGCTATAAACTAGAGCAAGGTGAGAAAATCAGCTCTTCTTAGGTTTCTAAAGGCAGGACCTCTATCTTCTCACATTAATTTATATCCCTGAAAATAGCTGTTATTGGAAATTAAAATCATAATATGGCCTTCACCTGCCACACCTTTGTTTTATATTTTTCTTATCATTAGTGGGAAATAAGAGTGTCATTTAACAGTCACCCTTAAGAACAGGATTATTTTTAATATTTTTAAGAATACATTTTGTTTTACAGAAAAATTACAAAGATAGAACAGAGAGTTCCCTTATACCCAAAACCCATGTCTCTCCATTATTAGTATCTTATATTAGCATGGTCCATGTGTCACAATTAATGAATCAATATTGATACTTTATTAATTAAAGTCAGTACTTTACTCAGATTTTTTAATGAATGTCCTTTTTCTCTTCCATGATTTCATCCAACACAGCACATCATGTTTAGTCATCATGCCTCTTTAGGCACCTCCTAGCTGTGACAGTTTGTCAGAATTTCTCTTAAGATTTGACAGTTTTAAGGAGTACTGGTCAGGTATTTTATAGAATATCCATTAATTGGGTCTTTCTGTTAATTTTTATTAGACTAGGGTTTTAGATTTTTGGAAGGAGCACCTCAAAGATTAAGTGCCATTCTTAGCACATCGTATCAAAGATACAAACTACCAATATGACTTATCTTTATGGATGTTAATTTTCATCACCTGGCTGAGGTAGTGTTTGTAGACGCCTCCACAATAAAGTTACTTTTTCACCTTCCCATGCTATATTCTTCATAACAAAGTCACTAAGCACAGCCTGTCCTTGAAAAATAGAAAGTTATGCTCAATCTCCTGAGAGCAGAATAGCTGTATAAACTATTTGGAATTCTGCCTTGGCTATGTGTTTGTTCTCACAATTAATTTATTTATACCATCATTTATATCACTATAGATTTGTGAATATTTTATAATGTGAGCTATAATACAGTGATGTTTATGTGTTTTTCGCTCAGAATTATTTGTATTTGGCCATTGGAAGCCCTATTATTTGGCTTCAATTTCACTTTGACATACCTGCATCTTTGCCTATTTTTTTTATTTTAGTACTCCATACTTTTGAGACGTTCGGGATGATCTGCACACATCTTGTATATTTCCTGTGCCAGTCCTAGAATCAGCCAATGTCCTAAAGAGCCCTGATTCCTTTTACTGGAGAAGGCTATTAGAAACCAAGATCTGAGTTATGAGTGTGCTAACTGCGACTGGGACATAATTGTTTCTTTGACCTCAGCTGTGAGAAATTTATGTGTGCATACCAACCCATGTATATATATATATATCTGTAAATATTTTCATATGTAACTATTTGTGTCTATATAAAAATGAACATGATGTCATTCTGATGTCTCCAGCTCCAGCCTCTTCTCCTTGCTTATCTATAATCCTCCATTCCAACAATGAGAAACATGGCTCCCACTATCTACCACTGACTATTGTTGAATTCTGGAAAATAAGTATTTACAGTGGTCTCTGAAATGTTATCCCATACCCTCATGGGAAGCAATTTTGTCAACTGGGGAATGTGTTTATATACAATACTTTTGCCTTTATCCTTACAGACTGCACTCATTTCTTATGTCAACCCTTTGTTCACACATCCTCTTTGGTAAGTTTATTTCATACATTTGTAATATAGTTAGATTCCTTTGACACAATGTGCATTCCATTCTGAGTGCCATATCATCCTAGATGATTTTTTAAATTTCATACATTAAGCTTTATTTTTTGTTTTGTAAAATTATGTGGGTTAGACAAATGAAGTGTCATGTATACACCATTAATATGGCTTACAGAATAGTTTCACTGCTCTAAATTTTCTCTCTTCATCACTGAATCCCTGAACAAACAATGATGTATTATCTTTAGAATTTTGCCTTTTCCATAAGTTATATAAAGGCATACCTTATCTTATTGTACTTCACTTTATTGTTCTTTGAATATATCACATTTTTTTACAAATTAAAGGTTTATGGCAACCCTGCATTGAATAAGTCTATAGGCACAATTTTACCAAAAGCATTTTCTCACTTAATGTCTCTATGTGCATTTTGAGAATTCTCACAATTATTTGGACTTTTTCATTATTATTATTATTATATTATTGAGACGGAGTCTCACTCTGTCACCCAGGCTGGAGTGCAGTGGCATGATCTCAGTTCACTGCAACCTCTGTCTCCCTGGTTCAAGCAATTCTCCTGTCTCAGCCTCTTGAGTAGCCAGGACTACAGGCACCACTACCACGCCCAGCTAATTTTTGTATTTTTAGTAGAGATGGAGTTTCACCTTATTGGTCAGGCTGGTCTCAAACTCCTGACCTCAGGTAATCCATCCACCTCAGCCTCCCAAAGTGCTGGGATTACAAGCATGAGCCACCGTGCCTGGACTCATTAATATTATATCTATTATTGTGATCTGTGATCAGTGCTTTTAAATGTCACTATTATGATCGGCTTTGGGCATCAAGAACTGCACTCATATCATATGGCCAAACTCAACTGATAAATGTCGTATGTGTTCCAACTGCTTCATCAATTTCCGATATCTCGTCTTCTCCTCAATCTCCCTATTTGCTGAGACACAACAATACTTAAATTAGACCAATTAAGAAACGAAAATGGCCTCTAACTGTTCAAGTGAAAGAAGAGTCTCACATCTCTCACTTTAACCAAAACTAGAAATTATTAGGCATAGTGAGGAAGATGTGTTGAAAGCTGAGATAGGCTGAAAGCTAGGCCTCTTCTGCCAAAGAATTATCCAGATTGTAAACGCAAAGGAAAACTTGAAGAGAATTAAAAATATTATTGCAGCGAACACATGCATGGTAAAAAACTGACACAGTCTTGTTGCTGATATGGAGAAAGTTTGAGTGGTCTGGATAAAAGATCAAACCAACCACAAAATTCCCTTAAGCTGAAGCCTAATCTAGCACAAGCCCGAACTCTCTTTGGTTCTGTGAAGGCTGAGAGAGGTGAAGGGGCTGCAGAGGGAAAGTTTAAAACTAGCAGAGGTTGGTTCATGAAGTTTAAGGAAAGAAGGCATCTCCATAAAAGTGCAAAATAAAACAGCAAATGATGATCTAAAAGATGCAGCAAATTATCTAGAAGATCCAAGATAATTGATGAGGGTAGCTGCACTAAACAATGGATTTTCGATGTACACAAAACATGCTTATATTGGAAGACGGTGTCATCTAGGACTTTACATAGCTAGAGAGAAGTCAATGCCTGGTATCAAAATTATTCAAAAGGCTCTTTTGTTAGGGGTTAATGCAGCTGGTGACTTTAAGTTGAAGCCAATGCACATCTACCATTCTAAAAATTCTAGGGCCCCTTAAAACTTATGCTAAATCTGTGCTCTATAAACAGAATAATACCTGCATGACAGCACATCTGTTTACAGAATAGCTTACTGTATATTTTAAGCCCACTGTTGAGACCTACTGCTCAGAAAAAAAAAATCCTCTCAAAATATTACTGCTTATTAACAAAGCACCTAGTCACCCAAGAACTCTGATGGAAATATACAAGGAGATGAGTGTTGTTCACATGGCTAATACAACACACATTGATACATCATATAACATCTGTACTCTATGAATGAATAAATAATTTCTACCTTCAAGTCTTATTATTTAAGAAATATATTTTGCAAAGTTATAGCTACCATAGTGATTCCTCTAGATGGATCTGAGTAAAGTTAATTGAAAACCTTCTGGAAAGAATTTAGCATTTCAGATGCTATTAAGAATAATTGTGATTCATTGGAGGAGGTCAAAATATCAACATAAACAGGAGTTTGAAAGAAGCTGATGCCAGCCCTCATGGATGATTTTGAGATATTTAAGAATTCAGTGGAGGAAGTACCTGCAGGTGTAGTAGAAACAGCAAGATAACTAAATTTGAAATGGAGCCTGAAGACATGACTAAATTGTTGCAATCTCATGATCACCCTTGAATGAATGATGAGTTGTTTCTAATGAATCAGCAAAGAAAGTGGTTTCTTGAGATAGCATCTACTGCCAGTGAAGATGCTGTGGAAATTCCTGAAATGACAACAAAGGAATTTGAATAGTACATAAACTGAGTTGAAAAAGTGGCAGCAGGGTTTGAGAAAATTGACTCCAAAATTGAAAGAAGTTCTCCTGTGGGTAAAATGCTATCAAACAGCTGTCCATGCTACAGAGGAATCTTTCATGAAAGAAAGTCAATTGATGAAGTAAATCTCATCATTGCTTTAAGAAATGGCCATAGCCACTCGAACCTTTGGCAACCACCATCCATGTCAGTAAGCAGCCATCAATATGGAGGTAAGACCCTCCACCAGAAAAACTATTACAACTTGCCGAAGGGTCAGGTGATCGTTAGCATTTTTGGCAATGATGCAGACCACAGCATAGCATACACATAAATTTTATATGCACGGGGAAACCATGCATTTGTGTGACTTGTTTTATTGTAATATTTATTTTATCGTGGTGATCTGAAACTGAACCCACAATATCTTTGAGGTATGCCTGTAAATGCATGAAGTATTCTATAAATGTCAATTAGATCAAAGTGTATGATACTGCTATTCAGGTCACATATAGCCTTACTCTTTTCCTGCCTGCTTGATTTAACCCATCACTGACAGAGGGATGTTAAAGACTTCAACTGTAAGAGGGGATTTATCTATTTCTCCTTTCACAGTTCCATCAGATTTTGCTTCAAGTATTTTGATGCTCTGTTTGTTAGGTTCCTACATATTTAAGATTGTTGGGTGTTCTTACAGAAATTGACCTCTTTGTCATTATATTAACACTCTCTTTGACCCTGATACTTTCTATGGGGTAAGGCCAGAAATTAAGGGCCAACATTATGTGCTGTCGTTAACATGTGGTAAAATCAGAATGGCCACAAAAAGGCCTAAACACAAGTTCACCTCCCTATTATGCTTCCACAGATAAGGTCCTTACAACCAAACAACCCTTATCTTGGGGAATAAGCACAGTTCCTGCTTATCCCTGAGCAGGGAATATTAGTTTCCTGCCAGCTAACAGAATTACTCAAACAAGCTCAACACAACCTCCTATGGGAACTAGGGGACATTCATTCTTTTCATACTACAGAGCCTGCATCCAACAGCCTCTGGTTTTTCACTCTTCTTCTGTGTGTAAACCCCACGTTGTCTGGTATGGTGTGTGTGTTCTCCTCCCCCAGGCTGTGAATACATTTGACTAATAAACTGCTGTAATGTTTATCTTTCTAGTGTTGGGTGCCATTCCCATAACTCCAGGTTGGTAATCCCCCTCTCACCAACAGGGTGATAGAAGGTAACTAAAACACGTTCTTGTTCTGAAGTCAGCTCTGTCTAAAATTAATAACCTGCTCCAGCTTTCTTTGACTAGTGTTAGCATATTATACCTCTCTCCATCCCTTTTTTTTAAATGTATCTGGGCTTTATATGTAAAGTGAAATTTTTATAGACAATATATAGTTGGGTCTTAAATTTTTAATCCACTACCACAAACTCTTTTAATTAATGTTTAGACCATTCATATTTAATGTTTATATTGATATAATTGAATGAATATCTACCATGTTTATAACTGCTTTATTTTATTTCATTTGTTCTTTATTTTTCTTGTTGTCCTGCCTTCTGAGATTTTAACTGAGCTTTTTATTTTATTTCTTTTTTTGAGACAGGGTCTCATTCTGTCGCCCAAGTTGGAGTGCAGTGCATAATCTTGGTTCACTGCAACCTCCACCTCCCAGATTCAAGCAATTCTCCTGCCTCAGCCTCCTAAGTAGCTATAATTACAAGCATGTGTCACCACACCTGACTAATTTTTATATTTTTTGTAGAGACGGTATCGCCATGTTGGCCAGGCTGGTCTCAATCTCCTGGTCTCAAGTGATCCACCATCTCAGCATCCCAAAGTGCTAGGATTACAGGTGTGAGCCACTGTGCCTAGCCTAATTGAGCATTTTCTATGATTTTATTTCATCTCATCTCACAGAGTATCAATAATAATTCATCAAAATTATTTTATTGGTTTCCCTAGTTTATGATATACATTTTTTACTAATATAAGTCATTTTCAAATAATACTAAATCATTATAATGAGAAAACCCAATTTCTTAGATCAACTTAGTGTAAGCATATATGAAATATTTATAAAAATTAATCATATTTTAGGCCACATATTTAATACTATTAATTCGAATCCACTTCCAAGCTCAGTCATGTTGCTGGTACAATGCAATTCCTTGCAGTTAGAGAGCAGTCCCTTTACCTTGCTGGCTGCCCCCAGAACCAGGCAGCTTCTGGAGGCCCTGTCCATCTTCGAAGCTTGCATGAGTGCACAGAAACCTTCATGGGCTTTTAATCTCTGTGATTTCCCCTTCTGCCACCAGCCAAAGTAAACCCTACACCTAAAGGGGCTCATGTGATTAGAATAGGCCCACCTGGATAATCTGCTTATCTTAAGATCAGCTATGCCATATACGTAACAAATTCCTGCAAATGATATCGCATCATCTTCACAGGTTCCAACAATTTTGGGCAATGAGACTTGGGGGGCCACTTAGAGTTCTGCTTGACATAGTGCATTATTTTTATTAGTAAAATTTAGAAAACAAGTTGGTTCATAACACTGGAATACTTAAACCATAATGTATCTATATTTTAGGATATTAGAAAGCCATAAAAGCTGATGCCTTCAAACAATAATTACTACCTGGAGAATGTACTCAAAATATAATGTTAAATTGAAAAGAAGAAACAAACTTCCTAAAACACATAAAATTAAGATGCTACAATCAAATATATATATGTATATATATGTGTGTATATATAGAGAGAGAGACTTATTGGCTATTTTTAGAATCTAATAAAAGTTCTTTTCCCCAAGAAAACATAGGCATACACAGAAGATTGAATATAAAGTAGATTGTCCACAGGGTCCCTAGAGATTCCAGGTTAAGCACCCATAACTAATTATATGTGTCTCTAAAGGTAATATTAAAGGCAATACAGTCTCCTATGTTCACTTTAATAATTAGCTATTGTAGACAGCACCCCATTCTGTGTTCCTGCAGGCAGTCTTTTATCTTATTCTTATCACTCAGTATTTCTGGAAATCACCAGGGAAGGCTCCCAAGTCTACTTTCATTGTCCTTTGCTACCTCTTGCTCTAGACTTCTGATCTTAGCTTCTTGGTACCTGGTAACCATTTTTTGGGTGCACAATTAAAGCTGCCTTCAAATTTAATGAGCCACAGATGCAAACACAGCCTCCTTCTTGCATTCCTTGAAATCTCAGTTAACCTAGGCCATAGAGTCAGACTAAATTGTATAAAAGACTAGATAATGTAAATATGCTACAAAGCAAAAAACAAAAGCCTGAGGTTGTCAGATGCCTCTCTTCCTCAAGCTATTGGCCATGTGCCTATTCAGGGCATCCCAGACATAACATCTCACAGGTCATCTTGCTCCTGAACTCGGCCTGCAAACATGTCCAAGGGGTCCTCTTATTTCTCAGAAAGGAGTCTCTTTAGTCCTGTCTTCTTTCTTCTAGTGCTATAGGAGTTAAGAAGAAATCACTTAGGCAGATAGTAGGGGTATGGGAGTCCTTGGCAAGGCTTTTCTTTTTAAGGAAAAGCAGCCCCAAATCATTTTCTAACAAAGAGTAGCCTGTAAAGTCGAGCTGCAGACATAAGCGAGCTGGAAGCTTGCACAGTGAATGCTGGCAGGAACTAGGGAGGAGGCATATTCAAGATGGGGGCTCCATCTTCCCTTCTCTGCCCTCCACGTGTATAGTAAGGAGCAGACAAGATGGCCCTAGCCAAGGGTAGAATTTGTTTGCATAAGATTAGGGTGGGGGGACCAGACTTCCCCGAATGCTACGTAAACAACACACCTGATGGAACCAATCTGTGAGCCCTATGTAAATCAGACACCACCTCCTCAAGCCGGACTACAAAATCCGGCACATCCACTGCCGGCTGGTCTTTCCACTTGGAAATCCCCTCTCTCAACAGAGAGCTGTTTTTCTTTCTCTTTTCTTCTGCCTATTAAACCTCCATTCCTAAGCTCCTCAGGTGTGTCCATGTCCTAAATTTTCCTGGCACCAGATGACTAACCCTAGGTACATACCCCAGACAACATAGCCACTTCACTAGGACCTAGCATACTACTTGGCCCTCCCTAGAAGCATTCCTCTTCTCTTCCAATTCAAGATTCATTTCCTTTTCTCTTGTCCCATGTCCTGAACAACATGGCACACTACTTAACTTTTTAAAAGAATATAGCCAGGATGAGACAGGGAGCTTTCCAAACTCTTGGCTATTCAGTTGGTCAGATGTGCCATTCAGGGGACGCTGTCCAGTGGTTGCAGCTCTATACCCAAGCTGGTTGTTTTCCTGTTGGTAGTGTCTAATCTTGTCAAGGTAAGGGGAATATAGGTTGTTCTGTCTTTCCTGATAGGCCAGGCTTACAACATGCTTTGAGCACACCCTTCCTAAAAGCAAGCAGTATTTCTTAGACAGTCACTATTAATCACATTTAGAAAAAAATTCTACAAATAATCTGCTAAAATATATTAATCCAACATGTAAGACGAAGCAAATAACAGCACAGTCTCAAGCCTTTCATTTGGACTATTTAACTTGCTTACAACATTCGCTGGAAAAAGGGAGGCCTAATTAAGGAAAACCTGACTTATATAGTCCTGACTAAAAGTACCCCCCAGAAATGTTTCTTTCCGAGCAAAGACACGGCCTAACCCAAACTTTAGTTTCCACTATACAGAACACAACATGTGTGAGAAATCAATACTTCATCATTAGCAACAGTGAAAACATACTGACAACTTCAAAGTAGTAGTTTATCTTTGTTCCACAAACATACTCATTTAAAGGAATATACTAAAAGAAAATACACAGGAAAATACAGATATCATTTTCTGGCTTTTAAGTTTATTCATACATATTTTTAATATTACTTATGTAATATATTCATGTAAGAATATACTGGTTAAAATCAATACAGACATTGAGTCTGGCTTAATTATTATGTAAATACAATATTGCCAGTGATAACCATACTTTCTAGGATAAATTATACTTCCACTGTATTTAAACTGAAAAAACACTAATTCTTCCAATGTAAATAAGCACTATTTCAGAATAAAAGAGCAGTCAGAAATCTGAGATTGTTTACTTCAGAATGAAAATACCTAAAGATTAGTCAACTACTTGTGATAAGAAACAAGAGTGGCCAAAACGATTTATGCAAACCTAGTACTAATAATTTATCAGCTACATTTTGACACTGTGAATATAATTGCTCTGTGCATCAACTAATGTGACAAGAGGAAGATGTGAATGTTTTCTTAATTCAGAAACATATTTTGATGAAGAAATTATTTAAATACAAGTTTTAAATAAACTATTAAAATAACAGGAATATGAATAGGTTCACCTAGCTGAGCAACAGAAAATGCAATCCGGAATGAGCAACTTACTGTTTATATGCTTACTCTTGATGATGAGCATTCCATGTTCTAAGTTATATTTAACATATAAGGCAGTTTCTCAGGATGCTAAGGAGAAGAAGGACTTCATTTTAAATCAGCTAACTAACTCACAAGGGAAACCACTGTAGAGCCAGTGTAAAATAGTGTCATTCTTTAAATCACGAAGTCATGATTTTTGAGTCAAGGATACAAGAGAGAGCACTCAACAAGGCTGTATCTCTCAGGAAGTCCTATATTTTAGAAAAAATATGAGAACAGAGTTTTAGATTCTTTTGTAGTTTATCATCTTAATTTTTATTTCTATCCCCAAGGGTCCAATTACTAAATAAAATCTGTTGTTCAGGAGTTTGCCCTGAAGTAGTTAAGGAGCTGAGCAGGGAGAATATTAACAGCTCCATCCTCAGGGTACAAATAGTAGCATGTAAATCTGAGGATAGATTGGTTTTATGAGGTGAAGCAAGGGAACAATCCATTGAAACAGCACTTTACACCAACTTTCAAGAATACAGTTGAAGAATAAGCCCTTGAATTTATGTGACTCCAGCTCTCTAGTTTCAATGAACCTGTTTCCATTTCTATAAGTTTAATCACACTGTAATATTTTACTGTTAACAGATTGGTTCAAGCAAAAATAACGTGGCTTGGTTAACTACAGACATAGCACTCACTGGTAACCATTCTTCTGGTTTGAACTTATTATTTCAATGAACACGTAGTAACCCTAGTAATAGATCATTTTTTAAAAAAAAACACTTGGCTTTAGTGCATAAACAATATTTTTAAACTAGTGCTTAATTTTTGAATAGATAATGTGCTCATATGATTCAAGAATCAAAACACAGAATGAGTATTTGGTATACAGTCTTTCTCCACTTTGTCCCCAACCACCTATTTCCCCTTTCTGGAAACAAACAATGTTATCAGTGGTACCCTTCCACAAACATTTTAGAAAGTGCCTATCTGTATATATTTTTATATACTCCCTCTTTCTACCTTTTTCAGACAAATGGTAGAAGACTGTAAATGTTTCACATTTTGTACATGTGTGTTTAATTAACAATACATCTTGAAACACATTTCATATCAACACACAAAAGGCTTCCTCATTCTTAAGAGATGCTTAATAATCTATTGGATGCATGGACAATAGTTCAACCAGTACTCTACCGTCAGACCAGTGGTTTGCAATATTTTGCTATGTCAAATACTACTGTAATACATAACCTTGCATTTTCATCATCTTGCATGTTTATAAACAAATTTGTAGAACAAATTATGGTCTTCTGGAGCATTTTTAAGCTTTCATCAAAGATTGTATATGATTCTTGGTTCCTGGGTATTAAGATTGTACTCCTAGGCATTTTAGCTTTCTACTGCTACACTTTTGTTATATCTTCTAATGCTTGTATTTTTGAGTTCTATTCATTTCTATATTTCAATTGTGTATCCATTTATCTTTCTGAATTTTCTTATTGTTTGTCATATAGTTTTTAGGTTGATTCTTTTGGGTTTTTATAGATATGTATCATATTATCTGTAAAACAATAGTAATTTTATCTCCCTCTTTCCCATATTTATACTTGTTTATTTCAATAGTTTGGGGGGTACAAGTGGTTTTTGATTACATGGATAAGTTCTTTAGTGATGATTTCTGTGATTTTGGTGCACCCATCACCTGAGAAGTGTACACTGTATCCAACAGGCACTCTTTTATCGCTCACCCACCTCCTTGGAGGGTGGAGCCCTTCCCTGCAAGTCTCCAAAGTCTATTTTATCATTCTTATGCGTTTTCTTCCTCATAGATTAGCTCCCACTTATGAGAACATACGATATTTGGTTTTCCATCCCTGAGTTAACTCACTTAGAATAATGGCTTCTAGCTCCATCCAAGTGGCTGCAAAAGACATAATTTTATTACTTTTTATGCCTAAGTAGTATTCCATGGTGTATATATACTCCATTTTCTTTATCCACTTGTTGGTTGATGGGCATTTAGGTTGGTTCCATGTGTTTGCAATTATGAATTGTGCTGTTATAAACATGTGTGTGCATGTATCTTTTTCATATAATGACTTTTGTTTTCCTTCAGGTAGATACCCAGTAGTGGGAGTGCTGAATCAAATGGTAGTTCTACTTTTAGATCTTTAAGGAAACTCCATAGTAAAAACCACTATTTTCATAGTGGTTTTACTAATTTACAGTCCCACCAGCAGTGTAAAAGTGTTCCCTTTTCACTACATCCACACCAACATCTATTATTTCTTGACTTTTTAATTATGGCCATTCTTGCAGGAGTAAGATGGCATCGCATTGTGTTTTTCATTTGCATTTCTCTGATAATTAGTGACGTTGAACATTTTTTCATGTTTGTTGGCTGTTTGTATATCCTTTTTTGAGAATTGCCTATCCATGTTCTTTACCCACTTTTTGATGGGATTTTTTTTTCTTGCTGATTTGAGTTCCTTGTATCTTCTGGATATTAGTCCTTTGTAAGATATGTAATTTGTGATTATTTTCTCCCACTCTGTTGGTTACTTATTTTGCTGTGCAGAAGACTTTTAGTTTAATTAAGTCCCACCTATTTTATCTTTGTTCTTGTTACATTTACTTTTGGGGTCTTAGTCATGAATTCTTTGCCTAGAGCAAATATTAAGAAGAGTTTTCCAATGTTGTCTTCTAGAATGTTTATTATTTCAAGACTTAAGTCTTTGCTCCATCTTGAGTTTATTTTTGTAAAAGGTGAGAGATAGAATCCAGTTTCATTTTTCCACATGTGGCTATCCAGTTTTTCCAGCACCATTTGTTGAACAGAGTGTCCTTTCCCTAATTTATGCTTTTTGTATGCTTTATCAAAGATCAGTTGGCTGTAAGTATTTGGTTTTATTTCTGGGTTTTCTATTCTGTTTTATTGGTCTACTTGCCTATTTTTATACAAATACTATGCTGTTTTGGTAACTATAGCCTTGTAATATAATTTGGAGTCAAGTAATGTGATCCCTCCAGATTTGTTCTTTGTGCCTGGTATTGCTTTTGATATGTGAGCTCTTTTTTATGGTTCCATATTAATTCTGGGATTTTTTTTCTCTAGTTCAGTGAAGAAAAATGATGGCATTTTGATGGAAATTGCATTGAATCTGTAGATTGCTTTAGACCATATGATCATTTTCACAATATTGATTCTACCCATCCATGTGTATGGGATGTGTTTCCATTTGTGTTATCTATGATTGTATTAGTGTGTTTTCATGCTGCTCATGAAGACATACCCAAAACTGACAACAAAAAGAGGTATAATTGGACTTACAGTTTCACATGGCTGGGGAGTCATCAGAATCATGGCAGGAAGTGAAAGGCACTTCTTACATGGTGGTAGCAAGAGAAAATGATACACAAAAGCAGAAACCCCTGATAAACACATCAGATCTCGTAAGACTTATTCACTATCAGGAGAATAGCATGGGAAAGACTGGCCCCCATGATTCAATTACCTCACCCTGGGTCCCTCCCACAACATGTAGGAATTCTGGGAGATACAATTCAAGTTGAGATTTTGGTGGGGACACAGCCAAATCCACCCTGGCCCCATCCCAAATCTCGTGTCCTCACATTTCAAAACCAATCATGCCTTCCCAACAGTCCTGCAAAGTCTTAACTCATTTCAGCATTAACTCAAAAGTCTTTTCCAAGTGCATGGGGGCAAGCTGTTGGTGGATCTATCATTCTGAGGTCTAGAGGACAGTGGCCTTCTTCTCACAGCTCCACTAGGCAGTGGCCCAGTAGGGACTTGGAAAAGCATCCCTCCCACAAAATGTGGGAATTCTGGGAGATACAATTCAAGTTGCGATTTGGGTGGGGACAAAACCAAACCATATCAATGATCTTTCAGCAGGGTTTTGGAGTTCTTCTTGTAGAGATCTTTTACCTTCTTGGTTAAGTACATTCCTAAGTTTTATATTTTTTCCACAGCTGTTGTAAAAGGGGTTGAGTCTTGATTTGATTCTCTGCTTGTTTGTTGTTGGTGTACAGTGGTGCTACTGATTTATGTACATTGATTTTGTATCCCAAATTAATGAATCATGAACTAATATCCTGGAATATTTATGAAAAGTAAATTAATCATAATTTTTACTATGTTCACATTTTTATAACCAAAATGTATAAAAGATTCTACATATTCTCTTTAAATTTAATTTAAATACTATTCTTATCTACAAGACCTCTCTTCTTTATGATTTCCCTGCCAGTCAACCTGTGAACTTGGAAACTATCAGGAACATTAAAAAATGATCTAAGGACCCTGATGCCACAAGCAAGAGTCTCATACTTCATCAGTCAGCTGGTAAATTGCATTAGCAGAGCCAATAGTGGATAGATGACTGCTGTGCTGTTGTTGTTGTTTTTAAGATAAAAATACTTAACAGTGTTTAAATGTTAATGTTTAGAATTTCTTTTAATAGGTCACAGGTTAAGGAAAGTAAATGGGACCAAAGACCACAGAACAGGTAGAAGGACTAGCTCTGTTTTAATGGGAGGAAGAGTATGCAAAATGTAATAATACAGCAAAGGAAGCAAAGGAAGTTGGCTAATCATATCTGGATATTCTGTGTTCTGTGCAAAAGGATATGAGGTTCCTGAGGAGTTTGACTCCTGGTTAAAAACCTATGTGTGATTTTTCAGACTTGACCATAGGCAATTACAAAGGCTTTACCTGTATGGTACCTGGTGTATCCTCCCTACACCAGACTTGGTGCACAGCCAGTGCACTGTAGTGTCTGAAGGAAGTTGCAGTCAAGGACTCGGGCCTCCCTGGCTAGTCATGTTCTTGGTGTATTTATATTCCTAGTCCTAGAGCTTTCATTCCTAAATCTCTATTTGAGGCCTTGGATAGACGTCTTGGTAATATTTTTCTCTACTCTCAGAACCCAGATTTTTCCCTCTCTTATTCCTCTCCCTTTCCCATCCCTCTGGCCCTCATAAAGCTGCCATAAAACTGGAGCCCTCAACAGTGAGATGACTCCTACATCTGTGCTAATCCACTTGATCCTGAACAGGAGCACCATTCCATGGAGGAAATGGAACAAGGGGAATTTGTGCCTTCTCATGTTTTAGCCTCTGGCCTGTGCCATCATAGAGATCAAAGACTTAACTTTCATTTTTGGCTTGTGTGAATCAGGTATTCTGACACCTGACACTCAGCTCTCTCTCCCAGCTTAGCTGAGCTCCATACAATCCCTTCTAAAACGGTATTCAGAGCCTTGTTTCTTCATTCCTAGCTATGTGTTCTTGAGCACATTGTTTATCTAAACGTCAATTTTATTGCCTATAAAATAGGGATAAATATAGAGATAACAGCTAATGTTTATAGTTATAAGAATTACCTAAAATGAGGCATATAAATACTTAGTACTGAATAATTTTGAAAACCAAGATGAGTTGTTTATACATTCCTAAACAAAGTTTTAGTTAATTTTGTTTCTTTTTTGAATAGGTAATATATACATGTGGTTAAAAAATGCAAAGGAAAAAATATATATATTATAAAAGTAATTTTCCTTGTTTCCTGGTATTTATTTCCTACTAATAATGCATATTTGGCATAATATTATAATTTTAGGTGTTATGCTTAGGTAAGTAGAACTATTAATTTCCCTAAAATCTAGATAAAATTTTTAATCATATAAATTTAATATACTATGATTAATGTGTGTCCTATTTTAGCTCTTAGTTCTTTTCTGCGTTAATCCTATGTTGTTAGATGAAAATATTTATTATGACTCTATAGTCTAAATATACTTTTTATATATTATACCATGCAGTAAGTTATATTAAGCTTCTTCTGAAAAAAATAGCAGCCTTTTCTTTGAAATATGTTAAGCTCTTTCCTTTACCTAGAGTAGCTCTTATATTCTTAGTTAGGAAAAGCTTTTCTATTTAAGTAGAAAGAATAGTGAATTCATCAACCAATATGTTTAAAGAGATTAATTTTAGTTCTCAAGGTGACATAGATCCTTCCTAGCCATATTATCAAGCAATGTCTATTTGATATATGTGGATGCTTCTTGATTTCTAAATACTATTATTTGAAATCAAACAGAGAAATAGATTTCTAATAAAAAAATTTGAAGTTCACTTGTTTGTTTTTTTTGAGACAGAGTCTCGCTCTGTTGCCCAGGCTGGAGTGCAACGGCATGATCTTGGCACACTGCAGCCTCCACCTCTCGGGTTAAAATGATTCTCCTGCCTCAGGCTTCCAAGTAGCTGGGATTACAGGCAAACACCTCCACGCCTGATTAATTTTGTATTTTTTTTTTTTTTAGTAGAGGTGGGGTTTCACCATTTTGGCCAGGCTGGTCTCGAACTCCTGACCCCAAGTGATCCACCCGCCTTGGCCTCCAAAATTGCTAGGATTATTCATGTTTGAATCACTAAGTAAAATTGCTAGGACAAATGGTACATACATCTAACATTTCTGCCTCTATCTTGAGAGATCAACAAGGAGATCATGTACTTGGAGTAAGTCTGTCTCGACTCTGGCCTTCTTGCTGGAGCTTTGTGGAAGTTTGAGAGTCTGCATGCTCTTGGCAAGATACAATTTCTGTTTCTCAATACTCATCATACTTACTATCTTTTTTCCCTGTTAGTGTCAACCTCCACAAGAAACTCAATCTGCCCTCTTCAGACCTCATCTCTCACCCTGTGCTTCACATACCCTTCTCAATCTACCGTTTCTTCCCAATTCCTAAAGTCTTTCTATTGGATCATCTGGAATTCACAGGTAATCATTAGCAAAACTCCCTAAAATTTTATTTTAATGCTTCAACTTAATTGAAACTTTAATTGCATCGCCAATGTTTCTTTCTTCTTCTTGGTCTAATGGAAATATGACATTTCCCTGAGGAAACTGCTTCCTCTAAAGACCATTCAAGTAGTTCTTCCATAGCCTTCCAAACACTAGGAATGACAACAGATTCGCGGCTAAAGAGGGATGTAAACAAAATGCAATATGTGATCCCAAATTGTATCCTGAACCAGCAAAAAAATAATGGATATAGTATTTTATCAATATTAGTTTTTTATTTTGATAATTACATCAAATAATTATATCAAATATAATTATATCAAACGTAATTATCCATGGTGATGTAAAATAATGTCCCTGTTTTTAGAAAATATAGAGTGAAGTATTCTAGACAAAAGGGATGCCGTGGTCCAATTTACTCAGATGTTTCAAAAACTATATATATATAATATATATATAATATATATTATATATAATAATAAATTAATATATAATTATATATAATAATAAATTAATATATAATTATATATATAATAATAAATTAATATATAATTATATATAATAATAATATATTAATATATAATTATATATACTATAATATAATATATTATATATAATATATTATATATAATATATTTTATATAATTATATATTAATATATTATTATTATATATAATTATATATTATATTATAATATAATATATAATCATATAATTATATATAATTAATATATTAATTAATAATTAATATATTTATATATATGGAGAGAGAAAAAGAATGACATAAAGAAACAAGACAAATGTAAGCAACTTAAGAATCTGGGTAACCACTGTATAGGTAGCATATAGGTGGTTCTTTCACAAAACTTTTTGTAAAAATTTGAAATTTTTTTGTTGTTGTTGATGCTATTTCTTTTTTTATTATTATACTTTAAGTTTTAGGGTACATGTGCACAAAGTACAGGTTTGTTACATATGTATACATGTGCCATGTTGGTGTGCTGCACCCATTAACTCGTCATTTAGCATTAGGTATATCTCCTAATGCTGCCCCTCCCCCCTCCCCCCACCCCCCAACAGGCCCCGGTGTGTGATGTTTCCCTTCCTGTGTCCATGTGTTCTCGTTGTTCAATTCCCACCTTAGAATGAGAACATGTGGTGTTTGGTTTCTTGACCTTGAGATAGTTTGCTGAGAATGATGGTTTCCAGCTTCATCCATGTCCCTAAAGGACATGAACTCATCATGTTTTATGGCTGCATAGTATTCCATGGTGTGTATGTGCCACATTTTCTTAATCCAGTCTATCATTGTTGGACATTTGGGTTTGAATTTTTACCCAAAGAAAATGTTTCAGTCAATTAATCAATCAAAGCTGACCCCAAAGTTTTGAGCCTGAATGAGCTAAAGACCAAAAGAAAATAAGAAAAGGTCAGAGGGGAACATAGGATTGAATCGGGAATGTAAATTCTGAGTTGTGACACATATAGTGGAATATTTTTCCCAAGCAGCAGATGGAACTGTATATCCAGAAAAAGGGCAGTGGCAGAGCCAGAGCCCCATCATTGTTGCAAGGTAGCTAATAAATGCATCCAAATCTCTCCAAAAATATTAAAAGTGATTATGTACAGGTTATTTCAAAAAGCCAGCAAACTAATCAGAAATCTCACTGAATGAGAAAACTCAGTGAAATATATCATTCACTGTTCAGAAAACTGCAGAAAAGGATGTTAAACTCTGACTAAACTTAACCTGATCACTGTCCTCTGTTTATCTACGTTGTGTTGACTTCCAGAGCTTGATGGCTGGACTGATGTTGTTACTTTGTGTGCATAGAATAAAAGGGACATTTGATGGCCAGGAACTGTGGCTCATGCCTGTAATCCCAGCAATTTGGGAGGCCAAGGCAGGAGGAATACTTGAGGCCAGGAGTTGGAGATGAGCCTGGCCAACATGGTGAAACCCCGTCTGTATTAAAAACACAAAAATTAGCCAGGCTTGGTGGTGTGTGCCTGTAATCCCAGCTACTCTCAGGATGCTGAGGCATGAGAGTCACTTGAACCCAGGAGGCGGAGGTTGCAGCAAGCCAAGATTGCATCACTGCACACCAGCCTGAGCGACAGAGTGGGACTGTCAAAAAACAAAAAAAGAAAGAAAGAAAAATAAAAAAGAGGACATTTCAGAGAGAATATGTGGCCTTTAAAGTATATATTTTAGAAGGAACTCGAGACTGCAGAGAGTTCCATGTTTTAATAGACAAGCTTAACTGACTCCTGTTCTTGAATGACTGAGGTCTGGTCTCTCTGGTAATCCGTAATCATTTTAATCATCAAATTATCACATGGCACTAGTTACGGATGCTACCAGTCTGTAATATGACAGACATTTTAAGGGCCATTTGTTTTTCTATTTGTATTGTACTGAGGAATTAAATTGGAGGAGACATTGATGGTCCAAAGGGGACTAATTTAAGGTAGGATGGGCTATCTTGTCTGTAAGACAGTGTTTCCCTAACACCCAAGAACCACTGAGCCCCTCTACCAAATCAAGACAAATATGTTTGTTTTGTAGAATTGCATGGATAAATGTAAACGTAAAATTTGATTGAAACTATTTTTTTCTTCTTCTAAAATTATGTCTTATTATAAAACTGAAATGTTACACAAACAACTATTGTAAGAAGTGGTTGTTATAAGGATACTTCACACCAAAGGGAAGGTTTTCAAAAAGTTCAGTCTACAATGCAAATTTACTTCTTAAATCACACCACACATCTGTGATCTAAGTGTATGTGCTCTTGGCTATAGTTATAATAAATTCTTTGAATAATATTTCCTTCATAAGAATATCAGTCAAGAAGTAAGGAAACAGACCATGAATTCCACTACATTAGTTTTGTGCTTCCTGCTTTCACACACTGTAGTTTCATGCTTGTCTGAGAACTTTCATAATCATATTTATTTGAAAAGAATTGGTTTTATTATGCATCTAAAATAAAATCAGAGCAGATAAAACAAGAACTTGTAAGAATGATATGTTATCCTTATCATTTAAGCACAAGATGAAATGTACCCCCATTTTAAAGCAAAAATAGCTATTTTGCTTTTAAATGTACCCCCATTTTAAAGCAAAGAAAAATAGTTTTTTTTTTTTTACAGAAAACTATTTTGCAATTATCTTTCCTTTGAAGTGGTAGTTTTACCAATAGTCTTGATCTCAAATCACAATTCATTTATTTTACCAACGATACTATTGTTAAGTATAAAAATTTAAGTAACGCAGGAAAAAAATTAATCAACATTGCATTCCTACTGCTTCAGAGTCTATTTTACAGTGGTGTTTCTAGCTTTTATGGAGCTACCCGGGCTGCAACAAAATTAATTCTTTTAATCATCTCATACAATATTTACTAAAGGAAAACTATTACATAAAACATATTTTCTGCCTTGTGAATATAAAACTATAGTAATTATACGGTGCATTTACTACACAAAAAGTGTGTATGGTTTAATTAAAAGGAGCAGATCTATTATTTGTTTCAATGGCACCCTACATTTTTAATGCTACTGAATGATAAAATTTTATTTCCAGCTTCTTATGCTATATTCTGTATGGTATTTTTGAATAAGATACAACTGACAATAATTCAGAGTATAGTGACATTACATGACTGAAATTAAGCTCTGTCTAAATAAGCAAACAAGTATGGATTTTTAAAATATAAGAAAAGGAACCTCACTAGTTGTGAGAAAAGTTGAATGAACTGAAATAAAAAACTAGGTAGATGAGCAGCCCTCAGTGACCATCGATGCACAGCAGGTCCACCCTGTAGTGTGCCTCATGGAGGAAACACAGCAGGAATGAGTATCCATCTTCAGGTAGGGAGGGTAGAAGGGAACTCAAAGCCTGTCCAGCTTCCAGACTAAGTGCTAGAGCCATTAATAGGCTTTTTCTTTGTTTTATTTTTGTTTTGTTTCGTTTTTCACTTTTACCAATTTACTCTTGGACTTAATCAACAGAGAGTCACATGATATAACTTTTAAAACAGAAGGTTTCAATTTCTCAAGCAGCCCCAGGGAGAGACAAAAAAAAGCTGTCCCTATTAGGAAATGTGAATAATAAACTGGCTTTTCTTTTCTATTTGTGTATTTTTTTTACACATATAAGCAACAGAAAAATTTGTGAATGTACTTCACCACAAAAGGCAAACGTAGCTTGAAATTTAATTTATACCTATTTTTATTTTTAATAAATTGCTAATCAACTGTTTGAATATTATGTAAAAAGGGACCAATATTAAGATTAGCGATTGTTTTTTACCCAAACTAAAAAGAACTTAATATGCGACAATTAAAACATAATACAGAGTCAGCATCTATCACTGAGTTATAGAAAAAGCAGGTTTTCTACACAACAGTCTTCATTTATTATCATTAAGGCTTATTGAGGGTGTATTATGTCTAAGACATTGGGCTAAAAAGAGATGTCTTGAAGACATAGTGCTTAAGGAGGCTAAAAATCTACCAGAAACCAACTATTGGACCATTTATAGAGGCAAGCACAGTGTCCATGAAGTACCCTGGCACACTGTGTGGGATTAGGGATAACAGGAACAGAGATAAACAGAAGAAATTACAATATTGCAGATCTAGAAACACAGGTGGCAGAGGGAAACAGAAAGGATGGAATTTGATGACTAATTGTGGAGAAAGAAAAAGATTCATGGAAGTAGTACAATAATGGTGTCAATAAAAATAGCTACAGCTCTTTAATTGTGTATGAGAACATAAGCTCAAGTAGACAGAGATTTTGTCTGTATTTTTTATTACTGGGCCCTCAGTTTTTAGAACGATGACTGACATATAGTAGGTGTCCAATAAATTTGTTGGATGATTTAAAATGTGCCAAATGGCTTATGTACATCATAAGCCTACAACTCTTCTGTAAAGTTGTTAATTGTATTCCCAATTTTTAATTAAACTAAGACAATGTTAAAGACCATGCTAAAGTCATGCGTATAGCTATCATTAAAATACAAGTTTTTCTATCTGTCATGGTGGTCTTTCTTCTGCCACATAAGGCAATTTACTGGGAATGATACATTGAATTAGACGGCAGATCTCTAGGCCTTACTTTGTTGGGTGATCTTGAGTAAATTAGTTAGTTTTTCTGTGGAACCACTCCAGTTGTAGAGAGAGGACTGTATCTACCTGTACAAACAAATCTAGATGGCATAGTCTACTAGAATTAGGCTATATGATATAGCCTGTTGCTACTAGGCTACAAACCTATACAGTACCTGTGTAACCATACTGAATACTGTAAGGCAATTATAACACGACGGCAAGTATTTTTATATCTAAACATATCTAAACATAGAAAAGGTCCAATAAAAAATACAGGATAAAATATAAAAAATGATACACCTGTATAGAGTGCTTACCATGAATGGAACTTGCAGGACTAGAATTTGCTCTTAGTGAGTGAGTGAGTGGTGAGTGAATGTGAAGGAGTAGGACGTTATTGTCTACTACTGTAGACTTTAAAAACAATGTATATTTAACTAAATTTATATTTTTCATTTCTTCAATAATAAATTAATCTTAGCTTCCTGTCATTTTCTACTTTATAAACTTTTAACTTTTTGATATTTTTGTAAAAACACTTAGCTTGTAACACACATTGTACAGCTATAGAAAACTATTTTCTTTCTTTATATCCTTATTCTATAAGCTTTCTCCTATCTTTTAATATTTTACCTTTTAAACATTTTTATAAACTAAGACACAAACACACATGTCAGTGTAGGCCTATTGAGGGTCAGGATCATCAATATTACTCTTTCACCTCCACATCATGTCCCACTGGTAAGTCTTCAGAGGCAGTTACACACATGGAGCTGTCATTTCCTATGATAACAATGCCTTCGTCTGGAATACCTTGACAAGGGTCTGCCTGAGGCTGTTTTACAGTAAACTATTTTTTTTATAACTAGAAGAAGTATGCCGTAAAATAACAAACATATGGTGTATATACATAAACCAGTAACATAGTCATTTATTATCAAGCATTATGTACTGCACATAATTATATTGCTATTTTTTTTTGCAGACTAGCAGTACAATAGGTTTGTTTACATCAGTATAACCACAAGAATGGGATGAATGAGTCACATTAGGACAACACAACATAATGTAACAATGACTGGGACATCACCAGGCAATATGAAATTTTCAGCTTCATTATCTTATGGGACCACCACTGTATATGCAGTCTGCCACTGAAATGTCTTTATGTAGTGCATGACTATATAGAAATTTAATTAGTTGGCCGTGGTGGTGGGCACCTGTAGTCCCAGCTACTCAGGAGGCTGAGGCAGGAGAATGGCGTGAATCCAGGAGGCGGAGCTTGCAGGTAGCAGAGATCGCGCCACTGCGCTCCAGCCTGGGCGACAGAGCAAGACTCCGTCTCAAAAAAGAAAAAACAAAGAAATATCTAGTAATAATATCTGGATTCTGGTGGAGCAAGATGGCCAAACAGAATTTTCCGGTGATCACCCCCTCAAAAGGAACACCAAATTGAACAACTATCCATACAAGAAAACACCATCGTAAGAATAAAAAATCAGGTGAGTGATCACAGTACCTGGATTTAACATTATATCAAGGAAAGAGGAACTGAAGAGGGTAGGAAAGATATTCTTGAATTGGTGACATCACTCCTTCCCAATTGCCCGGCAACAGCTTTGTGGCACAGAGAAAGAATCTGTGTGCTTGGGGGAGGGAGAACGCAGTGACCATGTGAATTTGCATTGGAACACAGTGCTGCCCTGTCACAGCAGAAAGGAACGAAAGGCAGTACACAGCTGGTGCCCACAGAGAGAGAATTTATACCAGCCCTAGCTAGAGGAAAATCATAAATATCAGTGGGTAGGACTGAGTTCTGTCTAGTCTGACCACCGCAGGCTAAAGTACTCTGGGATTCTAAGTAAACTTGAAAGGAAGTCTAAGCCAAAATAACTGCAATTCTTGGGCAAGTCCTGTTGCTGTGCTGGGCTCAGAGCCGATGGGCTTGGTGTGCATGAGACCTAGTGAGACACCAGCTGAGGTGGCCGAAGGAGTGCTTGCATCATTCCTACCCTAACCCCAGGCAGCGTAGCTTGCAGCTTTGGGAGAGACTCCTTCCTTCTGCTTGAGCAGTAGAGAAAGGAGAGTAAACAGGGATTTGCCTTGCAATTTAGATATCAGCTTAACCACAGTAGAGGCAGAGTCCTGAAGCCACATTCCATTTCATTCCATTCCATCCCCAGGCAAAATTTCTAGACACACATAGGGACAGAGGGGAACCTGCTCCCTTGAAATGAAGGACCCAGTTCTGGCAGGATCCATCACCTACTGTCTAAAAAACCCTCGGGCCTTGAATAAACTTCATTGATAGACAGACAGTACTTGCAATGGGCCTTATGTGAGCCCAATGCCATGCTGGCTTCAGATGTGACTCAGCACATTCCTAACTGTGGTGGCCATAGGGAGAGATTTCTTCCACTTGAGAAAAGGAGAGGGAAGAGTAAAGGGGTCTTTGTCTGGCAGCTTCAATACCAGCTCAGCCATAGTGGGGTAGAGCATCAGGTGGACCCCTAGGGGCCCCAGTTTCAGGCCGTCACTCCTGGTTGGAATTTCTGGACCTGCCCTGGGCCAAAGGGGAGCCCACTGCCCTGAAGGGAGCCCAGTGTTACTCAAGCATGGCAGGATTTACCACAACCTGACTGAAGAACCCTTGGGCCTTGAGTAAACATCAGCACTAGCCAGGCAGTACTTGCCATGGGCCTGGAGCATTGGTGGCCACAGGGAGAGACTCCTACTTGAGTAAAGTAGAGAGAAGGGAAGAGTGAGAAGGACTGTCTCATGGCTTGAGTGCCAGCTCAGCCACAGTAGAATAGAGCATCGAGAAGTTTCTTGAGGTTTCTGACTTCAGGCCTTGGCTCCTGGACAGTATTTCTGGATCTGCCCTGGGTCAGAGAGGAACTCACCACACTGAAGGGAAGGATATAAACCTGGCTAGATTAGCCACCTGCTGTCTAAAGGGCCCTTGGTCCTTAAGAGAACATTGGTGGTAGCCAGCCTGGTTGCCACAAGACTTGGGTGAGATCCAGTATTATGCTGATTTTCAGGTCTGATTCAGCACAGTCCCAGTGGTGGGGTCACAAGGGAGTTTGTGTCACCCCTCCCACAGATCCAACCAGCTCAGCACAGAGAGACGGTCTGTTTGGGATAAGTAAAGGAAGAGAACAACAATCTCTGCCTGGTAACACAGTGAAATCTCTTGGATCTTACCCAAGATCACCAAGGTGGTACCCGTATGTATCTGCAAAAGTCAGTGTAACTGAGCTTGGAGTGCCTCCTAATGCACATATGACTGTAGTGACCAAAGACTTAGACCACCACACTCAATTCCCTTTGAATACTTGGAAAGCCTTCCCAAGAAGGACAGGTACAACAAATCCAGAATGTGAAGACTACAATAACTAACTAACTCTTCATTGCCTAGACAATGATGAACTATCCTGGATAAGACTATCCAGGAAAACATGACCTCACAAAACAAGCAAAATACAGTGCTGGTAATCAATCAATGAGAGAGATGCGTGACCTTTCAGACAGAGAATTCAAAACAGCTGTTTTGAGGAAGCTCAACAAAATTCAGTGTAACAGTGAGAAGGAATTCAGAATCCTATCAGATAAACTTAACAAGGAGATTGGAAAAATTTTGAAAAAATAAGCACAAATTTTGAAGCTGAAAAACTCAATTGACATTGTAAAGAATGCATTGGAGTCTCCCAACAGTGAAACTGATAAGAAAGAATGCATGAACTTGAAGACAGGTTATTTGAAAATACACACAAAAGAAAAAAGACTAAAATAGAATGAGGCATGCCAATAAAATCTAGAAAATACAGTCAAAAGGGCAAATCTAAGACTTATTAGCCTTAAAGAGGAGTTAGAGAAAGACATAGGGATAGATTATTTAAGGGGATAATAAAAGAACTTCCTAAATCTAGAGAAAGATACAAATTTCCAAGTACAAGAAGGTTATAGAACACCAAGCAGATTTAATCTAAATAAGACTACCTCAAGACATTTAATCAAACTCCCAAATAGAGAAACCTCATATTTGAGAGCAAGATGACAGAATAGAAAGCTCCACTAATTGTTTCATAAGAAGGAAAAATCAGGTGAGCACTCATAGTACCTGGTTTTAACTTTATATTATTGAAAGAATCACTGAAGAAATAGAAAAAACAGTACAGAATCACTGATATCACACCTCCCCCACCCTCACATGCTGCAGTGTGGTGCCAAGAGCATCTCTGGGCTCTGGGGGAGGAAAAACACTGCAATTATGAGGCATTTAATTCAGTGCTTTCCTGTTAGAACAGAAAGAAAAATCAGACCAAACTCAGCTGATATTCACCCACCTCAGCATATAAACCTGCCCTATCCAGTGGGGAATCAGCAAGCTCAGTAGTCCAAAATTGAGTGCCTGCAAACCTCACCACCAAGGGTTACAACACTCTATGTCTTCAAGTAAACATGAAAGGCAGTCTAGGCCATAAGAAATACAACTCTTAGGTGAATCCTAGTGCTGAGCTAGGCCCAGAGACATTGGACTAGGGGAGCACAAGACATACTGCAACAACAGCTGGGGCAACCAAGGGAGTGCTAGCATCACCTCTCTGCTAACGTCAGGCTGCACAGCTTGAGGCTCCAAAAGAGACCCCTTCCCTCTGCTTGAGGAGAGGAGAGGGAAGAGAGGGGAGGACTTTGTCTTGCATCTAGGATACAAACTCAGCCACAACAGGATAGGGCACTGGTCAGAGTTCTAAGGCTGCCATTCTAGGCCCTAGCTCTCAGATGACATTTCTAGACATACCCAGGGCCAGAAGAGAACCTGCTACCTTGAAGGAAAGGACCCAGTGCTGGCAGTATTCATCACCTACTAACTTAAGAGCCCTTGGGCCCTGAATAACCAGCAGCATTGCCCAGGTACTACATCAAGAGCCTTGGGTGAGCCTCTGAGACTTGCTGACTTCAGGTGAGACTCAGCACATTACCCGCTGTGGTGGCTATGGGGCAAAACTACAACAACTTTTCAAGACATAGTACAATAAGATATAAGTAGAAACAAAAACAGTTAAAAAGCAGGGTACAGGGACCAGGCGCAGTGACTCACACCTGTAATCCCAGCACTTTGGGAAGCCAAGGAGGGTGGATCATGAGGTCAGGAGATCGAGACTATCCTGGCTAGCACGGTCGAACCCCGTCTCTACTAAAACTACAAAAAATCAGCTGGGTGTGGTGGCAGGCGCCTGCAGTCCCAGCTACTAGGGAGGCTGAGGCAGGAGAATGGCATGAACCTGGGAGGTGAAGGTTGCAGTGAGCCAAGATCATGCCACTGCACTCCAGCCTGGGTGAGAGTGAGACTCCATCTCAGAAAAAAAAAAAAAAAAAAAAAAAAGTAGGGTACAAAGTTAAGGTGTAGACTTTTTATTAGTTTTCTTCTTACTGGTTTCTTTGTTTATGAAAATAGTGTTAAGTTGGTATCAGGTTAAAATTATGGGTTATAAGATAGTATTTGCAAGCCTCATGGTAACCTTGAATCAAAAGACATACAATGGAGAAACAAAAAATAAAAAGCAAGAAACTAAAGCATATTATCAGAGAAAATCACCTTCGCTAAAGAAAGACAGGAAGGAAAGAAATAAGGAAGAGAACACTATAAAACCACACACACAAAGAAAACAAATAACAAAATGGCAGAAGGCCTTACTTATGCATAATAACAATGGATGTAAATGGACTAAATCCTCCAATCAAAGACATAGGCTGGATGAATGGATGAAAAAGCAGGACCCATTGATCTGTTGCCTACAAGAAACACAGTTCACCTACAAAGACACACACAAACTGAAAATAAATGGAAAAGGATATTTCATGTCAATGCAAACCAAAAAAGAAGAAGGAGTCGCTATACTTATATCAGAGAAAATAGATTTCAAGACATGAACTATAAGAAGAGACAAAGATGGTCACTATATCATGATAAAGGGGTCAATTCAACAAGAGAATATAACAATTTTAAATATCTCTCCACCTAACACTGGAGCACCCAGATACACAACGCAACCTTATTAGAGCTAAAGAGAGAGATAGGCCCCAACACAATAATAGCTGTAGACTTCAACACCCCACTTTCAGCATTGGACAGACCTTCCAGATAGAAATCAACAATGAAACATCAGACTTACTCTGCACTACAGACCAAATGAAACTGATAGACATTTACAGAACCTTTCAACCAAGAGCTGCAGAATTCACATTATTTTCCTCAGTTCATGGATTATTCTCAAGGATAAATTATACGTTAGGTCACAAACATTCAAAGTCTTAAAACATCCAAAAATGTAAAACAATGTTAAGCATCTTATCTGACCATAATGGAATAAAAATAAAAAATAATAAGATGAATTTCAGAAACTATACAAATACATGGAAATTAAACAACATGCTCTTGAATGACCAGTGGGTCAGTGAAGAAATTAAAAAGGAAATTGAAACAATTTTTGAAACACATGATAATGGAAACATAACATACCGACACCTATGGGATACAGCAAAAGCAGTACTAAGAGGAAAGTTTGTAACAATAAGTGTCTACATCAAGAAGGAGGAAAAAACTTCCAGTGAACAATCTAATAATGCACCTTAAATAACCAGAAAAGCAAAGCAAAGCAAACCTAAAATTAGAAGAAAAGAAATAAAGATCAGAGCAGAAATAAATGAAATTGAAATCAATAAACAATACATCAGTGAAACAAAAAGTTGTTTTTTGAAACGTTAAACAAATTTGACAAACCTTTAGCCAGACTAAAAATAAGAGAGAAGATCCAAATAAAATCAGAAATGAAAAAGGAGACATTACAAGTGATACTGCAGAAATTCAAAGGGTCATTAGTGGCTACTATGAGCAACTATATGCCAATAAATTGGAAAATCTAAAAGAAATAGACAAATTCCTAGATACATACAACTTATCAAGATTGAACCAGGAAGAAATCCAAAACCTGAACAGATCAATGACAAGTAATGAGATAAAAGCCTTAATAAAGTCTCCAAGTAAAGAAAAGCCTGGGACCTGATGGAAGCAATGCTGAATTCTACCAAACATTTAAGAAGAATTAATACCAGCACTACTCAAACTATTCCAAAAAATAAAAAAGGAGGAGGGAATACTTTCAAACTCATTCTGCAAGACCAGTATTACCCCAATACCAAAACCAGACAAAGACACATAAAAAAAGAAAACTATCTCTGATGAATATTGATGCAAAAATCCTCAACAAAATACTAGCAAACCAAATTCAACAATACACTAGAAAGATCATTCATTAAAACAAAGTCAGATTTATCCCTGGTACTCAAGGATGTTTCAGCATACACAAATCAATGTGATACATCATATCAACAGAATGAAGGATAAACATCATATGAGCATTTCAAATGATACTAAAGAAGCATTTGATAAAATTTCATATCCCTTCATGATAAAAAACCTTCAAAAAACTGCTGATAGTAGAACATACCTCAAAACAATAAAAGCTATATATGACAGATCCACAATTAGTATCATAGTGAATAAGGAAAACCTGAAAGCCTTTCTGCTAAGATCTGGAGCAAGATAAGGATGCCCATTGTCACCACTGTTATTCAACATAGTACTGGAAGTCCTAGCTAGAGCAATCACAAGAGAAAGAAATACAGAGCATCCAAATTAGAAAGGAAGAAGTCAAATTATTCTTGTTTGCAGATGATATGACCTTATATTTGGAAAAACTTGAAGACTCCACCAAAAAGCTCTTAAAACTTCTAAACAAATTCAGTTAAGCTGCAGGATACAAAATCAACATATGAAAATCAGTAGTATTTCTGTATGTCAACAGTGAACATTCTGAAAAAGATACAACAGTAATATTAATAAATCTCAAAGTATAAAAATGAACTATGGGAAACATAACTACCGTATCTAACTTTACTGTTAGTAGTGTTGGGTGAAATATGGATTCCATGGACCAGTTAATATATTTCTAGTCAGGAAGCATGAAGTAAAAGATCTGGCATGCTGGTGATGATAGGTTGGAATAACACTGAATTTTTAATGAGAAAGCTGAAGTCTGAAAGAAGCATGTAGCTGAAGAAGGGAATCTAAGAAAAGAGGTGTGATCACTTCATTACATAAACAGTGATTAGTAGGAGCTAAAGCTTATTAAGTTTGCAAACTTTTTCATAATTATGGGTGTGATAGTTAGCTTTATGTGTCAACTTGACTGGATCATGGGATGCCAAGATATTTGGTTAAACATTGTTTCTGGGTGGGTCTGTGGAGATGTTTCAGGATGGGATAAGCATTTGAAACTGCAGACTCAGTAAAGTGCCTTGCCCTCCCTAAAGTGAGTGGACATTCTCAAATCCGCTGAGGGCTTGAACAGAACAAAAGGTGGAGAAAGCAGGAATTCATCCCTTTTGTTTCCTCCTTCTCTCCTTGTGCTGGGATATCTCATCTCATTTTCTCCATCCCTAGGATTTGGATCTACACCATCAGCTCCTCTGGTTCTCAGGCCTTTGGACTTGAACTGAACTACACCACCAGCTCTTCTGGCTCCCTCAACTTGTGGTTGGCATATGGTAAGACTTCAGCCTCCATAAAGTTCTCATTACACATACATACATACATACATGTGTGTGTGCGTGTGCATGCGTGTGTGTGTGTGTGTATCTTCTACTGGTTCTCTGGAGAACCGTAATACACTGAGTGAAATGTACTGCCTGCTTTAGACTGAGTAAAGGATGCTCACCAATGTGGATGGACATCATCCAATTCATTGAGGGCCTGAGCAAAACAAAAAGGTGGAGGAAAGGAAGATTCATTCTCTCTGCCGGGCTGCTTCAGCATGGACATTGATCCTTTTCTGCCCGCAGAGCTCCTGGTTCTCAGACCTTCAGACTTGGATTGGAATCTACACTATTGGCTCTCTGGCTCTCAGGCCTTCAAACTATATCACCAGCCTTCCTGGGTCTCCAGCTTGCAGAAGGCAGATCATGTATATCTCCTTTTGGTTCTGTTTTCCTGAAGAACCCTAACACATTGGGCTATTTTTTATGTCTTCTTTAAAGCTCAAGTCTATATTAGCAAAGGTTAAAACTTTCGTACCTCTTAGGATTTTTAGAGGACCAATATATAAGACTTCTGCTTTTCTACCCAAGACCTGAAATAACTGAGACAAAGGAGTCAGGTCATCAAAAATGCCAGCTTGTCGTCTGACAACCTGATAGATCTTTGTAAACAAAGCTTAGTTAGGGAAACTACAGGTTTCCTAATAATCACCAAATTAGGCATATTTACAAAACGAATCACAGCAAACCTGTAAATAGTAGGATTCTCTTAAAAGTTCAGGGCTACGGCTACCACATTTGCTACATGGCCAAAAACAAATCAGACCTTGTGCTCCCTGAAGGGAGCTAGGTGCCAGAGGGTAGAGAGAGGGGCAAGCTAGCTATATATGCAGACACACCTCCCTCTTCCTAATACCAAGGGAAGTTGGGCAAACAGAAGCCAAAAGTGAATAATAATGAAGACTCTTTGAAAGGAGAAAGGGGTAAAAAGGTTCTCCCATAACAATACCGAATTGTATTTCACAGAAAAAAATATCGCTTTCTAAGATGGGTATTCCCTTGGGGAAAGGGACAAATTCAGCCCCTGAAAGTCTGATCTTACAAAGCCAATATAAAACTGACAGAAATATCCTATTAAATGACCTGAATAATTGCGACTTCTCACTGCTTCATTTTGCCACTGGAAGACAATAAAATGGGCCCTACTTGGTTAGTTTCTCTTACATTATGAAAAAAGGCTGGGTTCCAGAAAGATGGTTTTATCACATTCATATCACTGAAATGAGCTCTGGAGAAATGTGTTTTATAATTCTATGTTTAATTCTTTATGTGCTATTATCCCTCTCTCTGTAAACACAGCCAGACCTAATCCCCAGAAACACAGTTTTTTAAAAAGCTAACCAAGAATGTCATATGAAATGAATGCCAGTATTCACAGTATGTGAAGCCAAGTTCAAAATTCTTATCTTTCAGCGAGTCTAGGAACATCCTGATGGGTTGCTAGACTATTTTTTAAACCTCCTCTAGAATCTTTTCCAACTTAAGTTCCAAGTATGAAAAGACACCCAATCAGTTCCAAAACACTCCAAGACTTTGAAAAATCATCACTATAATGGACATATTCTCACTCTATTTCTGTCAGTGATGAACAGTATGATTATGGCAGGCTCTTTGATCTTTGTTACTGTGTTTTCTATAAGCAGAGAGCCTGACAGGAGATATCTCATTAAATCTTCTTTCTTTTTTCCTTTTTTCCTCACTACGTTTTCTCAAAATAGTGCTGTGTAGGTGACATTTCTTTGAGAAAGTACTTTATCATTCTTTGTTTTTATTAAGAACATTCGTGTTTGTGAATACATCAGTTATTCCTCCCCTACTGTGTGCAAAGAACTGTGAGCTGTGGGTGGGAAAAAATTCTATAATCTGACCACTGCCCTCAAGGTGTTTATATCATAAGTGGAAAAATGACAAGTAAAATGTGACATATGAGAACCTAATCCATGATACTGAAATCCACTCACATACATGCAGAACCAGGCTCTAATAATACATTGATAGTTCAAATATTTGACACTTCTGATGGGCAGGTGTTTTAACTAGCCTCAAATTATCATCTCTCAGATCTTCAAACTAGGAATTTCTCTTTTGTTAAATGACACTGTGGCATAACATCCCAAAATTAAGTTGGATTTTTAATTGTCATATCCCCTTAAGACATTTATAACTAAGTCATTGTGTGTTTAAATACGATTTCAGTAATTCTGCTTTTCTGTTAGAATTAGAGTTTCCCCCTTTATAACTGAAATGAACAGAAGATGAACTCATTTTGAAAATTAAAGGTTTCTAATATTTTCATTATGAATGTATTTCTTCATTCATTTGAAAAATGCAACTACTTGAAAATAAGCACCTTTCACATATGTTAAATAGATAATTTCTGATAATTATAGTAAGCATAGAATAAAAGATAACCTTCAGAACTCAAACTGGAGACTTTTCACAAAACTATTAAGTAGAGAAACCCACTATGCTCTCTTCTTATAAAGAAATGACTTTCTTGTCTAAGAAGTAAGATGCCTGATATAAGAAATCTTATTATTCAAGCAGGAAGAGTTAATAGATTAGCAAAGAAATGTTGTCGCTTTGTGGAGTGCAACATGATAATTCATAACTATGATAAAAGCAATTGCACTTACAGACCTACATTACATATAGAATTAGAATGAATGCTTTATCATAGTTATGAGTTATCACGTTACACACTGTAAAATGTCAACCTTTTTTGGTAATCTATTAATCCTTTTTGCTTGAATAATACTACTTATATTACAGGATGAGAGAAGAAAAACACTAAGATGTAAAAAGAAACATTAACCTTGATATTTATTTTTCACAACAAAGTTAGAAAATTAAGGGATTAACTTAGAAATATCTCAAAATAATCATATCACTTACAGGGAAAAACAAAGCACTACTTAAAATTTGTTAGGCTATGAAAGATGGAAAACATTAGTACATTTAATCATTCATTTGAGTAAGAGAAATGATGACTAGCTGGGGCATTTGAAAATATATGAATCCAAATAGACAATAAGGGAGAATAACTTATCAAACTTTGCCCTTTTGAAGTGAATTAACTGAAATTTTCTAAGAGCTTTTAACACTTTATTTACTTTCTAATAACACTATCTAAGGACTGAGAAAAAAGTTTATGTTACTAATATGTTTATTCTGTATACCTAATATTATATAGAAAAATAATGAGTATTAAATGTATAAATGTTAAGGTTGATTGATCTAGTTAATACTTTGATGATTTGAACTGATCTTATAAGTATTCTCTTTGGAAGGGTACTTATTAATATGGTTTTAGCATACCTGGATTAAAAAGAAGAAATGACACTGCCAATTTGAATGATGTTTTTTCTAATTACAGTTTCCATCTATGCCTCCAGTAATAAAATTAGAAGTTCTGGAGAGAAATTAATGATGTAAATAACAACCTTCCTTAATGGTTTTTGCTAAAATAAAGTCAGCTTATTTAAAGGATGATTAGCTAATTATAAAGAAAGGCATTCCAAGAAAAAGTATAAAAATGGAATCAATCCATTACTAGCACAAATTACTGATGATCAAGATACTTTAACACAAGAAAAAGTAAAAAGTTACAAGTATGTTAAGACGTTTTTGGAGAAGAGTTTCGCATTGTTATTCTAAATCAACTTTTACTTATATATTTCAGTAAAGAAAATTCTACAGTGCCCCCAGGCAAGTGCACAATTTTACCAGTAAACTGCTTTATTATATTTCTTAATAAAGTCAAGTATATTTCTAACTGTTAGGTAACTCCTGCTTCTATTTTCATATGACTCTTAAAGACACTTAAACTTTTGTATTATTGCTGTTGTTACTGCTGCTATTGTTTATAGACTATCTTCATATAAGGATGGCCATAATTTCTCATTGATCTGACTTATGCAATTTAAACTGTATTATTAGCTGAACATTTTCTCCAAAGTGGGTTTTTCTGGAGACATAATTATTCCTGTTACCTCCTTCAAGTTCATCAACATTCCCTTCCACTGAATGAAACTTTCTCAGTACAAGTGGCCAAAATTGAAACTATACCCCTGTAATCATAAGAGAATGATCTGTACCTGTGGGCTTTAACAGATTTGTACTGTTATAGGCATTCCAAAAGATGTACTTTACCAATCCCCAAAGTCAAATGCTTATTTTTAATTTTTTATCCAGTACCAACGATTATTCATCTAGAAGACTCTCCATCATTACTGCTTTCCAGATACCTTTCCCTTATTGAATTACTAGCATTTTATCATATTTTCCAGATGGGTTAATTTGCATTTTTAAGAAATAAATTTCACTCTGTAATTTATTGCCTATATATTGTCATCTAAAGTTGTTTATACAGCTTGAACTCATATTTGCATTTGTAGATTAATAATTTGTTTTAAACATAACTGACAATAAATTTTATTATGCTGTTGATTCTCTCATATAAATGTTAAGACTACAAAACTTTGAAGTCCAAAATGAAAGTATGTGCATACTTGATGCTTTGCAATCTTGCCTTAGGTATGACACAACCTGAGGGTCTCAGAAAGCTATATCAAGTACATTTTAACTGGATATACAAATATGCTACCCAGGTACAAGGGAGGAACACAGAGGAGGTGCTGGTGATTGCAAAGATTTGCATCAGATATTTCGAGATAACCTTTCATACTGGCCCTGTCCCCAGGGAAGCAGGACAGAGATCCTCTACACTAATTTTTTCTCTTTGTCCTCTTTGAAGAGTTTTGTGCTTTCTGGACCAGGTGATCAATGCCATCGGTGTTTAGAGTGCTATCATAGATTATTATGGCCTGGCCTACAAACACAACTTATTTTGTAGTTAGTTTATTCATTGTTTATTGAGCACCAACTGATTGCTATGTACAGCCTTTTTAATGAATGAACAAGAACATGAGTAGTGCCCTTAACTTGTTCATTTTCCAGGGAAAAAAAGCTGATATTTAAACTACGAAATTCCAGTACTAAAGAGACACATGCAGGATATATAGAACTTAACTCTACCTGAAATCAGTTCCAAAATCCAAACAGTTCATTTATGAACAAGTTTTTGAAACAGTAACTCATGAGTCAGATACTATTTCTCTAAATATACCACAATATTATACATGAAAGTGAATTTTGCAATCTAACTTAAAAACTATACAAACTCCAAAATCATTTTATTAACTCTGCTTAGGACTTTTCACAAGGAGTCTGAGCATAAAATATGACAAATAAAACATTAATTATGTAGTTCCTTTTGTTTGCAAAATAGAAAAAAGTACATGAGGAAAAATAGTTTTACTTAGATGGTAAACAGTTAAAGATCAATGACAGTTAAAGATCAATGTTTTATTCCTGTGGTTGTCTAATCTTAAGTTTTCTATTTTTCAGTCCTTTAGTCTGCACCATTCTCATGGCTTTTTTTCATCATTCTCACCTGATATGCATTCCCAGGCCTAACTAAGGATATGAACTGTCATTATTTTAAGCATTTCAGTGAAAATGTTTTAGCTTCCCTGAGGCATCATGCTGCATCAACAGTTCAATAAACCTGCCAAATGTTTTACTTACTTTGAAGGAAAAACAAGTTTAGAAAATATTAAGCACTTAATATTTTGTGGACTTACATGAAGTGACTCTCCAGTAGGAATAAATGTCAAAAATAGAATCTTTTCTCACAATGTCAAGTTCAGCCAGATACAGTATTTTTGTAGGCCATTTTAATACAGGGATACATGCTATTAACCTTTAGATTATATGTGACTCCTATTTTACCATGAATGATTTTATTCTATTTTGTTAGTAAGGCACAATGGAACTGAAATTATTCTCAAATGTTAATACTGAAACAGAAGGACCAAATGGCAGATACAGCCCTATATAACCACACTTCTTTGGAGGGAGAGGTATAGAAGTCCTCTGATGATATATTTAAAAATATAACTTTATTCATTTTAAAACAAAATATAAAAATGAAGGTTATTCATGGCTAATGAATGTAAACTACACGTGAGAAGTAGACTTCCAAAGATTCAAAAAAGAATACAATTTACAAAAGATGTTTTTAAAATAATTATTTAAATTACTTTCTTTTAATATACCAAGTTTGATTTAACTAAAAATCTGAGTTAAATATCAAAGTAAGAGTGGACATTATTTCTGTAAGCTACTAGGAAAAATACTTACACTGAAAGGTTGTCCTGGGACTCGTTAGCAGCTGTGTGATATACTTAAGCTTACATAGAAAGAATGTGGACAGAAATTCAGAATGAACTAATTATTCATGTTCAGGGATAATTTTTCTCAGTTATAACCTATTCATACATTTAAAGCTATAATTTGAAACAAAGATATTATATCTTATACCATGCATCCAGTTGAAAGGAAAATAGCTTATGATTTATTTACATTCTCCTTTCTAAAAGAGCAAATTCAATTCATTTCAAAACACCATACTGCATTTTTAATAAACTATATTGATTAGATTTCTTATTCCTTTCAGAAAGATAACAAGGCAGTCAAGAACTACAGGGAAAGACATGGAGGTAGAAGGAAATTCAATGAGATGAACTTTGGTGCTACTTTTCGCCTGGAGGTACCTGACCATTTCAGAAGAGGGAGGTGAGAGGCTAAGCAGCTGAACAGAACTTTCAATTGACTCTAAGCTAAAATTTCTACAAACTCATAGGGTTAGAATCACAATATATTGGAGTTCAATCTATAAATTTCAAGATGTGCCATCTTCACCAAGAAGTATAAATACAAGCAAAGACTCCCAGCCACACTGTGGTAGTGACTGAAAAGCAAAAACCAAAAATTTTAAAAGCAGCTACGGAAAAGCTATATTACATTTAAAGGAGGGTCAGACTTACAGCTAGCTTCTCAACAAAGAACAGCGGATTTCAGAACATAATAAAATAACTTCAAGTTGCTAGAAGGAAATAAATACAGATATTAATCCTATACCAAGAAAAGTGCCTTCAAAAATGAAAACTAAAACAGAGACATTTTCCGATAACAAAATTCTGACAGCATTCATTATCAGTAGGCCACAATAAATGAAATATTAAAGGCGATTCTTCAGGCAGAAGAAAAATAATGTTAGTTGAAATAAGATGCAGGTGGAAATGAAGGACAAGGAAAAGGGGAATAAAATAAATACCAATAATATTTATGGAATTAAATAATAGTAATTATGTTTTTGGTTTTTTTTTAATTTACAGAGAATTTTAATACTTGATGTTTATAGCCCATAATTTGAACAGAGGGGTAATGATGCTAAAGTATTTCAGAACTTGCAATCTTAAGGAAGGGGTAAGAATGAATAGTCATTGGTAAGTCAAGGAGGTATTTTGTCCTGGAGCAACCACAATAATAGTTGTAAAACAGCATACAAAATATGTAACTAACTGGGCATGGGGGAAAACGTAGAATAATGAAATACTATTTATAAGAGACATACCTAAAAGAATTTTCTAAAAAGTTGAAAATAAAAGCTTGGAAAAGTGGTAAAGGATGATTTGTTAAACAGCACGTGATGAATACTAACAATAATGGAAAGAATTAATAAAGGCATTATATTAAAATTAAGAACTTCTGTTCATCAAAAGAAATCTCTAAGAGAGGAAAGGCAAACCAGAGAGGTGAAAGTTATTTGCAAAACTTATCACTGATAAAATGCTCATATCTTGAATATTTAAATACTTAAGATAAATAAGGTTTACAAACCAATAGAAAAATGGGCAAGATAATTTAATAGATACAACACAAAATGCAATATCCACATGACCATTAGACACATACAAAAAGTTTATTTTGTAGTCTGTTGTCAATTAAGCATTATCTGTACTCACTTTTAAGTTCTCTTCTGCATCACAAAAAGAGAATCAAGGACTACATTTTTGAGAATCCCCTTTCCCCTATGGCTCTAGTACAGAGTTTGCCAGTAAAAAGCACTCACATTAAAATACAAAAATGGAAGAGGAGGCAAAGCCAGAGGACCAGAAGCGTGGGATGATATTTACAGGGGCTGCACAGGGAACTCTTGACAAAAACTCCTAGGTATATACTCGACCAAACTTAATGCATACATGCACCAAACTACATGTACAACCATGTGTATAGCAACATTGTTCATAATGAAATAACCCAAATGTCTATCCATCCTGATTAATGTATCATTATTTACCCAAAAAAAATGCAATACAACAGTAAAAGTAACTGAACTCTAGATGTATGTAACAAGTACTCTGTCTAAAGATAAACATGTTTGAAACAAACTCCATTTTTAATTTGTTTAAGATGTATTACTGATAGAATCAGATGTGATGAAACACCTACCAAGAGAACCAGATAAGACACTGGAGGCTATTTTTTTTTATTCCTTCCATATCTTTACAGTTTGCATCTAGTCTCTAAATTCTACTCAGTTCAATAATATAGGTAAACCATATTAAATACTTATGTGTCACTCTCTGCGTTAAGATCGTATGTAGAAAAATCTAATTCAATCCTGATAAAGATCCTATGAGATAAGCACTCTTATCCCTGATGAGGAAACTGAGGCATGGCAACCTTAACTAATTTACCAAGTCCCATAGTTAGAAACAGTTAAAGCCAGGATTCAAACCCAACACCTTGACCAGAGAGACTGTGACCTACACTCCAGTCAAGCTCTGAAGTATTCCTCAAAATCTGTTTCTCTCCAAGCTCTCAATCCAGTCTGTCTGAATTTCTAAAAGCCTCCTATAGTCTCTCTGTGTTCATCACTCTTCTCCAACCCACTACCCATCATGTTACATGATACCTTTTGAACACCTTCACTAATTGCTGTTTAAGTCTACTATTGTCTTTTAAATCTCTAAGAGGCAACATTATCAGGAATAGTAAGAAATGTGGCATTCATGAAAATTATTTTGCGTTGAACTATATATTTCCATCTATTTAATTTAATTGTATTAGCTAATATACTTGGGAATTTAGCTTTACTAAATAGATTTACTGGTATACTTGCCATTTTTAAATTGTTTTCTGTTCCAAAGCCGTGGCTCATACCTATAATCTCAGCACTTTGGGAGGCTGAGGTGGGCAGATCACCTGTGGCCGGGAGTTCGAGACCAGCCTGACCAACATGGAGAAACCCCGTCTCTAATAAAAATACAAAAAAATTAGCTGGGCATGGTAGTGCATGCCTGTAATCCTAGCTACTCAGGAGGCTGAGGCAGAAGAATTGCTTGAACCTGGGAGGTGGAGGTTGCTGTGTGCCAAGATTGTGCCATTGCACTCCAGCCTGGGCAACAAGAGCAAAACTCCATCTCAAAAAAAATTGTTTTATTTTATTTTCTGAAACTAAAAGCACATCATCTGTATCCTGCAAAAAAAAATGCCTTTATAACTCTGCTCTCTTTTTTGCGATTTTAACCCATCTACTTTTAAGAAGATTTGAGAGGGTTATCACATTAATGTAGCTATACAGTGGGGCAACCTAGGAGAAAAGATGTTATTATGCGTTGCTTACAACTGAACACTGAGTATACCTCTGACCACATCTCCAGGTAGGACTCCTCAAGTTATAGGGTGAAGGTTGAGTGAAAATTCTGATAGTAAAGAACCAGCAGCACTTTAACTTAATTGCGATTGCAGAATAAACTCTACTTGTCAATATTACTAAAAAGGCTCTTTACCTTCTGGTCCCAAACCTACCTATGGGCCTTTTCTCTACCCTACTTTCTACACTGCTACCTCCTCTTTGGCGCGGACTACTACAATGGCATCCTAATCCCTCTCCTTCCTTCCACTCTTGCCCCTCCTACAGTCAGTTCTCTTCATAGTAAATGGGGTTATCCTTTAAAGGCATGAAGCTCATAAGGCCGCAGCCTTGCTCAAAGTCCTGCGATATTTCCCAGCACATTTAAAACAGAATTCAAAATGTTTTCAATGGTCTTACAAGCTTGGATCTCTCTGACATCATCCCCTACCACCTGCTCCTTGCCATTGCTGGGGAATACCAACCACACTCCTACTTCAGTACCTTTGCATTTGCTGCTCCCTCTGTCTAAACTCTTCTTACATCAAGTATTTCTATCCCTCATTTCTCTCCAGAGAGATTTCCCTTAGCTCTCCTATCCACTAAAACAGCAGTCCCTAATTTTTTGGCACCAGAAACCGGTTTGGTGGAAGACAGTATTTCCTGGGGTAGGGGGTGGAGGGCATGGTTTGGGGATGGAACTGATCCACTCCGATTATCAGGCATTAATTAAATTCTCATAAGGAGCGTGCAACCTAGATTGTGAACTCACAGTGCAGTTCACAATAGAGTTCATGCTACTGTGAGAATCTAATGCCACTGCTGATCTGGCAGGAGGCAGAGTTCAGGTGGTAATGCTCACTCACCCACCGCTCACCTTCTGCTGTGCCACCCGGTTCCTAACAGGCCAGAGATGGGTTAGGGATCCCTGTAATAAAACATTCCTCATAATTCCCCATGCCCTTGCCCCACTTCACTTTGGCTTCTAGCACATTATCACTCTCTAAAATTATATTATCCATTTGATAATGTTTTCATAGCTTTCTGTCCTTTTTGGCATGTAAGCAGGAGCTTTGTTTCTCTACTATCAAATTCCAAGCACCCAGAAGAGTGCATAGAACCCAATAAATTTTAAATGAATAAATAAGTAATGAATATTTGAATGGGGCTTATGACTTACCTACTGGAAAACCCTATTGTCTTTAGACAAAGACATTCTAGGTCTCTCACAAGGAAGCTCAACCTACCTTCTAGTATTTTTACACAGGCTTCTTACTTTGCAACCTGCAGGGTTACTCTAGATTGCTTGCTCTTTCTTAATATGCTTTGAGATGCTGTGTCTCTACACCTTTCTTTAAAATAATTCCTCTTCCTAGAAACCTCTATATCTGCTTCTCTACTTAATGAAATTCTACTCATCCATCAAGATTTACCTGGTGGGGCACAGTGGCTCATGCCTGTAATCCCAGCACTTTGGGAGGCTGAGGCAGGCGGATCACAAGGTCAGGAGATCGAGATCATCCTGGCTACAGTGAAACCGTGTCTCTACTAAAAATACAAAAAAAAATTAGCCGAGTGTGGTGGCGAGTACCTGTAGTCCCAGCTACTGGGGAGGCTGAGACAGGAGAATGGCATGAACCCAGGAGGCAGAGCTTGTAGTGAGCCCAGATCGTGCCACTGCACTCCAGCCTGGGCGACAGAGCGAGACTCTATCTCAAAAAAAAAAATAGATTTACCTAAACTATCATTCCTTTGTAAAACTTCCCTGGCAAAAGTTTATATTCAATGAGGAACAAATATGGTCTTAATTGCATAGTACCTATTAATAGATGCCAAAAATCAATTATGTTTTAAATGATGTTCAATTTCCTTCAAGTCCACCTTTGGCCAGGTGTCTTAGCTTTGTGTTGCTACAACAGATTACAACAGACTGGGTAGTTTTTAAAAAGTAAAATTAATTTCTCACAGTTCTACAGGCTGGGAAGTCCAATACCAGGGTGCTAACATCTTATGAGGGCTTTCTTGCTGCACCATCCCATGGCAGAAGATGCGAGAGCAAGAGTATGCAAGAGACGGCAATAGAGGGCCAATCTCTTTCTCTTATTAAGTGCCCACTCCCACAGAAACTAACCCACTTCTGTAATAGTGGCATTAATCTATTCATAAGGGACTCTGCCTAATCACCTCTTAAAAGTTACACCTCTCTATACTGTTGCACTGGCGATTAAGTTTCCAACAGATGAATACTGAGGGACCCATAAATACCACAGCACAAGGGTGGTAGCACATTCCTTCTCAATCATTGTTGAGGTTTTCTCAGGATCATAAATGAGGGTCTTGGCATTTTAGCAAGAGATCATTTGTGGAAGAGTTCCGTAGTCATTAGACCATACTTATCTCTGCCAACATGCTTATTGCCTAAGCTGGATTTCTCCGGAAAGGGAGTCCAGCTCCAGAACTCCCCAGTTTTGCTGAGACTCACACTTCTAATTTCAGGATGGTTAGTATTCCATGTCCCCAACATGGGGAGAAATTCTTCATCTCGTAACCTACATGTAAATGGAGCCAAATTGTCTGCCCTGAGTGGATCCCCAACAAAAAGCCCATAGTTTCTGCCATCCTCATCCTTATGCTTAGCCTCAGAGATTTTTCAGGTATTTCACTTTTATTCAGATCTAGCCCTAAAATCTAATACTCACGTCTATCTTTTCCTCTGTCTGGGATGTTCAAATAGATTCTAATTAGCCAAATCAAAACCAATAGGGAGGAAATACTACAAAAGAGCCATGACAGCTTCTTGAGATGTGTGAGAAACTATAAAGCAGTAAGAACAAAGTAAAAATTAGCATCTCGAGAAATTATCCTTGCTACCCAGTGCTAAATAAAAGTGACTTTTTAAAAGTCAGCTAATTCTAGATACACAATAGAGACCAAAAAGAAAAAAATCACTTAGAAGTACATTTCATTTGGCTAAACTGCTTCCCCACTTCTGCTTAGCTACTTTGGAAGCACAAAAGTTACCCCTTTCCATCCTTTGCCCTTCCCTGGTTGGTACATCTAGTTACGAGATAGATGGGCACCACTTAACAAATCACTCCCTTTTGACTGCAAGTTGTTTCTCTTCCGTATTTGACGAGTCTGGAAACAGCTCCTGAATCTCGGCCTAGCACATCACAAATTGAGAAGCTAAAGCTTTAGATTAGAATGCCAAGTGACAAGGACATGGCTGAAGCAGGAGGGGCAATTCTGGAACAAGTGCCTCTGGGCAAACCTCATAACTGAGTTTTTTAAATTAGTGGTCATTTTCTAGAACTAGAGAACACATTCAGGACAAACAGTTCTGATGGGAGAGGGAATGGCTATGAATACATAGAGATCAGGCTGTGACCGTGACCATAACTTGTACTCATCCAGGACCTGACAGATCTTTGATTAGGCAAACATTGAGTTTTAAAGAGGCTGTCAAGTTGAGGCCACTTGGTCCGTTAGCTGGTGCAGCAAGATCACTACTCAATGTTTTCACACTGTCACAAGATTGCTCCTGTAGTGGAATAATGCCCTAGTTTCTCTGAGATGATGTAAGTGGCATGTTACCTTAGCTTGATTTCTGGGCCCACTGTGTGTTCTTAAGATGCCAACTTGTTGCTTTTTTTTTTTTTTAATTTTTTTTTTCCATTTAAAAGGATAGCACCTACTCCCTCTAACCACCTCCTCCCATTCCTGAATAACGTTTTATCCTTCGGAAAGAACAAGGCTGTGATGTAGTGACTATTGTCTGTGTCTCCTGTGTGTGTCTGTTCTTGTCACAAATGTATTTGGAGACGTTGGATGCATTCATTTTCTGTAATAAAGTTTCTTAATCACTCTTCTCCACCCCCCCAAAAAAGAAGTACATTTCATTATTATATTACCATTCTACTTCAGTACAAATATAAGGCAGGTAGGAAACACCCATAAATATTAGATGCTGCCCTTCACTGTGATATTGGCATAATTTATTGGAAAGTGGGTAAGAAAGTTTATGCAAGGAAATAAAGGTGCCTATTGAGAAGGAAGTAACAGAGAACTCAATTACTTTTCCAGAAGAGTCACAATTATGGAAATTTAGTTGGACAAAGTGACTCCAACTAATTTCTGATTCAAAACTCTCACTGGGCAATGACCATGAGGGAACGAGGAGTCTACGCTACTGACCAAGGCTCAGCACAACAGCCAAGCATTTCATGGAAGAAGGCCAGTTCCCTGAGCACATGAAGTTGACCCAGTCAGCTAGAAAATAGTGGCTAAGCTTGAAGATGAACAAAGTTCTCTCATCTTGAATCCCAAGGATGGGTGCATTGCCACAGCCTGTTCAGGAGTCTGTTTCAGTGAGGCATCACAAAGGTATGGAAAAGTATTCATCCGACTCCAAAGAAACAGTGTTTAATGGTGACATCACATTTTAGCAACCAAAAAACACAATCAGATTTCATAATTCAGACATACGTCTTTTGCCTATGTAAACTTCAAGATGCTTGAAAAATCAGAAAGGAAACAAGCTCATGAGGGCTTGCATAATAAACTGGAAAAAAATTATAACGTGATTATATTTTCCCAAAATGATGCAGATGACATTGTTTAGACATGTTTGTATCATCAAATAGACTGAATTCCCTGTGTATCTAGATCTCATTTTTATTCCTTATAATCCTTGTATTTTAAACAGTTCAATAACCTTATCGAAATAATAACTGAATATTTTCCATTCAATATCCTATAATTGATTGTTAAGAGTTTTTAAAACCTATTCGTTCCAGTAACCAGACCCTAGATGCACTACTGGGTTTTTTCTTCCATCCCTTATACCATTCCTCTTCTAATTTTAAAATCCTGGTCTGACTCATCGAAAATACAACAGTATATACAGTTGGGTTTTTTTTTTTTAATCTTATTAGTATATCACCTTTAAATATGAGATTATTTGGGTTTCATTAAAATTTTCACATATACAACAAATTGGATTTTCTGCTGAACATTTAGAAAAGGAATCTGTGTTTTACCTAAATTGTGTCAGTAACTAAAGAGGGAAAACTATGTTTGGTCAAAGAAGACTACTCTGTGTTAGTCTCCAGTTCAGTTCTCCTCTGGCGTGAGTTAAAGTAGATTTGAAGGAACTGTGTCCCTGCAGACATTGCTCATCCCTGGCTCTTGGCAGCACTCATTTGTGTTCTACTTTGACTCTAAGCAATCATTTATAAGCAGCCGACTCACAGCAAAGCATCAGTCCTCTCTCATTGCCTCAGATACATTGAACTTTGGGGAGAGGTTGACACAATTGTGAACACAAAGTAAGCAGGCTGTAAAGTGGAAATACATCACCCCCACAAAACACACATAGAAACACACAGGCATCATGTGGGATCTCTATAAATCAGGAAGAAAATCCTTTACAAGCCTCTTTCTACCTGTCAATATCTATCACCCAAAGAACCAGGAAAGCCTTAGGCAAGCAGCAATTACTTCAGACTCAGCAGGCTGGCAGGTTCACTGACACCCACCACTAGAACTGATCCCATCTGAATATTATGAATGTCTTCCTTCCGAGCTACCTGATGTAAGGGTCTGTCTCTCACCATCTCTGCTCAGATATAGAATGAAAAATGGTCAAAGTTTTAAGCTATTTTTTGGTAAGACTAAGTCTGTTTAAGTTATTCTTAAAAGAAGGACTGGCCAGAGGTCCAGTGATTTAGCTTCACTTATAATTTCACAAATAAGAAAGTGATCCTGGATTCACAAAACTAAGAAATCCACTTGCTATATCCTGAGGTAAAACTTGTCAGCAGTTTTCCATCAGGACTCACAATTTTTCAGGTCCCAGAGAATCTGTTGGATATCACAAAACTCATGTCAACCCAGTAATTGGGAGATAACTGGGCTTATTATAATAATATCTATTATAACATTTATGGGAGTAGAGTACTACATTCTGATTAATGTCAACTGATTAACAGCTGGGCAGAGGGCTCACGCCTGTAATCCCAGCACTCTGGGAGCCTGAAGTGGGTGTATCACCTGAGGTCAGGAGTTCGAGACCAGGCTGACCAACATGGTGAAACCCAATCCTACTAAAAATACAAAAATTAGCCAGGTGCGGTGGTGCATTCCTGTAATCCCAGACAGGAGGCTGAGGTATGAGAATCACTTGAACCCGGGAGGCAGAGGTTGCAGTGAGCCAAGATTGCACCACTGTACTCTAGCCTGGGTGACAGAGTAAGACTCTGTGTCAAAAAAATAAATAAATAAAGTCAACTGATTAACAAACACATTTGCCATTGTCACCTTTTTTACAGGTATCTCCTATATTTTCTTACTTTGACTTATACATGGCTCTCCCTTGATGACACCATTTCACTTGCAGTTAACTTTAGAGCAGGCCTGCCCATTTTGCTACAGCACAAATAACACATTTAGGCTTTGGTAGGATGCAAAAATCAACCATATATTTTCTCAGGATTATCACTTTCACACCATTGCTTTTTCACTTCCATAAAGTGGAATATTGTAAAATGGAATACATGTTTTTGATGATTCCATCTACACATACCAGCTTCTACTTGACTGATAACTATCTCGCCTTTATCAAAAACTTGGACACTGAATCAGAGGTGTTTTCTCCTGCCATAATTCTAGGTGATAGAATTTTCAAGACGGTAGATTGAAGGCATCGTTAGCATGCCTCTCCCACTTGGAAAGACAAAATAATGTATACCGACTCGTGTTGTGAACATTTTTTCCAAGACGCAACAGAGGAACTTAACAGGAAAACTGAAAGAAACCACAGACCCTTTGAAAGAAGTAGAAGGCTCCAGCTTACACTGTGAGCCAGGCAGAAAACTCTAAGTCCCAAGAGTGTGGGAGGAGAGAGACTGCCTTTGGGATATACAATCCCACTGGGAAAACTGACCATCCAGGCCTTCAGGAGAATGCTTTAACCCTACCCTGTGCAGGAGCTGATTTAGTGAGTGGTGGGGACTATATGAGAAGGAGTTGATAGGGACAGGAGACAGGGAAATTCTGGACAGAAAATGTCCCTGGTGAGGGCCCCACCCTCAAGCCAAAAAGCCTGAAACCACCTCCCAAAGTGAGACCTTACATTCCTGTTTTCCTGCTCAAATGTTGCCTTTTCCAAAACCACCCATTGCCGGCCCTGCACCCTCATCCTGTGTCCATAAAAAACCCAGGCTCAGCCAGCAGAGTGGAGAAGCAGCTGGACATCATAGACTACGGCTGGAAGTTGGAGAGAAGTGGCTAAACTTCAGAGAGACAGGTTAGAGGCAAAAACTTCAGAGAAGAATCCGGCCAGAGACAGCCAGACCTCAGGGGAAGATTATCTTCCCAACATATTTCCCTTTAAGCTCCTCTTCCCACTGAGAGCCACCTCTATCGGCAAAAAAGTCTCCCACATTTACCATCCTTCGATTTGTTTGTGCAACCTCATTTCTCCTGGATACCAGACAAGAATTCAGGAACCATGAGTGCGGATGCAAAAGGCCGTCACACTGACCCTTTGCCCTTGCTGGTGGAAGGCAGCTGCCTCACGTGAAAATGTAGAGGGTCCACTGAGCTGTTAACACTTAAGCTGTCTGCAGGTGGCCAAGCTAAAAGAGCAGTGTAACATGCCCTCTGGGGCTTCAGGGGGCATCTCCTCCCAGATGCTGCCACAGGGCCAGCATGGAGGTGTATCCGGCCGGCACCCAAAGTCTTGCACCCACTCACCTGCATACTCCCTCCCACAAGTGGTGGAGCACAGCAGGTGCGAGTAAGTGAAGTTCACCCCTGCTGGTGCGGGAGTGGCCAGCTCACTCCAGCAGTTATGTACTCCAGTTCCCACCTCATTCACTCACATGCTTCGTCATGTGAAGAACTGAGAGTACTTGTGAAGGGGTCAGGGAAATATCCTGCTTCAGAGTGGCATCAGCACATTCTTTGCATGTACTGTCAGACTCCAGTGGAACAGAGGGAAGCCCATCCTGATCCTACCTTACAGGGAACTACAGAAGCCAGCCAGCTAACTCAGACAGCAGTCACAGGTTGAGAGAAGTTCCTAATTAGGATTCCCAATATAATCTTGAGTGAAGATGAACACCCTTGGCCAGATCCAGTGGGCAAGACGGAAGTATGCTACAGCCACAGGCACAGGAGGTGGATGCCCCTGCTTCATGGGCAGACCAGGAGGAGTGTGGCCTGAAAGCCACGGTTTCCACCTTGGGCAGTTTTGAGTTATGAGCACAGACTGCTTGGAATCCATCCAGCTGCTGCTAGTGGAATGTTGTGGCTGTCAGACCTGCCTTGCCAGCTACAAGGGAGCTGGATAGAGCATACTGCCACCTGCTACTCCCCACTACCCCCCAAAATTATTTTGTACAATGGAGGTAGCTGCACTCCTCCCTGGAACATTACCCCAGGGGTCAGAGAACTGCACTCTGATCCCCATTGAGACAGCTGCTTGTGCCTGCATGAAGGGAACCAGGGCATGGACTTACCCGGCCCAGCCCTGACCTGGCTTTGCCCCTCCACCTACCTTGGTAACTTAACACAACGGACAGAAATTTTGGGGAGCTCCATGGCCTTTACCGTTGACTGAGACACCAGAGTACCTCCTCAGGGAAACATAAGGCAAGCACAAATCCCACTGCTACCACTGGAGCGGGTGCTCCTTTGCAAGTGCAAACCTCTGGCTGAAGCCCAATTTAGACAGTCCATTACAACATCTGCAGGCAGAATAACACAGTGCCCATAAAGGACAAAGCTTTTGCGTGATCTCAGCTATCACCATTGTCTGCATCACTCTGGCTAACCAGGAGGTCTTGAGTCTGACCATATGGCCAGTTTGTTACTACTGCAACTGGCATTTGAGAAAGCCAACACACTAAGACTATTTATAAGCAAGGAATCTCACAAAGTCTATGTCACTCCCCTGCTCCCCCATCAGAGCTAGTGCTGGTACCTGCTGCTAGGAGATTTGAGGATAGGTCACATCACTGAGTCCCTTGCAGACATTCCTCATCACCAGCCTGGAATGTGGCAGCCCCGCTAGGTGGCTAGACCCAGACCAGCAGCAGCATTCACAGTAATCTGGCCCTCAGGGATTTCTCATCCTAGGGGAAAGGGAAGTGTAAAATAAGGGAGCATCCGGTGTGACAAGAGAATCCAGATGCAGGCCCTGAGTCCCAGAACTTCTCTCTTGCGAGAAGTTTCTCTCAGCAGAGAGACAGGGGCATTGCTGGGCTCACAGGGGAGAGTCTACAGCTCTACCCCAATAGACAAGCAGCCTTGATCCTCATGAAGGGTCTTGGAGAAGGAGACTTCTTCTCCCCCTTATCCACCACTGCAAACACAGCTGGAGTTTCTCCCATGGGAGCTCAGTGTGGGGGCGCCTGTAGACAACCTTTCTGGAACACTTCATGGTGACTGAAACCCCACAGAAGGAATGCCCTCCAGGTTCAGGCTTGTATGAAAGGGAAAGTCATAATCCCTCTCCACATGGAACGTCATCATTCCTGCAGATTAAAGCAGACACCTGTCTGATCTCAATAGCTGGAACACTGGGTCAGGAGTGGAAGTAGGAAGAGGATCTCTTTCCTGCTGACCTGGTAGGAGTCAGGAGACTGGTAGGAGAACTGGGATGGCACCCTCCCTTTCCCTTGAAAAGATCTCAATGCGTTGTACTTTGAGCTCCCCTGGCCACCTTTGTTATGGCTGAGACATCTGCCCACCATTGGGTATTACATGTACCAACCTGCTTTAGCCTGCTTTATTTACCCATGGACAACACTTAACTGGCCTGAAGCCTAAACTGTTCAACCTAGTGAATAAAATACTGGGGAAAATATAAATAAGTAAGTGAGTGAGTGCACATCACTGGGGAACAACATAAGCTTCATGAGACCTCTGCACTTCTGATTCCACAGAAGACAGTGAACCTACTCACATACCAAACACATCACTACTACAACCAGCAACTGAAAAAAACCATCATACAAGACTCTCTAACCAACAAACTCACCGAGTCTTCACCACTGACTGAATGCACCCAGAGCCAAATTAGGTTGCAATAAACTATAAACATTATTGTCATATCCTCAACAGGGGAAAGAAATTTAAAAACCACAGTCAAATCAAAAATAAATTAAAAAATAATTAGAAATAGTTTACCCAAATGAGAAGGAACCAGAAAAATATTTCTGGCAATATGAAAAAACAGTTATATGACATCCCCAGAATATCATACTAACTCTCCAGCAATGTATTGAAACCAAGATGAAATTTTTGAAATACCAGATAGAAAATTCTAAAGGTTGATTATTAAGTTACTCAAGGATATACAAGAGAATTGTAAGAATCAATGTAAAGAAATTTTTTAAAAATTTGGAATACAAATAAAAAATTTCCTAAAGAGATTCTTTTTAACCTTTTAAACCTTTATTTTAAAGGCAAAAACCTGTTTAACATTTGCATTCAGGAAGCTGTGTTGTCCAGTAGCTCAGAAATAGGCCCAGGAGAAACAGCATTCAGCCCCTAATCCTCTCCACTACCGCCTTCACCATGACCTTGGGAAATATTTTCATGTTTATGTTTCCATATTTTCTCATTTGCAAAACTTGGCTAATCCTACAGAATGGCCACAGGATGTGTATATGGTCAGATGGAGCTTTAAAATCACTCCTGCTGACCATCTCCCAAATTGTTCTGATTTGCTTACTAAATTTTGACATTTGTGCAAAATGCATAATTTGTGAGTCTTGGAAATTGGTAATATTTAAACTATAGTCTTCTATCTCTCTCCCTCTTTTTTTATTATACTTTAAGTTTTAGGGTACATGTGCACAACGTGCAGGTTTGTTACATATGTATAAGTGTGCCTTGTTGGTGTGCTGCACCCATTAACTCATCATTTACATTAGGTATATCTCCTAATGCTATCCCTCCCCCCTCCCATACCATTCAGGACATAGGCATGGGCAAGGATTTCATGTCTAAAACACCAAAAGCAATGGCAACAAAAGCCAAAATAGATACATGGGATCTAATTAAACTAAGGAGCTTCTGCACAGCAAAGGAAACTACCATCAGAGTGAACAGGCAACCTACAGAAATGGGAGAAAATTTTTGCAATCTACTCATCTGACAAAGGGCTAATATCCAGAATCTACAATGAACTCAAATAAATTTACAAGAAAAAAAACAAACAACCCCATCAACAAGTGGGCAAAGGACATGAACAGACACTTCTCAAAAGAAGACATTTATGCAGCCAAAAGACACATGAAAAAATGCTCATCATCACTGGCCATCAGAGAAATGCAAATCAAAATCACAATGAGATACCATCTCACACCAGTTAGAATGGCAATCATCAAAAAGTCAGGAAACAACAGGTGCTGGAGAGGATGTGGAGAAATAGGAACACTTTTACACTGTTGGTGGGACTGTAAACTAGTTCAACCATTGTGGAAGTCAGTGTGGCAATTCCTCAGGGATCGAGAACTAGAAATACTATTTGATCCAGCCATCCCATTACTGGGTATATACCCAAAGGATTATAAATCACGCTGCTATAAAGACACATGCACACGTATGTTTATTGTGGCACTATTCACAATAGCAGAGATTTGGAACCAACCCAAATATTCCAACAATGATAGACTGGATTAAGAAAATGTGGCACATATACACTATGGAATACTATGCAGCCATAAAAAAGGATAAGTTCATGTCCCTTGTAGGGACATGGATGAAGCTGGAAACCATCATTCTCAGCAAACTATTGCAAAGACAAAAAACCAAACACCGCATGTTCTCACTCATAGGTGGGAATTGAACAATGAGAACACTTGGACACAGGAAGGGGAACATCACACACCGAGGCCTAAAGAGATATTTTAATGAAAAAACAATTAGAACTTCTGGAAATGAAAGCCACATTTAGGGAATTACAAAATGCAGTGGAAAGTTTTAAAAACAGACTAGACCAAGTAGAAGTAAGAATTTCAGAGCTCAAAGACAAGGCTTTTGAATTAACCCAGTAAGACAATAATAAAGAAAAAAGAATTAAAAGAGATGAACAAAGTCTCCAAGAAATATGTGATCATGTAATATAGGCAAGCCTAAGAATCATTAGTGTTACTTAGGGAGCAAATAAAGCAAAAATTTTGCCTCAGTAATATAACTAGTGTTGTCACTGTAGTACTAAAGTCCCCAACTACTATTACCTTGCTATCTATCTTTTTGCTTACGTCTAGCAGTAATTGTTTTATGAATCTGGGAGCTCTAGAATTAGGTGCATATATATTTAAAATTGTTAGGATTGATATGTTCAGGAAGGTTTTGAAAACTTATTTGAGGGAGTAATTAAGGAAAACTTTCTTGGCCTTGCTAGAAATACAAAAAGCTCAAAGAACCCCTGGATGATTAATTGCGAAAAGGACATTTCCAAAACATATAGTCATCAGGCTATCTAAAGGCAACATGAAAGAAAGAATTCTTGGAGCAGCAAGACAAAAGTATCAGGTAACTTATAAGGGGAAAACTATCAGACTAACATCAGACTTCTCAGCAGAAACTTTACAAACCAGAAGGGACTGGGGTGCTATCTTTAGCCCCTTAAACAGAATTATTGTCAGCCAAGAATTTTTTATTCAGCAAAACTACATTTTGGCCAGGCACGGTGGCTCACACCTGTAATCCCAGCATTTTGGGAGGCTCAGGTGGACGGATCATGAGGTCAGGAGATCAAGACCATCCTGGCTAACACGGTGAAACCCTGCCCCTACTAAAAATACAAAAAATTAGCTGGGCATGGTGGCAAGCACCTGTAGTCCCAGCTACTCAGGAGGCTGAAGCAGGAGAATGGCATGAACCCGGGAGGCAGAACTTGCAGTAAGCCGAGATCATGCCACTGCACTCCAGCCTGGGCAACAGAGCAAGCCTCCATCTCAAAAAAAAAAACAAAAACAAAAAACAACAACAACAAAAACTACATCTTATCAATGAAAAAGAAATAAGGCCGTTTTCAGGCAAGAAAATACTAAGGGAATTTGTCACTATCTGATCAGCCATATAAAACGTACTAAAAGGAGTTCTAAATCGTGAAACAAAAGATTGACAGGTTGATATGCAGCGGAATAGAACCTCTTGAAAGCATAAAATTCACAAGGCCTAAAAAACAGTAACACAATGAAGAACACGAACTAGGTAACAATTAACTATCTGACTGGAAGCATACCTCACATCTTAATATTAACACTGAATTTAAATGGCCTGAATGCTCTACTGAAAAGATACAGATTGGCAGAAAGGATAAAAAGTTATAAACCAAATATCTGCTGTTTTCAAGAGACACATCTAACAGGTAAGGATTCTTATAGACAAAAGGTGCAGGGGTAGGAAAAGATATTCCACACAAATTGAAACCAAAAGTGAGCAGGGATGCCTCTTCTTATATCAAACAAAACAGTCTTTAAAGCAACAGTAGTAAAAAAATAGACAAAAATGTCATTATATAATCATAAATGGGTCAATCCAACAAGAAGATAAAACAATCCTAAATGTATATGCACCTAATTCTAGAGATCCCAGATTCATAAAACAATTACTACTAGACCTAAGAAAAGAGATAGACAGCAACATAATAATATTTGGGGACTTCGGCACTACACTGTCAACACTAGATATATTATTGAGGCAGAAAGTTAAAAAGAAACACTGAACTTAAACACACTATAAAATAAATGAATACTTACAAAACATTCTACCCAAGAAACATAAAATATACACTCTTCTCTTCAGCACATGGAACATTCTCCAATATAGATCATGTGATAAGTAGCAAAACAAGTCTCAATAAATTTTAAAAATCGAAATCATATCAAGTATCTTCTCAAACCACAGAAAAATAAAACTAGAAACCAATTCCAAAAAGAGCCCTCAAAGCTATGTAATACATGAAAATTGAATCTGCTACTGAATGATTTTGGCATTAACAATGAAATTGAGATAAAAATTTAAAATTCTTTGAAATAAATAACAAGGGGATAAAAACCAAGGGGATACAGCAAAAACAGTGCCAAAAGGAAAGTTTATAGAGCTAAATGCCTGCATCTAACTGTCTGAAAGATCTCAAGTTGACAACGTAACACCACACCCCATGGACCTAGAGCGACTAGAACAAACCAAACCAAGAGCTAGCAGAATAGAAATAACAAAGATCAGAGCAGAACTAAAGAAACTTTCATCAAAAAAGACAATACAGAAGATAAATGAAACAACAAATTGATTCTTTGAAAATATAAACAAAATTAACAGACCATTAGCTACATTAACCAAGAAAAGAAGAGAGAAGATTCAAATAACCTCAGTTAGAAATGAAAATAGCGACATTACAACAAACACCACAGCAATACAAAATATCATTTGAGACTACAATGAACACATCTATAACACAAATTAGAAAATCTAGAGAAAATGGATAAATTCCTGGAAACATACAATCCTCCTAGCTTGAATCAGGAAGAAATAGAAATCCTGAATGAACAATAACAAGCAGTGAATCAGTAATTTAGACAAAAAATGCCAACAAAAATATGCCCAGGGCCATATGGATTCACAGCCAGATTCTACCACACATTAAAAGAATAATTGGTACCAATCCTGCTTAAACGATTTCAAAATATTGAGAAAGAGGGAATCCTCCCTAACTCATTCTATGAAGCCAGTATCACCCTGATACCAAAGCCAGGAAAGAAGAGAACAAAAAGCAAACTACACACCAATATCCCTTGATTAACATAGATGTAAAAATCCTCAACAAAAAACTAGCAACCGAAATCCAACAGCACATCAAAAAAAATTACCGTGATCAAGGGGGTTTCATCCCAGGGATGCTGAGATTGTTCAATATTCAAAAATCAATAAATGTGATTTGTCACATAAACAGAATTGAAAACAAAGCCATATCATCTCAATAGATACAAAAAATTCAATAAAATCTAGATTTGCTTCAGAGTGAAAACATTCAACAAACTAGGCATTGAAGGAACATACCTCAAAATAATGAAAGCCATATATGACAAACCTACAGCCAACATCCCTCTGAATGGGGAAAAGTTTAAAGCATTCCCCCTAAGAGCTGGAACAAGACAAGCCTGCTCACTTTCACCACTTATATATATTCAACATACTGGTAGATGTCCTAGCCAGAGCAATCAGGGAAGAAAAAGAAATAACCGGCATGTAAGTTGGAAAAGAGAAAGTCAAACTACCACTATTTTCCAATGATATAATTGTTTATCTAGAAAACCCTGAAGACTTCTCCAAAAGGCTCCTAGATTTGATACATGAATTCAGTAAAGTCTTAGGTTACAGAATCATTGTACACAAATCAGTAGCACTGCTATTAGCCAACAATGAACAAATCACATGATTTGTTCATAAGAATCACATCAAGAACTCAATCACTATTACAATAGCTAAAATATGCCTAGGAATATGCTTACCCAAGGAGGTGAAACATCTCTGCAAGGAGAACTACAAAACACTGATGAAAGAAATAATAGATGACACAAACAAATGGAAATACACCCTGTGCTCATGGATTAGAAGAATCAATATAATGACAATGATCGTACTGTCCAAAGCAATCTACAGATTCAACATGACTTCTATCAAAACACTAACACCATTTATAACAGAATGAGAAAAAACAATGCTAAAATTTACATGGAACAATTAAACAGCCTGTGTAGCCAAAGCAATTCTAAGCAGAAAGAAGAAATCTAGAGGCACCACATTACCTGACTTCAAATTATACTACAAGGCTGTAGTAAAAAAAAAAAAAAAAGTACAGCATTGTCATAAAAGTATATACCTAGACCAATGGAACAGAATATGAAACACAGAATTAAAGTCAAATACTTACAACCAACTGATCTTAAGGCATACAATAACATAAGTTGAGGAAAGGACACCCTATTCAAAAAACGATGCTGGGAAAACTGGATAGCCATATGAAGAATAAAACTGGATGCCTATCTCTCACTATGTACAAAAATCAACTCAAGATGCATTAAAGATTTAAATCTAAGATGTTAAAGCATAAAAATTCTAGAAGAAAACCTAGGAAAAACTTCTGGACTTTGGCCTAGGCACAGAATTTATTATTAAGACCTCAAAAGCAATGTAACAAAAACAATAATAAATAAGTAAGACCTAAATAAACTAAAAACTTCAGTAATTATCAGAGTAAACAGACAATCCACAGCATGGAAAACTGTTTGCAAACTATGCATTTGACAAAGTACTAATATTTAGAATCTAAAAGAAACTCAAGTCAGTGAGAAAAAAATATAATCCTATCAAAAAGTGGGCAAATGACATGAATAAGCATTTCTCAAAGGAAGATATAAGGAGTTGCCCCTCCCTCCACCCCATGGTTTAACTGGTATGCACATACGCACAGAGGCTTACAGCTCTGTGCCCACCAGTGCCCCACCCTAGCTGATGAGTGTGCACCCTTCCACTGGCATGTGCAAATGAGCACAAATCCTGCTGTCACAAGACTGAGAAAGTGCTCTGGCTGGCACCACCCCTAAGAGTGCCATGACCAGTGACATGGAAATGCCTTGGCCCCTTCAACACAGTAGGTTTCTAACCTCAAGGGGCCAGAGGACTAAGCCAGGGACTCGTTACTAGCCACACAGAGTTAGAGCACGCAGCCCAGTAGTGCTGAGCTGAGCCTTGGCCCACAAAAATTTTCCAGATAAGAAGTCAGTTGACTGAGTTCACATTATACCAAAATCAAGTCACCAAGGGGCATCAAAGTAGATAAAAACAAAAAAGAAAAACAACAACAACAAAACATCCAAGGACAGCAGCTTCAAAGATTGAAGGAACATCAGCCAACACAGATGAGAAAGAAGCACAAGAACTCTGGCAACTCAAAAATACACAGAGTTTTTATACCTCTAAATGACCACAACATAATGACAGGATAAAATTCACACGTATCAATACTAACCTTGAATTTAAAACCGCTAAATGCCCCCAAGTAAAATGCATGGAGTAGGAAGTTTGATAAAGAAGCAAGATCCAGTTGTATGCTGTCATCAAGAGACTCATCTCACATGCAATGACACCCATAGGCTCAAGGTACAAGGAGGAAAACATATCTACCAAGCAAACATAAATTGCTATTCTAATTTCAGACAAAACAGACTTTAAACCAGCAAAATTAAAAAACAAAGAAGGATATAACATCATAGTAAAGTATTCACCTCCACAAGAGGACCTAACTATTCTAAATAAATACACACCCAACATATGAGCACTCATATTCATAAAGAAAGCAAGTGCTCACAGACCTTTGAAGAAACTTAATCATACAATAATAGTGGGAGATTTTAACACCTCACTAACAATATCAGACAGATCATTGAGGCAGAAAGCTAACAAAGATATTCAAGAGCTAAAAATGACACTTGACCAAATGGACCTAATAGACATCTACAGAACCCTCCACCCCAAAACAACAGAATATAAATTCTTCTCATCTACACATGGCATACTCTAAAGTCAACCACACAATTAGTCACAAAACAATCCTCAGCAAATTTTTAAAAAACTAAAATTATAACAACTACATGCTCTGATCAACAAAAAAAAAGAAAACTTCAGTATTCTTAATGAACATAGACACAAAAATCCTCACCAAAATACTGTAAACTGACTTCAGCAGCACATCTAAAACCTAATCCGCAATGATCAAGTAGGCTTTATCCCTGATATGCAAGGTTGGTTCAACATATGCAAATTGATAAATGTGATTCATAACATAAACAGAACTGAAAACAAATACCACATAATTTTGGAGTGATTTCCTCAAATATATCTTCAAATTTACTATTTTTTCTTTGACTATATCCAGTCTGCCATTTAACCTATCACTGAGTTTGATATCACTGATTTTTCATTTCTAGAAATACTGTTTGGCTACTTTTACTTCTCCTTGTTTACTTTCATAAGCTTATTGTTATATGAACTCTATTATCTAATAACATAAACGTACTCATTGTGATTTCTCTGCATTAGTCAATTCCTAGGGTATAATATTTCCTCTTATTTCCTGATTCTTTTTCATGGTATTAAATTTTCTGATGTTCTAGATGAGACTTTTTGTCTCTGAGCCCCGTTCTCAAAATAAAATATCTCTGTGTATGCCAAGCACAGACATGGTCCTGCCATAAGTAATTTAGACTTCAATATAGGGTGATATGTTTATAACTTTCACTAGAGGCCTTTAGAGATGCCATTTTTATTTTATTATTTTATCTTTTGGTTTCTTAAGTCTAAAGATTGTAAAAATTTAAGGCCCATACCCACATACTTTTGAGATTTAGAGGCTCCAATGTATCACAACTGATGTCTTACAACTCATATTGGAAACAGATGGCCTACTTTAATGTGTTAACCTTAAGGGGGTGTGATGGTTTGAATGTATGTGTTCCTCTAAAACTCTTATGCTGAAACTTAAACATCAAGGTGATGGTATTAAAAGGTGGGGCCTTTGAGAGGTCGTTATATAATGAAGGCTACATCCTAATGAATAAGATTAATGATCTCAATAAAAAGAGGTTTCAGAGAGCTGCGTGGCCCTTCTGTCTCTTCATCCATGTGTGAACACAGCATTCATCACCTTCTGCCACTTCTGCCTTCCACTATGTGAGGACACACTTTTGCCCCTTCTGCCCTGTGAGGATGCAGCATTAACGCAACATCTCAGAAGCAGAGAACAGCCCTCATCAGACACCAAATCTATGATGTGTTGATTTTGGACTTTCCAGCCTCTATAATTTTAAGGAATAAACTTTGGTTCTTAAAATCACCTGGTCTCAGGTATTTTGTTATAGCAGCAGGAACAGGCAAAGATCAAGAGCCATACTTTTTTGGCTCCTAGGGGACTAGTGCCAGCAATGCTACCTCTTTTGTCACCCCATTCTCCTATATCCTCCACTTTTCTACCAAAATTTTCATTTTTGCATCAGTGCAGTCCCCCAGTTAAAAAAAAAAAATCTGGGCTCATAGATAAGAAAGCTTAGGTTTAATGTGTCCACATATTTGTTTTATGTATCAAAAGTGTGTGCATGTGTGTGTGTGTGTGTGTATTTCTAACTGTAATTCTCCTTAAATATCATTATTCTGGCTGTTTTTAAAAAATTCCTCATTGAGGCCAGGCGCGGGGGCTCACACCTGTAATCCCAGCACTTTGCGAGGCCGAGGCAGGCGGATCAAGAGGTCAGGAGATCGAGACCATCCTGGATAACACAGTGAAACCCCATCTCTACTAAAAATACAAAAAATTAGCCAGGGATGGTGGCAGGCACCTATAGTCCCAGCTACTCCGGAGGCTGAGGCAGGAGAATGGCGTGAGCCTGGGAAGTGGAGCTTGCAGTGAGCCAAGATTGAGCCACTGCACTCCAGCCTGGGCAACAGAGCAAGACTCCATCTCAAAAAAAAATTCCTCATTGGGCTTAATTTTTCAAAATAACCATATAGCCCTAAAGTTTTCTATAAGATTCAATAAATATTTATTGAATCTTGAATATTTTGCCAAGAGATACAATTAAGGACAGCAATTATAATTTATATAATTTACATGTTAATTTAAAAACTATTACATTAGAATATTTTTCAAAGTAGCCTGCCTCAAAGAAAAGAAAAATCTCATTCACTTAAGATTTCATCAAGTTAAAATTTCAAAAGTGATCCTCATTGTGCTGTTTTGTCCAATTTCCTCATCAGGAAAACCCAGTCTGTTGCTTGAAGTTGGACTGATTTCCACCAGAGGTTTCATGATAGTGATATTGATGGATTTCTCCTGATAAAGTGGCCTCACTAGAACTTAAGAATCCCTAGTATAAATATTCTATCACCACTCTGCATATGCTAGGTACCATCTATCTCAAAAGATTTCTTTAGAAACCTAGAAATCAATCAAGAAAGAGCACAGAAGCCTTACAGTATGTCTCTCCAGAGCCATTATGACAGATAGACTTAAAATATCCAAGGAAAACCATAGTTCAGAATCTCATTGAAATTTTATACAATAATATTTTTACCACCCAAAACTGTCCAATGAATCTTTCCCTAAAGCTTAGCTTGAATACTCATCTACCTGGGTATCACTAAAAATTTATTCCTGCTTCCTTCACATATTTTACACCTGGTCTATCTAATATTGTATATAAGAAGAAGATTAAAGACATAATTTTTGAACAACCAATCACCATTATTTGCTATTAGGCAAATTTCTAACAACAGAAAAACACTTTTTTTATAGTGATCATAAATCTCTTAATAAGGATAAGCTTTTTTTAACAGAATACAAACTAGTAAATATTGGGAAAATGATACAATTAGAAAATCAGTATCTTACACCACAGTCAGTGAGAAAACCGAACCAGGCAAGTGTTGTATCACCAATGTATTACAAAACTATTAGGTAAATATATATATAGGATATTCACATGGTACAAAAGCATCATTCCACAGATAACTTGCTAATTACAAAGAAGAAAATCTACCCCAAAGGAGTAATCTGGAGATCACTACCTTCACCAACTGGTTAATCATTGCATCACTAATAATTAGGGGGATCACATGATAGTAGGTGTCTTCTGATGTAGTACAAAGGAAAAACACAATTTTGCCTTGAGTATTCTCATTGAAAATATTTAAACTGCATTGAATTAAGCCTTAGACTTAATTTTCAATATACAGAAAGTATAGAGAATAGAAGAACCCCATGAGGAAATAATACACAAATTCATAAGGTGGAATTCCAATGCCACTGGGGGAATAAAAATTTAGAGGACTGTTCTAGATTAAAAGAGACTAAGGCAGCATAACCAAATGTATATGTGAACTTCAATAAGAAACTTGACTAATTATAGAGAAAGCAGCTAAAAACAAATATTGTAGATAATTAAGAAAATTGGAATATGGTCTAAGGACTAGATGATTTAGGAGATTTGCAATAATTTTGTGTGATAATGATATTGTAGTTACAAGGATAATATCATAAATAGAAAATGCATGCTAAAGTACTTAGGCATAAAGCATCATGATTTCTATAGCTTATTTACAAACAGCGCAGCCTTCTTCCCTCCAAAACAAGGTAGGCAAATAGAAAAGAAAAACATAATAAAACATTAGTAATTATTGACTACAGATGGTGAAGATATGTGTTACTAGGTTGGTGCAAGTGTAACTGCAGTTTTTGCCATTAAATGGCAAAATTACTTTTGCACCAACCTAATATTATATTCATCAGGGTTGGATCAGAGCTATGGACCCACCATGTGTGATGTAGAATAAGGGATCCAGAGGTTCAAACTTTGCCCTTGTTGGACCTGAGGGAGCAGTTTATGTGCACTGCTGCTGCTTCCTCTAGTATTAAGACTGAAGTTGTTATGTGTCAGCCAGACTGGCAGTTGAGAAGAAAAGCTGGTTATGAACAAGAATAAGAGCAAACTGGGAGCTATGAGGATGAACTAGAAGTCCATCTGTCTCTTAGCATCTTAAGGCTCATTACCATGGCTGACCTGCAGGAAACTGGCTGAATTCACCTCAGAGCTGTATACATACTCGCCCAGAGATGGAGAAGACAAAACAGGAAAGAAAGTCAGCAGGATGAGGGAAAAGGCAGGTCCAGGAACTGCCTTTCCCACAAAGTAAGCTTTCCAATTCAGTAACAACATGCCTAGCATCCTGTGGAAACTTTGGTGCACAAAAATTAGAGTTTGTGCTTCATATCTGCTTTCCAAAAATCATGTACAAATGTCTTTTGTGGTCAGGGATAACCAGAAGTCATACAGAGACAAGGATTCTGAGAAGCTGGCACATTATAAGTCACCACAATTTCTGTTCTGTAGCTATAAAAATTTTCAAAACAAAAATTGAAAAATCTCTTAATTTTTACCATGCAGTAGAAATCTTTTTCAGCTATTCTAATGTTTGCAACCTAAATATAAAAATTAGGCTTTTCCACATTTAGATCTTCATGGTATTGATAAATTACAAAGGATAAGAAAAAAGTCATCTGACAACTGAAATTCCAATCTAATTATTTGAAGCTCTGGTTGCCTTTTTTCTACCATAAATAAAAGCTTAAATATAAACTTTCATAGAAATTAGTTGAAATAAATTCAAGCCTACCTGCCAAAGCAAATAGTTCAACAAGAACCTTTCTTCTCCCTGATAATATAAGCTAGAAATTGTGTATAATGTATGTGGTTCTGTCATTTTTAGAAAGCAGGACTTAACATCACTTTTGCAGAATAGTGAGTTTGTCTAAACTTCTCCAAAGTTTAAGTGATCAGACCTAAATGATCTCATAAACTGAATTAAATTATTAAAGTATCCAAGTAAGTAATGAAAATAACACAGGCAGTTTGCTTGAAAATTAGAAAAACTGTGAGGAGTGCTCAATCTTAGGTCCATGTTAGAATCCCCTAGAGGAAGCCTGGGCCCTACCTCACATGATCTCCTGAACCACAGCCTCAGGAAGGCTGAGTCCTTTCATCTGGCATGAGTTGCTAGGAAGTTCACTGGCTATTGTAATGTCCACAGAGGGAAGAACCCCTGGAAACCACAATAGGGAAGTGATTTGCTAACGCCCAAGAAGAAAAGTACTATAATTAGGAGTAGTAACATGTGTAGTTGGATATCAAAGAAATTAATTCTAAATGGCTTAGAGAAGAATCTATGGAGGAGAGATAATTTAATTTGGACCTTGAAAAACAGGTATAAATTTACCAGATGGATTTTAAAAGAGACAAACTTTCCCGGAAATAAGAGCCTAAACAAAGGACTGTGGGTAGGAAAATGTAGGAGAGATCAGAGAAAAAGCAACGTATTAGGTTTCTCTAGAGAAAAAGAATGAACAAGATTTTTATAGATATATAGAAAGATATTTATTATGAGTGATTTCTTCTCAAATTACATAAGACAATAAGTCCCAGCATCTGCTGTGTGCAAGCTGAAGAACCAAGAAAGCCAGTAATCTAGTTCCAGCCTAAGCCAAAAGGCCTGAGGACCATCAGAGCCAATGGTATGTCTTAGTCCGAATCTGAAGGCTCAAGAAGCAGGATAAGTGATGTTCAAGGGCAAGCGAAGATGGATGTACCAGCTCATGCAAAGAAAACAAATTTCTCCTTCCTCCACCGTCTTATCCAATTTGGGTCCTCAACAGTTTGGATGGCGTCCACACATATTGGTGATGGCTATCTTCTTTCCTTACTCCACTAACTCAGATGCTCATCTCTTCTGGAAACACCTTCACATACACATCCAGAAATGATTTGCCAGCTATCTGGGCATTCATTAACCCATTCAAGTTGACACGTAATTAAGTCAAGGAATCCTATTTTCAGGTGAATGAGGAACAAGGCAAAATCATAAGGAACCTTGAAACGGTCTATTTGGATAGACAGTTTATCTTTACCAGAAGGCAATATTTAAAGTCAAGAGGAGTATCTAAGATAAAAGCAGAAATTTACTCAAGAAGTAAGCAGAGCTTCTTCATTCTAAGGATAGGGTGAACAGGTTCGTAAATGAGTTATGGGTTTGGATACAGTGGTTCATGCCTGTGACCCCAAGGCTTTGAGAGGTCAAGGCAGGAGGATTGCTAGAGCCTAGGAGTTCAAGTTCAGCCTGGGAAACATGGCAAGAGCCCATCACTACAAAATTTAAAACAAAAAAATAGCCAGGCATGGTGGCAGCTGCTTGTGGTCCCAGCTACTCTGGAGGTTGAGGCAGGAGGATCACTTGAGATGGGAAGGTCAGGATCACTTGAGACTGATAGGTTGAGACTGCCATGAGCCATGTTCACGACACTGCGCTCCAGCCTGGGTGAGAGAGCAAGAACTTGTCTCAATAAGAAAATGAGTTATAAGTTATGTCTATATTCCCAAGGATAGACTGACACAGCTGGCGCATAGGCTGGTTGTCTTATTCATGAGAAGCCATATATGTATATCCCAGTGCCAGTAGACACAGTATCATTTTGTAGATGTTCCACCACACGAGAAAGGTTAAAAAGCACTGATTTGTCCCACACAGCCATCTTGCCTGATATACAGGTCAACTGCCTGCCCTTGAAATTCCTGTTCCCTATTAAACCTAATATTTAAATAGAAAATTGAAAATAAAAATGCTAATAGAATATACAAAGAGAAAAATATAGTAAAATATAAAAGGAGATAAAAATGTACTTTAACAAAATAAACAGTGATTTTTTTATCATCTGTTTTTATTTTTCAAATAAGTAACACATGACAAAAAAAAAAACGTTAGAAAAGACTAAATGTTGAAGAGAACTTCCCCAATCAAATCTCCTGTTCTTTAGTCACTCAATTACTTTTTCTGAAGAAACCACAGTCACTGATTTTTTTTTATTTTATTGTTCCCAAGATATGCTGTATATAAGCTGTGCAGAAAAGAGTTAACACGGCAGGCCTGAGACTGCTATCCTTCGTTTTTTTTTTTTTTTTTTTTTTTTTTTTTTTGAGACGGAGTCTCACTCTGTCGCCCAGGCTGGAGTGCAGTGGCGCAATCGCAGCTCACTGCAAGCTCTGCCTCCCGGGTTCACGCCATTCTCCTGCCTCAGCCTCTCCGAGTAGCTGGGACTACAGGCGCCCGCCACCACGCCTGGCTAATTTTTTTTTTTTTGTATTTTTAGTAGAGACAGGGTTTCACCGTGGTCTCGATCTCTTGACCTCGTGATCCGCCCGCCTCGGCCTCCCAAAGTGCTGGGATTACAAGCGTGAGCCACCGCACCCGGCCAAGACCAACTTTCAAGGTAGGTCATCAGCTAGGGTTTGAAAACTTGGATTTTAGGAACATTGCCACCATACCGTCACTAATAAGAGCAGCTTACTGTGCCTAGACTGTGGCAGCGATGTGATTTCTGCTGAATGGACTCCTTCTAAGAGTCTAGCATGACACATGCTAGACAGAGGGTGCCTAAGTTAACAGCCCCCATAAAACCCCTGAGCACTGAGTCTCTAATGAGCTTCTCTAGTTTATAACTCTTCATAAGTGTTACCACAATTTGAAGCTGGAAGAAGTAGTACATCTTGCATAATCCCATGGAGACAAGACTCTGGAAGCCTGTGCCTGGTTTCCTCCATACCTTGTCCTATGTGCCTTTTCCCTTTGCTTAATTTGCTTTGTATCTTTTGTTACAATCAATCATAGCCGTGGATATGACCACATGCTGGGTCGTGTGAGTCTTTGTAGCAAATTACTGAAGTTGGAATGGCTGGTAGAACCCCCCAATACACAAGAATACACATGCCATATTTTTACACAATGGTAGCATACCCTATATGCTTTCCTGAATCTTAATTTTTTATGTAGTATGTTTTGGACATTTTTCTTATTGGTACCTATAGGCCCACATCATCCGTCTTAGCAGCTAAGTAGTATTTTATTATAATGAATATACCATAATTTATTCAGTTAGTCCTTTATTTATGGACATTGGAGTACATCCATTTCTTCACTATTACAAAAACTCTGCAGTATCTTTGTAAAGGGTTTACTTCTCCTTTGTGTGAGTAGGTCCATCTGTTTGGAAAACACACATGCACACACACATACACACACACAGAGTAACATTACCAAGTCAAAGGTGATGTACTTTTTTTAAATTTTGATATCTATTGACAATTTTACCTCTACCATTTTACAAAAATGTCTGTTTCCCTTAGAAATTGCCAACAACGTGGTTTACTAAAAAAAATATTGATCTTCACTAATCTTAAAAGTGAAAAAATGATGTTGCAATTTCAAGAGACACTTATTAATGAGGCTATCTTTTTATGCACAAAAGAAACATTTATGTATTTTTTTCTGTTAACTTTCTTATGTTTGGCTCACTTTTCTGTTACATATTTTAAATTTTTCTCACTGATTTGTATGAGTTTTTTATACATTAAGAATAACGTGATGTGAGTTGCAAATATTTTCCCCAGATGGTTGTTCATCCAGTATCTTTGTTTATGGTAAATTTTAAAGCAGAAATATTTTATGGTTATGTAAATTTTTGTGGCTTCTTGGATTTGTGTCAAAATAGGTGAATTCTTTAGGCAATAGTCCTTAAACAATATAAATAAAGCATTTATGTTCTAGACTTTCTGCCTGAAATATGAGTCTCAAAGCAAAAAACACTGAAATGCACAAACATACATTTAATAGAGAAAAATAAAATATTTTAAATTGTGTTTCAAATACAGATGAATTGGCAGCTTTACCTCACATCTGTTTCACGCATTCCTGATCTACCATTAAGAACATTAAGATCCTAAATGACACTTTCTAAGGACACCATATTTCAACTGCTTTGGCACTAGTACAGAAATAAATCTTAATTTCAGTCTCTAGTTGACATTTCAGCTGGCTATTATAAATTACTTGAATTCTTTTACAAGTGAATTTGATTTAAAAGCCTCTTAAAAGAAGCTGATGGACAGGATATGACAGTGGCCAACTTCTAGATTCACTCCAAATTTTAGGCATGCATCTGAAATCTCTCAATATTCATTTGCTGTGCCTTACAGGAATTACATTTAAGGATAAGAAAACTAAGTGCATATGCCATCTATTTATGTAATATATAATTTGTCTTCAGAGATTCCAAGTTAAAACACAAAGAAAAAGTAACTTTGTTCTAATAAATTGACCATTCCCCTCTTCCTACTTACTTCCTACTTTCCTTCATTCTTCTACCTCTTTTCCTCCTCTTCTCCTCACTCTTTTTCATCCTCCACCTATCCATTTATTCCTTCCTTCCTGGTATTTAGTCAGCCATAACTTAGATAAGAGATAACCCAAATACTGGGTTTATGTTGAGATCTGTGCTAAGTCATTTACATACATACCATGTGAAGTGTGTTGTATTTATAACCTCATTTTACCATCAAGAAAACTGATGCGTGAAACTATTAATAACTTGATCAAAATCCCAAAAAAAGGAGGACTGAGATGAAATTCAGCTGTATCTAACTCTGGCCTATATGCCTAACCACTGCTATGCTTCCTGGTGTATTCAAGTGTAATTGTCAAGCAATAGTTCAACTGTTTATTTGTTTTACTCAGGTATTTACAACTTGCTTCTTTCCTCATTACATACAAGCAGAAACAAAATAACCTACAAATTCATAAAAATCCAAAGGGGGACATTATCAATATTACTCACAAATACAATGCCTCATGGGAAATGAACCCCCAATTTATTCTACGTTCCTCACATAACAGTCACAAGTTTGTGAAATAACTTGGTCATAGTCAAATAGTTTCCTATCTCCTTTACCATTAAAATATAATCTCCTGTCTGGCACTGACAGGATTCGGTCCTCATTAGAGGTATCGTAAAGTTGGGCTAGCTGGCACAAATTCCCAAGTGTGAGCACTTCTGTTTATAACACCAGCTTGACTATTTTAAAATGTTTTCTCACTCTCCTGTGTAGCTTTTTATTTCCCCTTCTTCACTTAGCAAAAACCCATCTTCTTGATTCTAACTTTTCTTCCCTCTAACCCTTATTATAAATTGCTTTTCCTTTGGTCTCTAACCTTGATAAATTAACTAATGCACTGGCTTTGACAAAAGTGTTTCACAACAGCCCTTCTCCACTTTCCTAACTTTACTTTGTCTAACTTTTTTTGTGAAAATTTCTAACTATATTTAATTTTTTTAACCTAATAAAGTGTGAATCCCAGGTTCCTAAGGAAAGGGTGCTAAGTAGTTCCCCTTATACCTCGGGCTTACAGAGGAAAGAAAATAACATATGTTGATTCCTATCACATGCTAGGCATTTCATATACATTATTGCAAATCCCATTAAGATAAAGACCTAAAACTGAAACTATGACATTTCAAGTAGTATATCCATTGCTACACAGCTTAAATCTAACTGAGCTAGGATTTGAAACTAGATAATGCTTGAAGTCCTTCTTTTTTTGCTCTACTCCCCAGGCACACTGCTGCTTTTGTGGAATTCCAAGTACTGAAATCTTGTTTGACTCATAACTGTGAGCCATTTTGTCATTTGCTTGCATTAATTCTGATATTCTACAAAGATTTAAATACTTCACTTTTTCCTTGTTTATTTTTTTCTGTTTTAATCTTTGAACATAGTAGATATTAGGCAATTTGATAAACATGTTGAACATTGTCTTTCTGATTTATACAGAGCTTTCTTATGTCTCAGACTAGTGTCTCAGACTATATTATTATAGGAAGTTTTTTGGCTTATCATGTTTGTAAAATGTATATAGACATATTAGAATCTCCATTACATCTTTATTTCTCTTAAGTATAAGTATGTACCATACATTTGTTCAAGAGTCACATTGAGAGTTATTAAGAAGTATCTCATTCATTATTTCTAGCTTGGCAGTGTTATAATCTAAGACTTTACATTTTATAATTTACCCAAATAGTTTTAACAAACAAGAAGCAATGTTGGAATTCCATACTAAAGTGAATTCCTGAATTTAAAGCTCCACTAATAAAAAGATGATAATTGAAATTTGTGATTACAATTATCCTAACACCATTTATTCTAAAAACAAATGTATATTTAATAAAATTTTTAAAATTGATCGTATTAGAAGCTTGTCATTCTTAAAATTAAAAATTCTTAATATGCAGATAAAATGATTCATGATTGACCCCAAAATTTCAAAAGTTTATCATATAAATTCTTGTTAATAAAATTCATATGCTTAGTGCTAATAACCACACCATCTAATACAATTAAAATTGCCCTTCAGAAATCATTATGATTAGTGATTCAACATGAATAGAAATTTATTTTTTTAGAAGTTGCTGCCAAACTCCTCCATAATATTTGGCAAGTGTTTAAGTCATTACAGTAACCTCTACCATGAACAACACAATTTTCATTTAAATGAACGCAGCCTTTGTTGTTTTCTCTCTTTAACTCAAATTACTATCTTTTTATATCAGTATGTATTTTGGGCTTGGTCTTTTCCTCTAATAGCCGCAGCAATGCAAAACAACAACAGAATCTTCGAACAAATACCCTAAAGTGCCCTAAATTCATCTTTATACATTTCATAATTTTTATTTTGACTCGCTTATCTATACAATGAATCTTTGGCTTATATGATTTCCAAAATCCTTCTTTTTTTTCCTTTTTGAAATGGAGTTTCGTTTTTGTCACCCAGGCTGGAGGGCACTGCCACGATCTCGGCTCACAGCAACCTCCACCTCCTGGGGTCAAGCAATTCTCCTGCCTCAGCCTCTGGAGTAGCTGGGATTACAGGCGCCCGCCACCACACTTGGCTAATTTTTGTATTTTTAGTAGAGATGGGATTTCACCATGTTGGCCAGGCTGGTCTCAAACTACGGACCTCAGGTGATCCACCCACCTTGGCCTCCCAAAGTGCTGGGATTACAGGTGAAAGCCACAGCACCCAGTCCAAAATCCTTCTAACTTGAACATTCCCTGTGCCTCAAATTGATGAGAAACAGCATACTGCACAAGCATACAAAACAATTTTGAAACTCAAATGCATATTCCAAAACTTTAAGCCCAACAGTTACTGCCGTAAAAACTTTGCCCAGGGTTTTACAGCTTACTACTTGAGTAAGGGCACTTCAATTCCAAAATTTAACATTACTGGGCAAATGCCTCTTTTATACGTATATAATTATATACAGAAAAGTAGGGTATAAATGTTGTGCTATAGTCCCACCAAGAGTTAACATTTAAGAAAACTTAAAAGCAGTTGTTGGAGTTTGCCTTATACCCATCACACATCTGCCTTTCAATCTTTCTTGACAGCTACTTTTCCTTCCTCTTACCTCAAATCTTACACTGAAGTAATATGTCATTTATCGCAAGAAAAAATTCCTACGGGTGTTTCACTAGAATTTCAGTCAGCGTTTACAGCTCACTCCTTTTGTTTACTACATTCTTTAATGTATTCCTTGGCAGATGGTAAAAACAAAGTAATTAAGGAATGTAGCTTTAATACTGATTATGGATTTGATATTTATGACCAGAAGGTAATTTATAATCTTTGATTCTAAAAGACATTATCCAAAGCAAATGTTTTATTTACACATTCAAAGGCATAGTAACAAGATACGAAGGCGCACAGAATGAAAAATATAGTGGGACTGTAAACTAGTTCAACCATTGTGGAAGTCAGTGTGGCGATTCCTCAGGGATCTAGAACTAGAAATACCATTTGACCCAGCCATCCCATTACTGGGTATATACCCAAAGGACTATAAATCATGCTGCTATAAAGACACATGCACACGTATGTTTATTGCGGCACTATTCACAATAGCAAAGAGTTGGAACCAACCCAAATGTCCAACAACGATAGACTGGATTAAGAAAATGTGGCACATATACACCATGGAATACTATGCAGCCATAAAAAATGATGAGTTCGTGTCCTTTGTAGGGACATGGATGAAACTGGAAACCATCATTCTCAGTAAACTATCGCAAGGACAAAAAACTAAACACCGCATGTTCTCACTCATAGGTGGGAATTGAACAATGAGAACTCATGGACACAGGAAGGGGAACATCACGCTCCGGGGACTGTTGTGGGGTGGGGGGAGGGGGGAGGGACAGCATTAGGAGATACACCTAATGCTAAATGACGAGTTAATGGGTGCAGGAAATCAACATGGCACATGGATACATATGTAACAAACCTGCACATTGTGCACATGTACCCTAAAACCCTAAAGTATAATAAATAAATAAATAAATAAATAAATAAATAAATAAAAATATAGACTTGTAAAATGTTGACATTTGTCCCTAATTTTTCATATTTCTAGGTCCTTAGATAAAAAGTTCAAAGCTGTGAGACTTTTCGTAACCTCTTTGTTTCAAGAGGCTTTCAAGGCAATTGAAAGAGAAGGAAAAGATGATGAATAATGGAGCTGCTACATGATGAGAGTAGGAGAAAAATACCCAGAAAAAAATTTAAAAGTAAATACAAAATTTGGCTGGAAAAGCCCCCATGAGATCCAGAGGTTTTTTTTTTTTTTTTTTTTTTTTTTTTTTTTAAGAGGATCAGGAAAACGAATTTTATCTATTTGAATTTTTACAATTTCAGATTTTATTTTAGATTCAGAGGGTACCTGTGCAGGTATGTCACATAGATATATTGCATGATGCTGAGGTTTGGGGTATGAATGATCCCATCACCCAGGTAGTGAGCATAATATCCAATATGTAGTTTTTCAGCCCTTGCTCCACTCCCTCTCTCCTCCCTCTAATAGTCCCCAGGGTCTGTTGTTCCCATCTTTGTGTCCACGAGTAGCCAGTGCTTAGCTCCCACTTATAAGTAAGAACATGCAGTATTCAGTTTTCTGTTCCTGCATTTATTTGCTTAGGATAATGGCCTCCAGTTGCATCCATGTCTCTGTGAAAGACATGATTTCATTCTTTTTTAATGGCTGTATCATATTCCATGGTGTATATGTTCCACATTTTTCTCTCCAGTTCACCAGTGACGGTCACCTGGGTTGATTTCATGACTTTGCTATTGTGATACTGCTCCAACAAACATAGAATACACATGTCTTTCTGCTAGGACAATTTATTTTCCTTTGGGTATATATCCAGTAATGGGATTGCTTGGTCGGATGGTAATTCTGTTTTCAGTTCTTTGAGAAATCTCCAAACTGCTTTTCACAGTGGCTGAAATAATTTATATTCCCACCAACAGTATATAAATGTTCCCTTTTCTCTGCAGCCTTGCCAGCATCTGTTATTTTTTGACATTTTAATAATAGTCATTCTGACTGGTATGAGATGTTATCTCATTGTGGTTTTGATTTGCATTTCTCTGATGATTAGTGATGTGGAGCATTTTTTCATGTTTCTTGGCTGCCTGTATGTCTTCTTTTGAGGAGAGTCCGTTCATGTGCTTTGCTCATTTTTTAATGGCGTTGTCTTCTGTTTGTTGAATTGTGTAAGTTCCTTATGGATTCTAAATGTTAGACCTTTGTCTGATGCATAGTTTGCAAGTATTTTCTCCCATTCTGTAGGTTGCCTGTTTACTCTGATAGTTTCTTTTCTGTACAGAAGGTCATAACAACTAGCCAAACTAAACTCCACACAGTGAAGATATGGCTGGCTTTGTTTATAAGGAAGGTTACAGGTAGGCTATAATAAGGTAAATGCATAATATTAGCATGGTTATTGGAAATTTCTAGTAAAAGTTTATAAAAGTCATATCAAAATTGAAAGAAAGAGTTAGTGGAGTCTTATAACACTTGGGTGCAAGTCTGTTTCTTCCAATGGGTCATGTTATTATGAAAAATGTTTTTATGAAGACAAGAATGCCATTCAGAGGCTCCCAATGATAACAATGAGAAGCACTGCTAGAAGGAATAGTGAATTCATTTCTCATTTCAGGGCATGTACTACTAAACGGAATGAAAGACAGAATCACCCATATTCTTATTTTCTTTTCCTTGGGGGATTTTATTTTCCTTTTTAAAAAAATTCATTGGTTTGTTGCTTGTCCTATTTTCCCCAAAGGGTTACATATGAATTTTTGTCAGTATAATACAAAATAATGAGTTCACTCTATGATGGTTGCTTACTGTCTTAGATTAATTAAATGACATTATGAAAAACAAAATAACAGAAAGGATTGGAAACCTTCATTCTCAGCAAACTATCACAAGGACAGAAAACCAAACACCACATGTTCTCACTCATAGGTGGGAATTGAACAATGAGATCATTTGGATGCAGGGCAGGGAACATCACACACCGGGGCCTGTCAGGGGGTAGAGGGCTGGGGGAGGGATAGCATTAGGAGAAATACCTAATGTAAATGACGAGTTGATGGGTGCAGCAAACCAACATGGTACATGTATACCTATGTATCAAACCTGCACATTGTGCACATGTACCTTAGAACTTAGAGTATAATAATAAAAAGAAACCAAAAAAATAAAAAAATTAAAAAATAGAAAGGATTTATGCAGGAAAATTCTTTTTTTCTGGGTACTGTGGAGAAAAGAATAAGCTGAGGGTGAAGTAACCTTGAAAGGTATCATATCCTTTTTCCACTAAGGCAGATATTTATCTGTACAAGCATCACACGGCAAAAGTTAGAGAAGATATAGGAGATGGGTTTCCATAGGCACTCAGACATGCTGATAGTCTACAACACCAAGATTTTCCTTCGTCATGAAAAGAGATATCTTTTATTCCCTCTTAACTCTACTAGAGAAAAAGCATAGTTCAAACATGAAGATAAATGGCAAGTGGTAATGGGTCTCAGAGTCAGAAAGACATTAGGGAATGTTTAAGTAGGTGGCAAAGAGAGAGTACCTGCTCCGTCCAAAGAGGGAAGCTGCTACCAAGCAGTAGCAGACAGTTGTGCAAAAGAAGCTGGAAATCCAGGCTTTTGTAAAATCACCAAATTTCTAAATATTGGCAGTCATCTTGTGATGACCAACATTGTTCTAGCCAAATAACGCACATATTCAGGCTAAAGACTACCTAAATTCATGGGGTAGGTACAAGGTTGTGAGGCTGTTCCCAGCAAAACAATTGCAGAGGAATCTCTAACCCTGAAGCTGCTTCTGATCCAAGGTGTACTTCCCTGAAGAAGCACCATCAGAGACAGGGTCTCCCTAGAAAAGACAATGCCTGTAATCCCTGGCATACTGACCTTTTTTTTAAAATTATTATTATTATACTTTAAGTTTTAGGGTACATGTGCACAACGTGCAGGTACAATCTGAACACTCTCTCTTATTCATACCAAATATATAATGTGACTGTTACATATCAGACAATAGCATCTTACATGTCCCTCAGATTTGTCTTACTAATATGTATCCCAGGGCAAGAGAACAAGAGAATGAGGAAAAACTAGGTTAGACGGTCATGATATACAAAGAGAAGCACCTTAATACTTGCCTAGAAGGGAGATTGTTAATGATGACATGAACTAAGCACAGAGCAATTTAAGAGAGCTCAGTTCTTAAAAACAAGATAATATTTCTAAAAGAAAATTAGAATTGTTATTAGACAAACCACGCAAAAAGCCATCTTCAGTTGTAGCTAATTTCAAGTAGATTATAAATTTCAGATTTATATACTTGCCCTATGTTTCTTATTTTTATTCTAATACTTAGGTATTGTGCTAAGTTGATGAACTGATTGTCATTGAAAAGGTAGATATAAAAAATGATTTTCTCTATCACAATGTAAAATTTTCTATATGAGAACACAAATCCCATGGAAATTGAGGTATTTAACAAATAAAATTAAAGAAAAAGAAATATATAAATGTAAAATAACAGCAAGAAAATATAATTATTTTGTCATATTCTAGGTTATATTTCTAACAAAAGCTGCCTTAAGTCCACAATTCGTTTCAAATCAGAGGAGAATCAACGCAACTTTGTATCACAAAAGTGGAGAAGAGACACTCATGGGTACCACCTAACAAACAGTCTTTTAAAAGCCTAAAGACGGGAACATTCTGCCACTTAATATGGAAGTTTATCAGTTTTAATTGTTCCAAGAGCAGCAAATCTGAGACATTTAAAGAGATAAAGATGAAGATTATGGGTACAGTATAAGTCCAGAAATATAGACTATGGCATTTCCCACTTGGGCTTATAATGTTAGTCTCAAAGTCTTTATTGAATGTATTTAAATAAAACTTACCCATTTAAAATACATAATTCGAGAAGTTTTGGTAATTATAGTCATGTAACCACTATTACAATTGAAATATACTACAGTTCCAGGATTTTAAAAGGTTCCCTCACTTCTCATTTTGCACTTAATACCCTCTTCTGACTCCCAGCCATTGGCAGCATCTGATCTGCTCTTTGCCACTCTAGTTTTACACTTTCTAGATTTTAGATGTATGGAATAATACAGAAGAATCCTTTGTGTTTATTTACTTGGCACGATAACTTATCTATATTAATATTTTGCTCCTTTTCAATTGCTGAGCATTACTATTTCATTGTATGAATATATCACAGTTTATCCATTTACTGTTTGATAGTCATTGGCTTACTTCCAAGTTTTTTGGGTATTGTGAATAATATTGTTATAAACATTCACATACAAGTCTTTATGTAGCATGTGTTTTCATTTACATTTCGTAATGAAACGTAATAATGAAAATACCTAGGAATGAGACTGCTGGGTCATAAGGTAAATATATTTTTAATTTGATAAGAAATTGCCATATAGTTTTCCAAAGCAGTGATACCATTTTCTATTCTCACCAGCAGTGGATAAGAATTCCAACTGTTCCACATCCTTGCCAACACCTAATGATCTCAGTCTTTTTTAACTTATCCATTCTAATTGGTGAGAGGTGATTGTCTTTTAGTAGCATTAATCTGCATTTGTTTGATTAGAGTTGGTGAATATCATTTCATGTGTTTATTGGTCATTCATACATTTTTCTTTGAAAAGAATCTGTTCAAATCTTTTTGCCAATCTTATTGGATTGTTTTTAATTATTCAGTTGTAATGTTCTGTAAATATGTGTACGACACATACCATTTTCCCCTTGTTTCTTTGTCTCATCTGTTTTTGCCCCACTGTCCCTACTTTTTCTAACTTTTTTTGGCCAAATATTTTATTCCTTCTCCTGGGGTGTGTGTGTGTGTGTGTGTGTGTGTGTGTGTGTGTGATTACCTCTTTATATTAACTTTTAGTGACTTCTTAGGATTAAGATTTTTAAATTTTAAAATATCTACTTATTTAATAGGATGCTATTTTAAAATGCATATATATATACACATACACACATATACACATATATATTAATATAAACACATTAACAATGCACAAAGTATAAATATGCATATAATCCATATTTATAAAAATTAAAATTTTTAGAGAAAAATTTAAAAGAAAATGTACAGTGTTTCATTTTAACAGATATATTTACAATTTCTATGTCTTTCTCTTTCTCTCTAAAATCCAAGTGTCTATCTAGTGTCATTTCACTCAAACCAAAGTACTTCCTTTAACAATTATTGTACTGCAGTCTGCTGACCACAAATTCTCTCAATATATGTTGATCTGATAATGGCTTATGTTGTCATCATTTTTGAAGGACATTTTTTTCTGGATATAGATATATGAATTAGCAGATGTGTTTTTGTCTTTTTAAAATTATTTCAGTATTTAGGAGATGTCATTCCATTATATTCTTGGCCTCCATTATTTCTGATGGGGGTCAACTATCAAGCATACGGAAGGGGTCCAGCATAAAATATGTTATTTTTCATTTTGCTTTCAAAATTTTTCCACTTATTTTTGGCTTCCAACAGTTTGAATACGAGCTTTCTAAGTGTCGTTTTATTTCCGTCATCCTACTTCGGTTTTACAGGGCTTCTATGTCTGTAAGATAATGTGTTTTTTAAAATCAACTTTAGGGAGTTGTTTAGTCATTAGTACTTCAGATTTTAATTCTGCTCAATTCTCTTTCCTCTTTCCTTTGAGGACACCAATTAAATATATCTCAGAACACTCAATACTGCCTCACAGTTATATGAAGTTCTTTTCAAAAAAAATTTATTTCTCTTTTTCACAATATGTAATTTCTATTGATTTGTCTTCAAGTCCAGTGACTCTTGTTCTGTCTCCAATATGCTGTTAGCCCCACTCGAGTGCATTTTCATTTTATTACCCAACAGGAAGTCACTGCTTTAACTGCTCTTCAACATCCCACAAGTACATTTCTTTCATTTCCATCCCCATTGTCTTCCTTTTCTGGAATAAAGTCTACAGTCCTTTATAGTAGTCATCAAAGCAAGTTAAATTCCCTCCAAAATAAAACTTTCTATGAATATTTTAGGCCTTGCACATTACATACTACACTATTGCATACTATTATGAGTTTTCTTGTATTTATAGCTGTCACATATGATCATGTAGTTTGCACAGTATATAACCTACATGCTCATACACAGTGACATGACTTACAGTTACAATTACTTCATGTTTTTATCTTTGCTATGCAATGAGCCTCTAAGTTCCTAGGGGGCTAATATTATACTAATTCTCCAATGGTATTCAGTGAACACTAAACCTATCACTATTACTGTTACTCCACCTTCTACTGATACTACATCGTCTACTGATTCTGCTATTAATTCCTACTTCTAGATATTTGCTACCATTTCAAATGCTTATTTCTTCCAGGCATAATGCCAAGTATCTTATATGCTTCATTTGACTTAGTCCTCACGACAACCCTCATAACTCTTATCCTCATTTTCATGCTGCAGAAGCCTAGAAATAAAAAGACAAAGTTCTGGGTAACAGAGCTAGTAAGTAGCCGGGCAGCTTCTTACTAAATCCAGGTCCTGAGTTCTCAACCACTTTACAGGCCCTAACTATACATAGTCTGTGCATATTTAAACATATATGTATCTGCTCATACATATGAAAGAGTTGCAAATCAGCAGAGATTTCCCATACAACCTTCACCCAGCTTCCCCTAATGTCAACAGACTGATAACCATTGCACAATTATAAAAACTAAGAAATAAACATTATTACAATTCTATTAACTAAACCATAGATGATATTTGAATTTCATCTGTTTTCCTATTGCACTTTTTCTGTTTCAGGATCTAGGCCAGTCCCTCATGTCTCATTTAGTTTTCTGTCTCCTTAATGTCCTACAATCCGAGATACTGGCTCCGTCTTCCTTCGTCCTTCATGATGCTGACACTTGGAGTAGCACTGGTCGGGTAGTTTGTACATTGTCCTTTGATGTGGGTTTATCTGATGATATTTTTATGCTCAAGTTGAGTTTATGCAACTTTGACAAGCATAATAAAGAAGTGATACTGTGCCCTTCTCAGTGGATTATATCAAGGGGTAGCTCATTCTTTTTAACAACTATACATGTTACATTACATGAAAGTCCACGGATGGGTGCTGAAATTTATCTTTTTTCTTTTTATAAATACTAAGAATGATGTGGCAATAAATACTGTCATAAATATATAATGTCTCACATGCATGAGTATATCTGTAAGACAAATCCCTAAAAGTAGAATTTCTGGACCAAAGTAGAATTTCGGGGCCTATAGACAGCTCAGCTATTAACAAATTGGTCTTCATAAAGTTAATACCAGTTTACAGCTTTTTCAGTAATTCTTTCTTTCCCTATTTTTGAATAATCCATCCCTTCCCCCTGACTTAATATGTGGCTATTATCTTACTTATAGTAAAATAACTTGCACATATTTTATCTTCCTTAATATATTGTCAACCTATTGGAGACCAAATTTGTGTCTCTCAGTAATTCGAAAACAACGTATTCCACATCAGAAGAGCTCAGTAAATATTCATTAAATGAATGAATAAACAAGGTCAGCACTAGACCTTCAATATCCTTTGCCCTAGGTACTAGATCACAGGTGAACTGCTGTTTCTGAATAAAAAATGGTCAAAATATGCAATGAGAATTTGTGTCAAAAATGTAAAGAATTGCCTAGGTAACCCTTAACCAGGCAGCCATCATTAAACAAATCATTATTATTATCAAATAACTGAGCATCAGGGTCTCTGTGGGACTTAACACAACTTTTCCTATAGAGTTTATATATTCGAGCCTTTTTTTGGAGAGGAGAGAGAAGGTTAGGGAAGGTGGAACTAGTCCCAGTGGCTAAAAATACATTTTATATAGCTTCTCACTGTAATAAAGTGATACATGTAGAAATAAAATTTAATAAACCACAGCCAGGTTCCACACAGTAAAGAATAAAAGCATCCAGCTGGTGACAGTTTTAAATAATATTTTTCTTACCAGTAGTTGAGGGGATTGTTCGAGCAGGTAAGTTATTGTCTCTTAGAATTCTCTCTTGAGCTATCTGTCCTTAATGTGCATCATTTGGGAAGATTAAGATTTAATATTCAGAACTACCTGCTAAGGCAGAAGTCTCATTCAACCTAACCTGTTCACTACAAAGCTACCATACGGCAAAGATTGCTTGAGAAGGCAGCAGTTTTCTCTCGGGTATGTTCTCAGCCTTACATCAACTCAATAGTCCTTGAAGGATGATGAGCTGAGCTTTTTCCTTAGAGCACCGCGCAGAATTATTACGGATACCTAAGCCCTTTAAATACCTTAGAGGAGCAAGGCAGGAGGATCGCTTAAGGTCAGGAGTTCAAGACCAGCCTGGAAAACAAAGCAAGACCAGGTCTATGGAAAAAAAAAAAAATGAGCCAGTTATGATGGTATGCTCCTGTAGTCCTAGCTACTCGGGAGGCTGAGACAGGAGGAGGATCGCTTGAGACCAGGAGCTTGAGGCTGCAGTGAGCCATGATCATGCCAGTACACTCCAACCTGACCAACACAGGGAGACTTTGTCTCTAAAATTAAAATAAATAAATAAATATAAAAAACACACAGAAAAAAAATGAAAAGAAAAACAAAAGGAGGCGACTAGAGTAGGGGGATCAGGAGAAGCCTAATTAAAGATAATATAAAATTATAAAATTACACATCATTGTTTTCATTTCCCCAAAAAAGGCTCTTTTTATTTAAACTCATTCCAAAAGAAAGTACCTATAAATAGCTTGTCCAGGAATATCATCACAAAGAAGAAATGTATCAATTATTATTATCATGGTTATTATTGTTTCCATGTAAGAATCTTGTCTTAGAAACTTCAAAATTATGACTGCAAATGTCTTCCAATGTCATAAAAACGTTTTCAATTGTAATGTAGTCTTTGTTATTAATGCTACTGTTTTATTATAGAAAATAAATTGTTAAACTAAAGTTCCCTAATCATCTTTAAAAAGAAAACAGAGAAGGGTTCTCAGCAGTAGTTTTGGCTAGATATTGAGCTTTTATCATATTTTCATCTATTTCCCAAAGGCTATAATTAAGTTCAATTATAATCTATTTTTGGAAGCCTGTCACTCTCATATTTTTAGTCTCCTTTAAATCTGAGGTAGCTTGAGCAAAGAGTTAGACCAATTATTAAGTGATTGTGACTAATATTTAGGTTCCCTTGTGGTATTAGATATCAAGCTCTGAAAAAGAAAGTAGCCTCAGCTATTTCATCTTGATAGTTCCAAATTTCTGGCATTATATAGTTACGACCACAGAAATGACCTTTCATAGTAAATCCAAACTCACCCTTTATTTTCCTCAAAGCAGTTTTGGCCTAAATAGTCCAGATAAAAGCTTCAACATTTTAACTCCGTATTGCCTCTCTACACACTGACACTCTAATTTAGGAAATGTCTTCTCTATATTCCGTGCCTGAAATTCACTTCATTGATGGAAAGTTGCACATGAAAAACATTTTGCTCCTGTCTAAACAAAATCATGAACTTGGAATAAATGAACAGTTTAGTCGTTTAGGTTTTAAATATTTGAAAGCTTATAACTACCTCGCAAAGCAGTAAAGCTATTTAAATCTCTAAATATAGTAATGAGTAATAAACACACACAGTTTGATACTTAATAACCCATATGTACTCTCATTTAAAGTGATTGCATCATAATGAGTTTTGCCTCATAGCAGGGGAAACTTGTCTAAATATATGTCATTGGTATTTCAGATTAAAGTTAGTTTTGCATGAGAATGCCACTGGAGATTGAAAACTCTGTGGATACATTTTACCATGGAAAATATTATCATTATTAAATAATCTTCAATCAGTCTGAACTGTAGAGAGTAGGTCAAAAGGATGCACTACTTTTGCCTATTATTTGCCTGTTTGAAGGCTGCCTAGGCAATCTGTCCAGAGCCCTGCAGCCTAAGAGCCCGAGCTAATTTTGAAAAGCCTAACAAAGCTTTCAGACTCTCAATTCGCGTGAGTACAGAAGAGTACAGGTTTTAGCATACAATTCAGCTTTGATTTTGTACAATTTTACATACTCAGAAAAATAAGCTCTTTTACAGGCTAAGTTGTGTTCTTTTGGAGGGGAAAGTACGCATTTTGTCCAAAGTGTACCTAATAAACAGCTTCATGGGGAAAGAGGTCATCCCTTGACCACCAGTTAACAGATGAACTCTGAGGGTGAGAGTTTCAACCCTACCCGCTTTGAACGAAGCTCAGCTTTCCTTCTCCAAGGCATGTAAAAGGGAAGCCTCTGCTTAGAGCAGGTCAATGGCTTCTGCTTCCCCTTCCTGCCTCTCTTTAAGCCTCTCTGATACAGGCAAATATGTCCCTGCCTGCGTGTGCTGGAGAATGACCTTCCCCACTTCACTCCCAGCAGAAAGGCACACGATGTTCTAGTGCTGCCTATGTAGGTGAGTTTGATGTAATTGAATGGAAAAACTGAGCTATTTCCGCTAAGAAAGATACTTGATGATTTTACATATGAAGGATCAAGACCTCTCGTGCTTCTTTTCACAGAGCAACCACTGTCAATTCAAGCTCTTCTGGAAAGTTCCTCTTCTTGACAAAAGGACCATTAGAGATTGTTACTGAGCATCCCTTTTGTGACAGACATTCTACAAACACCCATGGGGGATGAAAGGAGAGATAACACAGGGTCCTGTCTTTCAAGAAGATTATAACCTAAAAGATACATTTCCACAAATAGCTATAAGAAAATGGACACAAGAGAAAGTGAAACCTGCTTTTCACCAAAGTTGGTAGAATATTTGAACTTCACCTAAGAGAGTCTTTCATCTTCTGATCCTAAAATTCTCCAGTGAGAATATTAAAAATATGATTTTAAGTTAAAATGACAAAATAATATTCCAAATTAGTTACGCATACTTAGAACAAATTTGAGGCTGCACTCTTATTTGTGTATGTCCTCTTTAGAGGACATTTTCATAAATGGCTGTCATTGTTCTCCTCAATTCAGCTGGTTGTTATAGCACACATTTTTGTCACTGATTAACTGACACAGAACAGATGCTGTCCAGGCACTTGTCAGTGAATATAACACTGGCCCACTGTAGCAAAACCAAGTAAAACTTGGTGGAGACAAATAAAAAGAATATCTTTGGGAATTTGCATTAAACTCATAATTCTAAGTAATAGGGCCCTCTCCCCTTCCATTCCTTATAGGAACAGAGTTGAGCCATGGAAACCAAGACCAGAAATACAACTGATATGGTTTTGCTGTGTTCCCACCTAAATCTCATCTTGAATTGTAGCTTCTGCAATTCCCATGTGTCATGGGAGGGAGCTGGTGGGAGGTAATTGAATCATGGGGTGGGTCTTTCCTGTGCTGTTCTCATGATAGTGAATAAGTCTCACGAGATCTGATGGTTTTATAAACAGGCATTCCCCTGCACAAGCTCTTTTGCCTGCTGACATTTAAGATGTGCCTTTGCTTCTCCTTTGCCTTTTGCCATGATTGTGAGGCCTGCCCAGGCATGTGGAACTGTGAGTCTATTAAACCTCTTACTTTTATAAATTGCCCAGTCTCAGGTATGCCTTTATTAGCAGCGTGAGAACAGACTAATACAACAATCAGGCCTCATAAATGGGTTCAAATCTGTGGCTTAGCTGTATTTTTCTCTGCATACCTGATTCATGGCTCCATCTGCAGACCAGCTTCTGCTACTTTGGTTCATAGGGTGGGCTAAAGATGCATAGTCTTGACTATACATGATCTTCCTTTATAAGTTCAACCTCCAAAAAAGAGGTTATTACCTCTCTCTCTCTCGTTCTCAATTCCGTAATACCAGGGAAATGGACTATGACTGCTTAAGAGGTGGCTGAATTTGTTTCTTGCTGAACTAACAAATTATGGGCAAGGAACAGGATCTAGAGTAAAGACCAGCTTAGTTTACCTTGGATCAGATTCCCATCCCTGATACACCAAAGAGGTCAGGACTATGCTTTGCAAAATTGCTTCTATAGGCCGGGTGCGGTGGCTCACGCTTGTAATCCCAGCACTTTGGGAGGCCGAGGCAGGCGGATCACGAGGTCAGGAGATCGAGACCACGGTGAAACCCCGTCTCTACTAAAAATACAAAAAAAAAAAATTAGCCGGGCGTGGTGGCGGGCGCCTGTAGTCCCAGCTACTCGGAGAGGCTGAGGCAGGAGAATGGCATGAACCCGGGAGGCGGAGCTTACAGTGAGCCGAGATTGCGCCACTGCACTCCAGCCTGGCGACAGAGCGAGACTCCGCCTCAAGAAAAAAAAGATTGCTTCTATGATTTCGCTATTATGTGAATCATGGGAAAGGTAAAGCAACCAAAACATGTATGGGGGAGTGGGAATTAGGACGACAGAACATTCAAGTCCACAATAGATATTCAGGACATACATTTCTATAGAAACTCTAAACTATAGTGTTTAATTAGGTAAATGGCTGCCTACTTGCTAACATCAGTAGTGACCACCCTGAGCAACAAGTCATGGTTGATGCCAGGAAAATCTTTAAGAGAAGCACCCTCAAAATAGTCACTGTGAAGGTGTTGTTGAGGACCTTGTTCACTATCTCAAGCAAACATACAAGTAACATACTCCTGGTATCTTAGTATTGGGAACAAATCTGTTTTTGTTTTATGAATCCTGGAGTATGTGCAATAAGTCATTGCTCTCTTCACATTTTTACTTGGAAATCCAGAAGTGCTGAGTGTGTATTTATATGCATCTTGTGTATTTTCCTCACATTTTGATCCACGTTACTTGTTTATATATATTGTTGCCTATGATCCCTCACTTATTTTAAATATTCTTTTCTTGTGAATTTATGTACATTTTAAGCTATTCCTTCTACCATATTTAATTCGGTATAGCCTGAAATTTTTGTAAGTTTAGAAAAACTTATTCAGGTTCATGTCTATGTCTCCGATAAAATAATTTCTAAAGTGGCAAAGCCATATTATCTTATTAATATAAAAATGCAGGCTGGGTACAGTGGTTCACACCTGTAATCTCAATATTTTGGAAGGCTGAGGCAAGAGAATCACTTGAGCCCAGGGGTTTGAGACCAACCTGGGCAGCACAGTAAGACATCATCTGTACAAAAATAAAAATAAAAATAAAAAATAGCTGGGTATGGTGGCATGTGTCTGTATTCACAGCTACTTCAAAGGCTGAGGCAGAAGGATCACTTGAGTCTGGGAAGCCAAGGCTGCAGTGAGCTGTGACTGTGCCACTGCATTCCAACCTGGGTGACAGGGTGAGACCTTGCCTCAAAAAATAATAATAAAATAATAAAATAAAATAATTGCAAAAATTTTCCCAGGGCTTGCTTAGCAAGTTTCAGGTTGTTTTCTGGGTTTTCAGTCCTAATTAGAATTCCTTCTTTTTCTCTGTAATTTCTCATGCTCTGTTGTAATTACTGCTTCCTGGTCCCATAAGCCTTCTTCAGGTTTCCTTCCAAAAGTAAAGATTAAAAAAATTCTCACACAGAAATTTCAAAACATACCCAAAAGGTACAAAATGAAGAGTAATGCTGTATTTCAAGCAGCTTTCATGTGTCAAGAGAAGAATACCTGCTGGTGTCTTATTCCATAAGGAACCAGGCAGATACGTGACCCTCCTCTGAAGTACGAACTCTATAGAAACTCTCTCAGAAACTCTCTTACCCTACCCCCATACCAACTGATTTCTGAAACACATGTCATTTAGGTTAATTTTATGTGTCAACTTGACTGGATCAGGGTATGACCAGATGTCTGGTTAAACATGATTTCTGAGTGTGCCTGTGAGGGTGTTTCTGGTTGAAATCAGCATTTGAGTCAGTGGACTCAGTAAAGTAGACTGTCCTTTCCAGTGTGGTGGTGCATTGTCCAATTCAGTGAGAAGAGAACAAAAGGTGGAGGATTTTGGTCTTCTTTTTTTCCTTCTTGCCTGCCTGCTTGAGATGGGAAGTCAGTCTTCTCCTGTCCTTAGACTGGGGCTTATACCATGGACTCCCCTAGTTCTCAGGCCTTTGGACTTAGATTGTAATTTCACCACTAGCTCTCCTAGATCTCCAGCTTACAGATGACAGATTGTAGAACTCCTCAGCCCCCATAATCATATGAGCCATTCCTCATAATAAATCTATCTACCTACCTACCTGTCTTCCTATGTATCTCTTATTCATTCTGTTTCTCTGCAGAACCCTGCCTAATATCCAGGTAAATTTTTAGCATAGCCTAGGTAGCCAGACTAGAAAGTCCCCATCTGGAAGTGCTGCCTATGATGGGAATCACTGCAGTTAACATGTGTCCCTTAGCTCTTGCAAAAGTTAGGGCTTCTGCCTTTGGCTCTGACAAGGTGCAGGAGGCCTACCCCTGTAGCATCTCTAATGGTGTCACAGTCTCACAGGTTGGCACTCTGGCTTGTTGTGGTCAAGTGCTGTTTTGCTAGAAAATATCCGAGCATAACAGGACAAAATATTTGTTTTCTCCTCAACATCAGCATATGTTTGACCTGTTAGAATTTCTAAAATGCCAAAGTAGCAAGGTACTACAAGTCAGAACTAACAGATATGCAGGTTCTCTTAGAACTCTGCTTTCAATTTTTCTCTTTTCAAAAATCTACTGATGCTTCAGATATTAGAGGGTACCAGGAGCTATCGTTTACCGAAGGAAAGACGATTGACCTTTGACAGTAACTCATGGCTGGCATTTTGAATATTAGTCATCTATTTCTTTTCATTCTTTTTATAAACATATATTACGCACCTGCCATGCAGTAAGCATTCAAGTAACAAAGGTTAACAAGACATACTTTCCATGTCCTTGAGCAATTTACAGCCTAGTGCAAGAGACAGAAATGTAGATAATTCAGTTATGTAACTTAATGCATAAGAAGAAAAAAACTGAAGCAATAAGAAAACACTCTTTAAGCATATTAGGAGGGCAAATAAACCAAGTTGAGAAAACATTTTAAAGAGAAAGTGTCTTCTGAGATGACTTTTATGATTAGAGGTTTATGAACCAAAGAAAGAGCTGGTGCCTAGGCGTGACCTGTGACAGGCCCACAGCAGTGTTTCTCCATCTCATCACTATTGGCACCTGGGGCTGGATAACACTGTTTTGTAGGCTGTCTTGTGCATTATAGGATGTTTAGCAGCACCTCTGGCCTCTGCCCACTAGGTGCCAGTAATACAGACACACACACACACACACACACACACACACACACACACACACGAGTTATGACTATCAAAAATGTCTCCAGATGTTTACTAAATATCTCATGGGGTAGAAGGCAAAATGGCCCCTTGTTGAGGATTGAGAACAACTGTCCTATATGATGCTAATTAAAGTATCCACTATGGGCAGGAACTAGCTGACACTGACTGAGGGGGAGATTGAAGCTAGACTGTGAAGGACCATATATACCTGCTAAAGTTATACCGAATTATTTGGGATATTTTACAAGTAGTCCTAGATTTCTATTCACATGAATTTGCAATGTTTCTTCAAATAAACCCCTTGCTAATAAGGACATTTCAAGCAGTCTAACATCACGCATATCAGATTTTAATCAATTTCCAAGTGTACCCTAGGAAAGGCTACTTCCAGCTTCTAGTATATGTCTGGCTACACAATTATGTTGCCTCCAAAAAAAAATAATAATAAAGAAGAAAAAAACAGAAAGGCAAAAGAGAGCCCAAAATTAAGCTGGGCTGAGCAGGAATGGCACTTAATAACTATTTGTTGAATGAATGATTGAATGAATTAATGCACCAGCCAATTAATTAACTAAATGGAAAGAAGGGAAGGGGAAAATTCAGAAAAAGAAAGAGATAGGTAAGACAGAATAGTGGGGAGAAAAGAGGACGTTTTCTATCAAAGTAATAATAAATTTTTTCATGTGTAGCTAGAAAATTGCCTCTGAAGAGCACTAAGCAACAGCATCTTTGTTGGGAAAACAATATATTTTCCCAAGGGAACTGTTGAAGGAATTAATACTTGCTAGGATACAAAAGTTCTGATATATTGGTGAAAAGTCAGTCTCACTAGACGTTCATTCCTTAAAAATGACTAACAAAAGGGGAAAAAAAAGAATGCTAAATTTCAAACTGCTAGCCATGATTTTAAGGCAAAGGGTAAGACTTGTGCCTGAGTTGGAAAGACCGGATATTATATACTCAGTATCAAGCTATAGATTGTGTACTCTTGTGTTTGGCCATCATTTAAGCCACAGCTTTGAGACTCAAACTGTGAAACAACTGTCTGGTAAGGATCAAAGGATAAAAAATATAGCACAAACAAGTTTCCTGCATTTTAAAGGCAGGATTGCCCAGCACAGCATCAGTACGCAAGGGGAAGGCACTGGAACTGAGGAGACACAGCTCAAGAAAGACTTTCTTTTTGAAGGTTGGAACAATTTTATGTTGAATGACTCTGCTCACCTCAGGAAAATTTGCAAAAGAAAAAGAGGACAACGCAAAGAGACATCTATGGATACATTTGCTCAAAAAGTTATCTGGTGGCCTTAGGTACCCCAAGGCGTCTCCCCGAAAGAGGCCTTTTTATTATAAATCCTCTGACTCTAGTTAAAGTGGGCTCGCACTTCACTGTCTCTAGGAGAAGTAAAGAAAGAAATATGAAGTTATGAACCATAATTTCATGCTACTTTTGTCTAGTTACAGTGTTTCTTGGTGAATCTCTTTTTATATATACTGAAATATTCTATTCTTATTTTATATAAGGATATAACATATTACAGTTGGTTAAATATTGTGTCCATGATCCTTAAATAAAGTATTTGTGAATTAAGTTCTTTGTCAGAAACATGACTACAAAGTTCTTTTAGTATTATTTTAGTGAATGTATCTTAAAATTGCATTCACTCTAACATAAATTACTCTAGCTAGAAACAAAATGTACAATAATAGCGCAGCACTAGGCAACTTTTACTTTGTATTATCAGGTTTAGAGCAATAAATAAAGATCATATTTGTAGAGCCTCAGAAAAGCATGTGATCCATCTCTCCAGAGGTGATGTCTTGCTTTTCATCAGAGCCTTAGGCCCTTAGTAATTAAAGTTTGAAAGACTTTAAGATCAAATTTGTATAACAACACTAAGTTGAATGCAGGTTCTGTCAAATAAATATTTTATATTTTTTAGATTTTCAAAATAATTCCTTAACTATTATAGAAAATTTGACAATACAAAAAGGCATAAGGTGAAAAAAAATCACTCTAATTTCACCACTAATATTTTGACACAGAAAAAAGTCACCTCTGATCCCTCTACTAATATTTTAATGTAGTGTCTTTCAGTCTTGCTCTATTGCATTTTTTTGCTTTGCTCTGCTTTTAGTTTGATGTTATACAAAAATAATTGCCCCAAGTTTTTTGAAATTGTCCCACAAAGTCCTTGTTAATGCCTATAAAGTACTGCTTAAATGGTTGTACAGGATGAAAATAAATCAAATAGTAAAAAGTTTGCTAACTTGTTAAATTTAAATAGTAATAAAATATAGGCCAGACACGGTGGTTCACGCCTATAATCCCAGCACTTTGGGTGGCCAAGGCAGGCAGATCACGAGGTCAGGAGATTGAGATCATCCTGGCCAACATGGTGAAGCCCCGTCTCTACTAAAAACACAAAATTCAGCCTGGCGTGTTGGTAATTAGGTAGACTATAGGTTGCACCTATAGTCCCAGCTACCTGGGAGGCTGAGGCAGAAGAATCGCTTGAACCTGGGACATGGAGGTTGCAGTGAGCTGAGACTGCACCACTGCACTCCAACCTGGCGACAGAGCAAGACTCTGTCTCAAAAATAAATAAATAAATAAATAAATAAATAAATAAATAAATAAAGCATTTATTAAAATCACTGACTTGGATCTAAAAGTACCAATATGAAAAATTCTGTAGGATTATTAATAAATGAATAAACAGTAGCATATGTAAGATGATCTCATTTATGATAAAAGAATATATTTATGTGTAACTACACCTGTAAGCATATGTAAATACACAAAGTAAGGCTATACCCCCAAATAGTATGAGTATTTATCTCATGAGTAGAAGTTTTTACAATGAAAATATATTAGCATATTTAATGGAGGATATTACATATTTTTCTAACTGAAAATAAAATACACATGGCAAAAACTTCAGCCAATATGGAAAGCTATAAAAAAATAAAAATAACATTCTCACCACTCATAAAGAATCACTATTAATATTTTAACATGGACTTCCAAAGTATAAGCCTTTGTATACACATCGCATGTACATTTCTTATAAGAATTGTATCTGCTTACAACCCTATAATTTATCAATTCTACATTAGTATATTTCCATTTGAATTTTTTCACAGGTAACCTATTTAGATTTTTCATCTTAATATACCAAGAATTTTACATATTTGCACAACCATTTTCTGCTATGAAAGTGATCTGTCTACCAGAATCTCTCTTAAAGGAATCTACTAATACTTGCCCCACATTAAGAAGTTTCATTTTTCCCTTTTTTCTCTGGGTTTCAGTTAAAGTTGATTTCATTTGTCTGTAAAATATGTTTAGTTCTCTTTCATCTCCCTACACATGTATTCCAAACAAAAAGTGTTATTCATAGTGGCTTGAATAGATGTTAATTTCCAACATTTTTTATACATTAAGTTTTATTTGAGTTTCTTTTTCCAGTTACTATAATATCTAAATTATAGGACAACATTTTACTTCAGAACTTAATTTCATCTTAATTATGTGTAATTGGTAGTCTGGTAATATTATCTTATTCATGGTTAATATAAACATATAAAGAAACATATAGTTTATCTGATTAAGCAATGAGAAATACAGATGAAAATTTAGAAGAATAAGGATAAATATGTCCATTACTATACATTATGAGCTCTGCACATTTAAGCAGATACAACATTGATTAAAGTCCAGGGTGTTTTCTGACTCTCTACTACTCTATGATCAATATGCTTGTCCTTCAATGTTTTTAAAGAACACATCTTGGGATATGCTTGTCTAGTTATGTTAGAGATGGTCAGCACTTGATGTCTTCATCTGTATGCAGGCATTAATGCTCCATTTATCAGAAATGACAGAAAATAAAGTTTGTCAACTAAATTCTTAAGCATGTTTCCGGATCACTACTCTTAAGTCATTTAGGCACAAATATGTTTTTAAGGTTTTTTACAAATATTTAATTGAAAATTTTCCATTGAGCACTATCATATATTGAAAAAAGGACTTGATCTCATTGGGAACAATTATTGAACTGTGGCAAAGTATAACACCTTCAGAAGTTCTGGAGGTATATATATAGATATTTGCTGCTATACTGTATTAGCCCAAATTAATATGGTAATGTCTCTCATTTAAATTATGTATCATGAGTCTAAATAGAAGAACTTCTCTGATTTTCCAAAATTTGTTGTGTCTAGTTCCTCTGTTGATATCTACTGCTTTTCCCTACTGACACTGTGTTTTGCTGATAAATCTATTTCCTTAGTTTATACACAATAACTTGGGTCATGGCATTAAGGTATTCTAAAATAATTGAACTTAGTATTATACATTTTCTGCTCAGGTATTTATTTCATTTATCCCTTGGTTTATTCCATATTCTAAATTTTAATGTTACTGATGAAAAACAGTAGGATTTTAAAGTATTTTTATTAAAAAATGTATATTGCAAGATCTTCAATATACACTATTATTAATCATTTTATAAAGGCATTCTGCAAGCAAATCTATGTTATAGACACAGTTATAAGGACTTTTACTGCACACTATGAATGAATGCAGGAAAGAAAGGGGAGAAGGGCTAGATCCCATGCTATTACCAACACAATTAACATATTCCAGCAAGTTTCCTCCTCTTCTCTCCACTGTATCATTTTTTCTTTCTACTTGATCATTCCCTTGCACATACACTGTCATTTCTCCTATCTTAAAAATATTTCTCTTAACCCAACTACCACCAGTAGCACTCCCCCATTTTTTAGTCTCTCCATGGAGCAAAACACCTCAAAAATTGTCGGCACTCAATGTCTCCAGTTCCATTTACTTCCTTTTTCCATTCTTCAACCTGGCTTTTGCCATCTACCTCTCCACTAAAACTGCTCTTCGTTAAGTTATTCAACGATCTCCACGTTGCTAACTCTAATAGTCAGTTCTCAGTTCTCATGTTATTCCACACATCAACAAATTTGATAAATGTGATCTCTTCCTTCTTTATACACTTTCTTAACTTGGGTTAAAAAACGTCTTCCACCAACAGTGTAAAAGTGTTCCTATTTCTCCACATCCTCTCCAGCACCTGTTGTTTCCTGATTTTTTAATGATGGCCATTCTAACTGGTGTGAGATGGTATCTCACTGTGGTTTTGATTTGCATTTCTCTGATGGCCAGTGATGATGAGCATTTCTTCATGTGTTTTTTGGCTGCATAAATGTCTTCTTTTGAGAAGTGTCTGTTCATGTCCTTTGCCCACTTTTTGATGGGGTTTTTTTTTCTTGTAAATTTGTTTGAGTTCATTGTAGATTCTGGATATTAGCCCTTTGTCAGATGAGTAGGTTGCAAAAATTTTCTCCCATTCTGTAGGTTGCCTGTTCACTCTGATGGTAGTTTCTTTTGCTGTGCAGAAGCTCTTTAGTTTAATTAGATCCCATTTGTCAATTTTGGCTTTTGTTGCCATTGCTTTTGGTGTTTTAGACATGAAGTCCTTGCCCACGCCTATGGCCTGAATGATATTGCCTAGGTTTTCTTGTAGGATTTTAATGGTTTTAGGTCTAACATTTAAGTCTTTAATCCATCTTGAATTAATTTTTGTATAAGGTGTAAGGAAGGGATCCAGTTTCAGCTTTCTACATATGGCTAGCCAGTTTTCCCAGCACCATTTATTAAATAGGGAATCCTTTCCCCATTTCTTGTTTTTGTCAGGTTTGTCAAAGATCAGATAGTTGTAGATATGCGGCATCATTTCTGAGGGCTCTGTTCTGTTCCATTGATCTAGTTCAACCATTGTGGAAGTCAGTGTGGCGATTCCTCAGGGATCTAGAACTAGAAATACCATTTGACCCAGCCATCCCATTACTGGGTATATACCCAAAGGACTATAAATCATGCTGCTATAAAGACACATGCACACGTATGTTTATTGCAGCACTATTCACAATAGAGTTGGAACCAACCCAAATGTCCAACAACAATAGACTGGATTAAGAAAATGTGGCACATATACACCATGGAATACTATGCAGCCATAAAAAATGATGAGTTCATGTCCTTTGTAGGGACATGGATGAAACTGGAAAACATCATTCTCAGTAAACTATCGCAAGGACAAAAAACCAAACACCGCATGTTCTCACTCATAGGTGGGAATTGAACAATGAGAACTCATGGACACAGGAAGGGGAACATCACATTCTGGGGACTGTTGTGGGGTGGGGGGAGAGGGGGGGACAGCATTAGGAGATATACCTAATGCTAAATGACGAGTTTAATGGGTGCAGGAAATCAACATGGCACATGGATACATATGTAACAAACCTGCACATTGTGCACATGTACCCTAAAAGCTAAAGTATAATTAAAAAAAAAAAAAAGTCTCCCACATTGATCCTCACCAGTTTCCTTCACTTGTTTTATTTCATCCCCACACACCTCATAATTTTGGAATGCTGCAGGACCTAGATTTTGGTCTTTTCTTCTCATTTTACACTCACTCCATTAGAGATGTCACTTATTCCCCTGGTCTTAAACACTATTTCTATGAGGATAACTCTCACCTTTAATATCTCTGGTCCAGACACTTCTCCATATTCCACTGTCATATATCCAGCTGTCTACTCAACATATCCTCTTAAAAGTCTAAGTGACATCTCAAACCAAATATATCCAAAACTGAACTTTTACATGTCTACCTATCACCTGCTTCCCCCCACCATCCCTATCACAGTTTATGGCAATGCCAACCATTAAGATGCCCAGGCCAGAAGCCTTACAGTCATCTTCCCACGGCCCACAGCCAATCTGTCAGGAAAGTTGTTGTCTTTGGTGGTATTGTTCTATCTTGAAAATATAGCCAGAAAATAAGCAAGCAACCAGAAAAAAAATTGCCAAAAACTAAAACTAATTTTGAAAAGAATGATAAAAATGTTAAAGCCTTAGGAAGACTAGATGATAAAAGAGAAGACCCAAATTACCATCCTTAGGAGTGAATTGGTACACATCTTCAGACATTAAAATAGGATATTATATATGACTTTATGTCAAAATTAAATTAATTGAGCAACTAAGTAAAAGAATTCCTTGAAAAACATCTTATCAAAGCTAAGAGGAAGAAATTGAAAATCTATCAAAAACCTTTCTTAAGAAGACATTACAAGAATTATAAGCTAATGTCTCTCATAAACATAATTTCAAAAACCTAAAAACTTTAGCAATACTTTCTTTCAATTTTGTGTGAATGCTCTTGCCAATGCTATTAGTCAAGATAAAGTTGTAAAGGACTGGAAAGGAAGAGGCAACCATATCATTATTCACAGACAACATGATTATATCTATAAACAAACTAGTAGAAATATGAAGTAAACTTTGCAAAGACACTTGATAAAAAGTCATTATGAAAAATGCTGTTTTATATAACAAAGATAATATTTTATAAAAATTCTTTATATGTCTCAAAATCATCATATACCTAGGAATGAATTAATGAAAAATTGTAAGCTTTATACAATAAAAGCTAAAGAATTTGAGAGAAATTAAAGATGACCTAAAAAAAATGCAAGTATATATCTTGCTCATGGACACTGTAAAGATACCAGTTTTTCCCAAATCAGTCTTCAGGTTCAACATAATTTCAATCAAAATGCAAGCAATTTTTCTGTGGAAATTTACATAGAAATGCAAAGAGCAAAGAATAGCCTGAAAGATCTTTAGGAAAGAGAAAGAAGCCAGATGCTTAAACTACCAGAAAAGCATTCATTGTAAACTGAAAAAATGAGGTATTTGTGTAGGTATAAAATAATGGACCGGTGGACCAGAATAGAGAACCTAGAAACAGACCTAAACATATCATCTGGTTCATGACAAATGTGACAAAACAGTACTGTTTGGAAAAAATAACATTTTTAACAAACGATGTTGCATGTAGGAGAAAAGAGAAAGGTTTGCCAGATCCCATGCCATCTTACCAACACAAGATCATACTCCAGCAAGTTTGCCTTCTCTCAGTTAGATATCCATCAAAGGCACATATACACCATGGAATACTATGCAGCCATAAAAAATGATGAGTTCATGTCCTTCGTACAGACAGGGATGAAACTGGAAATCATCATTCTCAGTAAACTATCGCAAGGACAAAAAACCAAACACCGCATGTTCTCACTCATAGGTGGGAACTGAACAATGAGAACACATGGACACAGGAAAGGAAACATCACACTCCAGGGACTGTTGTGGGGTGGGGGGAGGGGGGAGGGATAGCATAAGGAGATATACCTAATGCTAAATGACGAGTTAATGGGTGCAGCACACCAACATGGCACATGTATACATATGTAACAAACCTGCACATTGTGCACATGTACCCTAAAACTTAAAGTACAATAATAAAATAAAATAAAATAAAAAAATGATGAACCTTGACCCTTACTTCAGTCCAGAAGCAAAAATTCAATTCCAGATAGAGTGTTAACTAAATACAACAGTTAAAACAATACATATATTAGAAGAAAACATAACATTTTTATGACCTTGAGGTAGGCAAATATTTCTTTCTGTTTTGTTTTTTTAGAGTTTTAGAGACAAGGTCTCACTCTGTCACCCAGGCTGGAGGACAGTGGCTCACTGCAGCCTCAAACTCCAAGTCTCAAGCTATTCTCTCACCTCAGCATCCTGAGTAGCTAGGATGACAGGCACACACCATCACACCTAGCTGATTTTTTTTTTTCCTTTTTGAGACAGAGTCTTGTTCTGTCACCCAGGCTGGAGTGCAGCAGAGCGATCTCAGCTCACTGCAAGCTCTGCCTCCTGGGTTCACGCCATTCTCCTACCTCAGCCTCCTGAGTGGCTGGGACTACAGGCGCCTGACACCAAGCCCGGCTAGTTTTTTGTATTTTAGTAGAGACAAGGTTTCACCGTGTTAGCCAGGATGGTCTCGATCTCCTGACCTCGTGATCCACCCACCTTAGCCTCCCAAAGTGCTGGGATTACAGGCATGAGCCACCGCGCCCAGCCACACCTAGCTGATTTTTAAAAAATTTTTTGTGGAGATGGGGGTCTCACTATGTTGCTCAAACCTGGCCTCCAGAAATCCTCCCTCTTTAGCCTCCCAAAGCACAAGGATTACAGGCATGAGCTGCCATGCGTGGCCCAACAAAGATTTCTTAAACAGGACAAGAAAACACTAAGCATAATTAGACTACTTAAAAATTAAGGACTCTTAAAATCATAGCATTAAAACAGTGAAAAACCAAGGCAGAGTGGGAGATGTTTGCAATAAACATATATGACAAAGGATTATTAGCTTTCTTTTGCTACCAAAATAAATCACCAAAAACTTAACAGTTTAACAACAGACATTTATCTTACAGCCCTGCAGGTCAGGACAAGATTCATTCATGAGTCTCACTCTGCTAAAACCAAGGTGTTAGCAAGGCTGCATTTCTTTCTGGGGCCTCGAAGTGCAGTGGAATTCATTCTGTTGCTCATCAGGCGGTTGGCAAATTCAGTTGCTTGCAGTTGTAGGATCAAAGTCCCTGTTACTATGCTGGCTGTCAACTGAGACCATTCCGAGTTTCTAAATGCTGCCATATTTCTTGACTCATGGACCCTTCCTCTATCTTCAAAGCCAGCAACGGTGGGTCAAGCACTTCCCACATCACGTCTCTCTGGGGCCCTCTTCTGCATTCTTCTTCTACTCTGAAGGATTCATGATTAGATTGAGCCCCTAGATAACCTCCCTCTCAAGGCCCTTAACCTTAATCCAATCTTCAAAGTCTGTTCTCAAGGTCCTTAACCTTACTCCAGTCTTCAAAGTCTATTCTCAAGGTCCTTAACCTTAATCCAGTCTTCAAAGTCTATCTTCAAAGTCTATTTTGTCATGTGAGGTAACATATTTACAGGTACCAGGGATTTTAATCTGAATATTTTTGGAGGCCCTTAACCTGCATACCACAGATTTGTATCTAGAATATAAATATAACTTCTATAAATAAACATAGCAAAGATGCACACCTAAACTGCTCTACTTTTCCTATCATTATTATCTTCTAACATACTATATATTTTACATATTAATTCTTTGGCTTTATGTTTCTCTCCTCATTGTAAGATATCCTTTCCATAAAAGCAGAGATCTTGTATTTCAGTGACCTTATGCATAATATGAGTTGAGTGAATGAAGTAAATAAATTCATCAAACAGCACAGCCTGAGATGTGTTTCTCTGTTTAATGATTAGTAGAGCTCTCAGAGATAAATGATAGGATTTACCTCAAATACTATGTTCATAGCTAGCTCTTTATCAAAGAAAACAGACCAGAATTCCTAACTGGGTAGGTTCTCTATTATTCAGTTAAAAAAAAATACTTGGCCAAAGATAAGTAAGAAAAGAATAACTTAGTCTTTGTTCTTCCAGAAAAAGGTTAACATAGCAGGCCTGACAGCTCTCTTCAGAAGGGCCTGCTTAAAGAGGCTGGCCATTGACTAGCATCTGGGAAGTTGAGTTTCAGGTGTGTTCTCACTATTCCCTAACTGCTAAGCATATTTAATGTATCTGGACTATGTGTGCAAACAATGAGGTTTATGTTGAATGCTTGATTTTCTTCTGGGATTCTAGAAGTTTGGCATGTGCCAGGTAGAGGGTGCCTATGTGAGCACTGGGCATTAAAAATCCTGAGGCTTGAAAGTCTAATGAGCTTTCCTAATAAACAACATTTCACATGTATTGTGATAATCTGATGCTAGAAGAATTAAGCATGTCCTGTGTGACTCCATGGGGAGAGGACTCTTGGATGCTTGCACTGGTTTTGTCTGGACTTTGCCCCATGTAGTCTTTTTCCTTTGCAGTTTTGTCTCTTTTTGCTGTAATAAATCTTAACCATTGAGTATAACTATATGCTAAGTCCTGTGAGTCATCCTTATAAATCACCAGACCTCAGGAAGGTCTTGAGGACCCATACACACTTATCATACATACATGAGGTAGTAGAAAGTTTGTAACATACCTTCAAATTTTACATAGTAGCTCAGAAAATAAATATTCAGGTTGGAATGGAATACAGATACTGCAATTCATGGACTACTCCTTCATTAGAGAGATGCTGCATTGACTAGGACAGAACTTGGGCATTTAGAATGGAAAGAATGTAAACTCAGTATGAATGTCTAACTATCTCTAACTTTTTAAAGTAATCTTTATGTGGGTTTTGCTGGTAAATCTGTTTTAGTTTATATAAAAGAACTAAATTTTATAGAACAACTTAATCCCGGCCAGGCACAGTGGCTAACACCTATAATCCCCGCACTTCGGGAGTTCAAGGCAGGCATTTTATGAGGTCAGGCAATTGAGACCATCCTGGCTAACAAGGTGAAACCCCGTCTCTACTAAAAATACAAAAAATTAGCCGGGTGTGGTGGCATACATCTGTAGTCCCAGCTACTTGGGAGGCTGACGCAGGAGAATCACTTGGCCCTGGGAGGCAGAGGTTGCAGTGAGCCAAGATCCAGCCACCGCACTCCAGCCTGGATGACAGAGCAAGACTCCATCTGAAAAAAAAAAAAAAAAAAAAAAAGAAAAGAAAATAACTTAATGTCATTAAGGTGTTCTAAAATACCTGAGCTGCTTCTGATTATCTGTACTAGTGTCCACAGAGATCAGGAGTATGCTATGCATAGTGGAGTTGGTCAGGAAGGATCTGAGACAAAGTGAAGTGCGACAGCCAAGTCTATAGGAGACAATAGCTATACAACAATGACTGAGAGTGACCATGCAGAAATATGACACTGTTGCAACCAGGATGCTTGAATCTTCAGGAGGAGTCAGAAAATGAGGAAGATAAGAATTTAAAAACTATTAGGAACTATGCTCAGTTCCTAGGTAACAGGATCAATCACACCCCAAATCTCAGCATTCCACAATATACCCAGGTAACAAACTTGCACATGTACCCCCTGAATCTAAAATAAAAGTTGTAATTATATTTTTTTAAAAGACAAGCATATTCTTAAGTCCTCCAATGTTTAAATCTTGGCAACAAACTGAAAGAATTTTTCAAGTGGCCAAAAATACTATTCTAGAAATAACTCAGACAAAAGTAAAGAAAAAAATTTTAAAAGAACAAACAAAACCTCTGAGAAATATAGGATTATATAAAGAGACCAAATCTACAACTCATTGACATCCCTGAAAGAGATAGGGAAAAAGCAAGCAACTTAAACCACATATTTCAGGATATCATCCATGAAAGCTTCTCCAGCCTCACTAGTGAGGCCAACATTCAAATTCAGGAAATGCTGAGAACCCCTGTGAGACACTACACGAGAAAATCATCCCCAAAATATACAATCATCAGATTTTCCAAGGTCAACATGAAAGAAAAAATTTTAAAGGAAGCTAGAGAGAAGAGTTAGGACATCTACAAAGGGAACCCCATCAGGCTAACAGGAGACCGTTCAGCAGAAACCCTATAACCCAAAAGAGATTGGGGACTATATTCAGTATTCTTAAAGGAAAGAATATCCAGCCAAGAATTTTATATTCAGCCAAACTAAGCTTCACAAGTGAAGGAAAAATAAGACCGTTTTCAGACAAACAAATGCTTAGGGAATTTGTCACCATCAGACCAGCCTCACAGGAGGTCCTGAAGGGAATGCTAAATATGGAAAGGAAAGACAATTATTGGACACTGCAAAAACACACTTAAGGACATAGACCATTGACATTATAAAGTAACCCCACAAACAAGCCTGCATAATAACCAGCTTACAACAGGACAACAGGATCAAATTAACATATATGAATACTAACCTTGAATATAAATGGGCTAAATGCCTCAGTTAAAACACACAGAGTGCCAAGTTGGAGAAAGAAGCAAGATCCAATGGCATGTTGTCTTCAAGAGATTCATCTCACATGTAATGACACCCATAGGCTCAATGTACAAGGTGGGAGAAAAACCTACCAAGCAAAGAACAATTGCTATTCTAATTTCAGACAAAATAGACTTTAAACCAACAAAGATCAAAAAAGACAAAGAAGGGCCTTACATAATGGTAAAAGGTTCAACTCAACAAGAAGACCTAACTATCCTAAATGTATATGCACCCAACACATGAGCACTCAACTTCATAAAGTGAGTTCTCAGAGACCTAGGAGGAGACTTAGATAACCACACAATAATAATGGGAGATTTCAACATTACAGTGACAGTATTAGACAGATAATTGAGGCAGAAAATTAAAGATATTTAGGACCTGAACTCAACATTAGACCAAATGAACCTAATAGACACCTACAGAACTCTCCACCCAAAAACAATACAACCTTCTCATTGCCACATGGCACATACTCTAAAATCAACCATGCTATTGGACATAAAACAGTCCTCAGCAAACTCAACAAAATCAAAATCGTACCAACCACACTCTTGGACCACATCACAATAAAAATAGAAATCAATACAAAGAAAATAGCTCAAAACCATACAATTACCTGGAAATTAACCTATTCCTGAGTTACTTTTGCATAAGTAATGTAATTAAGGCAGAAATCAAGAAATGCTTTGAAACTAAAGAGAATAAAGATACAAAATGCCAGAATCTCTAAGACACAGCTAAGTCAGTGTTAAGAGGGAAGTTTACAGCACTGTGTCCACATCAGAAAGTTAGAATGATCTCAAATTAACAACTTAACATAACAACTACAGGAATAAGGAAAACCAACCCCAAAGCTAGCAGAAGATGGGAAATAACCAAAATCAGAGCAGAATTGAAGGAAATGGAGGTGCAAAAAGCTGTACAAAAGATCAATGAATCTAGAAATAAGTTATTTGAAAAAAATTGTTAGTCTAGTTTGCAGTCTAACTTACTAAAGGAAAAGAGAGAGAAGATCCAAGTAAACCCAGTTAGAAATGACAAAGGGAACATTATCACTGACCCTACAGAAATACTAAAAACCTTCAGAGACTACTATGAACACCTCTGTGCATACAAACTAGAAAATATAGAAGAAACAGATAAATTCTTCAACACATACAACCTCCCAAGACTGAACCAGGAAGAAACTGAATCACTGAACAGACCAATAACGAGTTCTGAAATTTAATCGGTAGTAAAAAGCCTTCCAAGAAATAAAACCACTCAGATTCACAGCTGAATTCTACCAGATATATATATATATTTTTTTTAAAAAGCTGCTTCCATTCTTATTGAAACTATTCCAAAATCTTAAGGAGGGGGGATTCATCCATAATTCACTCTATGAGGCCAGCATCAGCTTCATACCAAAATCTGGCAGAGACATAAGAAAAAAAAAAAAGAAAAGAAAACTTTAGGCCAATATTCTTGATGAATATTGATGTAAAAATCCTCAACAAAATACCAACAAATCGAATCTAGCAGCACATCAAAAAGCTAATCCACCTTGACCAAGTAAGCCTTATCCTTTTCCCTAGGATGCAAGGTTGGTTGCACATACGCAAATAAATAAATGTGATTGATCACATAAACAAAACTAAAACAAAAAGAACCACCCACGATCATCTCATTAGATGCAGAAAAAGCTTTTGATAAAATTCGACATTCCTTCATGTTAATAGCTCTTAATAAACTAGGCACTGAAGAAACATACTTCAAAATAATAAGAGCCATCTATGATAAACCCACAGCTAACATCATGCTGAATGGGCAAAAGCTAGAAGCATTCCCCTTGAAACTGGAACAAGACAAAGATATCCTCTCTCATCACTCCTATTCAACATAGTACTGGAAGTCCTGGCCAGTGCAATCAGACAAAAGAAAAAAATAAAACTCCTCTAAATAGGACAATAGCAAGTCAAGCCATCACTGTTTGCAGATGACATTATTCTATATTGAGAAAAATACCATAGTCTCTGCCCAAAAGCTCATTGATCTGATAAACATATTCAGCAAAGTTTCATGATACAAAGTAAATGTGCAAAAGTCTATAGCATTTTTATACACCAAAAATATCCAAGCTGAGAGTCAAATCAGGAATGCAATCTCACTCAGAATAGACACAAAAAGAATAAAACACCTAGGAATACAGCTAACCAGGGAGGTGAACGATCCCCACAATGAGAACCACAAAACATTGCTCAAAGAAACAAACAAATGGAAGAACATTCCATGCTCATGGATAGGAAGAATCAATATCATGAAAATGGCCATACTGCCCAAGGTAATTTATAGATTCAATGCCATCCCCATTAAGCTACCAATGACTTTCTTCACAGAATTGGAAAAAAACTTTAAAGTTCATATGCAACCAAAAAAGAGCCTGAATTGCCAAGACAATCCTAAGCAAAAAGAACAAAGCTGGAGGCATCATGCTACCTGACTTCAAACTATACTACTAGTCTACAGTAACCAAAACAGCATGGCACTGGTACTAGTATATAGACCAATGCAACAGAACAGAGCCCTCAGAAATAATACCACACATCTACAACCATCTGATCTTTGACAAACCTGACAAAAACAAGAAATGGGGAAAGGATTCTCTATTTAACAAATGGTGCTGGGAAAACTGGCTAGCCATATGTAGAAAGCTGAAACTGGATCCCTTCCTGACACCTTATACAAAAATTAATTCAAGATGGATTAAAGCCTTAAATGTTGGACTTAAAACCATAAAAACCCTAGAAGAAAACCTAGGCAATACCATTCACGACATAGGCATGGGCAAGGACTTCATGTCTAAAACACCAAAAGCAATGGCAACAAAAGCCAAAATTGACAAATGGGATCTAATTAAACTAAAGAGCTTCTGCACAGCAAAAGAAACTACCATCAGAGTGAAAAGGAAACCTACAGAATGGAAGAAAATTTTTGCAATCTACTCATCTGACAAAGGGCTAATATCCAGAATCTACAATGAACTCAAACAAATTTACAAGAAAAAAACAACCCCATCAACAAGTGGGAGAAGGATATGAATAGACACTTCTCAAAAGAAGACATTTATGCAGCCAAAAGACACATGAAAAAATACTCATCATCACTGGCCATCAGAGAAATGCAAATCAAAACCACAATGAGATACCATCTCACACCAGTTAGAATGGTGATCGTTAAAAAGTCAGGAAACAACAGGTGCTGGAGAGGATGTGGAGAAATAGGAATGCTTTTACACTGTTGATGGGGGTGTAAACTACCTCAACCATTGTGGAAGTCGGTGTGGCAATTCCTCAAGGATCTAGAACTAGAAATACCATTTGACCCAGCCATCCCATTACTGGGTATATACCCAAAGGATTATAAATCATGCTACTATAAAGACACATGCACACCTATGTTTATTGTGGCACTATTCACAATAGCAAAGACTTGGAACCAACCCAAATGTCCATCAATGATAGACTGGATTAAGAAAATGTGGCACATATACACCATGGAATACTATGCAGCCATAAAAAAGGATGAGTTCATGTCCTTTGTAGGGAGATGGATGAAGCTAGAAACTATCATTCTGAGCAAACTATCGCAAGGACAGAAAAGCAAACACCGCATGTTCTCACTCATAGGTGGGAATTGAACAATGAGAACACTCAGACACAGGGTGGGGAACATCACACACCAGGGCCTGTTGTGAGTCGGAGGCATGGGAGTGGGATAGGATTAGGAGAAATACCTAATGTAAATGACAGGTTAATGGGTGCAGCAAACCAACATGGCACATGTATACATATGTAACAAACCTGCACGTTGTGCACATGCACCCTAGAACTTAAAGTATAATAATAAAAAAAAAAGAAATCAGAGATGACACAAACAAATGGAAAATAACCCATGCTTGCGGATAAGAAGAATCAATATTGTTAAAAGGGCCATACTGTCCAAAACAATTTACAGATTCAATGATATTTAATGCTATATCAAAATACCAATGACATTCTTCACAGAATTAGAAAAAACTATTTTAAAATTCATATGGAACTAAAAAACAGCCTGAATAGCCAAGGCAATCCTAAGCAAAAAGAGTAAAGCTGGAGGCATCACGTTACCCAACTACAAACTATACTGCAAGGCTACAGTAACCAAAATAGCATAGGTCTGGTACAAAAACAGACATATAGACCAATAGAACAGAATAGAGTCCAGATATAATGCTGCACACCTACAGCCATGTGATCTTTGACAAAGCTGACAAAAACAAGAAATGGGAAAAGAACCCCCTATTTAGTAAATGGAGCTGGAAAAACTGGCTAGCCATTTGCAGAAGATTGAAACTGGACCACTTCCTTACACCATTTACAAAAACCAACTCAGGATAGATTAAAGACTTAAAGGTAAAACCTAAAATTATAAAATCTCTGGAAGATAACTTAGGAAATATCATTCTGGACATAGGACCTGGCAAAGATTTCATGATGAAAATGGGAAAAGCAATTGCAACAAAAACAAAAATTGACAAATGGGACCTAATTATACTAAAGAGCTTCTCCATAGCAAAAGAAACTATCAATAGAGTAAACAACCTACAGATTGGGGGAAAATATTTCCTAACTATTCATCCAACAAAGGTCTAATATCCAGAATATATGTAGAACTTAAACACATTTACAAGCAAAAAAAAAACAAACAACGCCATCACGAAGTGGGCAAAGGACATGAACAACTTTCAAAAGAAGACTTACATGCATCCAACAAGCATATGAAAAAATGCTGAACATCATTAAGCAGAGAAATGCAAATCAAAACCACAATGAGATACTTTACATCAGTCAGAATGGCTATTATAAAAAAGTCAAAAAATAACAGATGCTGGTGAGATTGCAGCAAAAAAAGAATGCTTATACACTGCTGGTGGGAGTGTAAATTAGTTCATCCATTGTGGAAAGCAGTGTGATGATTCCTCAAAGAACTTAAAGAATTACCATTTGACCCAGTAATCTCATTATTGGGCATATATCCAAAGGAATATAAATTGTTCTATCATAAAGACATATGCACATGCATGTTCATCACAGCACTATTTACAATAGCAAAGACACAGAATCAGCCTAAATGCCCATAAACAGTAGACTAGAGAAGGAAAGTATGGCACATAAACACCATGGAATCCCATGAAGCCATAAAAACAAACGAGATGATGTCCTCTGCCACAACATGGATGGAGCTTGAGGACCATTATCCCAAGCAAACTAATGCAGAAACAGAAAACAAAATACTGCATCTTCTCACTTATAAGTGGGAGCTAAACAATGAGAACACATGGACACAAAGAGGGGAACAATAGATATCAGGGTCTACTTGAGTGTGGAGGGTGAGAGGCTCTCTTACTCTTCCACTTTCCACCATGGATGATGCAGCAATAAGACCCTTGACTGATGCTAGAGGATCAGAAATAATACCTATCAGGTACTATGCTTATTACCTGGGTGACAAAATAGTTTGTATACCAAACCCCCATATATTTATATAGCAAACCTGCACATATACCCCTGAACTGAAAAGTTAAAAAAAAAAAAATGATTCTATGCTGTCTACCAGTTCAGAATCTCTCATGTCTAACATATGAAAATTCATGAATCTATGTGTTTAAGTCATAGTATAAGACATGAACAAAGGAAGAAAAATATAAACCTAATTTCAATAGAAAAGTACCGCAAAGATCTAGGATCATTAGGCAAAATCATCTTAGCAGCATTTGCTTTCAATTAGAAAAGAGTTCACAAGCAGCAGCAAATAACATTAAAGCGGACAACATCATTAGAGTAGTTTGAATAAATTAGCAGGACAAGAGGGTTTATTATTTCATTCCACAGAATAGCAACCTTTACTTTCACACAAATGCAAATTATATAGGCTATGTTTCTTTAGCCCAAGACACAAATATACAAGTGACTAGGCTCTTAGAAGAGCTGACTCATCTTCAGTAATCCAGCCCTCTCTCATCGCCAAGATGGACGGTTCCAGAATTATGACTTGGCTGAAGATCTGGCCTCACCAGCATTGTGAAAATGCACTCAACCATTTTGGAGTTGTCAGGTATTACCTATAAATTTCAGACAATCATTTTGTCCCCTTGTCTTCTCTTACCATGTGCCTTTTCTCTGAGTTATTGATTTGCTCTCCAGATCAATCCAAGAAACATATGCCTTTGTAGAAATGTTTATTATGTTTTCAGTAGGCTCCCAGTGGAAGTTTGAATCCTCTCCACTGGACTGCCGGTTCAAACATGATCTCACAATCTTGTCCATTTTGAATGTAATGTGATTCTAAATTGATCATTTATTTGCTTGTCCAGAAAAAGCTGAGCAGGAGATGGAAAAGCAACATAATCAGAAGTAAAAATGCTTATGTGATTATCTCAAATACACGTGTTGATGATAACTATTCTAGGCAGTTTATTTTGCTCTCCCTCCTTGTCTTCAAGGTTATATCTCAACAAAAAACCTCTCCTTACTAAAAATAAACCATTTTGTCTTTCAGAAATATTTCACAGATTTGTGCAAGGCCTTATTTCTCAAGGCATGACACTTCTAAGAGTTTACTTCTCAGGTTCTAGAGAAAACTAAAATGCTCAAAGAACTCCATCTCCAAATCAGGTATATAAATATGTATATTTATATATATATATATACACAGAATAGATCTATATTTATGTATATATAGAGTATATCAAGAATAGAAGACATTTGCTTTCTTACAGTGTGTGGTACAAAATATAATTGTATTACTCTATTATCTCCTTCCGTTATGTTTCTTTTAAAATGCATACCTTTTTATAATTTTGATAGGACTAAATGTTAAGTTTTGGAAAATCTAAATAAAAGCTATATTGATCGCTATTTGTTGAGAAAAATAGTTATTACCTCTTAAATTTTCGGAGTTACTTTAATGACAAAATTTTTACTAATAAAAATTACTAACAAGATATTGCATTTTTACTAATATGAATATGGTACTATTTATTTTTTTAAGTAATATATGTTTTGTTCTGTAAATGACCATTTTATACCCTTGAGTATAGTAGTGGTTGAAGGTTTCTTTCTGGTCTCCACAACATAGATATGTGCTGTGGCTTAAATGTATTCCCTAAAGTTTATGTGTTCAAAACTTAATCTCCAGTGAAGTATTGTTGAGAGGGGGTCCTTTAAAAAGTGATTAGGTCATGAGGGCTCAGCCTAGTTAGTTAGATAACTAACCCTCTTACTGAGGGAGAGGGTTAGTTATCTCTGGTACGAGGTTCTGAAGAAACAGAATTTGGCCTTTTCTCTCTCTCTTGAGCCTGCTCTCTTACTCTTGCACCTTCCGCCATGGATGATGCAGCAATAAGACCCTTGCCAGATGCAGACCCCTTAACCTTGGACTTCTCAGCCTCCAGAACTCTAAAAAATAAATTTCTTTTCTTTATGAATTACCCGCCGTCTGTGGTGTTCAGTTACAGCAACACAGAAACGAGTAAGACAGAAAATTGGTACCAAGAAGCAGGGCTGTTGCTACAACAAATACTTCAAAGTGTTGAAGTGGCTTTGAAACCAGGTCATGGGTAGAGACTGGAAGAGTTTGGAGGAGCAGGCTGGGAAAAGACTGTATTGTTGTGAAGGGACTGTTCATGGCAATACTGGTGAAGGCTCAGAAGAAAACAAGAGCTATAAGGAGAGCCTAAATCTTCTTAGGGATTACTTAAGCGATTGTGATCAGAGTATTTACTGGTAAAATGGACAGTAATGTGTATTCTGATGAGGTCTCTGATGAAAATGAGGTTTTGAAAACTGGATGGAAGGCCATCCTTGTTATAAAGTCAAAAAGAATTTGGCTGAATTATGTCCATGCCCAAGGGCTTTATGGAAGGTGGAATTTAAGGGCCATAACTAGGATATCTGATGAAGGAAATTTTTAAGTAAAATATTGAAGGAGACTTATGGCTACATTTAACTGCATATAGGAAGATGCAGGTGGAATTTATAATTAAAGGAGAAGCAGAACGGAAAGATTTGAAAAATACACAGCCTGGCCATGTAAAGAATAAAACAAACATGTTTAGGAGAACAAACCAAGGGTTTAGCCAAGAAACCATTTGCTAAGCAGATTATGAAAGACCCCATCGATATTTTTAGAGATCCTTGAGGCTGCCTTCCCATCACAGGCACAGAGCAAGGCCTTGAGGACAAGGTTTCCAGAGAGGCACCCATTGTGACCTCAGCATTTGCTACCCAGAGCCACCTCAAGGCTCGGCTCCCCACATCCCAGGGCAGAGCTCCTAAGACATTCCATCTGGGATTCAAGTGGGCCCAGGTGTGGCCTGTGCCACAGTTCCCAAGAGAGCAAGCTGTAGGCCTTGGGCAGGATCCACATGTGCTGACTGCAGAAGTGAAGAGTGCACAAGCTTTAGGGCTATGGTGGCCTCCACCTAGATTTGATGTTGTGACAACCTAGGGACCCAAGTACTCACTTGTCACAGGGGGTTGAGACACCACAGAGAGCCCCTACTAGAGCAATGTCTACTGTAACAGAGGGAGCAAGGCTACCTCAGAGACCTCAAAACTATAGATCTACCAGCCTGTAACTCCAGCCTGAGAAAGCTGCAGGCATGAGACTCCAACTCATGAGAGCTGCTGTGTGGACTGAGCCCAGCAAAGCAATAGGGCAGGTCTATCCAAGGCCTTAGGGGCCTAACTCCCACCCCAGTGTGCCCAGTGTGCAGCACATAGAGTCAAAGGAGATTATTCTCCAATGTTAAGAGATAATGTTGTTTTCCCCATTGGGTTTTAGATTTATTTGGGACCAAATACCTTTTGCTTGTTTGTTTTGCCTGTTTCTCCCTTTCAGAATAGGAATATCTATCTTAAACCCATCTCACCGTAGTATTTTGGAAGCATATAACTTGTTAATTTCACAAGCCCATAACTGCAAAGGAATTTCCCTCAGGATAAATTGTGCCTTCAGTCTCACCCATGTCTGATTCAGATGAGAATCTAGACTTTGAACTTTTGAATTGGCGCTGGAATATGTTAAGAGTTTGGGGCTATTGAGATGGAATGAAGATATCTGGCATGTGAGAATGACATAATTTTGGGAGCCAAGGTCCCAAATGCTATGGTTTGAATGCGTCCCCCAAAGTTCATGTGTTCAAAATTATCTCCAATGCAACAAGGTGACTAGGTCATAAGAGATTAATGCCATTATCTCAGGAGTGAGTTATCAAGGGAGTGGGCTCCTCATAAAAGAGTTTGGCCCTCTCTTGAGTTTGTTCTCTCTTGCACTTCTGCCTTCTGCCATGGGATGATGCAGCACAAAGGCCCTCACCATATGTTGGCCACCTTGATATTGGACTTCCAGCCTCCAGAACTGGGAGAAATAAGTGTCTTTTCTTTCTAAATTACCAAGTGTGTGGTATTCTGTTTTGGCAACACAAAGAAGACTCAGACAGCATGCCTGACAACCAGTTTTATGCTTAAGAGGAGTCCTGAACTATGAGGAGTTACAGTTGAGATTAGTGGGAAAAATATTAAAATTAAACCCAGCAGATGTAAGTTCTAGTTCTGGCTCAGTTATAGCTATAGGACTTTGTGGACATTTATCTTTTCTTCCCTGTGATAATTCAGCCTTAATTGAATTAAATACATATTCAAGTGTATCTTCTTGGGGTACATAAAACAGCTAAGTAACTGTATAGGACATAGTTAATTTACAATTAAACTGGGAAAAGTCTACCTTTATCTCTGGGGACTCTGAATGTCAAGTTTGACCGTTGGCCCAAGATGAATGCAGTGAGATTTATGATGTGCAGTTTAATGTCCGAAATGACCCTGGAGACTCTCCAGGGCTAGTTTGTTTACTGATAGTTTTTACCTGGTGTAACTTGTTAGCCTGGCTTGACTACATGACCAGAGGGTCATAAACACCCACTCTGGGAACTTATGCCCTGACTCCTCACACAGACTTGGTAGTTTAATTCAGAGACAAAATGTGTCCTTGGGCAAATAAGAACTCTGCAAAGCTTAGAGCTAGTTATCTATCAGACTCCAGATTCCCAGTGCCTGTCTGCAAGCTTTCTCCCACTGCACTATTTTCCTACTAAAACAAAACAAAAACAAAAACAAAACAAAACAAAACACTTACATGAGTATGCTCTGTTGAGTCTGGAGAGTCCTTTCAAATATCTGAACTTGTGGAATATTTGCAATATCTAATGTACAGACTCTGGTTATCTTTTCAACATCACTGAACAGGCATGGTCCATGGAAATCAGCCTTTACAATTCCTCTTTCTGATCTTAGGGGTGACTGTGTGTAAGGTTCTACCATCAAATTATACTCTTCTCTTCTTTGGTTCACAAATGATTCTTATTTTGCAAAAAACTGTCCCTCAAATTAAAAAAAAATTGTTATCTTTTGTTTCTGTACTCTGACACCTACGTAGTATATACAATCACAATAATATTGATGGATATACTTACCTAATACAACTAAAATATCATTGGTAAGTATACATTAAATCTCCAAAATTCTGATAGATTTAATATTTCACAGATTTAAAATGTTAGACACATGGGAATCAACTTTGCCATGGAGTAGAACAGAGACATAAAAGTGAAGTTCTTAACCAGTTAAATATGTGAGAATTTGGATATTTAACAAAAGCAATCAGCAAAGAATATATTTGCTGCAGATTAAAAACAAGGAGCTAAGAGAAACCACTGGGTAAAAAACAGACTGCATCTGGAATACCAAAGTAAACAAAAAGCAATTACTTAAAGATGCACTTAGTCATGCCCATGAATTAAAAAGGCCCATTTGGCATTTGCCCTTCTTTCAGCATGCTGGGGTCTGATGATCTGCATTAATGAGAAGTGTCTGTTGAATCCAGGTTAACTGCTTGTATATGTTTATTCTCACGCTGCAATGAAGAAATAACCAAGACTGGATAATTTATCAAGAAAAGAGGTTTAATTGACTCACAGTTCCACGTGACTGGGGAGGCTTCAGGAAACTTACAATCTTCGTGGAAGGCATCTCTTCACAGGGTGGCAGGAGAGAGAATGAGTGCCTAGCAAAGGGGGAAGATCCTTATAAAACCATCAGATCTCGTGATAACTCACTTGCTATCGCGAGAACAACATGGGGGTAACGCCCCCATGATTCAACTACCTCCCACCAGGTGCCTACCAGGACATGTGGGGATTATGGGAACTACAATTCAAGGTGAGATTTGGGTGGGGGCACAGCCAAACAATTTAACTGCTCCAACCAGAGTCCACCAGACAGGGGAGTGTTTAGTTCCAATGGCTAACCTATTCTCTGGCTATAAATTACATACAGTGAAATGAGTTCACTCTTCCAGAAAAGAAATTGTGAGAGCCAATGTTGTCTTTTAGGAAAAGGGGCAAACAGTGATCCTGAGAAATTTAAGGCAATAACACCCAGAAGTATCCACTGAACTTTGAAGTTAATTCTGGGGCAGCCAGAAAGAATGAACAATCATCCATGAAGAAAAGGAAAAGCTCTGTCTAATCAGAAGTATTTTTCCAAGTACTGGTATTCTGGTTTCCATCATGGCCTTCCTTTCCTCTTCTTCAGAGCACAATCAACAGAGAATCATGTTTTCTGTGACACTAATGACAACTCCATTCACTAGTATACAGAAATATGAAGAAGAATAACTCCTTTGCTAGTATTCTCTATTTTATCCATATAAATATTGACATATACCATGGGACAACTAGAATTTAAAAGATTTTGTTTATTCATGGTATTTAAGTGAATTTTTAATTGTTTCAATATTAATAGTTTTGTGTCATTTTTGGTTTTATGCTTCCCCATTACAAAATATCGTTACCTTCAATGTTATGTGCCTCAGGTGGAGCAAGAATTATGGTGTTGCTGCTCTGAATAATTGCCTGGACATTGAGAGGCCTGGGACAGTACTCGCTGAATCAAACAGAGAAAACCCAGGCTGTTTGCTCCTTAGCCACAAATTATCACATGGTAGTATATTTTCTCAGTAAATGTTTGAGTTTTATAATTTTGTGATTTCATAATACCTGTACTAGCACAAATTAGGGTTACAAAAGGAAAACAGCAGGGTCAACTCTAAAATGTTCACTTGAGAGTAGTTCACTAAGCTGTGTTTACCTATGTATTTAAGAGCCGTAATGTTGCCTGTGCAGGATATAGTCTTTTAATCTAAGCCATATCCATCGCAGTTATTTGCCTTGAACACTAAATATCTGTTCACACTTCAGCCAACCCTGCAACTAATGAGCAAAACTACTATTGGGCTTTGTCTGGGAAAGGATCTTAGAAGCTCCAGACACCAGAGATAAATTTCCAAGTGCCCCAAAGTCTCTAAGAAGCAGTAGAGCCATTCACTGCCTACACAACTCAAGCTACAGATGACGTGCCCTATGCCCTAGTCATTTCCCCCACTTCATCCTCATCAATCTTGTTTCACATGGGCTAGACGCTTTTTCATTATTCTTTGCCTAATTTTCCCCAAGATGCCTTAATGTGCTTGATGCTTCCAATATGTCTTCCCTGTACCCCTACACTTTACCTAGCACCTGTTCTCCCAGATTATGACCTGCAGCCTTGAATTTCTCCTTTAGTTTGAGACTAGTTTGCATTTGCCACACTCCCATCCAAACTTTATGTATAATATTTACTGTACTTCTTAAACTGACATTCCAGTTCTCATCACTGCCTTCTTTCCTGTTGAAATCCCCTCAAACCTCAACTCAGCCCCTTCCCTCCCAGCATGCTACTCAGCTGGTACCATGCTGTGCTTACTTAAAACTCTCCTATAAGTGGGTGCCACACTCCCAATCACACTTCCATTTAAAAATTCCTTTTACTACTACATCCTGACTATTTGGAATAGTGCTGTAATGAAAATAGGAGTGCCAATATTTCTTTGAAATCTTGATTTTAATTCTTTTAGATAAATGCTCAGAAGTGGAATTGCTAAATCACATGGTAGTTATATTTTTATTTTTTAAGGATCTTTAAATTTTTTTCCATAGTGGCTGTACCGGCATGCAAGGGTTCCTGTTTGTATAGTACACTTAAAAATTTTAAAGGGTAGATCTTATGTTAAGTGTTCTTACCACAATAAAATAAAATAAATTTCTCTGACTTCAACTTCCAGTGCCTTGCCATCACCTGCTTCTGCAACACCACTAGCAGTAGGTATATATCAAAGGACTTTTCAGGTCAGCCTTTGTGGTCTGACACTTTCTGCCACTGCTCTGCCCCTCCTTCCATTCATTGAACTCTACCAGGTCTGATGAATGGTTTTGTAAAGCTTGCACTTGGAAAGCAGTTTTCTGCCAGAACAAGTATACATTTTCTGTCAAACTGGTTTTTAGAGTTTATGAAGCCAACTGAAGGGTTCTTTGCATTTCAAATCCATACCCTCCCCCTCACCTGCCCTCTACACTTTAGGATTGATGCAATATTGTTTGATTGCCACTCACCTACTTCTACTCCTCCTTCACTTTGGTCATCTCCATTTATAGCTGTACTGGCAACCTGCCCAATCTGCTATGCCATCTTCTGCCAACATTCCTACATTCATGAGATTTGGAGTAGGCAACACAGGAGTAGAAATGGGAAATGGATCAGACCACTCAGGAAGACAGCTGAAGAGCTGGAGATGCTGATGGCAAATTATCAACTTATTATTCATAAACATGTCTGAGGGTATCATTCAGATTATAAAAATAAAGGTGTTCTACTACATGAATTAGAGTTCTGATCTAAGTTATCTATAGATTTATAACCCTAAAGAACTTCTAAATAAATAGTGATTTAGACATACTGCATATGCTTAAAAATTAAAAGAGAAACATCGAAGAAAATAAATCTGAAGAAACATTATGATATGAGGAGTTATATGTATACACATATGCTTAGGAGTTGATTAAGAGCAATCATGTCATCCTAAACAAATAGCAATATCTCACTTTAGGTAAGGGAGAATAGGTTTACTTATTTAGTAGAATGTTTATCTAATGTATATGACAAAAGAAAACATTTTTCATGATAAATGATTAGTAAAAATGTAACTTGGTTTTACTATTCCCTTTTGTTGCAATTTTTTATTCCACCATGTAAAAACACTGTGGCAAATTTAGAGAGAGAGAGCTGAACTGCATTAATCATTCCCAAGAAAAGGACAAAAAGCCTCACTAACTGTTTCAAAGAGAAAGTTTGATATGCATGTGAAGTTCGAGATGAGATTTCAGTTTCAAGATCATTATAAGGAAAATAAAAAGCTTACTCTTGCAAAGTTTATCATTTTACTAGGAATGATATGATGTTCACAGTGCCATACAAAAAAGAATCCAATTTCAATCACTTTGGTTCTTCTTAACAGAAACTTTTGCACATATAAGCTTTTTTATACTTTTCTAAACAGATACTTGCAGGTATAATGCAAAGCTATTTTCCTGGTCTCATTGAACAACTGTGAAAAACTACTTACTGTAATAAAATCATCTCTACAAAATGTACCTTCAATGCCTTCTTCCCTGACACCTAATGAACTCGCTTGGTTAATAATAGACAAAAGCTTGGCTTACAGTCTCAAAATTATTCTTCTGACAAGAATTCATTGAACTGAAAATGTGTTTATTTTTATGCATGCATATATTATCCTAAAATGGATATGTAAAATGTAGTAATTATTGTTCTTGATAAACATGAGTTAGAGAGTATTCATCCACTCGTCTTTTTGATTCATGCATACTTATCAGGTATCTCCCAGAAAGTTGCTCCAGAAAAATATGACTACTATCATTACTTCTAAGTTGCCTGACTCCTAGGGATCAGACAAAAGAACTCCAACATTCTCACATTTGAAAGGAATTTATATTTACAGCAATGGAATTCTCAAGACTGCCTAAATTCAAAAAATGTCTTAAATTTATAAATATGGACACATCTGTTATTCTTTGCCCATTTGTATCAGAAATGAATTCATTTGATAAAGGATAGGTAAATGGCTACAAGCCAGGTACACGTGTCTATCAGAACATAACCAGCTAGCTGTGAAAATATAAGCCCTTGCTGGGAAGAAAACATCTTTTCTCAGTCTTTCTCAACCTACTTTACATTACATACATGGCTGCACCATGCTGCACAACAACAATTAACACCTTCTCCTCCACCTTGCCAAATATCTTGTTTCCATAAACCATATCTCATTATAGCTAAATAAAACAACTCTAACCCCAAATTAACTCAGAATAAAAGAACCCTCTGAAGGCAAAGGAGAAAACTAATCTAATAACAATATTTATGTCCATTGAGCTACAAAGATCTTCTCTACCATCTGACGTCTTTAAAATACTTGGCCCAAAGTACATTCTGTATTGTTCCTATTTCAGCAGAATTCTAGAATGCAAACTTGTTTCCAATGAGAAAAAGTTCCAGTGCTACAAGATTTTGGTCATAATGCAGACCAAATCCTTACAATAATGTTTAAAGTTATCCATTAAAAGTTTTTTTATAATAGCAAAGAAAATAAGAAATACAGTCCATGTATCACCAAAAAAATGCAATTCAACAATTTCCCATGACCATTAGCTTAAGCACACAAGCAAACCATTTCCAAGTTAAAAGGGAAAATGTACATTTTTAAAAGCAAAGGAGCTCATTTGGAATTATTTATAATAGGCACTTATTGGCTGTTAGATTTGAAATGTCCTAAATTTATGAAGTTGTGATCTGACATCATGTTGTTTATTATTTCTCTTCTCAGTAGAGCAGGTTGAATTAAAGAGTACAAATCAGCTACTAAAAATGATTTCATGAGCAGAAAGCAGTAAAGAAACAGTAGAAAGGCAGCAAACCATCTTGCTAGGGAATTCTTCTTGGATCTTAGCAAATCATTCTTTGCATGTCTGCTTTATCTGCTGTTCCACAAATACCTTGAGAAGCTTTAGCATCTTGCTCCTCAAAATGTGGTCCCTCTATAAGCAGCCTGGGTATCCCTGGGGCTTGTTAGAAATGCAGAATCTCAGGCCTCACTCCAGACCTACTGAGTTGGAATCTGTACTTTAACAAGAAGCTTAGGTGATCTAAAGCCACAATAAAATTTTAGAAGCACTGTTTCAGAGTATAACCAAAAAATTGGAGACCATCGTTTTTCTTAATTCAGAGCAATGATACATCACAATGATTATTCAGACAAAACACCTTTTCAGTAGGTAATAGAGAAATCCTAGAGAGGTATAACATTTTTTTTAATGCATGCGGTGAAGAAGTCATGTCCCTATGTCTTATCAGTAATAGCACCAGCATCTCTGTATAGGAGGAGGGATTACAGAGTTTATCTGAAAGAATGTATTTTCTATAAAATTTAGAAAAATCTAATCTCCATACAAAGAATGAAGAAGTGGACCAATGTAGACACCTGGGATATTCTTCTTCCTTGTAAATACTAAACAAATATTTTTGACACTCTAGAAATTTGCCTTTCATATTTTTTACTGGATAGCAAACAAGTATCTCAGAAGAAGGAAACTAATATCAGTGATTTCAGTTGGATTCTATATTTATGAAAAATTCCATCTGCAAATTTAAATCACAACACTAAAGACAACAAAAAGAACCTTCATAAAAGTGTTTACAGAGAAACATGTGACCTATGAGTTTGATTTCACTATTGTATGCATTTTGTTAAATTCCATATAGCCTTTGTATGTCACCATTGTTTAAGGCTGGCTTACAACCATCTCAATGCATGCTTTTGAAACCATCTCTTCATTGAGTGCCATAAATAGCAGCCACATATTAGTAATATTAAGTGTTACCATGAACAGCTAGAACTGAACATTTTATAAACAAACTGAAACAGAGTTCCAAGTATCATTCCCCTTGAATAATGTCACTTAGGGTGGTTTATATGTGTTCTATCTGTGAGTTCTAAAATACCTACTGAAGTTTTAAATTCATTAAAACCAATTTAATAGTGATTGGCTGTTAATGTCTTTTATAAGTAAAATCATAACATTGCAAGGCATACGTAACATTTGATCATAATGACTGTAGCAAAAGGTAATTCAATCAATTATAACGAATCAAGAAAACTGAAAGAAATAATGTATAACCTTTTGAAAACTTGGTTTTACATAAAATATAGAAAGAATAGACAATAAAATCACTGAGTTAGGGCAGCTGTCAGATCTCTACCTCATGTGAGATTAAAGGTATCTATATAGCAATCAATAAAATGGCTCAGCATCCTTCTAAGTGGAAACATGTTCCAGCAGTGTCACATAGTGGTTTATATAATGAACTATAATTAGATAGAGAGATACGTAAGTATGGATTTCAGCATGTTTCTTGGTCTTTCTAAAATAATTGTGAAAATGATTCCCTTCCTAGTAATGGCAGTCCATGGAAAGCACTCCTGAAAGTAATTCTAGTTTTATGATGCTCAGATTTGGCCATGCTACTTGGGATTCAGATGATGCTGAATGATTATTGCAGGAGATACGACTGCACATGCAGGCACATGTGTATATGGATGTCTGGAGGCTCATTCTTAGGTTGTATTTTTAGAAATGGTGTTGAGATTTTATTTGGCATGTTGCTTAAAATATTTTGGAAGATTCTTTTCTAAGTTACCTCTTAATCATCTTAACTGAAGCAAAATCATTTTTCCCTTTCTGAAGAAATTTGATTTTTAAAATAGCAAGAGCCACTCAGATCCAAATCTGGTGAATTATATATGTAATCATGAGAGATATTTTTGAACAAAATTAGACTATTTAAAAAACCATAATTACAAAGATACTCATTTTCTGATAATGCTTACAAACCAATTTTAAGGCCATTCTCAATTTCAAAAATTTATACCAATATTGGAAAAAACATAGTATGACTTATTATGCATATGAAGACATGATGTATACCTTGTACCTTATATTATAGAAAAAGTTTGATAGTAAATGTAGTAATCAGCTTATATGACAATATTTTTCTCTAAACCAAGTTTGTTCATTTTGAAAATGGTTAAATTCATATCTCTACTTCCTACCAAAGTTCCTAGCAAATAGTTGGTACTAAATAAATGTGGATTGAATAGGTGGACAACTGAAAAAATAAATAATTTTACAGAATCCGCATAATACAGTGGACTATATTATGTATGAATGTAACCAAAATTCTATAGTATTCTGACCTAAAGATAACCTTTATCCATATGATTTCTATAAGAAATCCTGTATTTGTCAAATAGCTGAAATATAATGAGTAACAAAAACTTCTCATCTAGAAATTATTCTAGCCAAATATTCTAAAAGATGAAAAATAAAAATACATTCAAATATTTATCCAGTCTCTCAAACAGATAAACTGTGATGTCAAAATAAAAATAGATTATCTGACCAGAAAACTCAAATCTTCACATGGTTGGGAAGATGAATATACTTCACCCCCACCAAATACACACATAACACATTCTGCATTCTTGTACAATGCTATCATTTTTCAGAGTACTATTGAATTCTCAAGAATTGCAGCTAATAAGATTTTTTAAACTATACATTAACTTAAATTTTTCTGATACTTTATAGGTATAAAAACATAATACCTAATTTATATGCAGAAACATATATTGAGTAATATGTATACAATAGATATATAATTTATATACAGAGGATTTATATAGTTTAGACCATCTATTTGTCTTACAATATGTTGATAGTTTATACTATATATACATATGAAGTAAACAATCAAATCATATGAAGAGAGTTAAGAAGGAAACAAAGACAAGTAGAAAGAAAATCTCCCCAGAACAAACTGAAATTTAAATTCCTAAGAATGCGTTATCCCTAAATCAGTAGATTTTGCTCCTATTGGGAATGTTGCAATTGAGGAAAACACATCAGTTATCTAATAAAAAGTTTAAAATATGCAAAACTTTGGGGCCCAAATCTCTAGTCAAATCTTCATGTCTAATCCCATGTTTTATTTGCACACTGCATGGAGAGGACTGCCTGTCACACCTGAGTGGCTTTAACAGTATCTACATACCATATGTCAATAAATGTCTCATCTCCAAGGGTAAAAATATCAAATTTGATTCATTCCACCCTGACAAATTGCTCTAAGAAAAGATGCATGAAAGCTTCTATTTTATAAGTAGTTTAACAGACTTTATATATATATATATATATATATATATATATGAAAAGATTCAATGAATATAGATACTACATGACTCTATATTTTGAAAGGAAGGTGCTAATAGCGGCAATATAATGAAATTCTCTCAAGGAGTTTCTGTTCACTCAAAGCAAAAGGCCTATTCTGTTAAGAAATAATACGAATATTAAAGGGAATTTAAAAATGGCTGTAATTCATGACTACAAAAAGCCCAAAGATTCTCTTTAACAGAATATAAGACTATCTAGAATCTTGAAGCAAGAGAATAGAATCATAGATACAGTGAAACTATATACTCCTTCCAAGGAAGTGTCACATAAGGGCAGTGGAAAAAAATCTGAGTTCAGTTACACCAAGATAAAACAGAGCTTCACCACCTAAAGATATCTTTTTTCCAAGACCACAAATTCCACAGGTAGATAAAAGATCAACAGAAATCTTGAGAAAGGGATTTCTCTAGTCTTTCTTCAGAGGCTTTGGTGAGAAGGAACTGACTTACAAGCCCTCAACCTGAAAAAATTGGATGACAATCCAATTCTAAATCATTTAAATTGTCATCTATCCATAGAAATCCAAAGTTGAATCAGATAGAACTATCTGATGTGTGTATCGTCTCCAATTTTCTGTGGTAGGGATTGAGTGTTTGAAAAATACACACCAGACAGGCTGAGTACCAAATTGTAATTTAGAAAGAGTCCCAAATATAATGGAGGCAATCCTAAAGATGTTGAGAAAATGTTTACAATTACAGATTGAAATCCTGCCAAACCACCACAGACAATTTGCTATCATGCTTCAAACACTATTAGTGGTCCCAATGGCATTGAGACATAACAATTACGGGAAGTCCGCCTAGGGTAACATGGCACAGGATGAGGTTCTATTTTTTAAAAACTAATCTCTGTAATGTACTGTGGTTTCTAAACCTTATATATTCCTGATAAGAACCTAAAGGATCCTCTCACTAGCAATATTTTCCAGGTTTAAAAGCTACCATTTCTACCTTTTTTGTCGTAAAAAATTTGGATAGTGACCTGAAGCTTAAAAATATATCCAGAATTCAACTGAGCTTCAGTATCTGGCCCAAGTTATCATCATCTCTTGCCAGTATTATTGAAATAGCCTAGCAGTCTTCAAACATGTTTGCCCACATGCTCCTCTAAACATTTTTAAATCAAGAACTAAAAATTGCATTATGAGTTTAAGTTGTTGCAAATAATAAATTTCATTTTACATAATCCCATTTAATCTAAATGCCATATTGTTTTAACCCCACCATCTTCCACTTAAAAATATATACATGAACAAGCATTTTTTCAACAAGTGGAAATGTTAAAGTAATTCTTTTTCTAATTAAACTTGTAATATATGTATGTATGTACATATCTATTTGAAATTTAGAGTTGTTCTGTACAGAGTATTACCCAATAGTCATTAGCCAGTAGCCACGTGTGGCTACTAAGCACTTGAAATGTAACTTGTCCAAATTGAGATGTGCTATAAAGTAAAATGCACACCAGATTTCAGATTTTCACAATATGAAAATATAATATTTTCTATTTTATAAACTATCTCATTAATGTTATATTGATGGCATGACAATGAAATAATATTTTGGTATATTGGATAAAATAAAATTATGTTTTAAAATGAATCTCACTTATTTCTTTTATTTTCAGTATATATTTAAAATTATATATGTGGTTTCTATATGCAATTCTATTAAAATTACATTTGTATTGGATAGTGCTGGTTCTTCTATTGATCACCTAACAAACTTCTCTGCAATAAAAATGTCTAGAATTTGATACTTTTTAATCTCCTAGGCCCATAAATCCTAAAATTTTAAAATATATTTTGAATTAAGTTATCTTTTCCATTATTAGTGAAATATAATTGATGAAAAGGACATCAAATTTTGGAATACTTTGAAATTACTAAAGGAAAAAATAAAAAACATATCATCTTATTGGACTGGCACACTCTAATAAGATAGATGGGGACTTTTACCCCCAATTAGTTGACCTATCCATAGATGAAAACTTATTCATTGTATACATTTTAACAGCAATTCATTTTACACTTATTTTCCTGTATAGATATAAGTACTCAGACACTTTACATAAATAAGTTAGAATAGACTTTTTAATATTACAAATTAGTTGAACACTATCCAAGTTTTATAACAAAAATCCACAGTAGTCTCTCATAAAAATTATTTTGATAATCAACTACTAACTTAAATACTTAATTTTGCCAAGTAGAAAATACTATTAATCTTTACCTTTGTCTAGTCATTTAAAGTTATTCAATTTTTAAATTTATGAAATATATACCAAAAAAATTACTGATATTTACTAAACTGCTATTCAGTATACTTACTACTCCTTCACTTACAGGCAACTATTTCACAAGATACAATTAGAAACAACAAGGAAAAATCAAAATATAATTATTTTCTAAATGTTTTACAAAACAAATTATTAAACAAAATACGTCATCACAGGCTTTGAATGTATTTTTGCTTAAAGCTATAGAGCTGCAGACTTTCTTAATCTAATTTAAGAAAAATGTGAATGGAAATGGGAAAATCAGTTCTTATTATCAAACAAGCTGCACACAATTAGAATAGTCTAACTTGATTTTTTTTCCACTTAAATAATTGTTTTAATAAAGTTTCTTCTGGAAACAATCTTCAAAAATCTAAATTCTCAGATAGATATGTAGGTGAACAGATAAATAAGTGAATGAATAAAACAGACAGCTTGTTGTAAATCTGTGACATGATAAAACCTCAGTTTGTTTTGCTCTCAAAGGTATCTCCCACAGGAATGATAGTTTTTCTAGTGACAGAAGGTAGGTGAAAGAAGTGAGAATGTCAAATAAAAATATTTGAAATTGTCCCTTCATTTTTCACTCTAGAAGTTTTTACACCCTTGGAAAATGCATCACAGTAAAATCTCGAATAGAAGAGAATTAAGGCTTTCTTTTGAAAGAGAAAGATGACGTCAAGTGGAAGATGGGAAGAGTGAGGTACAATGCCTTGACCCCAGATTCATTACCAGGCAGCTAAATGTTTGACAGTTAGTAGATCTGGACATTTATTAAAGATTTATGTCCCTGTACATATTTCAAGTAGCCTTGGCATCAAATACACCAGTCTCAACATCACTCAATCATCCAACTACTTGTTACCCTGTTTCAAGCCCTGATTCCTAAAGCCTAATCTCAGAACAGTAGAGTGATTCTTTTATTACAAATCAGAATATGACACTTTTCTGCCTAAACCTTCCAGGAGTTTCCCAATCTCACCCACAGTAAAAGCCAAGTATCCTTACAGTAGCCTAGAAGGCTCTAAACAGTTTGCCCTCCAACCCCATTATCCCTTTGACATCCTATTCCCACCAGACACCCTTGGCTCACTTTGCCCAACCACACTGGCATCTTCACTAGCCCTCAAAATCTCTCATCAGGCTCTCATCTCAAAAAGATGTGTTCTTCAGCTAAAATGCTCTTCCCCTTGACCTCCATGACCTACTAACTCACTTCTTTAGGTCTTTATTCAGATAACTTCTCACGAAAGCCTTCCTTGACATTGTTTATCTGTCCTATGCCCGCTCCCTTCTTCATTTTTTTGCAAAGTACTTATTATTTGACTATATATTTTCTGTCTTATCTGCTTTGTCATCTTCCATAGAACATAAACTCATAAAAATGAAGCTTTTGTCTGTTCCATTATCTACCATATCCCTAGAACAATATACAGCATATACGAGACATTCAATAAATATTTGTCAAGTGAAAAAAGTGTATGAACACTTTTATACGTGAGACAAACTTCTATACACATTAGACAACAGGGGTGTTTTACTTGTTTAAATTTATTTTATGCATATGTGTGAAATTTGAGGATTAGGCGGTTCTATGGAATGGACATTAACATTTATGCTGAATTCATCTGATATTGTATATGTGATCCAAGAGTGTGGATACTACTTGGAAAGTCACATTATTTGAATATATTCATTTGGTACTGAGCCTAGCAGTGTGCACATTTTTTTCAAATATTTTTACTAAAATTGATTTTTCTTTGACTTTAAAAGTTTCCTTAGATTTATAAAACATTAACTTTATCCATAAGAACATATTAATTGATTCTTTTTCATATATTTCATCACAGGTCTGAGAGAAAAACATACGGCTGCTGCTCCTAAAATAACTCTTCAACATCAAAATTCTGAAGAGAATGTAGCTAGAGTGTTAATCAATAGTAAAAATATACGGTTGACAGCACATTGGAATTGGGCACCCTGAACTGTAGCCAATCATGGATGTTATCAATTTTGTTCTTAAAAGCATGTAAGGCAAGTTTGCCAGCTGTCACTGCCAGACTATAACTTTCCCTCTTGTCTTTTGCATCATTTAAAAATCCTGTTGGATTTCATTTTATTAACAGGTTAACAAATCTATTACAGTCTACTAAGGTATTATTGACTAACTTTGAAAAATTATCTACTTTATCTCATGTCAGTTGTGTAACACCTCTTTCCAAATATCAAAGACTCAAAATGTTATCAGTCTTGAAGCATGCTTTGTATAATTTGATTGCCATTGAACACACCACAGAAATCCACACATCATTTATGTACCTGTTCATTGAACTATAGTTATAGTTTATTCTATGCTACTTGTTCTGAAGGGATATGAAAGAGGGGGAAAATTGTATACTTAAATATCTAGTTAAGAGAATACTAACACCACAGAAAATGTATGAAGTAATTATGAGTCAACTAATAAACTCAAATGGGACTCACAGGTGAAATTTATTTAAAGAGGCCAAACAAAAATGATTTTTTAAAATCTCAAGATTAATTCCATAAGTAGTGATATAATTATGTTTAAGAATGATCTCATCAATATCTTTGGCAGAGAATGAGACAATATTAGTTATCTAAGTTATTTCCTAACTTTATGTTCTAGAGACAGTGTCCAGAGAGCCACAGATAAAAACTTGGGCAAAGTTAAAGCTAACGGCCTTCAACATTCCTTTTCCCTCAAAGAGTTTTCACATAACACAAGATTTTTAAGTGTAAAAGAAATGTGATCTTGGTAAGTGATTCTAAAAAATAAATATTAAATAAAAAATAGTTTTAGTGTTACCAAAAGATGTAATATTCTCATTTCAAAAAAAAAATATTGACACGAGCCCCTTTCACGTTGAAAGTTAAGGTTTTATTTCTCTAATTTTCCCATAGGGAATAACTCACTCTTAATTAATACAGAGTTCACAATGGATTTACAAATGAATTATGATTCAGAATTAAAGTTCTAATAAGGTCTTCATGAAATAGTGCAGAAAATCATGGAATTATTTTCTCTTTTTTGACTATACTCGAATTATGAAAGAGGTTTGATAAAAGTTGTTAAGCATTTTGTTCAAAAAGGTAAGAATAAATATGCCTTTTAAATACTACCAGCTTTTTAAAGGCAGTTTTAAAAAATGTAATTAATGCAAAAATTCTCATCTGAAAATTTTAAGTAGTCTTTTCAAATGAGATTCTTGCCATTTTTTATTTTGAAAAGGTCTCTGAAGTCTTAGATTTTTCAAAGCAGTTTCATGGCAAACCATATCACATGATATCAATCTGAACTTAGATATTTGTTTTAAAACATTAGTGTTCCAAAGCAGAATACAATTTAGTATTGTTTCACAGTAGAATAAACTAGACTACATATCTTATATGAACAAAAGTACAATATTTTTCTGAAACATTGTTTTAAGATTATTATAATACATATTTAAAGGCAAATGTAATGAATTTTCAGAGGATACATTATCACAAATATTTTTCTCTAATTACAGTATTCAATAATCAATTTATACTTCATGTAGACATAAGACTTGGATAATGTATATAAAATAATTAAAAATATCTTAAACATAGTTATATTAACTACTGTAAATTTTGAAACTAAAGATTAAGTCATATATAATTATATTGATTTTGCTGGATACATGTCATTACATCAATTTTTAAATAAAAATCTTAAAAATCTTTATAACTTTGAATTAAATGCGGAAAAAATTTAAGCTGCTCAAGCATCAAGAGTCCACACCATGTACATTCAACTGAAGGAGAAAAACCTGAAGATGATATAAAGCATCATAACCTTATTCACACACACTTTAAAGCAAAAATTAGTGAGTTGTAGGCAAGGAATAAAAGATTTTGGGTGGAAAATAGTGCCCAATTTTTGTTGTTGCAAAGACTGCTGAACCTGGTTTATGATTATGTATCTGTGATATCTAGTATGCTGATGGGAACTAAACACTTTAATTACCATTTTTATCTGCATGACAGCAAACATTCAATTATCTGTAAACTTCTTAATGATTAATTGAATTATATATAAATTATCTTCAGTGTTTAGTGGCTCCAGGATGTAGAGATGGCTTTAATTGAAAATGGCCAACTTTTCTTGGCAGTCAATTCAGTGAGATAAAACAGAAAACTATCTTAATCAATGCCATCTTACTCATCTATCTCTCCTAGTAGCCTTTCAACAAGCAACTATGATGAGTGTTAATCAATTCCCTAAATATGACTGATCTCCAGAGCATTATGACAAATAGCCAACTTAACTTTTGAACAATTCTGCTGGCACTCTTTCTGCAATCTGGGAAGTAGACACACAAAAGCAAACTTACTTGGTGGGTATCCCAATTCAAACACCTTTTCTTAGACTTAAAAAGGATCTTGGAGATACTTCTGTGTTATACCCACCTTTTGAAGAAGGCTGAATAAAGGATGTATTTTCTGAAGCTAAAAATATATCCAGAATGTATTATTAATAAAAGATATTTGTAATAATGCAAGTATAAATCATTCTGTAAAAAATAAAATACATAGAAGAGTCAGGAAAAAAAGGAAAAGAATGGATCTGTTTTTTCTTCTCTTGAAACCCGCTTTCTATGAAGCCCCTCACCCAGCAGAACAACAGAGTAAGGGGAATAAAATCAGCCACCAAGTGTAGCTGGGTGTTAGCCAAGGATACTCTCTACATTTGATGACTGTAAAAATCAGTGGTTGAGGCTTTCTTGGCAAATTTTAGGAAGGAGGTATATTATGAATTATAAAATGTTAATTTGTTAGAGTTCTTCAAATGCTCTTTAAAATAACTACAGTGTATTCCCCGTGTATTCATTCGTTGCTTATAAAACTAGTTCCCCTACAGGAAAACTCTTTACATGCATAACATCATGACACATGGTCCTTTGAAAGCTATAAAGCCAAGCAATTTTTCTTCTCAAGTTAAATAATACCTTGCTGCTGAATTCTGGCATCCTAAAGGCAAATGGAGCAAATGGAGCTCCACAAATGGAGCAGCATGGCATAAGTGAGAAAGGAGAAGAGGAGGTATTGTTGGTCACAATGTGAGAAACAACCTCAGATCAGCATTTCTTTAACTGAATTTGATGGCCAAACATCATGTATTTTTATAATCTGAGTTCAGATTAAATTGCTTGACTTCATGGCTTATTTTTTTCCTCCTCTAAGGAATCTAAAATTCATTTTTAAAAGCACTTTTAATGCTATTAAACTCTGAAAGTAAACTATCCTTTTTTATTGTAATTCTCCATTGATGTTTTTTATTTTGCAGATGTTATAGATGAGTTTATCTTCCATTGGTAAGTGTTTATCTCATTCTTTCATTGGATATCCTCACAAAAATGGAATATTTTTTAGATTTCATATGCATAACACTGCAAAAGGGAAACTATTATCACTCATTTGCTCTCTTAAACTCAACAGATGACGCTGGTTAGTTTATCACTGAAAACAATCACCTTACCTGAATAGCCCCAACTTCCTTTCCCTTTACCTCCGTTTTTCTATCTTTAGTTAGACTTTGTTTTCCTTGCTGGATGATGCTTTACATTTCTAAGTGGTGTGCTTCCCAATTTCCTTTCCTCATCTCCTGCCATGTTTGACTTTTTTTTCATTATCATACTTTAAGTTTTAGGGTACATGTGCACAACGTGAAGGTTAGTTACATATGTATACATGTGCCATGTTGGTGTGCTGTACCCTCAGAGGGCCAAGATTCAAGTTCAGGCTTACTTTCAGTTAGAAATAATTCACTTTCCTACGGCTATCAGAACTGGGCCACTGTAGAAGTAAAAACACACTCAATTTTATGTAAGAAACTGAATCAAATGCCTTTTTGAGGCACTCCAAATGAAGATGAAAGACTTTACAGTTTAGAGAAAAGAGAATACAAGAGAAAACAGCAACAGGAGCAAATTAGGTAGAAAGTCCTGCATCACAGAAACAAGCCCATACTTTTTCCTCTCTAGCCACTCGGTAAAGACCATTAAACCAAGCCAGCAAGTCATCCACTGACTATCCAGCAGGAGATGCTGCAACTCTGTGCTCCCTTTTGGGGGGAGCACAGCAGTTATATGAAGCCAGCAGCTATATGAAGCACACTGTGTGGACAACCCCAGTTCAGTTTGCCAAAACTCATGGAAAGCTCTATGGTTGGTGAATGGGGCCTTGGACACCTAGAGTGGTGGTGGTAGGATGAAGGTATAGCCCCTGTACCTGTCAGAGAGAAGACCAGAGAGAATCATTTGAAATCTCTTAGTAAAGATTTCTCCTAGCCTTTTCATTCTCCCCAAGGTGTAAGGAAGATAAGTCTCTATCTTTTACTCCCTCCCATTTCAATAGTGAATCTTTCAATGTGCTCTTATTGGCTGCTTCTTCCTCTTCAAGACTTGGCTCCATTAACTTCCTGTCCCATCACTTCATACTTTCTCTTTCACCCTAAGGGCCATTTTCCTTCCCCCAGCCCACACCAAAGTGCAGAAACACATTCAAAGGAATTGCTGACTTAATTGCAAAGCAATAATTCCCTTCTCTGAGGCCTATTTGCCAGGCTAATATTTTCCCTCTGAGAATTGAGTTAGGATGGCCTGAGATAAGGAAAGAGAAAAGGCAGAATAGTAACTTTAAAACTCAGAAGGAATTCAAAGTTTAAGACAGAAGAAAAATCTTTCCTGAACAGGACCAATGTGCAGAGCAGAAAGGACTATGAAAATGAGCTGTTCAGGAGCATAAAACCCTTCTTCCTACCTCATCTGTGGATAATCAATTACCCAGTACTTCTGAAGACCTGTAAGGCCACCTCCATCACTAGCTGCATCCCACAAACTTGATGTTGTATGCTTGTTATCATTCTGTTCCAACAGATTCCAATTTCTCTTGTGATTTTTTCTTGGACCAAATGATCACTTAGATGTCTTTCATTTAATTGCTGTATGTTCTTGGCACAGGGTTTGGTGGGGGCGGTTCTGGTTATCTCACTATTATTGACTCTTTAATTTCATTGTTGTCAAGAACAGTATAATTTCAATATGTTTAAAGTTATTGAGACATGTTCTATTGCCAGATTATTATCTTTTCTGGTATAGTACTATGTGTACTTTAAAAGAAAGTGTTTTGTTGTCTGGGGCTGTATAGACGCATGAATATCAATTAAGTCAAAGAGATTGATAGTGTTGTTCAGATTGTCTATGGCTTTGATAGTCTTTTGTTTTTTGTCTAATTGTTCATTCAGTTCTTGAGAGGGACTATTAAAATATACAAATATGATTGTGTACTTGCCTGTTTCTCCATTTAATTCTGTCAACTTTAGCCTCCTGTCTTTTGAATCTTTGTTATTGGGCCCACACACATTCATGAATATTATGACTTCCTGAAGAATTGAACCTTTTATCATTATGAACAATCTCTCTTAATACTATTTTGTTTCAAATCTATTTTATCTAATGTTAATATGGCAAAGTCAGCCTTCCTATGTTTACTACATATATAGATATCTTTTTTTCCATCCTACCTGTGTATTTACATTTAATATGCATCACTTTTATACAAAATACATTTTGTTTGTTTGTCTGAATCCATTCTAACAATATCAACTTCCATTTGGAGTGTTTAGTCCATTAACATTTAATGTAATGTCATGTTGATATGATTAAGTATGGGTTTACCATTTTAATTTTTGTTTTCTACATGATTGTCCTCTATTCCTCTTTTCCTACATTTTTGGGGGTGGTATTTAAATGTATTTGGAATTTTATTTCAATTTTTTGTTGATATTTTAGCTACTCTTCTTTGCAATCTTTTCAACTGTTGACTGAAGGGATTGCAATGTATATCTCTGACACTTCATAGACAGTAGAGTTAATACTACTAGTTCACATAAAATATAGAAATCCAGCACAGTTAGAGGTTCATATTCTCTCATCCTTTGTTATAATGGTTGTATCTCTATGTATGCCTACATACATTATAACCCCCTCAATAGGAAGTTATATTTTGTGCTTTAAATGCTTACATAGTTTTTAAAGGTATGAGGTAAAAAGCAAAACAAAAATTTTCATTTGCTTTTATATGGATGTCAGCCATTTCTGATGCTGTTCATTCTTTCCTGAGAACCTAAATTTCTACCATTTTTCTTTATTCTAAAGAACATCTAAAGAACATGACTAATCAATAGGCATAAAGTTTCAGTTAAGCAAGATGAATGAGCTCTAGAGATGTATCGAACAACAATGTATCATATACTTTAAAAAACTGTTAAGAAATAGATCTTGTGTTGTGTTCTTTACCACAATAAAATAAAATTCAAACAAAAGATATTTAAAAGTAAAGAATGTCCTTCAGCATTTCTTATAATGTTGGTCTGGTGGCAACAAATTGTCTTAGTTTATTTTATCTGAAGATGTCTTTATTTCATCTTTATTTTTGAAGGATATCTTCAGTGAAATAAACTTCTGAGTCGACAGGTTTTTGTGATTTTGTTTTCTTTTTATTACTTTAAAGATGTTTTATTCTTTCTGGACTTCATAGTTTCTTATAAGAAGGCAGCTATTACATTCTGCTTCCCCTATATGTAATATGTCAGTTTTCTCTTTCAAGATTTGTTCTTTATCTTTGGCTTTCAACAGTTTGACTATAATATGTTTCTAAACAGGCTTATTTGTGTTCATTCTGCTTGGTGTTAGTTTAACATCTTGTATTTACAGACTTTCTGTCTTTCATGTATCTTGGGGAAATTTTTGGTATTTCCTAAAATATATTTTTGCCCCTGTTTCTCTTTTCTCTTTCTGGGTTTCCAGTTCTGCATATGCTGGACTGCTCAATGTTGTCTCACAGCTCACCAACATTCTGCTCATTTTTTCAATTTTCTCTCCATTCTTCACCTTAGATTATTGATCTATCTTTACTTACTCTTTCCCCTGTCATTTTCATTCGGCTGTTAAATCTATCCTGTTAATATTTTTATTTTAGAAATTACATTATTTGATGCTATAATTTACATCTAATTTTCTTCCTGTATCTATTACTCTGCTGAAATTTTCTTCATTGAAAACATGCTTTCTTTTACTTCATAGAGGATAAGAATTTCCGTGACTTTTAAATCTTTGTCTATTATTTCCAACATCTTATTGATCCTTGAGTTAGACTTAGTAGAGTTTATATTCTCTTGAGAATGAGTTCCATTTTGTTGGTTTTGTATGCTAAGTACTTTTAGGTTTCATCTTTAATGTTATGTATGTTAATTTGTGAAGATTCTGAATTCGGCTATTATTCTCCATTAGTATTGTTTCCTTCGTTCAGCAGGTAATATTTCCAGCTAGACTTGTACGACAACCCCTATTCCTTGGGCAACAGCTCCAGTCTCACTTCAGCCTAATTTTTTATCTAAGCTGTTCCAAGTGTAGTCTGCACATACAGGCATACCTCAAGATATTGCAAGTTCAGATCCAGACCACCGTTATAAAGTTAATATCACAAGAAAGTGAGTCATATGAATTTTTTGGTTCCCAGCACGTATAAAAGCTATTTTACACTATACTGTAGTCTATTAAGTGTGCAATAGCATTATGTCTTTAAAAATGTACATACCTTAATTTTAAAATGCTTTATTGGTAAATATTGCTAACAATAATCTGAGCCTTCAGTGAGCTGTAATCTTTTTGCTGGTGGGGGATTTTCCCTTGATGTTGATGGCTGCTGACTTATCAGGGTGGTGGTTGCTGAAGGTTGGAGTGACTGAGAATTTCTTAAAACAGGACAACAATGAAGTTTGTCACATACATTGACTCCTATTTTCACACACACGAAAAATTTTTGCAGCACATAATGCTATTTGATAGCATTTTACCCACAGCACAACTTCTTTCAGTCTTGGAGTCAATCATCTCAAATCCTGATGATTCATCAACTAAGTTTATGGAAAATTCTAAGCCCTTTGTTTTCATTTTAACAATGTGCACAGCATCTTCACCAGGAATAGATTGTCTCAAAGCAAATCCTTTGCTCACCTGTAAGAAGCAACTCCTCATCTATTAAAGTTTCATCATAAGATTGCAATTCACTCCCTTCTTTAGGCTCTACTTCTAGTTCTAGTTATTTTGCTATTTCTACCGTATCTGCAGGTACTTCCTCCACGGAAGTCTTGGACCCCCCAAAGTCACCCCGATGACTGATGGTTGGAATCAACTTCTTCCAAACTCCAGTTAATGTTGATAGTTTTACCTCCTCCCTTGAATCATAATTGTTCTTAGTGGCATCTAGAATAATGAATCCTTTCTGAAAGGTTTTCAACTACCTTTTCCCAGATCAGAGTAATCACTATCTATGGCAGCTATAGCCATACACAATTTCTTTCTTTTTTTTTTTTTTTTTTTTTTGAGACAGGGTCTCGCTCTGTGGCCCAGGCTGGAGTACAGTGGTGCAATCTCGGCTCACTGCAAGCTCCGCCTCCCAGGTTCACACCATTCTCCTGCCTCAGCCTCCTTAGTAGTTGGGACTACAGGTGCCCGCCACCGCGCCCGGCTAAATTTTTGTATTTTTTGTAGAGATGGGGTTTCACTGTGGTCTCGATCTCCTGACCTCGTGACCCACCTGCCTCGGCCTCCCAAAGTGCTGGGATTACAGGCTTGAGCCACCGCGCCTGGCCTATATCTTTTTTAAATTGATTTAGCACATTCAATCTACTGTGTATTCTCATACATTTAATTTTTATCTTAAAACATTTACAGAGGTCAATTTACAATTATAGTATAAAATGTACATTAGTTTCAATCTACATCTTAAAAATATGATAAAATATGAAAAAGTACTGTTTCATATTTTATCAATATGTATAAAATATTCAATACTCATCTTGTTTTCAAGATTAGAAAAATAAGCTTCCACAAAGGAATAAGACCCTGTGTCTAAGGTAAGGTTTGTTTTACTTCATACCTTAAAGGTTTATACATTTGAAAGTATTACTGGTGTGATTTATTTTTATTTTATTTTATTTTATTTTTTTTTGAGACAGAGTTTTGCTCTTGTTGCCCAGGCTGGAGTGCAATGGCGTGATCTTGGCTCATCGCAACCTCCGCCTCCCGGGCCCAAGCAATTCTCTTGCCTCAGCCTCCCTAGTAGCTGGGATTACAGGCATGCGCCACCATGCCTTGCTAATTTTGTATAAAATGTTTCATTTTTAATATGCATACATCAACATTAATTGGGATATAGTGAGGAAGAAAAATTGAGGTTTAAAATTTCTCATTAGATATAAAAATATCTAGCCCTAAGTAAAATTTTAAGGTATTTTTCTTTTGACAAAGACATCATATATTTTACTTGCCTGTTATTTAGTTCAACTAGTGAGTAATGGAGATAAAGGAGAACTACAAACAACTGCACACAGAAATCAGAAAGGACACAAACAAATGGAAAAGCATTCCATGCTCAGGGATAGGAAGAATCAATATCATGAAAATGGCCATACTGCCCAAAGCAATTTATAGATTCAATGCTATTCCCATTAAACTACCATTGACATTATTCACAGAATTAGAAAAAGCTATGATAAATTCATATGGAACCAAAAAAGGGTCCAAATAGCCAAGACAATCCTAAGCAAAAAGAACAAAGCTGGAGGCATCAGGCTACCTAACTTCAAACTATACTACAAGGCCACAGTAACTAAAACAGCATGGTACTGGTACAAAAGCAGACACATAGCCCAATGGAACAGAAAAGAGAACTCAAATAAAATCACACACCTACAACCATCTGATCTTTGACAAACCTGGCAAAAACAAGCAATAAGAAAGGATTCCCTATTTCATAAATGGTGCTGGGAGAACTGGCTAGCCATATGAAAAAATTGAAATTGGATCCCTTCCTTACACCTTATACAAAAATTAACTCAAGATGGATTAAAGACTTAAATATGAAACCCAAAACAATAAAAACCCTAGAAGAAAATCTTGTCAATACCATTCAGGGCATAGGCACAGGCAAAGGTTTCATGACAAAAACACCAAAAGTAATTGCAACAAAAGAAAAAATTGATAAATGGGATTTAGTTAAACTAAAGAGTTTCTGCACAACAAAAGAAACTATCATCAGAGTAAACAGACAACCTACAGGATGGGAGAAAATTTTTGCAATCTATCCATCTGACAATGGCCTAACATCCAGAGTCTTCAAGGAACTTAAATTTACAGGAAAAATAACCCCATTAAAAAGTGTGCAAAGCATATGAACAGTACACTTCTCAAAAGAAGACATACATGCAGCCAACAAACATATGGAAAAAAACTCAACATCACTGATCATTAAAGAAATGCAAATCAAAAACACAATAAGATACCATCTCACACCAGTCAGAATGGCAATTATTAAAAAATAAAGAAACAACAGATGCTGGTGAGGTTGCAGAGAAAAAGTAATGCTTTTACACCATTGGTGGGAATGTAAATTAGTTCAACCATTGTAGAAAACAGCGTGGCAGTTCCACAAATATCTAGAAGCAGAAATACCATTTAACCCAGCAATCCCATTACTGGGTATATACCACAAGGAATATAAATCATTCTATTATAAAAGATACATGCACACGTATGTTCATTGCAGCACTATTCACAATAGCAAATACAAGGAATCAACCCAAATGTCCATCAATGATAGGCTAAAGAAAGAAAATGTGGTACACCGTGGAATACTATGCAGCCATAAAAAGGAACAAAATCATGTCCTTCGCAGGGACATGGGTGGAGCTGGAAGCCTTTATCCTCAGTAAACTAACACAGGAACAGAAAATCAAACACTGCATGTTTTCACTTGTAAGTGGGAGCTGAATGATGAGAACACATGGACACATTGGAGGATCAACACACACTGGGGCCTGTTATGGGGTGAAGGTAGGCAGAGCATCAGAAGAATAGCTAATGGATGCTGGGCTTAATACCTAGGTGATGGTTTGATCTGTGCAGCAAACCACCCATGGCACACGTTTGCCTATGTAACAAACCTGCACATCCTGCACGTGTACCCTGACACTTAAAAGTTGATTTAAAAAAAAAAAAACCAGCTAAAATATATTTAAGATACGTTCAAAATATTTCTATTTTAAAAATTAGTTTAACCTTTGACATTTAAAATATCCCAGAAAATTAAATCTAGAAAGATTAGTTTTCTAGTGTGCCAAATGACTGAGGTTTTACTGATTTTAGGATGTCTAATTCATAAATTTATCTACATTATTTAAAATGTATTTCTTAAATAACAAAACTTGAAAGTTAAAATCATTCCTTAATTCTTGGGCTTCAGAATGGGTGTTGTGTGAAAACATGCATGAAAACAATCTTCTACTATATCTCCATCAGAGTGCTTGGGTACCTAGGAGCCTTGTCAACGAGCAGTAATATTTTCAGAGGAATTTTTTTTCTGAGCTATTAGTCTCAACAGTGGCCTTAAAAAATTCAGTAATCTAGGCTATAAACAGATGTGCTATCATCCAGCCTTTGCTGCTCCACGTATAGAGCACAGGCAGAGTAGATTTAGCATAGTTTTGAAGGGCCCTAGGATTGTTGAAATGGTAATGGAGCACTAGCTCCTACTTAAAGTCACCAGATACATTAGCCTCTGTCAGCCTGTCCTTTGAAGCCAGGCATTGACTTCTCCTCTCTAGCTATGAAAGTCCTAGATGGCATCTTCTTCTAATAAAAGTATGCTTTGTCTACATTGAAAATCTGTTGTTTAGGGTAGCCACATTCATCAATGATCTTAGCTAGATCTTCTGGATAAATTGCTGCAGCTTCTACAACAGCGCTGTTGCTTCACCTTGCACTTTTATATTATGAAGAAGGCTTCTTTCCTTAAACCTCATGAATCAACCTCTGCTAACTTCAATCTTTTCTTCTGCAGCTTCCTCCTCCCTCAGCCTTCACAGAATTAAAGAGAGTTAGGGCCTTTCTCTGGATTAGATTTTGGCTTAAGAGAATGGTTTGATCTTTTATCCAGACTATTAAAACGTCCTCCATATCAGCAGTAAAACTGTTTCACTTTCTTGTCATTTGTGTGTTCACTGAAATAGCACTTTCTATTTCCCTCAAGAACACTTCCTTTGCATTCACAATGTAACTGTTTGGCACAGGTGGCCTGGCTTCTTGGCCTATCTTGGCTTTCAATACACCTTCCTCACCAAGCTTAGTCATTCGTAGCTGTTAATTTAAAGTAGGAGATGTATGACACGTCCTTTAACTTGAACATTTAAAGTCCATTATACGGTTATTATTTGGCTTAATTTCAGTATTGTTGTCTCTCAGTGAAGAGGGAGGCCAGAGGAGATGAAGACACATGGGGGGATGGCCAGTCAGTGGAGCAGTCAGAACACACACAATGTTTACCATCTAATTTGGGTGTAGTTTGTTGAACCTCGAAACTATTACAATAGTAACGTCAAAGATCACTGATCACAGATCACCATAACAGATAAAATTTTAAAAATGTGAAACATCGCCAGAGTTACCTAAATGTGACACACAGACAGGAAGTGAGCATATTCTGTTTTAAATAAAAAGAATGGTGCTAATAAACTTGCTCGGCAGAGGGTTGCCACAAACCTTCAATTGTAAAAATTAAAAAAAAAAAATGCACTGTCTATGAAGCCTAATAAAATACAGCAAGATAAAATGAAGTATGCCTGTGTAACATTCAGGGGAAAGTCAGAGGCGTAGGGAGACCGATACTTTCTCTAGCTCTTTACCTTCTGGAGTTCTCCACTCTCCGGCATTCATGGATTACCAGCTTCACTTTTGTTGTTCCCAGGGCCAGAAAAACAAGAGATTTTCTACGTGTGCTCCTGCTGCCACTGCCCATGGTACTCTGTCACCATAAGTGTATCCTGTGTCACTCAATGGACACTTAGCACTAGGCTGCAGGACATGAAGAGGGAACTTAGTGACATAGTTGATCATCTCCCCTCCTCCAAAAATAACATGCTCTCCTCACTGAAGTAGTATACTTCGGTTCACTGTGAGTAACCTTCTAGAGTTGCTTTTTGCATTATTTTTAGCTTTCACAGTTGTTTCTTACAGGAAGCTCATCTGGTAGGATCTTACCCTGACATACATGGAAGCAGAAACATTTGTAAAAATTTGTAAATGTAACTCCCCTCTTTCCCTCACATCTCACATGTAATTCTTCCACAAATCTTGGTGACTATATTTTACAAATATCTCCGTCATCTGAACACCACCATGACGGCCACACTGTTTGAAGCCACGGACCTCTCTCCCTTGGCTTTCTGCCATAGTCTCCTTATTGGCTTTCCTCCTGGTTTTGTTCTGCTGCAGGTGTAGAGACACTGTGGCCAGAGCAATCTTTCTAAAACATAAGCCAAATTATGTTACTCCAGTATTTGAAATCCTCCAATGACTTCTCATTTTACTTAGAGTAAAAATCCAAATTTATTTCAATCAGCCACAAAAGTGTAAATGATCTGAGCCTCCACAAGCTCTTAATTCCCTAATGTCCTCCACTTTTCCTCGCCCTTCTCTGCAGGCTCCCTGTGGTTTCTCAAACACACCACGTTGTGTTTGCTATCCCTCTTTAGAATACTTTCCCCGAGAAATGTCCATGGCTCATTCTTTCATTTCCCTCAGGTCTCTGATCAGACATTATTTTACCATGAAGCCTTCCCTGCCTACCTGTATACAATAGCAATATGTTAGTCACTTTATATTTAATATTAGTGTTCATAATAAACCAAGTACTGCCCAATTCTGCCAACGAGAAAATTGACAATTAGAGAGTGAAAGCAGTTACCTAAGCTCACATTGGCAGAGCCAGAATACATATTTGGGAACCTGTAACTCTTCATCCTTGAGAACTATAGCATAAAGCCACACTTGCAAAATTCTAGAAATGGTCAAGATGCATAAAACATATATTTTTATCATAAATTAATTAAGACCTGGCAATAACCTGACATGGTTAGAACAGCCTAATCTGCTCCGATTTCTTTTTTTTTTTTTTTTTTTTAAGAGATGGAGTCTTGCTCTGCCCCCCATGCTGGAGTGCAGTGGCACGATCTCGGCTCACTGCAAGCTCCGCCTTCCGGGTTCATGCCATTCTCCTGCCTCAGCCTCCCGAGTAGCTGGAACTACAGGCGCCCACCACCACGCCTGGCTAATTTTTTGTATTTTTAGTAGAGACGGGATTTCACCGTGTTAGGCAGGATGGTCTCTATCTCCTGACCTCGTGATCCGCCTGCCTCGGCCTCCCAAAGTGCTGGGATTACAGGCGTGAGCCACCACGCCGGGCCCTCTGATTTCTTTTCAATGCTTAATTCTGTCTGTGTGGATATCAGCAAATTATCAACACTACTCAAACTCTAGTCTCAAAGATTTTTGACTGGCCCAAACAGAATCTGGAAAGATTCTCCGTCTCTCAGTACATCTGTGAGCAGTTCTTTCACTGAGTGCAGACTCTCGGTATTTTCCCCTCTGCATCTCTACCTGCTGTTCTGAAGCTTGGGGAGTTAGACTTGCTAGCAGCTCATGCGGCCTTGATGATAAGGTCAACAAGGCCATCCTTCCCAAAAGGCTCACAATAACTTATCTGCTCTTTCTAATGGCCAAAATAGTCATGTGAAAGAACTAGATTCACCATGTTAGCCAGGATGGTTTACTAAAAATATAAAAAAAAAAAAAAAAAATTAGCCAGGCGTGGTGGCGGGCGCCTGTAGTCCCAGCTACTCGGGAGGCTGAGGCAGGAGAATGGCGTGAACCCGGGAGGCAGAGCTTGCAGTGAGCGGGAGATTGCGCCACTGCACTCCAGCCTGGGTGACAGAGTGAGACTCCGTCTCAAACAAAAAAAACAACACTGGATTCACAGAACTAGGAAGAGCCATCAGAGAAAGCCCCTACACTGGGGACAGAGGAAAGTCAGGAAGTTAATGATAAAGGAAACTGGCCTCAGGCAATCATCTAAAACTCAAGCAGGAAAGCAGGCAGTATTAGGGTAGTCTGACAGTAGATGCCATGGAGTCAATCACTGAAATGAAGATACAAGGGAAGTATTATGGTTTGAGAAGAACTAGTAAGACTGAGACACACCCTGGCCTCTGGAGGTCAGGAATGATGGCAGGGTTTCATGGTAAGGTTTCAAGCACACAGCAATAAAAACAGACTCACAGGTACTTAAACTGCAGTAAAAGGAGGAGACTTGATCACATAAACCAAGGCAGGTAAGAGCCCTTTTACCGTAATCATGGTCGAAGATCTATAACATGAATAGCAAGGTTGACTTCTTACTTAGTTATAGATCCTTAAATTCTTCCTAAGAATAAAACCAATCCCAGTGCCTGGGGAATTCTATTAATAAATGGGAAGATTCAAGCAAAGCAAAGCCCTAATCTTTGAAATGCTATTTCCAAGTCTTTGTATTCCTCTCAACCAGGAGTGAGCAAACATGAAGTACCAGTTAGTAAATATTTTAGGGTTTGTGGGTCATACTATCCCTGTGGCAACTACTCAGCCCTGCCACTGTGCTATGAAAGCAGTTGCAGACAATACATAAGCAAAAGGGCATGTCTATGTGCCAACACAATTATTGGAACTGAAATTTATTTATGGATGCTGAAATTTGAATTTCATAAAATTATCGCATGTCATAACATTTTCTCCTTGTGAATTTTTTTCTTCAATCATTTAAAAAGGTAAACATTATTCTCAGCTCATAGGCCATACAAAAAACAGGTGGCAGTCCAAATTGGGTGCACAGCCCATAGGTTGCCAACTTCTGCTTTAGACAACGGAGTAACTTACAGTTTCCAGTGCAAAGGATCTCTCTAGCTCCCTCATTCATTTGCAGACCAGAGAACAATGACAACTCCTCTACGGAACGAGTGGCCAAGCCCTTGATACATAAGGCCCTCCCCAATGTACATATATTTTTGCCTCATATTTTTTATAAACAGGAGATGCAGCGTAAGAGTAATGTCCACACCACTTTTGCATGGTTCTTCGACCTTTATTTCAAAATGTTGTACAGTAATTTACAAAATGCCAGTATCAATATTTACGCAAACATACAAGTGCACAATCAACAATTGCCTTCTTCCCAGGTTACTAGCTCTTTCCAACTCTCAGGTTTTTCTATGATTTATTAAGTTATTCTTCCCCTCTCATTTCCCCTGGGGTAATCTCAATAATGCTATTACAAGCAACTAGAGCTTTCTATGCTCAGTAAAATAAGCCAAGCGCAGAAAGACAAATGTTGCATGTTCTCACTCACATGTGGGAGCTAAAAATGTGGTTCTCATAAAGACAGTAGACTGGTGATTATTAGAGGCTGGGAAGGGTGGGTTGGGGGATAAAGAGAGGTTGATTAATGAGTATAAATATAGTTTTATAGAAGAAATAAGACAGTGTTGATAAATCAGTAAGGGGACTATAGTTTACAATAATCTATTGCATATTTCAAAATAGTTGGAAGAGAGTAATTGGGATATTCCTAGCATAAAGAAAAGACAAATATTTAAGGTGACAGACATCCCAACTGTACTGATTTTTCTCTTTACAAATTATATGAATGTAGTTAATAATCTTATGTACCCCCAAAATATGTACATCTATTATATATCAAAAAAATCTGAAGTAAAAAGAAAAAAATTTAAAAAAGAAAGAAGCTAGGAACTGAAAGTTAAACACTGCTTCTTCTCACTCATGCAAAAGCTAAAAAATGTTGATCTCATAAAAGTAAAAAGTAGAACAGAAGATACTAGAGGCTGGGAAGGAGTGATAAAAAGAGAATTTTCAAACCACACAAAATTACAACTAGATAGGAGAGATAAGTTCTAGTGTTCATAGCACTATAGAATAACTATAGTTAACAGTAACATATTATACAGATATACCATTTCAAATATATAGAAGGATATCGGATGTTCCCAACACAAAGAATGATAAATGTTTGAGATGACGGATATGCTAATTACCCTAATATTATTACTATACATTGTATGTATTGAAACATCACAATGTTCCCCATAGATATGCACAATTATTACATGTAATTTAAAAATAAAATATTTTTAAAGTTAAAAAAGAATGTTATAACAGCATAAATCTATATTATCACAGCAGCAGTCATATTTTCCTGGAAATAAAAGAGAATTTTATTTTACACATGTTCACCTATTGTTGGTACTTTCGTAAAAAGAGCCCAGCATTCAAAAGAAATTGCCATGGTCTGAAATCAGTTGATGAGCTGATTAAATCTAGTGATCATGCAAATGGAAAAAAGTACTCTTAACAACTGAACTTTTCCAATTTTCCCTGTGATTTTTCATAAATGAAAAAGTTTAAGTTTTTTTCATCGTGTCTTTACATTTTAAAAACTCCTCCTGACTACCAAAGTAACACGTGCTTATTGGTATTTATACTTTTAAGCCTCTCCCCCTTCATCCTCAAATCTTTTTGGATACTTCCAAGATACTGCTTTAAAGAAACTTCGGGATGCTGTCTTATGTAGTTATTCTTTGCTACTGTAACACCTCTCACTATAATAAAGTATGAAAAGGTTAAAGCACACATATTATCAGTCCTGCCTAGAAATATTCTTTTCCCAACATAAGATAATTGAAATCTAAATTTGGAAAGTGAGAGGTAGAAGGGAAAAAACGCAACTCTCTTTAAATGTAATACAAAAAGAAATAGGGATGGAATCAAGAAATGCCCCAAGATCAAAGAATTTCCTTGTTTGAAAATTTTGTACAGTTCATGCTTAATTATTCATGCTAATGGAGGGCAGGAGACATACAAAAATAAATAAACTAAAACGATTTATAATTCTATTGAAGGTCCAATAGGAGCTTCCAAGTCTGAGGGTTGATGTCTTCTTTAATTAATTTAACTGAAGACAAATAATTAATTTAAGATCTCACCACAATAAAATGGGTGGCTATGCACTTATTCAATTTGTAGACAATTGGCAGAAATCTTCTCCAAAACTATTTATAAAGCTACCCCTTGACTGCATTCTAGGCTCAAAAGTAGCTAAAGCTAAACTGGAAATTAAGTGAACAGATGCATCTTTAAGTATAGATCAAACAATGAAAATAATAATAATAATAGCTATCATTCACTGAGCGTTAACCATGTGCTGTGTGATTTAAATGCAATCCTCATTTAATCCAATCAAAAATTCTATCAAGAAGCAATATTTTAGTTTCTATTTTACACATGGTAACATGTTCAAATTAAAATGTATCTTAAGGATTTTGAAGTCCTACTCTCTCCTTTTATTCAGTAGGAGAAACTGGATTCCAGAAGGCTGTCACTTGCCATGAGTCACATCTCATTAACAAAGCTGTGGTTAGAAAAGTCTATTTACTTATGGGACAACTTTGTCTCTCAAGATTTTGTAGCAATACACAGTTGATATCTGTATCATGGCCACTTGATCCAGAGACCTGAGCCTAGTAAGCACTAAATGTTCTTACTTCTATCATCAAATATTTATTGTGCACTTAAATATGTGCCAAGTATGGTTTTAAGATCTGTGGAGGAATTGTGAACAAAATCCTGGCATACCCTGCCAACTGTTTCCCTGCTGATGTTTTCTGGGTAGAACATCACTAGGCTTTTAATATGAACACTTCATAGAAAATACCTATCAGCTTTCAATGAAATATTTTTAGAATCAATAATTTAGAGAAAAAATGTATTAGAAAAAATCATATTTTCCTCAAACTCAAATATGAGTTTTAACTAAACATTATACATGAAGTGTCTCAAGTTCTACCATGAAAGAAATTGTAAAACAGCAAAATCACATGTAGATATTTTGAAAATTGTGGTATCAGCACAGAAAATGTGTCTGGGGTGCCTCTGGTTTTAAGAAGTGGTGTGTTCCTATAAATAAGACAACTGCTTGTTAATAAGTAGATTGTTTGAAGTACCAAAAAATATTTTTTTCATGCATTTTACATTTTTGCTTGATGATAGTTTTTTACTTAAAAATGTTTTACTGTTTTATATACATGTTGGGAAATTGGTTGTGGTTTTGGGTTTATATGTAATACATTATTTTCTATCTACTACTACTAATAGGAAATGGATTCCTGGTTAACATTTTCACACAGAACATAAGATTTTCTGGAACAGATTACTAACATTACAAGGGAGTTGCCTGGTAGTCAGAGATCCCTGCGATGGTGGAGCTGATATTCTAGAGGTAATTGAGAGGCAATAAACATGATAAACATGGCTATTATCCAGTATGTTCGATGGGAATAAGCACTACAAAGAGCAATTAAGCTAGTAGTTGGGTAGGGAATATGTATTTGTGTGGCAGGCACAAATGCAATTTTGGATCAAGAGAAAGTGATCATGGAATAAAAACCCAAGAGAGGTGAGAAAGCCAACTATAGGTACATGTTGGGTAAAAACCATTCCAGGCAAAGAAAGAATCACAAAGAATATTTCTGGCGAATTTCAATAGCAACGTGGAGCTTTGCTGGAGAAATACAAGAGATGAGGAGCGCAGATGGTGATGACATCAAAGAAGCAAGGACGTTGGGAAGAAAATCATACAGAAATAATGATGGTGGTAAGTGGTGAACACAACCGTTTTTTTCTGGTATTGAACCACTGTCCGTCCTTCAAGGCATTTTTATTTTCTTTCTACTTTACCTAAGATAGAAGCCTTGAACATACATCTTCCCCAATCTGTTTTCTTGAGAACTGTGTGATCATAGGAACACAGTTAATTATAGGGAAGGTCTGTTTCACAATCACAATTATTTTGGCAACCAATCATCTCCCATGGTACAAAGTTCCATTTGTAAGCCACTATTATTCTTCATTTCCTAAATTCATATTTAGTACAAAATGACAGACAGAATGTGTCCTCTACTGCTGAAGTCCAAAATCACATGATACACTGAAACATGCTGACAGGCAGAATTGTGGAATCTCCCTTCCCCAGAAATGTTTAAGAATGAGACTCCTCCCAAAGGACAAGAGTCCCACCCAAAGGACAGGAGGTAGGTGGGCTTTGATAAGTCCTCAACACAGTGATTCTTCTGTTATTTCTCTCTAGGGGTCTCTTGTGGGGGTACATTATTTAGTGATTATAAAGAGATTTTCTTTTCTTCACAGGGAAATAACAAGCTACATAAATCATATACAGATTGCTGTCAAGTTGAAATGTTGCTAAAAACTATATACCTCCTAACCAGATAGTCTTTTTTAAAAAATACCAGAAGGGTGCTGTCATAAAATTTAATTTGATCCTGAAATGCTTAACAAAGACCAAGACATGAGGGAAGCAGAGGTCAGACCCAGACACATGGGTTGGAAAAGAGAATGATGATACAGATTCTAGTGACAGCGCTGTGCTGACACAGAGGCAGATGAGGAGAAAGACACAGAAACTTTGAAGGTGGAAAACAGGATAAATCAAAGAGGGTAGTCTGAAGAATAAGAAGAGGTTTTAAAATAGCATTTCTCAGGAAAGTGGTAAGTTGAATCTTCTTTTGTGATGATATCAGGATGTTTCTTTCTACTTTAGAGCAGCTTGGGTTTAAAGAAGGGAGACTATCATCCAGAGAGTTTAAACAAGTAGGGGTAGGAAAGGCAGTGAGGCAATTGTGACCTAGCCTGGAACATAATTAAACATAACCAAATGACCAATAACTTATTATAACAATAAGAGAAAACAAAAATAGTGATAGTGTCATTGGGAAAATAAATTTTATCACATCTTCTCTTCATTCATATGTCTTTTAACTTGTAGAATCTGGATTTTTTAAAAACTAAAAGTTAAATATAATTCAGTTACATAAATCTAGTCTTGTTTTTATCGAGAGAATGGAAAACTTCAATATATGAAATAGCTGTAGTGTTAACTTTTAGAGCAAAAATTTTTAAACAAACATGTTGACCTATTGTGAATAGTATGAAATGGAAAATAAACTATTTTGGGAAAAAGTCAGTTCCAATATGGATGCCAAGAACACTAACCACCTCACTTTGCTTGGCTGCTATTCTGATGTCTGGGCAATTCTTGATGGGTTTGGAAGTTAAGGAAGTCATGGATGGGTATGGAATGCACCTTGGAGTTAGAATCACTTTTCTCTGGTGAGAAGGAGTTAGAAGAGGAAAATTCCATGTATTGGATTCCTCTATATAAAGAACCACCTTTTAAAATAACTTAGAAATGTTGTTCACGAGTTTCAGAACTCCACAGAGCTGGAAATTTTGGCAACATAAGCCTATATGCCCATAGAGCTCTTAATCATGAGAATGAGTCCACGTGATGCCGGGATAGATGCAATTATACTATTCATACAGAATAGAATTCTTCTTCTGCTGGTGAACGATTTGGAAAATATAAACTATACTTTTTAAGATAAATTGCTTATTTTGTATTATTTTACAAATATTTATCAGAAAGAAAAACTTTATGAGGTTTGTATTTTATATAAATAAAAGAGATTTATTAATCGCTCACTTTCAGTTAATTTGACAATGATGGACTTGCATTGCCAAGGATTTTCAGAATACAATTTCTGTGAGGCATTGAAATAGTTTTTATTCTAATATCTTAATATTCAAAACCTAATGTAAGGCTTGGGTAGTTTCATATTCTCTTCTCCCAGTTCACCAATGATAGCTTTACACAAGTAGATAAATGAAACTTGGAATAAAATATTGCATTTACTGTCTAAACATTTGTATCTAGCCCAAGCACAAATAAATATACTACTTTGGCATGAGCTTGAATCCCAGACATGATTATGATTCAGATTACACCAGAATTTTACCAGAATTCAGCAAGTTTTCTACATTTTCTTTCTTCTAACATTAATACTCTCAGCTTGGGGTAAATAAACAATGTGAAGAGTCCATATTCTTCTTAGTAGAAATTCTGAAATGTGTGTAGCAAAAAAACTACACTTCTTTCAACTAGAGAAAGACACACCAAAGAGTGGGGTAGACAGTCCAAGGAGTGGTACTTCACTGCATTAATGAAGGGGAACAAGAAAGGCAGAGGAATAAAAGGCATGGGACTCAAAAAGGCAACGTTTCTTGCTCAGACCTGAAGGCACTTCTGCCTTTTATTGAAGTAGATGATATCATAAGGTTTGTTGTAGGAAATGATCAATTTTGATACAATGAAAAATATAGTTTGCACAGTAATTTTCTTGACTGCAGTCCACTTCAGTGTCCTTTCTGTTAGCGTGTCTTCTGTGAAGGCTTTAGCCACAGAGCACTATGGCTGCGCTCCTATGTCTTAGCATTGAGACTAGCCTTAAGTTCAAGACCCTTCAGGTCCAACTTTATAAAGGTGGTGACATTTTATTAAAACATATTGAAAGGATTAGAAGAAAACACATTCAGACAAAGCATCTTCCACAGGCCAAAGTGTTGACTAGATGTTTACGAAGTCAAAAAATCTTAGCTCTGAGAGGTACTTGAGAGCTTAATCCACTTATTTTCTTCTAGATTGATAAATATAGAAAACTGAAGTCCTCGAAAATTAAAAAACCTTTAACACACCTTGAACAAACACTTACTGTGTGAGAAAGAACGACTTGGCCACATTTTAGGTAGCATACAAGAGAGTTAGAAATAAAACTCAGATTTTTCTCGTTCTTTTTAATACATTTTCCATCACCCACCACATCTATGCCCTTCTCCCAGTATCCAAGCTCTCATGGGTGTGATTCCATTCTCAGGTGGACCATTCAGCATATGATTTAGGAAAGGGTAATTTCCTTCTGTCTCAGGGGTTTATGTTTTATATCTTTCAAAAATTAAGAATGTATCTCCCAGTTCAGTGCCCATCCTTGCTGTAATTACAGTTTACTGGCAGCCACAACTAATGCATGAGCAAGTAATGCATACTGGCATTCCTTAAAAATGAGTGATTAACAATAGATTATTTTCTCCTATAAATTTAAAGTTGACTCTAGCCTGGGCGACAGAGGGAGACTCCATCTCAAAAAAAAAAAAAAAAAAAAAAGAAAATTAAAGTTGACAAATGATAATTCAGAACTCCTTATTTGAAGCTTACAAAAAGATAAGTCACTATCATCTTTATCATTTTCATAAATAGAAGCCAGAAAATTTGACCTTGTTGTAATGTACATTTCATTCATCTACAGTCCAACTGCAAATAATTCCTCATAAGGGTGACTGACAAGGTGGGTCCATAGTTGGTGTAACAACCAAAACTCTTTTATGTCAATTAGTATAGAAAATTTATCTTTGGCTAGACATCCAAAGGCTTTCCTCTCATCTTAAAGGAAAGCCAATTGGCTAACAAACAAGAGACTTTTTGTACCAGTGACTTATTGATATTACCTTCCCAATCTTGGCTGTCTATGAGCAATCAAAATTAAGATGTTAGAAATTATACTTGCATATCTGCTTGTCAATACTGCACTAAATCATGAGGTAAACATATCAGAAAGTTCCTATTTTTATTTTCTAATTAATCCTAATACGTAGCATATGGATAATTTTAAAATTAAAGACAACTTTTTTAAATAATGTTCTTGTCTTTTCCTTTCTAAATATCTTATTGTCTTTCTTTCCATTGTTCATTTCTTTGCTCTATTATCCTTAAGGTGTATGGATTTTCCCACCAGCTTTATGTAAACGATCCTTCTAACCACATTTTTATAATATATATTTGTGTTATATTTTCATTAAACATTATGAAAAATCAGTTTCTGCCCCATCATTTAAATTAACCATAACAGTCATATTTTTTCTTTTTCAATTCATAAGATAGCATACAAAACTATTGCCATATATCTCCATATGTTTAAAATCTCTATTAAATTGTTTTATAAATTAAAACTTAAACTAAGTCATTTTAAAGAAATGTTTGGCCATCAGATTTGGGTGTATCTAATGTGTTTGCTCATTTTCCTCTAATGAGAAACACTCTGGGAAAATCTATAGGGGGGAATTACTATGGACAAGAAGAAGTAATTTTGCTTTTGTTATCCAGGCCTTGTCTTCTAGATTAATTATAACCATGCTGAGGAAAACAGAACTCCTGAAGCAATTAACATACTCTTTGGACAAGAAGAGTAAAGAAATCAGCAAAATTATGGTGACTGAGTGACCCAACAGAGAGGAATTAACTTACTATTAGACAATGGTCTGAAAATGAAATGTAATGTGGTGAGAGGAAATAGTTCTGATTTATAAACAGTTATAAGACAAATTGCTATACCATCCAAAGAAGAGGTTTTAACATCCTAATCAGAAAAAAAAAAATGTTTTACAGAACAGAAGACTGTTGATGAAGGGAACATAATGGGCTTAACTGTTCTTGTCATACCCATAAGATGACACTATTTCTGCATTTCAGCCCATTTCAAATGTAGGTATGATCAAGAGATCATGTTTTCTAGGTTCTAATCCTGACTTCATCACATTACTTATTAGCTACATATATTTGGGCAAGTTACCTAATCATCTTGCCTCAGCTTTTTTTTTTTTTTATCTATAAAATAAGGATAACATTAGTACCTACCTCTAAGTGTTGTTGTGAGAATTAAATTAGATATACATAAAGCATTTATAATGATGTTTGGCAGATAGTATGTGCTATAGAAAATTATTAGCTGCATTTAGTGTTATTTCTGGAAAGTTCTTACATAATTCAACTCATGCCTTGCTCCTTCTTCCCCATCTTTTAACCTTTGTTTATCTAAGCAGGTCTCCTCTCTGCCCCCACACGCACTTACTTTTCTGTCTCTAGGTGTGATAGTTTCCCAGGGCTGCCTTTAAAAGCACAGGTGAAGTATTCCTTATCCAAAATTCTTAGGAGCAGAGGTGTTTTGGATTTCAGATTCAGGAATATTTGTACATACATAATGAGACATCTTGGTGATGGGATCCAAGACTACACATGGGATTTACTTATGTTTCCTATAAACCTTATACACATGGCCTGAAGGTAATTTATACAATATTTTAAATAATTTTGTGTATGAAACAGTTTCAACTGCATTTGGCTGCAGGGGTGAAATTTTCCAATAGTGGCATCATGTCAGTGTTCAAAATGTTTAATTCTGGATTTTGGATTTTTCAATTAAGGATGTTCAACCTATACTACAAATTGGATGAATTATAACAACGGAAATGTATTGTCTCACAATTCTAAAGTCCAAAATCAAGGTATCAGTAATGTTGATCCTTTCTGAAGGACCTAAGGGAGAATCTACTCCATGCCTCTTTTCTGGTGCAATCCTTGGCGTTTCCCGGCTCCTTGACAAACTATTTCAATCTCTGCCTCTCTCATCACATGGCATTCTCTTCCAGGTACATGTCCAAATTTCCCTCATCTTATAAGGACACTAATCATTTGATTAGGACCCACTCTAATGCAGTATGACCTCATCTTAGCTGGATTACATTTGCAAAGATGCTATTTCCAAATAAGGTCACATTCACAGGCAATGGGGGTTAGGACTTGAACATATCTTTTGGGGACACGATTTAACACAAAAAACTAGGCTTTTGTTCAAACTGCTACATATTCTTGAAATTCTCTCCCTCTCATCTGCCTTCTGTATTTTTCCTCCCATCCTTCATAGCTGAATTGGTTTTTAAAATACCCCTAATTACTACTGCATTCATCTCTCTTCATATTGCCAAGCCATTGAGTATGTTAGTTCTCCAGCAAAGCTAGACTCTGATTAAGTGGATCCTGGGATACTTTCTAGTCTCCATGGTACTAACACTCTGTTGGTCAAAGTGGACCCTTTATAAACATTATTGATGAGTTTACTACTGTGTTAGTTTAATAAATGTATCTATGTATTGTTTGCCTCTGTTTATGAAATAATTCGAGAATGAAGGAAAAACATATCCCAGTTGTGTCATATTATGATGCTTATCAGACCAGAGAAAATAGCTTGAAAGCTCTTTCATAAGCCATTTTAACAAAAAGCATGAAGCCTTTGGTCCTTGTTCAAAAGCAACTTAAAATCTAGCTAGGAAGACAAAGACTAAAGTGAGAACAATTAGAGGAAAAGAAAGCTTCATGTTTTGTGGCATTATATAGTTATAGGCTATATTTATAAATTCTGACACAACAATAACTAGAAAACAAGGCAACATATGATAAGGGCAAACTGTAGGTTCGAAATAGAAAAGAAGAGATCAAAGTTACTCTTTAAATATATAGCCGGTTTTAGACATCTTGTAGATTTGGGAATGGGGTTGTTTTCTTTTGCTTCAGTTAATTCATGAAAAAGATGTTGATGTCATTTGATTATGTAACAATTAGAATATTGCTTTACCATTTAGGGGCTTTGCAGTGTGTGTCTCTTTAATCCATTCACCAATCAAGTGACAGAAAGCTGATTCACTGCCATAAATGTCATACAATATCACAGGTGCCACAAAGATCTTGACACAATAGTTCATTTTTGCACTAGCTACAGTCGAAGTTGAAATCACAGGACTAGAAGAAACATACATCCCTGACTGTTCCCTCTTAGGATTACTCTGACTAAAAAATTTCAACCCATATATTACAGCTAAAAGCTGTCTGCCAGAAGCTTTAACTCATTGGTCCTAGTTGTGTTGGGCCACTCAAGACCAAGTTTAATCCTTCTCCCACATGACAACCTTTCAAGCAGCTGAAAGCAGTTATTCTCACTGCATTTTCCCTCTCTCTAGCTTAAGCGGTATGACATGTTATCATAACCCTTCCCTCCTGACCACTCTCACTTGTGTGTGCCCCACCTTGTCTATCACGCCATTAAAGGGTGATGTCCAGAACTGAATACAACATTCAGGTGTGCACTGACAGCCACAGCATATTTATAGCAATAATGCCTCCGAAACAGCTCATGTCTCTTATCTCTTCTCCACCCTCACAGAGTGAGCCGAGGTCTTTACAATAGAGAAATTCCTTTAATAGCTTCCTTCCTGGACCATGTACCACCACAATCTTCATGCTATTCTTCTTTTCTGTAATATAAATATTATAATAGGATAACAGCACTTCTATAAAGATTTTTAGAGGCCCTCTATTTTCAACATAAATATCAATAAAATTTAATTCCTTAGGAAGACAGGGAAGTATAGCAACGAGTATTTTGGCATTATTACCTGTTCAATTTCTGCCAACTTCCTATTTATTTTGGGTTGAATTGTATACCCCCAAAATTCATATGTTGAAGTACTAATCCCCCGCTCCTCTACCTCGGAATGTGACCTTACTGGGAATGAGGTCACTGCACATGTAGTTAAGATGAGCCTTTGGAGTAGGCTCTAATCCACTATGATTGGTGTCTTTATAAAAAGGAGAAATTTGGACACAGACACACACAGAGGCCACACGAAGATGCAAACAGTCATCTACAAGCCAAGGAGAGAGGCCTGAAACCATTTCTTCCCTCACAGCTGTCAGAAGGAACCAACCCTGCCAACATCTTGACTTCAGATTTTTAGCCTCCAGAACTGTGAGATGACTTCTTTTATGTAAGCCCTCCAGTTTGTGGGGCTTTGTTACAGCCCTAAAACACTTATACATCACTCTTACCCATTCTGCACAAAACAGTCCTGAGCTCCAATGAACTAAGATGTGAAGTAGTCATTAATTTGCTTTTGATATATAAGAAACAACCTCCAAAATTAGTGGTTCAAAACAACAACCATTTCCTTAGCTCATGATTCTGCAGATGAGAAAATTGAGCTGGGTTCTCCTAGTCAGTTCTAGTCTGGATGGGCTCCACTGAGTTTATCTGGATTCTCTCAAACCTTAAAGGTCAGCTGGCTGGGCTGTGATGGTATTGGCTGGGACGTCTAGGAATGATGAGACCTCTCCCCATGTGGTCTCTCAGCCTCCAGCAGGCTAGCCTCAGGAGTTCCAAAAAGCAAAAGAATAAGCCTCAATGTGAGGGAACTTCTCAAGTCTCATCTTACATTCCGTTTTCTATTACTCCGTTAGTCAAATCATAAGGCTAGGCCAGATCCAAGGGGTGGGGAAATAGATCACCTCTTTATGGAACAGATGTGAAGTCACATTGCTTGGATGTAGATACAGGGAAACAAAGAACATGCAATCGTTCTTCATTGCCAAATTCATTCATTAATTACCAAACTTCACTCTTTCATTACGAAATTCTTTCTGTGATCCCCACAGAAGGTATGAGGCATCATGAGTACAACAAACAACACATACTTGCACATGTTTGCATGCACAAAGCAAATGTGGTCCCTGCCTCTATATTACATATTATTTGAGATAATATTTAACATGAGAAAGTTTAAGTATTTACATGAAGGTATAAAATAAAAATACCCTACAGCAAGTAAAAATATAATCAATGGTGTATATGTGCCACATTTTCTTAATCCAGTAACAAACCTGCACATTGTGCACATGTACCCTAGAACTTAAAGTATAATAAAAAAAGAAAAAAAAATATATATATATATAAAATCAATATGCAGAAAGTAGGAGGTGGAGTCTAGAAAGAAGAGATATCTTCTAGTCAAGGAATTCTCAAACAGGAATGACGTTGTACCACAAGGGACATTTGGCAATATCTGGAGATATTTTTTGTCTTAACTAGGGAATGGGAAGCTTCCACTGGCATTTAGTACCTAGAGGCGAGGGATGCTGCTAAATAATGCACAGAACATCTTGCAACAAAAAATTATCCAGTCCAAAATGCCAATAGTCCTATGGTTGAGAAGTCTTGTTTTAGACTGAAGATTCATATCAACGCTGGAAAATCTGGGCATGACAGCGTCTCCTCTCATTATAGCTGCCCCCTTTCAATAGTCCGTTTTATTTGAAACTATTAGGAGAAGTAAAATGATGTTTCAAACCCTGGAGGCAGACATCTCTTAATCCTGATGCCCTTTCCTAGGCACCCGGGATGCAAAAATGAGAATGACTCTGTCTCTGCCTTCCTGGAGCCCAGAGTCCAGGAGAGATAGCCTTCCAGTGAGGCCACCTGTTATGGGAAAATCCTGGGACTATAATGTCCCTTCAAACTGGGAAGGAGCCAAGAGACCAAAGAATGACTCAGACAAGTCCAGTTTGGTGTGTAGATTTTATTACGACTTACATACAGGGCATTCCTGGGTGACAGCAGGACAATTCCAGAGATTGGTGCCCCCTCCCAACTCTAAGCTGCTTTTAAGCTAATTTTCTGGCTCTTTGCCTACTGTGAACAATAAGACTCTTTTCCTTGGTATGTTCCCAGATTCCTTCTGGGATGGTTTGGGTTCTCAGGGACACGTGCTCCTTAGCTGGTCACCATGGTCTTGGCTCACCTACTAGCTTTCAGAGTTTAAGCAGCGAACATTCACCCTTATGCAACCTACACACTACATCACAGTCTCATCACACTACACCACCCAGATAGTCACCTCCTCTGAGTCCAGCTCTTAAATGGACATCTGTCTCATGTTATAACTGCTCATAGATGTGTGTACCTCCTAATAGGGCACAAGCTTCCATAGGGGAGACCTTATCTTATTCATCTCTGGATCCTCAGGGTCTATAAATGTTGTTGAATGACACATTTGAGGGGAAGTAATAAGGAGTGGTTCTTCACTCTAGTCTCCACATTGTCAAATAAGTAAGGTGTGTTACGTGTGGACATCGAAAGATGTGTGAAGCAGCATAAAAGCTGCCTGCATCTACATTTCTGCATCTCAAATTCCAGCGCCACTCTATATCCCTAAGGAGAAGACAAAGTTAGCTTTAATATTCTTTTCATGTAAAATTAAAGCTCGCTGAGTTGTCTCTGAATTGGAAATCTCCTCTTCCCGGAAAGCCTGGTCTTTTTCAGGACTGCCCTGTGTCATTGATGGTGATTGCTATTTTTAGGTCATTGAATATGTTAACTAATGCTTTATTTTTTACTTTCATTTAAGGTCTGTCCTCTCTTTTTCACTGATTAATATGTCCAAAAATATTTTTTTTTGCTATTTGTTTGAACAAATAGCCTTGTAACATTTTACTCCCACGTGGTTTAATAGTCACTGAAAAGCTGTCATTTAAAAATACTTCCTCCCGTGTGCAAACATCTGGCCTACCCATTTAGCATTTTGAAATAAGTAGTAATTATCTAACTTTGTTTTGGCATGATATTGGGTGACAACTTAAAACTCCAGCATCTATTCCCAAACCTGGTGACTGTTACTGAGCAGAATTCACTTTGTGGGAACACTGGAGTTTAATTTAGCACCACATACTCTTGCCTTCCAAAATTCAAAATTAAGGCCTGGCACTGTGGCTCACACCTGTAATCCCAGCACTTTAGGAGGCCAAGGCAGGAGCATTGTTGAGGTCAGGAGTTCGAGACCAGCCTGCCCAATATGGCAAAACCCTATCTCTACTAAAAACTACAAAAATTAGCTGAGTGTGGTGGCTCGCACCTGTAATCCAAGCTACTCAGGAGGCTGATATAGGAGAATCACTTGAACCCAGGAGACAGAGGTTGCAGTGAGCCAAAATCACACCACCACACTTCAGCCTGGGCAACAGAGCAAGACCCTGTTCCCCCAACTCCCCCCCAAAAAAATCAGAATTAAGTGCTTGGCACTACTTAGCCACATATTAAGTGAAATCAGAAAAGTCAAAATGTGTCCAGGTTAGACATGGAAGAGGCAAGAAATTTTTGCAATTTGGATTCTGAAATTATGACATCCTAGGATTCATAGTTCTTTACAAAAAAAATAATAAGATAGAAGAGGGAGGAGATGAAAGGGGAAGAGAGGAACCTATGAAGCATTACTGGAGACACTGTCATGAGCAGGAGTTTGTTTAGGGTCACCAATAAGGCTGGCCCTTTGGCATCGCTTCCCCTAAGCTCTTTGGAATAGAATCTTATTAGAATAGTACTGAGGTGGTTTAGGCAGGTCTTACTTAATTCTCCAAGCTCTACAAGTTGGGTGTGCCCATTTTTGATAGAGATTGGCTAGCTAATTATCAAACTTGTTTCTTCTCCTCCTGGGGCCTACAGAGGGTCTACATTTCTTAACCTCCCTGCAGAGGAGGGTTATCACTGGGTTCTGGACAATGTAATCTGAGCAGAGGCCATGTATGCCACATGCCATTATCAGTGGCCTTCCTCCTGCTGCTAGCTTGACACAGATGAGCACAGTAACCTGGGCAGCCCTGTGTTAAGGGCAGAGTTCAACGACAGAAGGGGCCTGGGTTGCCAAATCACTGCTTGGAAGGAAGTGTCAGATGACCATGAACACTCATTTTAGACTCTTTATGGAATTCTTACAGAAACAAATTATAGTAACATGACCTGCCAAAATCACTGAGATTTGGGGGTTTAATCTGTTGTAGCAGCTAACATTACCTTAACTAACATACAGTCTCTCTTTAAAGAATTACTTAGAGAGCTTCAGGGAAAGGGAGATTTAAAAGGGGGAGCAATAGACAACTGGGGAGTTATTTATTAATTTATTCATTCTTTCAACAAAGATTAAGGTCTTGCTATGTGTTTGTTGATATTCTATTAAGTAGAGATAGGGCAGTGAACAAAACAGACAATGTATCTATCCATGTGGAACTTTTATTCTAATAGAGAAAAGGGAGACAGGGTGATAATGTGTAAGTAAAATATATAAGAATAAATGTATACTATGAAAAATATCAGAAAAGGGACAGAATGAATCCTAGTGGCAGAGAGCAAGGGGTAGGAAATGTGACTCACTCTGATGGAATCGTGCCTGGTTTAGAGTCTAAGTGACACCTGGGGCCACTGACTTACACGGGGCAGAGAGTGTCATGAGGATAGTCTTGATGGCGTAGGACAGGTGGTAGTTGTGAAACTGGGAATGTTGTGGGTGGGCTAGAGGAGTTGGGATCTTGTAAGACCAACCAGAGATGCCTAGATCCATCATTCTAGAACATAGTGTTCCATAAAGATGTGTATACTTTAATAATAAGGAAAAAACATAGGTGTTTATACAGAACACAAACATTTATAAGCAGAAGTAAAGAGAAACTAAGAGCAATAAATCTTCTAGCTGAAATGTGTAGCTTCTACTTTTGCCTATGCACATGAAAGAAAGTTAAAAACTGTATCGAACTGGAGGGTAAAAAGTTACAAAGTAAAATATAATTAGAATTCAGAACTACGTTAAAAATAATAGTGCTGTGATGGCAACACATTAGTCACAGCTTCTACCAATCATAAGAAAAGAATTAAGGTCAGATGCAAAAGAAAGAGATAAGTAATACTTAATATTCAGGTATACCTGCTTTGAGAAAACTGAATACAATACACAAAAACTCAACCCCACAAATCAGATAACTTAGGGAGTGATTTTTTTAATGCTCAAAATAAAAGAATTTATTGCTCTAGAAGAGTCACTTTAGGATTACTTTAAATACAGAATTTTCAATGAGTGTCTATCCCAAATAGATGAAAACTTGCCAAGCCAAGGATTTTTCTAGACATGAGACATTTAATATAAGGATATGGAAAAGCATTGAACACATGCCGAATCATTTATACACATTTGTTTCATATAACAAAATATGTATAAAGAAATGTATTTTCTCAATTTTTGCAGGTTATAGATATTGTAGATATTCACTGAATATGGAGAAGTGAATATTATCAAACATTTATTTTAATAAATATGTACCATATGAGATACATATAACATTTCTCCATTGTAAGAGCAGTTACTGGAAACCACACTCTTGGTAACTGCCATTACCATCAGATATTCCAACAAATAGGACCAAAGCAAAGTTAACCCCAGAAAACTGAGTGACTCCATGGGTAAAAAATCAACTTTACACATATACAGAATAGAGAGTTATACCAGCTATGAAGCCTACAGCTTTGAACTATAGAAGTTGAAATGGCAGTTTATAAACAATAGAAATGGATTAAAAATTAAATTCTCCTGACTAGTGATTGAAAATAAAATGCTAAAGTAATATCCATCAAAAATGTTCACAAGATAAAGAGAAAAGCACAACTCCTGGGGTTGTGCTCAGGGGCTGCCAGGAGGTAACAGGGAAGGGAAGGAAAGGAAAGGAGAAACCAGGCAGATCCCGGCTGTGACTGAACTCTTTCAACTACAGAATCTCTACTTTAGCCGTTGTTAAAAATGAAATTCAGGCCGGGCGCGGTGGCTCACGCTTGTAATCCCAGCACTTTGGGAGGCCGAGGCGGGCGGATCGCGAGGTCAGGAGATCTAGACCACGGTGAAACCCCGTTTCTACTAAAAATACAGAACATTAGCTGGGCGTGGTGGCGGGCTCCTGTAGTCCCAGCTACTCGGAGAGGCTGAGGCAGGAGAATGGCGTGAACCCGGGAGGCGGAGCTTGCAGTGAGCCGAGGTCGCGCCACTGTACTCCAGCCTGGGCGACAGAGAGAGATCCCGTCGCAAAAAAAAAAAAAAAAAAAAAGGAATTCAATGTAAGCTTACAAAATGATTTACCTGCTAATTTTTTTATAATTTTATAAAACGTTTACAATTTTATAATGAGTATAATTTGATCATTCATTATACACAGGACAAAATTCAATCCCAGAAAGATATAGTGACTTTCCCAAAATCTCTCAGCTAATTAATACTAACCCAAGTCTCCAGTTTACCAAATCTGCTACACTTCCAGTTGATGGTGGTATTATATAAATATACTGGAATCTATAGCACCTATTGGATAAACCGATTAGAGAAAATTACTATCACAGAAAAACTGAAAATAAAAGATACATAGGTAGCATGTACTATCTTCTTACTACATGTCAGGCATGATTCTAAACATTTTATAATTATTAACTCATTTAATTCTGGAAGCAAGTCTTACTCTATACATTGGAAAAGAAAATACAAAAGCATTAATTTGCCTTCCCAAAGTGACACAGAGGAGTAGACATATTTTAAACATAAGTGGTTGGATTAATACCCCATGCTCTTAACCATTCTTAAAGGATGTAGCATATAAAGATGCAGCACATAACAGTGGTGGCCCCAAGATTGAGGCTTAGAAAGGACATGACACAGAATAGGACTGGAATAGGACCAACAAAGTAAACAATCCGAGAGATCAGAGATGGGAAAAATTGCAAGATTTTTAAAGATAGGTTTGACTTTGATATTTGTTCATTTATTAAACAAATGTTTATTGAATGTTGACCATGGGCAAGCGCCATTGTAGCCAGTGGGGAGTCAGAGGTAAAAGTGTCATTATCTCTGCTTTTATGGATCTTATGTGCAATAAACAAGAAATGCATACATGCAGAAGAAAAATATCAGAGAGTAATAAGTATTATAGAGAATTCAAATCTGATAGTATAATGGAGTAAAGTGGTGGCTAATTTAGATTAAATGGCCAGGAATTAGCTTTCTGAAGACGTGTCATTTGAGCTGGTATCTGAAAGATAAGAAGTAGCTAGCCATAAAAATTCAGTGGGAAGAATATCCCAACCAGAACAAACCAGGCCAAGTATAGAGACAAGGGAATGTAGTTGGTTTCATCGTGAGCAACTCATTGGAGAAATGGCTTGAGATGAGACTGGAGGGAGAGATAGAGAGCAGCATCCTGAGAGAAAAATGTTATTTCCAAGTGCAATGAAAAGAAACAGGAGCATTTTATGTGGGAGGGTAACATGACCTGAATTACTTTTCAAGAGCATCACTCAGCAGGTCGCTTGCGCAGAGAGGGTTTTAGAGGACAAGGGGGAAGCAGGAAGAGCACTGAGGAGGACATGCAAGATCCCAAACCAGTTGAAAGACGGTAATGGTTTGAACAAAGGCAGTGGAGATAGAGGTGAAGAGCAGTAGATTTGGGGGAGATGTTTAGGATATAGGCACAGCAGGGCTTGTTGATGTGGGCAATGAGGAAGAAAGAGGAATTCAGGATAAGCTCTTGACATTGCACAGAGTTCAGTTAAAATGGGAACTGAGAAAACACTGTGCTTTTAGGGAAAAAAACTCACATCTGAAGCTTTTCCAAGTAATGCAGAAAACCGAAAATAATCACACGACACGCACATGTGGCTGGAGTTCAAAGACAGCATAATAACAGCCTTTTAAAAACCATTATATTACTGCTACATTTGTTGTTCAAATGATGACTGGAGCTTGACCAAGGAATTCAAATGAGAAAGTAACAGGCAACACAAAGATGTTTTATAAATTCAAAAATGCAGATGCTAAGTAAAATAAACACAGATTCACCTCACTCAAACTATATTTAAGCCTGGGTAATTTGTATATTCATTTAATTTCCATGAGTGCATTCGAGTGAGATTTTGGAGGGTTTTCTTTCTGCAAGTGTATCAGAAACTATCCCTCTAAATGAGTATTGTCCCCTTCAAAATAACTGCTCTGGGAGAAAATAAACTTATTCTAATGATATTGTAATTGCTCAAAAATTGTCTTGGAACTGCTCTGTGAGGTTTACTTTCAGAGCCAGCAGCACATTCTCAGAGCAACAAGTCTAGATCACTGAGGGTGGGCTAATTCAAAGACAGTCTGAGGCAGGGAGCACCGCATGGCTGATGAAGTTCAGTTCTCTCATTGTCGCTCTGCAGTGTTCTCAGAAAGGGTGCAGCAAGTGAGCCCACGCTCTCTGGTGTGTGCAGGCCGTCACACCCACAGAGCACTCACACACAGTAAGAATTCTGTACGATAAGCCTGATGGACAGGTTAACCTCGTGGGCTGAATTTTTTATGAGCGAAGCCATCGATATCAAAGAAACAAGTCCATATTGTACTCAGAGGCAATTCTTTGGTGTAATCTTTTTTCTTAGGGCAGGGATAGTGTATGTTCCACTCCAATTCTGATAATTTCTTTCCACACCATCCTAGATAGGATATGTTTTACCATTGATTTCTACGTTTTAATATATCATGTTTCCAGGTCTTGGTTCAGGGAAGACGGCATATCTCTATACACCTTCCCATGTACCTAATGGGAAGACTTCTCTGCCTGTTCTTTAGTACAAAATACAAGTACAACTTTTCAGAACTTGCCTCATTTCTGAGTTTTACTTTTAAGAATGCCTACATACCTTTGTCTAAATTAAAAATTTTAGCCCTCCTTCTGACAGTTAATTGCTTATTGGAATGCACCAAATGTCTGATATTCTTAAAGATTCTGTGATTATACTGTAAACGGATGAGTGGTTCCAACATTTTCAGACACTTTTTTTTTTTTAAGAGTGGAAAATCTATTGACATTGCTTTTTCTCATAAACTTCTCTTGACATGTCTAGTGTCTCATTTTGCGTATTTGTTCAGCCACACGTAGAAAAAAAAGAACAAAGTTATTTGCTCTCTGAAATTGCTGCTAGTTTACATGTTGTCAAAAGCAACATGTAATTCTATTCACTTTCTCTGCTAACACAAGGACTGGCCAAAGTATCACTGTTGCTCGTAGAATAGGAATTTATATTACTCTTCTGATGATTTAGATATAATTGCTCATGTACTCAAATTTACTACACAGAATAAATTATTGACTGTACTTTGTAATTGATTACATAATTGTTTTACTTCCCATGTAAAAAAAAATTACAGGAGTAGAAGCATTCTATTTTTGGATCAATCCTAAAATAATCTCCTTTCAGGTATAGGCACTCCTTACCTTTCCCTTCCACCCCAAACAAACACTACTGGGTCAGGAGATTTTCCCCCAAAGAGTTACATTATGAAAATATGTTACGGCCGAGCGCGGTGGCTCACGCGTGTAATCCCAGCACTTTGGGAGGCCGAGGCGGGCAGATCATGAGGTCGGGAGATGGAGACCACGGTGAAACCCCGTCTCTACTAAAAATACAAAAAATTAGCTGGGCGTGGTGGTGGGCGCCTGCAGTCCCAGCTACTCAGAGAGGCTGAGGCAGGAGAATGGCGTGAACCCGGGAGGCGGAGCTTGCAGTGAGCCGAGATTGAGCCACTGCACTCCAGCCTGGGCAACAGAGTGAGACTCCGTCTCAAAAAAAAAAAAAAAAAACAAGTAAAGAAAATATGTTACTTGGAGGCAAGATTTATTTTCAACTGTGATGGACATCTGGGCTCTAGCCTAAAAGAAAGAGGGAGGAGAAAGCTGATATAACAGGATAAAAGGATCTTAGGGATGTGCTTCAATGGTATATTATTGAGCCCTGTAATAGTTAGCTCTGAAATGAAGTTACAAGATGTTCTAGATGTGAACACTTCCTGGACTTGATGGACCAAACATTGGGCTCTCCTGTCACAGATGAATATAGTCATGGTCGACAGATATAGAAGGTCAACTATACTCCATTTTATATAAGAGACTACAGCATCCATGAATTTTTGTATCTGGCGGGGGTGGGGGATCTTGGAAATCAATCCTTCATGGATACCAACGGACAAGTGCATACAGATGAGAAAAAGAAACTTTAGTCATTCCTTGTGCCTGTGGCTTACGCGTAAAAGTGCAGTCAAAATGCTTTTTTCAATTTTATCATTGACTCACATTAATTAGTTTGATGCAACTTGAGATCAACTGAGAGTTCATTGTCAAGATTTGTCTTGTATTTAAAAGCAGGCAAAGGTAAAGTTAAAATGCATTATCCTTTCGTTTTCAATGCCATTCTTAAAGCAAATTAAGGAAAGTCCAAATTTAAAAATCAGGTCTAGTTGTAACTTCATTTTAAAGATGGAACCTGGGTGTTCAGATAGCTTTCATTGGTAGTGTTGATGAAAACTAACAATAGCATCAAAAATATGCTGTTACTGCCAGAGACTTTTTCATTTAACCTTTCAAAGCTGTATGAAAACTACACAAAATTTAGCCACATGGCTAAAGAGTTAAGTCTTCTAAAGCTTCCCTGCATTCTAAGAATGTTAATTTTTCATATCAACAAACAAGAACATAAGTAGATCATATATTTAAAAATGTAATAAAATCCAGGATATCCCTGCCACCACATACATGCAACCAGTATAATCCCCTGTTGCTCTATAATTAATGAATGAAATTCTAGAAATTCCACTATGTATATGCAACCAATATTATCCCCTATATTGCTCTATAATTAATGAATTAAGTTGTAGAAATATGTAAGCAAATTTAGCTAAAGAGATAAAACAAACAATGCACACATGCTATAGATGTATACAGTTTTTCAACTTTCTGAATAAGCATTCCCAGAAAAACAAAACTGCTTAACGATTCAATGAAGTTAATCCTAACAGTTATCCATGTTCCACTCTGGATGTAAACAAAATATATCAATTTCAGATATAATTATATATAGCTCAGAAGTATATCCTTCTAATTTGAGTTGAATACAGCACTGAGAAATCATACAAAGGACTAAACTGTTACAGGTATACAATTCTATTTTTGTAGATGAATAATTGGTCATTCATATCCCTGAATGCTGCATTCCCTTTGTATCCTTCTATTGAATCACTAGTTCCCTATTCCATAAAACATGACTTCTAGGGGCACCAGCTTTTTTATGCTCCTTTTGTTTTTTCCTGTCATGTCCCTGTTTCTCTGTATTGCTATTCCATTTAAGTTGTTTAATATTCTCCTGATTTGGGTTCATGATCATTTTCCTTATCATTTTACTTTTTTGTTGTTGTTGTTGTTGCCTTTCAATTCTTCCTCTCTACCTGTAACTGTTTTCTTCTTTTGATGCCCACTAAAGGATAGTGAGTGAAACAATTTGCTCTAGTTTATTTAGGTTTTTGTTTTATCTTGTTTTAATAAGATTTTGTTCTTTCTCAATTGCCTCTCTTTTCTTACACTTTTTGTGTAGTAGAGCCAGTCCTCCAAGGGAAAAAAAAAAAAAACACCAAGACAGGATTAAATGTGCAAATATTCTATTGGGGAAAATTGCTATGTCAGAAAAGGATCCAAGTAAGATTGGGAGAGCCATCAGACTGCTATGCACGTTTTACCCCAGTGAAGGTTGTGGGGAAGCAGCCTAGATTTCTACTCAATGTAGGGCATGATCAGGATTGGCAGTACCTACCAGCACAGCAGAAGTGCTAGCCCTCGCCCAGGAATTATCTGGACTACTTCTGCATGCCCAGAAAGTGTTGAGGATGTTTTAGCATAACAATCCTCAGAGGTATTCATCCAGATGTCCTCTATGATTCAGGTTCTCAGATTTCCCCTGGTATTGCACTGATTCCATGAGACACCTGCCTGCTCTGGGCATTCAAGTGTTGGAACTCCGAAACCCTACCAATTAGGTCTGCAGCCTGCAATGTCTGCCTTTCCACTATAGGTAATAAGGACATCTTTCTAGGCAACCTTGGAAGTTCTCTGGTTCTTACGTTTAGCTTGATTATTAACAGTTCTCAGCGTCTCACTGTTCTTTTCTCTTATTATCATTATCTAGGTTTTCAATACAATTTAGCAGCAATTAGCCAAGTCAAATGCCTTGTAGGCATTGTATGAACTCATGGTCCCTGTAGAACTGAGACTTTGTTGCCAATAGCAGAGTTCTCAATAACACAGCCACATGATAATATTTCCTGCCTCATTTTCTCCAGTTGGTCACTCCTGTTTCCTGAAGTGACTCCTTCCAAAATAACTGCCTGCACACAAGTCCTTGTTTCAGGCTCTACTCTCCAAGGAACTCAAACTAAGACAGTTGAGTCCCAGAATATCCAGAGAGCAATGCCTCAGGATGGAATTCTGGACCTAGATCACTCACCAGATAGATAAGAACATCTATTAAATGCTGGTGGTGGTAACCATAGTGGGGACTGTAGCATCACAATCACCAAGTCCCTGATCATGGTGGAGGAAAAAGCATTCAGTTAGACAGTCATCCTAGCACTTGAACAATATGAAACAAGTATAGTCATAAAGACCTTGGAGTTGGCTGGCATTTGTTGCCATGGAAGTCTTAAAGAAAGAGAAATCTTTAAGAATGCAAAGACCCATTGTATCTTTTTCTTCCTGAAAGACCCCGAAAATAAATAAATTAAAATGAACAGATTAAAGTGAATGTAAAAACCAGTAAAAGATATCAGCAGAGTCCCTGGCACTTGAAACATGGCCATCAATCTGTTGAATGATTCTTTTATGACTCAAACAGTAGAGCTAGAGGGATTGCTACCAACAAAAATAATAGGCAGAAACCAAAACTATTCCAAAGTGACTAAGGGCAGCCTGGAAAGAAAAAGAAAGTTGCGTGGAGAATCGGAACATCTTAGCCTATGGGGACAGTAATTGCAGGTTAATGCTCAGATTCCTGTTTTCAGGCACACATTTTCCAAAAGCATTCTCTTTTCTTTGCAGAGCTCTGGTGAAGCAGAGCTCATCTTGGCTACAGCAGCAACATCAGAAATGCATCAATCTTTCCTGTCATGCTCTCACCACACGTGCGACCTGTGATCACCTCCCAATAAATTACATGTACCCAAGTCCTTGTCTCATGCTTTGCTTTCGGAGGACCCCAAACTAAGAATGACAATAATCAGCTCTGCCAGCTTCTGGTTTGGTCAGAGCCTACATGATCAGATGACTCTGGAGAGGGTAGTAGCAACAGAGGGAAAGGAATTGTGTCCGAGGAAAGCCAGGCAAGCTCAGACTCGATGATATCTGCATCAGTACATATGATGATGACCAAGCCAGCCCCTTGTAGAGTGCATTTAGATTTTGCATTACTCATCTGCCATCTTTCCCTAGCTTTAATACTTACACCTGATTCAAGGTTTCTGCATCTGAGGTTTACCTACATAATGTAGTAGTTATTAAGCCCATTTATGCCTAGTGTTCCATTATTGGAATGCTAAGCATGTGGGAGTTATTTATATCCTACTGCTCAAGGTCATTGTCAAGGTCTGATTGCAAAAATACAAAAAAAAAATTGCAACCTCAGGCATAAATGGGTTAAAGACTCCTGCAGGAGCAAGTTAAACACTGTGGGCAATTGTTAGAATGAAGGACTGAGCCGATTATTGAGTTAAAGGGCGAGGCAAAGGGGCACAACAGAGGACTCCAGTTACCAGAATAAATACTAGTATATATGTGGTCACAGGAACAATACAGAAATCCTGTTGTTAGAATTAGACTTCAATTTAAGAACCACACTTATAATAAGGTTATCTGGAGGCTGAATCCTGTAATGCCTCATCACTGACAGCATCCCATATCCCAAAATACGGTAAATAGCACAGAGTAGAATGGTGCTTACCAGAGGCTGGAGAATGGAAGAATGGGGAGAAGGTCAAAGTGTAGAAAGCCTCAGAAGGATTAAGGGGGGTTTTTGAGGTCTATTTACAGTGTGATGAGTATAGTTAATAATACTGCATTGTACATTTCAAAATCTCTAAATTTCAAATGATCTCACCACCAAAAAAAAATGATGAGTATTTGAGGTGACAGGTCAATTAGCTTGATTTAATTATTCCACATTGTATTCATAAATCATAACATCACTTTGTGCCTCATAAACATATTACAAGTAAAATCTGTCAATTTTAATAAAAATTTTAAAATGAAATAAAATATGGTTAAACTCAGGCTGTGATCAGTCACTGAGAAGGGGATGTGGAACTCTCAAGGTCCTACTAGCACTGGAGCTAACGTCACAATTTCAGAACTATGTGGCATTCCAATGATTCTCCCAAAAGTGGGAATGAAACCAACAATACCAACCCAGCACTCTTCCTAGATATAAGTTAAAAATTCTTCTATAAATTAAGCCTTAGAAATGCCTCCCTCCCTTCTGTCATTTGTAGATTAGTGAATCAGACCCATGATCTAAAAGTGTTTTTTATTGTATGTTAGTTATCAATAGATTTTTAAGAAAGTTACTGACATTTATGACAGTACGTATAGTTTATTTCCCTCTAAATGTTCTCTTCCCTTTTCTTGATCAGGGTCAGTATCAGCCTATTTCTTTCACATATAAGGAAAACTTTTTGTCTACTAAATCATCACTCTTTAACCTTCTGCTTTTCCTGTAGTATACCCAAAGTTGAGCTTCACCTGAATGTCAGTATGCTAAAGGTTTCCTCATTTATAATAACTTTAGTAGCATTGTATATCACTATTAATTCATGTAGCTTGCTTGCATTCTTAAAAACGTTTTAATTTTAGTGTTACCTCACTCACATCTGTCTTCATTCCTCCAGCTTCTATCCCTACCCTTCATCATTTACTCTATGGCATAATATCACCTACATCCTAATCAAAATAAAGCAATGGCATCAATGCTATAGCCCCTTCCTGACAGGTAAATTTGTGTATTCAGCAACCTTTGAAATGCCCCCATAAAAGCAACTTCAAACATTTAAAAATGTGTATTCACAAACTCACATAAATTCTTTGGTGGTGTGATGCTGAGACCCAAATGCAATGATTTAATGTTGCACAGTTAATCTGTGAGAAACTGTATCTATTACTTAGGTACTGACTATAACAATGCTAATACCAAGCTTTTTTCTCAAAAAGCAGTATAAACAATATTCTTGTGGAGTTAGAGAGATAAAAGTTCACAGTAATCATGACAATCTTGATCCAAACACATTTATGATGTTGCTCTATTGTTTACATGGCCCTTTGTATTTGATTCTGTACCTTGTATCTTCATTCTCAATAAATCTGAGGCATTTGCATTAAACCAAAGAACAATTACATGGTATTATGATGTCCGGAAAGATTCTTTTTCATCAAACCTGGTTTGTTTTACTATGCCTGAGTTGGACTCAGGATATTCTCTGGGATGTTGACCCAGGCAGGTTTTCTCTTAGAGGTTGAGGGCAGCCTTCACCCCTTCTGAGAAAGAGCTTACCTCCTAATGTTGTGAGATTCAAATGCTTCTTCCACCTTTCCTTTTATATTTCTCCTAAAGAGCACTTTGAGGTATTCTCATTTTCTATATTCTATTTAATTGGTATAAAATTATATTACAACAAAACACGACAAAACTTTCCTTCTGAGAAGCTTAGGTGGAAATATGCTATTTGGAGTTTCTTGGAAACACTTCATGGGGACCCTGCTATCTGTTTTTTTTGTTTGTTTTTTGAGACCAAGTCTCGCTCTGTCACCAGGCTGGAGTGTAGTGGCAAGATCTTGGCTCACTGCCACCTTCACCTCCCGGGTTCAAGCCATTCTCCTACCTCAGCCCCGAGTAGCTGGGACTACAGGCACAAGCCACCACGCCTAGCTAATTTTTGTATTTTTAGTAGAGACAGAGTTTTACCATGTTGGCCAGGATGGTCTCAATCTCTTGACCTCGTGATCCACCTGTCTCGGCCTCCCAAAGTGCTGGGATTACAGGTGTGAGCCACAGCACCCAGCCAATAGTTACTATTTATCAATAATATCATGTGTTCTGTCAAGTATTATCAACATTTATTATCTTCTGTCCTTGTTGAATGCCTGAGCAATCAGCTAGGCCTGAAAAACCCTAGCAGGAGCAGGTTTTCTTTGACATATTCTGGAACTGCTCTCTCCATGTAGTGTCATCTTTTCCTTATATTTAGATCAAAATAAAGACAAGCAGACACATATAAAATTTAAGATCATACTTAGATTTCAAAACCTGTTATCTAAGGCTCTGCCTTATTTAGTTACCAAGCTTTGCAAACAAATATCCTTTCCCAACATTTTATTACATAGTCAATGATCTAGTATATCTATATCATTTATTAAATTATGCTCATATTTCACAGCTTTTTGTATTCACATCCTTACCATGCAGTTTCTTCCACCTAGAATGCTCTCTCCCAATTTTTGTCTTAGCTTTTGGTTTTTGCATATAAGCCATCTTTCATGGTGCAGTTCAAATGGTACCATATTCATGAAGCCTTTTCCAATTGATTCCAAATAGATTTAATATTTTTCCTCTGCTAAACTTCTATAACACTCCCTTTTTCCCTATAATTCTTGCCATTATAGCCATTGTTTGTAGTTACACATGAATTTGTTTCATACCATTTCCTGAAGGAGGCTTCCATGGCTTTCTTATCCCTTAGATCCAGAAACCATTGATTGCTCTATAGCAAACATGTGTGTAATAGGCTACATTGAAAGCTACAGGAAGAATGTTACAATAACTATCAGTTTCATTCTAATATTTTAAGTAACAATCATTTCTAAAATGAGGGGAATTTTTTATATGCTAGTCATTATCTTGGGTGCAGAATTGTTGTAGAAATGCTTTGAGGTATATACCCAGATCAGAACAACCCCTTTTCTCCAAAATTGCCACCATTGCATGAAGGGTGGGTCTGTGACAATATTACCAATATTATTTTACCCTCCATCCTAGCTACAGTTGATTGGCCAGAGGTAAACATTAATTCTTACTAGGCCTGTATCATGGGAATAGTAGCCCAGGCTGCTGATATTCTACCCTTCCATACAGAGAACAAAAAAGATCTATCAGTAGGAAGAATATATAGACATTTAAGCTTCACTAGCCATCCCACCATGCATCTGTACCTCCTATCAGGTCCCACTCTGCTGTTCAAGCCTCTCTGTCTTTCCCTCTCCTCTCTCAACCTGTTGCCCCAACGATCACATGTTTATTACATATTATGCTGGGCAGTTTAGCCATCTCTTTATGTTAACTGTCTCCTTCAAACTATGCCCTTGGTATTCCCTGTTCGGCAGATTGGAAAATATGATTATATAATATACCTTCTTTGGTTTGTCTAAACAAAAATGTTATTTTGTTTTAAACAAATTTGCTCACCTCTAAATCAAATCCTGCCAGCAAAATGATATAGGCAGGTTTATTCAATTACCAATTTCAGAGAGTCTCAGCTTCCTAGGCTTTCATCTGTACTAGTGAACTGCAGAGGGCAAGTAGCAGATCTTAACACTTCCAAGGCTCTGAGAGTCAAAGTCACATGCTTCCTTTGATGAAAGCTTCCAGGGTCTTCTAGGAATGATGATGCTTAGGCTAAGGCGCTGAGTCTTAAAGTGCTAAAGTAAACTTAGCTTTTTGATAGCTGCTGTCCTGATTGGAATTTACGTGGAAATAGGAGGAACTATATTTTATTCTTTTATTATAGCCACTATATTTTGTTAAAATACTTCTTAGTACATTATCTTGGATAAATCCTAGATGGTATTCATATATTACTCCAAATTACATAAATTATCATATTTTATACAAAAACAATATAGTAAAATAAATATTGCTCTTACTAGGAACATCTAAAGCAAAGGAGAAACTGAGATATGACATGAGGCCTGATTTCTGCTACCTGTCCCATGGACTAAACTTTAGTTTCAAATTGGCAGGACAATCCATCCTTATTATAATAAATATTTCAATCATGACTTTAGTGAGTCATGCGTAGATTAAAAATCAAAATTATATTAGCTATGTGGGAAGGGATGTTGCATGTTATAAGAGATATTGGAGTTCAATGCTAACATTTTGTTCTTTGGGATTCCTTTGTTTGTATGTTTAGGCTCTTTAGAAATGGAGGAGAGGAGAAAGAGGGATCTATCATCAGCCCAAATTTGTTTTGCAGAAATAAGGTGGTATATGGTCACAGGTCTGCATGTTTCTGGTTTTTTGTTTTGTTGCTCAATATAGCTATATTTTAGGTACTATTATTACCATTATTTAAACTGCAAATACCAGTAATATTGCATCTTCCACAGTCTGAATTATTTATGGAGAGAGCTAATAGTCCTCACAAGGAGGTAGTTTCACACGGGGAAGGCGTTAATAGATATAAAGTGTGCAATTTGCTGAAATTGGCATGATATCTTTATTATACCCTCTGAGCCCAATTGGGCCAAATCTGACACTCTAAATTGCTATAATTTGAATCTCTCTGATTTTATTATTAAATATAAACCTAAAATTTTATATATTTGCAAAGAAAAGATAATTTTCCTAATATTTTTAATAATTAGTTATAATTATATGTGGCATTATGGCATCATTACCTTCTTTGGAGACTAAGAGACACAGGTAGACTTCACAAAGGGAGATAAAGCAGAAGGCACAGGGGGATCCGTGTGATAATAGCCCAGAGATGGAGAAGTCAGGCTCTGCTCAGGGCAATGGCAAGAATGTAAGATGCAGGGGAGAGGTAGAGATAAAACTAGGAAAACAGTCAAATTGGGAAAGTTTTTGAATGACAGGCTGAGGAAATTCTATTTTATTCTTTAAGCAATAAAGACACACTAAAGGTTAAAGCAGAGAAGTGATATAGTAGGAGCAGTTCTCAAACTCTGGAAACAGAGTATGAGACATCCAGAAGACAAAGGCACAAAACAGGAAAAAATCATTTAAGGATAAATTGCATATTAATGAATGTGTTATAAATAGGATACTCTAACAATAAACCACGGTAACTTTCATGTCACTCTACTACAAGGACCCAGGTCCCTCATGATTTAGGAGGTGGTAGGATTACTGCCAAACTTCCATTCAAAATAGCTAGGGGAACTATCATACAGTCATGTGTTGCTTAATGATGGGGACAGTTCGGAAAAATATGTCTTTGGGTGATTTCGTTTCTGTGCAGACATCATAGAGTGCACTTACACAAACCTAGATGGTGTAACCTGCCACACACCTAAGCTATATGGTATAGCCTATTGCTCCTAGGATAAAAGCTCGTACAACATGTTACTGTATGAATGTTGTAGGCAATTGTAACACAATGGTATTTGAGTATCTAACAATACCTAAACATAGAAAAGGTACAATAAAAATAGCATACCTGTATAGGGCACTTACTAGGAGTGAAGTTTGCAGGACTACAAGTTGCTCTGAGTGAGTCAGTGAGTGAGTGAGTGATGAGTAATATTAAGGCCTAGGACATTACTATACACTGCTGTAGACTTTCTCAACACTGTACACTTAGGCTACACTCATTTGTAATTTCTCTCTCCAATAATAAATTAACCTTAGCTTACTGTAACTTTTTTACTTTATAAACTTTAAATTTTCACTCTTTTGTAATAATGCTTAGCTTAAAATACACATTGCACAGCTGTACAAAACTATTTTTCTTCATATCCTTATTTTATAAGCTTTAGTCTATTTTTTTTTTTTTTTTTTTTTTTTTTTTTGAGACGGAGTCTTGCTCTGTCACCCAGGCTGGAGTGCAGTGGCACAATCTCGGCTCACTGCAAGTTCCGCCTCCCGGGTTCATGCCATTCTCCTGCCTCAGCCTCTCCGAGTAGCTGGGACTACAGGCGCCCGCCACCACGCCTGGCTAATTTTTTGTATTTTTAGTAGAGACGGGGTAGCTTTATTCTATTTTTAAATTTCTTTAACTTTACATTTTTTTTGCTAAAAACTAAGACAACACAATTAGCCTAGGCCTACACAGGGTCGGAGTGATCAATATTGTTGTGTTCTGCCACCATATTCTTGTCGCACTGGAAGATCTTCACGGGCAATAACATGCATAGAGCTGTCATCTTCTCTGACAACAATGCCATCTTCTGGAATACCTCCTGAAGGACCTGCCTAAGGCTGCTTTACAGTTGACTTTTTAAAAAATAAGTAGAGGGAATACATTCTAAAATAAGAATTTAAATGTAGTAAATACTTAAATAACAATCACTTATTATCAACTATTACGTACTGTACATAATTTTATGTGCTAGACTTTTATAGGACCAGCAGTGCAGGTTTGTATACACCAGCATCACTGCAAACACGTGAATAATATTATGCTATGACATTATAGTGGCTACTATGTCACTCAGCAATAGCAATTTTTCAGCTCAATTCTAGTCTTACGGGACCAACACTGTATAAACAGTCTATCATTGACCAAAATGTGATTATGTGGTATATGACTATATTAGTCAGGCACTATTCTCCCTTGTTTCTACCACCTTAAATAGCCTAATATAAGTGTACAGAAAATGTTTACCAAAAAAATAAACCTAAAGTCTGCTAGTTACCAAAGATAATGTATTGTCTATGGCTGCTTTTAGGCTATGATAATGAAGTTGAATAGTTGCAACAGAGAAAGTACGATTACAAAGCCTAAAATTTTTACTATCTGGCCCTTGACAGAAATGGTTTGCTAACCTACTATCTGCTTCTAGAGGGTGGCTTCTCTGTTATTCCCTAAACAATCACTCTAGAAATGCCCTGCAGTTTCTTACTAGTTTCCTTCTGCCTTTCTAGGTTACCATTGCCTTTTTCATTTATTTCCATTGCAGCAGCTGGAGAGGTACTGCTCCAGAGGCAATACCTCTGACAACTTGCCATCTTGTCAGCCTGGAGTGGCCAAATGGACACTTCACATCCTGTGATTGCTTTGGTCACCTGTGAAGATAAATCAAAATGCAGTCGGCATGGCTAGGTGGAGCAGTGACACTTCCTGGACTATTCAACAGAATTTGAAAATAAGTTGTCTATGCTTCATGCCCACACAGCTCCCTTCTGCGGCCCCCTTCATCCTGCTTCAGAACCTTACTGCATAAAAACAAAGTTTTTGGTGAAACTCCTAATGATACATAAGACTGGAAAATGGCGATAATTGTGTTTAACCCTGTCCCAAAAAAAGACAAAAAGAAAATAAGTATGTGTTCAAGAGACTTGGCAATTTTATCACTGGTAGCTGAATGTGCTAATAAATGTCCCAATGAGATCAATGTTTTATTACAGAGCCCTTGAATGTACAGCTATTTTCCCTCCCTGGAAAATGAAGAAGCAAGTAGACTGCTCTGACCAAGCTGAGGCTGACAGCTAGGCTGCTCTTTATTGCCACAAAATAGGCAGGTGTTTTTTGACAGTGCATAGTCATTGATGAACTCCAAATATCCAAAAAATAATTTCGAGCTAAAAGGTCATCTTTATTCCTTTCTCTCCATGTTCAAAAAAAAAAGATAGATAGATATACAGAATTAGAATCTTTTCAACAATGTCAGAAATCCAGGGAAGAAAAATATTCCTTCTTTTAATGTCTACACATGATATCAGCATGGTGCACTTCAGTTTGAATCTGTAATCTGAATGAGCAGCAATAAACATAACATGGAGCAAGCAGAATGACAGTCAAAATGTGGCAAAATGCAGCACAACACATTGTCAGAACACTCAGTGTACAGTAAAAATATGGGGAAAATATTTGAATGATTGTTTCAGCATGTCTTTGAAAGTTCTTAGAGTCCTTTTTGTGATACAACAAAAGCAAAACTTAAGCCAATGCATTTCATTGAACTCTTAAAGCAAACAGCCAACAGCTAGATTACCTTGATTTGCAGAGAACTGCCAGCTAACACTGTTTATTGCATACATCACTTTTTGTTCACAGCACTGTGGGTCTTTATGCAGGCTCAAGAGATCAAATGCACTCCTGCTCCCACCAGGGTCTATAGCTAAAGGTCCAAGAAGAAAGGCTGTATAGCCAAAGACAGAGATCTGAACATAGATTATTAAAAGAAATCAAATGCTTTCACTCAGAAAGGAAATAGCTCAGATGGTTGTTAAGTACATCAGCTGTGTAGAAAGAACAATTAATCTGATGGTTATTTTCTCTGGTATGTGACAGCCTTGATTCAAAAAAGGATAACGTCTCCTGCTATGCTGCAGAATTTGTACTACATATAACACTTGTTTTTCTAAAGCAATTTAATTAATAATCTTTTAACATCCAGAGGCAGGTAGAGTGGAAAGAACATGGGCATTGAAGGTAAGCAAACAGGGTTAGAACTCTAGATATGCCACTTATTCTATATATGACCTTGGACAAGTCACTTGGCCTTAGCCTAAGTTTTCTCAGCTGGAATTACAACCACCTCATGGAATCATTGGAATAAAGTAACACATGTTTAAATGAAGCAGCTGACTATTAACTATATTATACTTTTAATCTCTTATTTGGCCTTCTGAACAATTCAGTCAGGTGGGGGGGGGCTGGTACTATGATTTTTTTTTTCTGTACATATCACATATGTTCAAAGACAGAGACAGGAAAGTAAGTCTCCCCACAGCTTGCTTTGGGTTCCTTCTACTATATACATTATGATAACGTCACTAAAATGGCTGCAAACTTATAAGAAGTAGGCAGGTTTGCACTGTGTTACTCATGAGCTAATCAAGTAGTCTTTTGTCTTTATTGTGTCAACACTTATGATCTGTAGAGAGGCAGGAAAGCATTCAGCCAAATACTATCACTGAGAATGCCAAAGGCGAAAGGAGACTATGGTGAGATCCCAGGAATAGTGGAGACAGGTCATCTAAGTCTCAGCTGGCTAAAATAAATATGAAGCTGAGGTCAGTAGGAGATGCAATTGGAAAGTAATATTTTAGAAAAGGTAAGTAAAAGAAGCATAGTCTAAGTGCATTTTGAGGACAAGGCAGCAGGGGTTGATGAAGATACAAAAGGAAAAAATCAAGAAGACTGTTCAAACAGTACAGAAATAACATTGCTCAAAGTGTTCTGCCAGAGGCAGAGCTTCTTTTGAAGGTCCATTTTCTCAGCCCTAGAATATTGTCTCTACTCATTGGAAAGGCATAGTGCTTTGAGACAGCATTGGATACCCTGTTAGTCATCACTCGAGGCACTTCAAACAGGAGACACGTAACATAGGGATTTGGCTTCCCGGTAATTAAAGAGTTGGGAAGCCAAACAGAGGATGAACAGGCAACACAAAGATTAGCAACAGCAAGCAAACTGTCATCTCTACAGCTCTCTAGAGACGCAGTAGCAGAGGTGGTACAGCTGGACTACAAAAGTCAACTCCATCCAGCAAGGGCTAGAACTGTAATGTAGTTTACCCAGGAAAGCCTAAATCGTGGAAAAGGGGGCTGACTTGTAGGAGGTGGAGCCACAGAAGAGATGCAGCTGCTGCTGGGGATACCACTTGAGGTAGAATGAGGTGGGGGGAAATACCCTGGCTCGTCCTCACTGCCTCAAATCTCTCTCCAGTGTCTCCCAGTGGCCAGAGCCAGCCGGAAATCAGGTAACTCAGGAGACAAGGAAACACAGCCTGACCAAGTCCTCCCACAGCAATATAGAGCCCACAAGTAGAAACTGAGAGAAGAATTTGAGCAAATAACCAGCATGGATACCACGCTAAAATTTTCCATAGCCAGTGATCTCTCTTCTTGTTCTCATCTCTTGGGCTAATAAAATCAAGAGATTTCTCAGTCAATCTCTTTTTTTTTTTAATTTTTATTATTATACTATAAGTTTTAGGGTACATGTGCACAATGTGCAGGTTTGTTACATATGTATCCATGTGCCATGTTGGTTTGCTGCACCCATTAACTCGTCATTTAGCATTAGGTGTATCTCCTAATGCTGTCTCTCCCCCTTCCCCCCACCCCACAACAGTCCCCAGAGTGTGATGTTCCCCTTCCCGTGTCCATGTGTTCTCACTGTTCAATTCCCACCTATGAGTGAGAACATGGGGTGTTTGGTTTTTTGTCCTTGCGATAGTTTACTGAGAATGATGGTTTCCAGTTTCATCCATGTCCCTTCAAAGGACATGAACTCATCATTTTTTATGGCTGCATAGTATTCCATGGTGTATATGTGCCACCTTTTCTCAATACAGTCTATCATTGTTGGACCTTTGGGTTGGTTCCATGTCTTTGCTATTGTGAATAGTGCCGCAATAAACATACGTGTGCATGTGTCTTTATAGCAGCATGATTTATAGTCCTTTGGGTATATACCTTAAAAAAAAGTAAATATTCCCTACTCCAGAATAACATTCAAGTAAAGTCTACATACAGTTGCTCTATTATTTTACTTGTTTGATTTTTAGGGTGCTTTATTATGTTTTAGGGAACTCTGAGCTTAAAGAAATTGGAAAAAGTCATTTTTGTCATACTCACTTTTGTGAGGGTCTAGCACAGTATCTGCTACTTACCATGTTTTATGAATGAACAAACTTAAAGAGGTAAAATACTGTATACCTTTTGTTAAGGTTACTATGAGTAAATTCAAGGATTTGTTATAATACCTCTAAAGATGTTTAGAGTATAAATTATCAATAAGATGAGGTCACCCAAATATGAAAGATCCCGGAAAATCTTAACATCCAAATAAAAAATTCAAATGTTTTATAGTCAAATAAGGTGATTTTTTAAAAAATCAAATTCATCTTTTGGTCACACTAGAATCCTCACAATCTTCCTAGTGCACCAAGCACCTACACAATGCTTCCATTCTAGTTTTGTCCTTAACTGTGTTTTCCTCCCATTTCTGCTTCTTCACATGCATCAGTATTAAGGTGGAAGTGGAGATGGGAAGTAAGAATAAAATTGACTCTATTGGAAGGACTTTGAATATCCCCTTAGCACATAGGTCAATACTGGAAAGAGAAGCACTCTTTTTACTAATCCTTATTCTCTCCAGGACAGCATTGTCACCAGACATCCCTAATTAAACAAGGTACTCAGGAGATAAGCAAACGGAGATCATGGCAAATATACGACGCTCTCTATGCCCTGTCTGCCACAACTTTTTTGAGATGTGTATGAAGAGAAGGAGAAAGATCTAGGGTGTAAAAGGCCGCTTTTACAACACTGGCAAAATTAGTGCAGTGGGGTCCAGGAGCCTTCCCTCCTCTCTTCCAGATTACTGTCTGCCCAATTATGATCAGTTGTCCTTGGTACATAACCATTCTAAACATATACCCTGTTTACTTTCTCAGCATTCTTATCACATGTGATACGTTCATTTATTAAATATTTTGTTTTTTTTTTTTTTTTGACACGGAGTCTCGCTCTGTCACCCAGGCTGGAGTGCAGTGGCACGATCTCGGCTCACTGCAAGCTCCACCTCCCGGGTTCACGCCATTCTCCTGCCTCAGCCTCCCGAGTAGCTGGGACTACAGGCACGTGCCACCATGCCCGGCTAATTTTTTGTATTTTTAGTAGAGACGGGGTTTCACCGTGTTAGCCAGGATGGTCTTGATCTCCTGACCTCGTGATCTGCCCGCCTCGGCCTCCCAGTGTCTTCTTTTGATCAATTATGATCACTTGTCCTTGGCACATACCCATTCTATACATATTAGCCTGTTTTCTTTCTCAGCATTCTTATCACACATGTGATAGGTTCATTTACTTAATATTTGTCTTCCTCAGTACATTATCTGTTTCGTTCACCTTGCAAAGATGTGCTTAGTAAGTATTTTTAAATAAATAAGTACATTAAAGAGTACCATACTCTGGCTCCCAAGATGAACTTCCAGTTTGTCATTAGAAATTGGAAAAAGCATTCATCCAATTTGGTCTATTAAGAACTTGCTTATATAGTCAAGATCTCTTATTTATAATCCAACATCCCACAATATTCTTATCCTCTACTCTTCTTTATTGATTGTTTAGTCCATTTAGGAACTCGTTTCTGTTTGTACAAACTCATTGGCTTTTTCATCTGCAAATGTTTACATTTACTTTAAATACAGAAATAAATTGGGTTCTATGAATGCATTAATATGCCCTAAAATTATCTGACTTCCTGCTCTGCTGGCTAACCACAAGGAACTCATATCCTTGGTTTAGTCCCACTGTGCTCTTGTGGTTCAGAGTGTTCATTGTGCTACATGTGTGTTTTCTGCTGCAGACACTATTTGCTGCCTCGTACTTTTTTTCTGTACTTCTTGGAAGAGGGTTATGTAGAGTTTTCTATCTTCTCTCCCTCAGTCATGGCAAATCACGGAACCATGAAACTTCTTTGCATCAAACATCCCTCCAAATTCACTAATAAAGAGGGGGACTCCAGTGTGAGTATTTCACACTGAATATCAGTAAATTGTATATAGGATGAAGGTATACCACAGCAAATGAGCTATGTTTTTCTGTTTTGTTTATTTTTTGTTTTGGGAGGTTTTTTTGAGAGAGGGTCTTCCTTTGTCACCCAGGCTGGAGTGCAGTGGTACTGTCAAAGCTCACTGCAGTTTCAAGCTCCTGGGCTCAAGTGATCTTCCCATCTTGGCCTCCCAGAGTGCTGAGATTATGGTCATGAGCCACTGTGCCTGGCTAATGAGTTTTAGTATTCAGAAGATTTTGATATGAACATAAACCTATAGAATTTATACTGATTGTCTTAACACCATAATTACTAATTCTATAAAACAGGTCTTCACTGTATTTAAAACTATCTATAGTTATATTTTAAACATTTACACAAGAGGGCATTTTAAAATTATTTATGGCGTTCATTTAACTTGTTTCTAACATAAATAACATAAATGAAAAGACTTCCAAAAAATACATATATAAAAACTGAATATTTTTTTTTTTTTTTTTTTTTTTTTGAGACGGAGTCTCGCTCTGTCGCCCAGGCTGGAGTGCAGTGGCGCAATCTCGGCTCACTGCAAGCTCCGCCTCCTGGGTTCATGCCATTCTCCTGCCTCAGCCTCTCCGAGTAGCTGGGACTACAGGCGCCCGCCACCACGCCCGGCTAATTTTTTGTATTTTTAGTAGAGACGGGGTTTCACCATGGTCTCGATCTCCTGACCTCGTGATCCGCCCGCCTCAGCCTCCCAAAGTGCTGGGATTACAAGCGTGAGCCACCGCGCCCGGCTTATTCTTATAGTACATGAAGAACTTTTACATACTATTAAATACCAAAGTGTTATTAAAGTTCCACACTAAAAAAAATAAGTAAATAATAAAACCTTTTAAGGAAACAAGAAATGGCCTGGGTGCGGTGGCTCATGCCTGTAATCCCAGCACTTTGGGAGGCCAAGGCAGGTGGATCATGTGGTCAGGAGATCGAGACCATCCTGGCCAACATGGTGAAACCCGGTCTCTATTAAAAATACAAAAATTAGCTAGGCATGGTGGCACACACCTGTATTCCCAGCTACTCAGGAGGCTGAGGCAGGGGCATTGCTTGAACCCTGGAGGCAGAGGTTGCAGTGAGCCGAGATCAGGGCACTGCACTCCAGCGTGGTGACAGGGCGAGACCCCGTCTCACAAAAAAAAAATGTTTTAGACAATATTAAGGGAATACACCAATTATAACAGTCACACATAAAAACTAATTAATTTTTATTTTAACTGCACTTCAATCTTATACATAAATAAACTGCAAACTACACAACAAGTACCACAAGCATTTTCCCCCATTTTGGCATACCAGTGACCTAAGAACAGAAGGCCCCTTACAAAGTTGTTCATGTACAATGTAGAAAACACAACGTCATTCTACTCAGCCACTCGCGGCTGAAAGGTAACAATCAATGACTTTTGCTGTCTGAGTGCTCTTCTTGCTTACGATGCTAGTCTTGAAGAGGAAGTGCCTGTTTCACTGGCAAAGGCCCATGTTGTGTTTGTGTGGCTGACGGTGCATTTGAAAGAAGACTGTACATGCTGGGCATGGTGGCTCACACCTGTAATCCCAGCACTTTGGGAGGCCAAGGAGGGCGGATTACCTGAGGTCAGGAGTTCGAGACCAGCCTTGCCAACATGGCAAAACCCTGTCTCTACTAAAAATACAAAAACTAGCTGGGCATGGTGGCACGTGCCTGTAATACCAGCTACTCAGGAGGCTGATGCAGGAAAATCACTTGAACCTGGGAGGTGGAGGTTGCTGTGAGCCGAGATTGGGCCACTGCACTCCAACCCAGGTGAAAGAGCAAGACTCCATCAAAGGAAGGAAGGGAGAAAGGAAAGGAAATAGGACTATTAGTAGGAAAGGAAAGGAAATAGGACTCTACTAATAGTAGAGTTTTGGCAAGGTCAAAGTAGGCATGTGCCTGTGGTGGCCCAGGTTTCTGTTAGACTTTGTTGCCTCCAAATTAACCACAAGGTTCACTTGAATATGAAAGACAGTGGATAGGAAGCAGGAACCCTGCATGTTTCACTTTTGCTGAGGATGACAGCAGAGCTATTCGGTTTTCAGGGTCACAGCTTTTTGAACGTAATCTTTGTGTATAGATCCAGCCCAGACAGCAGCAGGGACTTGACTAGAGAAGCACCTAGGTGTGGTTGGACGGTCACTCCTTGGAGGGGTGGTTTGCAGGCCTCTTTGCCTATCCTATGAGGCCCTTAATTTTTATTGAGAAAGTTCTCCATCTCATTCAGCAAGAATGGGCTCTATTGAAACAGAATCACCTGTGTGATACATCTCTTAACTTTTTGCTTTTTAAATCTGTCCATGAGTGACCAATGACCAATTGCTCTTATCCTATCTACTGCCTACTTTGGTCTATGTAAACTGTTTGTCTGCTTCTAATGTGATACCACTCAAACTGTTAGATCATGCTCTGAACTTGGGCAAGGGCAGGGAGGAGCAGGTTGGCTCTCATGTTTGTGAGCAGGTGTTGTGTCTTGGCACTTTTACTAGCCTATTTCCACTTTCACAGACGGACTTAGAAAGTCTACGTGAGAATTAAAACATTCCCATTGAGCAGCTCAGGAAAACTCTAGTAATATGGTGAAAATTATATGACTTACTTCATAAAAATATCTTCTTGACATCATATGTGACACAACAGGAGGTGAAGTAAATACAATTCTAACAGTGTGCTTTCCTGGGTATTGGGAAGGGTCTGTGAATCCAATAATACTTCTTTCACTTCTCACAAATATTTTCCTCTTATGTTTGGATTTTGTCATAAAAAAAGCCACGGAAAAAAATATAGACAATATATTTGTACATTTTCTATTTTTAATAGTGAATTTTATTAAATGCTTAAACCAGTAAAATTATCTTGAGACTGAGTACTCAAGCAATAACCCAAGATCATAAAACAAATTGATGTGGAAAATATTTACTTTATCTGAATTGAAACAACAGACAACTTTTCAGACGCATGAATATCTGATGCTGCTTATCTACGGTGATATCTGAATGAGTCTCATTACCCTTAAAATGAGGGTTTTGTATATAGCCCACCAAAATATGCTGTACTTCCATTCAAATCAATGAAAAGCTGCTGCTATATGGATTCTTTTGGATTGCATGTTATTCCTGTACCCTCACAAGTGATTTGCACTGCCAGTTAGAATGAAGCACACATTTGACCAAGATTGACAATGCACTGGAATTGCATATTGCATTAGCTTTAATTAAGTTATCAGAATTTATTACAGGGCTACTTATGTCATTTCTTGAGACCAGCTTTGCAGAGAAAATCTCGTTTACTAGTAAAATTGTTCTTTTGCTTAAAAGAATGAGGAATCTCATTTCAAAAGAGACACAGTGGACGAAGCCATATAATGAGCTTAGCCACTTGTCTACCTAGTAAGAAATTTCTTACTCATCCTCTCCCTCCCTCCTAGAGGAGCCTGCTTTGAGGCTTACTTCCTAGCACAGGGCAGCCACATAGCTAGGATGGCAGCAGCCCGCCACAGGGGACTGCACACAGTAGGCACAAAGTCATATGGTTTCTGCTACCAAATTATAGGAAACACTAGGAGTCACACAGCAGCAAAGATACAATTTTAGAGATGTCATTCCAACCAGAGCCATATTAAGCTGTTGGATTCCAGGATGCTTGCAGTGAAATTGGTTGTCCTCTAAATGGTTTTGTCTAAAAATGTAATTGCTTTGTTCTGGGTTCAGAAAGGCACGGGAGGGAGAGCCTGAGTTCCATCCCCAACCGTTGCCACAGACTCCAACTGCAAGTACAGGGGCTGGTAAAACAATAAAGTCGTCTTCTTTTATCACAATGCCAGATAGATTTTCTTTCCCTGGCTTCCAGACAAAATTCACTTATTATAATTATCTTCTGAGCTGGCAGTGACCACCATCTAAAACTTTATAAATGTTCTAGTGAAACCCCGTTGAGCTGCCACTTATATCAAGCTGAGCAGGCAACTCTCTCCCTCACCATCGCAGCTCCAACGCACTCACGCAGGGAAGTACACATGTGATGCATAACCACAGTGGGAAGGGAACTGCGGTGGAAACCAGCATATTGCAAAGCACACATGAAATTCCCCTTTGGTGTATTTTTTTTTTTTTTTTTTTTTTTTTTTTTTTTTTTTTTTGAGACGGAGTCTCGCTCTGTCACCCAGGCTGGAGTGCAGTGGCGCGATCTCGGCTCACTGCAAGCTCCGCCTCCCAGGTTCACGCCATTCTCCTGCCTCAGCCTCTCCGAGTAGCTGGGACTACAGGCGCCCGCCACCACGCCCGGCTAATTTTTTGTATTTTTAGTAGAGACGGGGTTTCACCATGGTCTCGATCTCCTGACCTCGTGATCCGCCCGCCTCGGCCTCCCAAAGTGCTGGGATTACAAGCGTGAGCCACCGCGCCCGGCCCCCTTTGGTGTATTTTATGAAACTTAAGTTGACATTTTCAAGCCCAAAGGAGGAGAGTTTTGCACCAAATACTGTGTAAAGAACAACTGGGAAACTACCCACATAAGTGCTATTTGCAATCTATAATTTAATTATTCTGATGTATTATTAGCCATCTGCAGTTCATGTAAACTTAAATACTTGTATTGAAAACCCTCTGACATCTATGATGCCATCTGAAATAATTTTTTCAGTGTTTCCAATAACATTTGTTCATTCATTCTGCCTAAATTTATCCACGTTTCCCTTTCCCTCTTCTTTATTCTCTTTTTTAAAACCCTTATTAATGAAGAGGGATTTGATAGGATACCTAGCCAAAGTAAAAAGTATATTTTTTTCCAACATGGTAGTTTTATGACATTAATTTTGTATGTAGAATAATATAGGACATCCTTGAATTTATTTATACACATAATTTTTATATTCAGGCCATTGAAAATGAGCAAATTTTATATACTTCTTTCAAACCATGTATCAACTGTACATAAACTGCCTTATAAAATTAAGCTATTGAAATCAAGGCTTTACATAAAAACAAGGAGATCATGTCCTTTGCAGGAACATGGATGGAGCTGGAGGCCATTATCCTTAGCAAACCAACATAGGAACAGAAAAACAAATACTGAATGTTCTCATTGATAAGTGGGAGCTAAATGATGAGAACACATGGACACAAAAAGGAGAACAACAAACACCAGGGTATACTTGAGGGTAAAGAAGGGGAGGATGGAGAGGATCAGAAAAAATAACTATTGAATACTAAGCTGGTACCCAGGTGATGAAATAATCTGTATACCAAACCCCTGTGACACATATAGTTTATCTATATAACAAACCTGCTCATATACCCCTAAACCTCAGAGTTTGGAAAAAAGAAATCAAGGCTTTAGATACTTCTGTCCTAACTTAGCTCTTACCTACATAGTTTTAAATTAAACAGGAAAAAGGTATAATATACATTTACTTTTCACAAATTGGTATCAAATACATCTTTCGAATCTCATATGGTGCTTTCTAGACCATAGATCAGGAAACCTAATCTCAGTTGGGTTAAGTGACTTATTCAAGGTATCACACAGCTAGTAGCTGGAGGATCCTGGATCTATCCTAGTGTATCTTAGCTATCGTCCATAACTTACGCTTTTTCTCACTCTCCCCACCCTCCCACCCCGCCACCCCAAAGTGTGCTGCATCAACACTGGTTTGCCAACTATTATTCTTCAGATATATTAAGACAGACAAATCAAACACCCTGCCTATACATACACTGTCTTCTGGATTTTCTAACTGATAATCCAGTAGCTGAAACTGACATACAAATCTTACAGTATAGATATCTGTATTATGCAATGAAGCACAGAAATAGAGAGAGGTGGGGAAAACAAAAAAAAGCATCAGAGAGACCTGTATTCCTGACATCACAAACCTCAAGTCCTCAGGTGGAGGTTATAAAGGCAGGACCCAAATGCTTGTCAGCTGCAACACATACAGCAACCCAACTGTGCAGCCTGGAAAACAGCAGTGTCACAGTAGACACTGCAGTGAGACGCAGCCCAGTAGAGCACACCGGACCAGACCAGCGGCTCTCAGCAGGTCTCTGAGTAGCATGGAGTAGTATCCTATGCCAATGAAAGATCATGGACATTGGCTTTGTGGTTGTAGTGAGGGGATGCCATACTAGGAGGCAGATAACGGTTTATGTGACAAGGAAAGCAATGAGAACCGCATGATTTTCAGTGGATGCCAGCACGGAGGACTGGCCATGCTCCCGGCCCAAATATATGAATGTCCATGTCAGAGACACCACATGCACAAATACCAGAACCAGATATCCTCCCTGCCATCCAGAGGCTGCTTCTACATCCAGAACTAATTCCAGGGGGAAAGAGGGGAGACGAAATTCTGAACTAATATGTGGGTAATGAACATGTTTTTTTTTTTTGCCATCAGGCAAAATAGAGGTACAAAATAGAGAATACAGTTGCTATAAATGAATAAAGTTGCAGCAGGTACCTTTGAGTACACGACCTGAAGCTTTATAACGTCTACACAAGATGAGTAGTAGTAGTTAATTTCTTTTTAGAAAAAGAAAGAGGGCATTTGTCTTCTGAATTTTAAATTAAAGATATTCCATGTCAAATATAAAGAATAAAAATTCTTGCTTCTTAAAGCAGCAATGATCCTTTAAGATCATTTTGCAAAATGCACTATTTCCATATCCCTTAACCAAAATCATAATTTCTTGTTTGAGGAGACATCTAGGTTTCTAACCAACTTTCTTCTATTTACCAGGTTTGAGGACATACCTCATTTCAGACTTCTAAGGCATGTGAAACTTTGTTTTGCAATGTTTCCAAAAAGAAGATCAATATTCTGATGTGGGGATGTGAGAACAGAGAGAGATATTTGCCACTCCAATATTGCAACATGCCTCCCCCAGCCTTACAAAATAATATGTTTTAAAACTCCATAAGTGGAGATGGTGGTTTAGAAAAATATAACTCATCCACAGATAATATAATACGAAATATGACAGTGAAGCGTAAGTCACGGTTCTTTACTTTTTCCTGCCAAAGTAAACTTTATAGATATTTTTATCAAAACAAAAACTGGAGTCAACCCATGATTGCCATCTTGTGGAGAGGTCCAGCACTACCGTGTCAAAATATGTCCCTGAGGTATTGAAAAACGCCTCTGGAGATTCTTCAGGCACTCCTTTCATTATTTAATAACCTTTGCTGCAAATAAGCTCTGCCTTATAGCTGACCTAAATCCCTCGGGTTATCTCCTGTAGATAAGGGGAGAGCTGCCACCATTTATTGAGCTGTAATGCTTTGCATACTCAGTCAAGTTATCAAACCATGCCGGTGACTTTACTTCTCCAAGTTAAAAAGTTTCCTATTGTCTGACATTTCCACCTTACTACTATGTTCCAGCTCTTGGGTTTCCAAACTGTTTAAAACTTGTTCTGCCTGTGTTTTATGTTTTTGGTCACAACTCTGTCTACTCCACTTTGTGAGGCATTTGACTCATCTCTGTGTTATTTGGGGAACACCCCTGAGACCTTCTGCGCGGGCAGTACTGGGTCTGAGGGTTCAGCAGCTTCGGTCATTCCTGAAGGCATGCAGAGAGTCCTGTGGGGAGCCCTTACACCTTACACTCCAGCACCTCTGGGCAGTTGCCAAGGGAACCAAATCATGACATGGACATTCCAGAATTATACACATGCAATTAAATCTACCGAATAAGTTCACCAAACAAATATATAATGAAATAATTTTTGAAATTCCAAAACATTGGGCAACTTCCCCTTTTTTTGATCACTCCATTTTGTAATCTTGACTTTGCATTTTAGGAAAGAGTTGTGAAAGATGCTCTTTCTCCCTAACCCACATCCTCCACCACTGGTCAATTCAGCAAATCCTATCAGCTCTACTTTCAAAATGAATCAACTATGACCATTTCTCACCACTCTCACTACGCAGATCTAAGTTCAAGCCAACACCATCTCCTGTTTGGATTTTTGCAGTAGCCTTCTAGCTGATGTTCCTGGTTCTACTCGTGCCTCCTGCAGTCTATTCTCAACACACAAGCTGGAGTGACCCTGCTGAGGCACAAGGCAAATCCTATTACTCCCTCCCTTGCTTAAAACCCTCCCACAGCTCCTGTCACTCAGAATAAATGCAAAAGCCTTTGCTACGACTGATAAGGCCTTCAGAAAATTGACTCCCATTCTCTCTCTACCTCATCTCCTACACTCTTTCCCAAAGTCACTCTGCCCTCACCATACTGGCCTCCCTGCTGCTCCTCTCACACATCAAGCAAATCTGCTCTGGCCTCCAGGCCCCTTTGCTCTTACCGCTCTCTCTGCATGGAAAAGCCTTTCCCACAATATCCTCACGGCTTGCTCCTGCATGGCCTTCAGGTCTTTTCTCAAAAGTAATCTTCTCAGTAAGGCCTTCCTGGAAATCCTACCTAAAATACCATTTCTTCTCTCGCTTAATACCTTGTTTGCTGTATTTTTTCTCCTTAGCATTTACATTCTACTAGCAAATATTTTGCTTCTTTTTCTTGTTTATTGTTCTTACTCGTTTTTTATTGCTACCATAACAAGTTACCACAAACTTAGCTGCTGAAAACAACACAAATCTATCAACTCACAGTTCTGTAGGTCAGAAGTCCAGTGGTCTTTGTTGCTTCTTTTGCTCCAGTTCTCAGAAGGCTGAAAGCAAAGTGTCAGGCTGCAGGGCTTTTCTCAAGAGTCTCTAGGAAGAATCCACTGCCAAACTCATTTCAGTTGTTGGCCAAATTCAGTCCCATGTGATTATAAGACTGAGGCTTCCATCTCCTTTTTGCTTGTCAAAGTCTTTCTCAACTTCCAAAGGCTGCCTATATTCCTTGGCTCATGGTCCCCTTCAAAGCCATCAAGGGAAGGTCTAGCCCTTCTCAGGCTTTGAATCTCTTTGACTTCCCCTTTTGCCTCATCTCTCCTGCTTTCCTCTTCTGCTGCAGCTCTTTGACTCCAGCTGAAGAAAATTCTCTGATTCTCAGGACTCAAGTGGTTAGATTGGACCCACCTGGGTAATTCAGGCCACTCCCTCTATTTTGAAGTTCTTAACCTTAACTACATCTGCAAAGTCCCTTCACAGCAGTACCTAGATTCGTGTCTGATTGAATAGCCAGGAGATAGGAATCTTGGGTACCATTTTTAGAATTCTGCATTGTCGGACTAACTCCCATGTTGTTAAGACTACCACAGTAGAATATAAATCCCATGAGGGCGGAAATATTTCAGTTTTGTGCAGTGCTGTATCTCCAGTGCCTAAAAATAGTGCCTAGGACAAATTAGACAGAAAACAAATAAATGTTGGATGAATGCATCTAATCCAAGCTTTCTTAATATGAAGATGTGAACTCCGCAAAGTGATGTATAAAACAGAAGTAGTGTGCAGACATGAGCACACTGTTCCCAATTCTTAAAATGATAATATCCCCCAGTTTTCCCAAGATAAATCTCGTTTGTGTCTGTTCTCTCAGTGTAATTATTCACTGAACCCCACTTACCCACTCCAAGTGTCCAGGTTTGTAAGATAAATTACATAATTTTCCTAGATTCTCAAAGGTGCCCACTGTCCAACAAAAGTTTAAATTCTTCTGACCTCATCAAGCTTTTATGCAGAAATGTATTTGAACTTATACAAACAGATTTCTATATTTTTTTCATAAAATATACATCTTCTCCCTTGTAAACATATTTGAAGGACTTTTACAACTAAGATAAAACTCCAAGAAGTACACCCTGACCCTCAAAAGCAACCAATTTACCATCTAACCAAAATTTCACACCACCTCAAATCATAAGAAAAGGCAGTGGATATGAAAACAAATAAGCAGCACTGAGAATTTGGCCACACCACCTGAGATGTGATACTGTGTCCCATCTGTTCAACGAGATAACAGAGCATCTAGCATATCCTAAAATTTCTTAGAAAAACGTGCACTAGGGAATTCTCAGTTTAGAAGATATTTATAATAATAAGGCCTCAATCATTTTTTTCAAGCCTTGGATATTTAATATGAATGACAAGAAAAATACAGAATATTTTATAACTATGGTTTAAAGTACGCATGGAAAATTCTTCAGTTGTCCACAAGCCGTTCCTTTATTTGTAATACAGTTAAATATTATGGAAGATTAACTTGATTGGGATATCTAATGGGTATTTCTTTTTGTTTTTCTTTTCTTCACTTTCTGCTTTTATAAAAATTTTGTGTTGTATCCATCGTCTCTTAGAGCAAAGAGTTTGATTATGGCCTTACTGCCTGATCCCCCACCCCATCTACAAATGTAAGGGCAAAAGATGACCTCTGTTGAGAAAATTGACTACCTGTCTAAATGATTAAGGAGTTAAGGGACTCTGTATGGCTTTATAAATCTGCCTCTTCATCCCACCCTGGAAAAAAAAAAGCTTTACTTAAGGATTTTTTTTCATTTCTATTAAATAGAAATAGTTTCTAATCAGCTACTCAAAACAAGGAATCTGTGTATTATGTTTTATCTGTAAAATATGTACCTGATGATATTATAAATTCACTTTCAAGTTACATTAACAGAGAAAGGACTCTCAGGAAGAATTCAGAATGAAAGAGACATGCACCTTGCCTCCAGCATGGGATTTCTACAAGATTCTCTTTGCTTCTTGGCCCCATTGCCTATCTGAAATGGTCATTTTTACTAATCTGTGCCTGTAGATATCCTTTTCCCTTCATGGTCAGAATCAATTCACTCTCTACACTAGGGACCCCTGATGAACAAGTGTCCATTTTGGGGGTTCTAAACACAAAGCCTTAAGTGCCTCTAGCTGTAACTGATCAATCCCTAGGATTGAGAAAACAAACCATTTTGGAGAAGAAAAAGGAAAATCGAAAACAAAAACAAACTTATCTTCAAAGTGTGAATTTCAAGATGTAGGATCCTATATGGGTTAAATCCATACATGGACAAGAGAGCTTTGCTGTATTTAGTACCAGGTCTAGAGGTCTGAAGGTAGCCTGAAGCAGCTTTAAAACACAAAAGAACTGACAAAAAATAATTCAGAAGGTTTTCATCTGTGCCTTAATACATCTTCTTCAAAAGTGACTACTGAAGGAATAATAACATCTCAAGCAGAAGCGAAACGCTGTCCGCTTTGTAAACTGTGGGTGGTGTCTCTGCTACAAGATGAATTGCTAACCATTAAGCTCATTAGAAATGCATAACCCAAACCTGGCCCAACCCAATCTTCCTCTTCTTTGCTTTACTCTTGCCTTCACCTACCTTTGTTTTTTTTTTTGTTGTTGTTGTTGTTGTTGTTATCCTGATAATACGCACATAACATAAAATTTACCATCTTAACTATTTTTCTATTATACTTTAAGTTCTGGGGTACATGTGCAGAACATGCAGTTTTGTTACATAGGTATACACGTGCCATGGTGGTTTGCAATGTAAAGTTACATGGCATTAAGTACATCCATATTGTTGTGCTATCATTACCACCATCTATCCACAGAATTCTTTTCATCTTGCAAAACTAAAACTCTGTACCCATTAAACAATTGCTCTCCATTCCCTCCCACCCATACTTACCTTTTTAATTAATTTATTTATTTAAAACCTCTAAGTATTCCTCAATTGGGAATAAAGTTGATGAATAAGAATATACCTCTAGTATCTATATCTTTTCCTACTGAAAAAAATGGCCTTTTAAAATAAACTTAATCTACCATAATTTAAAATCATATCACTCAGAAATATTCTGTTTACCAATAGCAGAACCATAGCTGAATTTTTTAGGGAGAAAAATGGGGGTAAAACTGCCAACTGGAAGAAGGTTGGTATAATTCATGTAACTATAGGAAGGTTAGGAATAGATCTGAGGCTTAGAAACAACAAAAGGACAAATGTATTTAGGACAATATCTGTAAGAAGCTCCTGCCATTTCTAGTTTCTGCTTCTCTCCATGCATTTAGCTTTGTTTTCCTCTACTTTGGTGGATCTCAGTTAGGAGACAGTACCCTCCAAGGGACATTTGGCAATGTCTGGAGACATTTTTGGTTGTCACTGCTGAGGAATGCTACTGGAATCTAATGGGTAGAGGCCTTGGATGCTGCTAAACATTCGATAATGCACAAGATAAGCCCTCACTCCTAACCCCATGCCAACAAGCAATTTTCTAGCCCCCAAGTGTTCATAGCACCACTGTTGAGAATCTCTGATCTACTCCATACCTGTTCCTTCCATATATTCAGTAACATGAAATCTTCAGTTTCAAAGGCACTCATCTGATAACCTCACCATCAGAAAAAGCCTGAAATTTTCCCTCTACTTTCAATTTTAAAATTCCCCAGGAAGGAATCCAATTGCTTTCTTGAGTTAATTACCAAGTAGAGCGATAAAGGCAGTGGGCACAGGGCCCCGGGTGGCCTGTAGAGGGTCCCTTCCTTGTACGAATGCCATTCCCCAAAAAGGGGATACTGCAATGAGCTGGGTGGAAATTCCAAATAGTGTGTGCCACAAAATAGAACTTCCTTGGTGACTACACGTTTTTAAAAAAGACTTAGTGTGGGCTGGGTCCAGGGGCTCACACCTGTAATCCCAGCACTTTGGGAGGCTGAGGTGGGTGGATCACGAGGTCAGGAGATCAAGACCATCCTGACCAACATGGTAAAACCCCCTCTCTACTAAAAATATGAAAATTAGCTGGGTGTGGTGGCATGCGCCTGTAATGCCAGCTACTTGGGAGGCTGAGGCAGGAGAATGGCTTGAACCTGGGAAGCAGAGATTGCTGTGAGCTGAGATTGCACCACTCCACTCCAGCTTGGGGACAGAGCAAGACTTCGTCTAAATAATAATAATAAATGAATAAATAAATAAATAAAGACTTAGTGCTTGCTCTTCTTGTAGCAAATTCTCTAAAATAGAAAAACCTCTAACTGTCATAGTTACCATACTTAGGTGCTTTTTGTAACCAGCTAAAATGTTTAAACATCTAGTTGTAAGCAGGAATCATTTGCCTAAAACATAAATTAATTCAAATAACGAGATATGCAAAACAGAGGAAGAAAGCATAGTTATAAAGTTTTGAAATTGGCAGAAATAATGAATCTTTATGTCTGCAGTGATAAAGTTGGACTCCTCTCCTCTCAGTATCTCCATCTTCTGTTAGATTGCTTGCAGATCCACTGAAATTAGATGTCAGTGTAAATTATGGTGCAGGCAGGCTTACTAGCCAAGGCTATGAAGGGTAGACACATAAAAACAAGGTGCTATTGAATGTAATTGCTTCTGATCTTAAAATTCTTAAATGACAAAATTGGTGCTGATGTGCTATTTGCATCAGATAGTCCCTTTAATTGACACCAACTCACTTGGGAACGTTTTTTTCACAGTGGTTTTATAATTTTTTCTTCCTAATTCTTAAGTTCTAGAACAGGAAAGTCAGCAACTTATAACTTGAATCAGAGAGGAGAATGACAGCATGTGATTGTAGGTGAAGTGGAAATCACCAAACTTCTTATAGGGCCTGTGGCCCTGTAAAGTCTGAAGTGAGAAAATGAATCTGGGTAAAGAGCATTTTGTGAAAATATTTAGAAAGAAGTTAGCACTTTTTTGAAGCTTGCTAAATTAGGAATTAAGCCCCATTTGCAAACATTTCCATTCTTGTCTATTTCAATAAGGAGAAAGATGAAAAAGCATGACCCACAGGGCTCCTGGAAAAAGGAGATGCATGGTTTTGTCTGCTCATTTAAATACTTAACAAGCCACAGGGAAAAAAGAAGATAACCCATTCCACTACCCATAACATATGTCAGCAAGTCATAAAAATAAACTATAGCGTGGATGGCTTGTGAACACTGCTTAGCCTCCTGCGAGACATTAGCACTTGTTCTAGTTTGCCAAAAAGGCAAAGAGTCCAACTGTCTATCTAATATTTGATCTTCCCCGCCATGAGAAACAGTCTTCAGAAAAGAGAGAATAATTAGTTAATTCTTATCCTATCTTTATGACAAAGTTATAATGTTCTAAGTAATAATTTATCTTACAGGACTTCTTCGATTTAAAGGAGAATATTTCAGTAATATTTCTAAGTCTAACAAAACTATAACTCCTGAAAAAAAGATAAGAAGTTGCTTTTGTTTTATATGGATCAAATTAATAAATACTGCCTAAAGTTGAAGGTCTCTCAACACCCAACATTGGGTATTATGCCAGTCTTTGGAAGAAAAAATAGTGAATAAGATACTTGCTCCACCCTATTGTGCTCAAATTTGATGAAAACTGCAGAGCAATATGTTTTTAAATATTTCCAAAAATCTATTAACTGGTTATTTAAGTAAATATTTATTTAGACTCAAGTGTAGTATCAAAGGCAGAAAGCGAGTCCTATGTAAGAAATTAAAAACTTCGAAGCAGTAACTTTTTTTCGGTATTCCTGATACTGTAGCCCAGCTGCAAGGGATTTTGTGCCTGTTTCCACCCAAAATATAAGTAATGCCAAGTGATCAATGTTGCGCGTGACATATTTCACTGGGCCTTTCTTTCCAGGCTGATAAGCAGTAGAAGCAGAAGTGAGAAGACAAAAAATGAGGTAGATGGTGGTAAAATTACACTTAAAAAAAGAGTATTTTTTACCCTAGGGCTCACCCATTACTGCCTGACATGTAGCATCCTAATCACTACCCCACCCCATGCCCACCCCCAATTATTTTGAGCAGTCCCCAGGAAAAGTTGCATAGGTTTAGAATTGAGCCTTCATAACCACCACAGGTATCTGTCTTTTCCTCCTCCCCTGCCCCCACTCTCTTTGGTGGCATCTGTGTCTATGGTCTATGTGGCCCAGCCTGGTGCCTGACATCCCTGGCACAGAAGACACTGTGCAGTACCAAAGCCTTATAAGGTGCTAGGCCAACAATTGGACTGAATCTCTTATGAGCTGATTTGCCCCAAGGCTTATGTCAACTGCTGCTGCATCATGTAACCTCTTGACAATCAGAGCTCTGACTTCTATGCCAAGAGTGATGTTTTATGGAACTCCCAAAGGTACCAAGCACATCTCTCACAGATGGTAGCGCCTCCAATGCTTGTTTTGCTGGGCCTGGAAGCTGGCTGCCACCCTAACCTAGTCTTGTCCACATGGGAACTGTGTCCTTTCTGAGAGGCTGAACCATGAATATGCCACAGCTGTGCTGTTTTCTGGAATGCCTGGATACACCAAACCATGCCGGTTTCTGTCCAAAGATACAAAAATATCCACTCCCCCTATGTGTGGTGCTGTGTTATATCCATACCAAAACAGAGCTGTTTCATGTTTCTAATATTTTACTTGCAAGAAAGTAGTAAGGAAAGTCACAAAGCTGACTGACATTACATTAACCCTCACCACTGAGCATTGAACGTTGTTTTTAGAGCACATTTGAAGCACTGACTCTTTATTGGGAAGTAGCTTTTTCCCAATGCAAGTTGATTCCTACAGGCTCATATGCCACAACGCAATGTCTGAAACCCTGTGGGAAATGCAGCTTAAGCTTCATTAGCAAGGACTGGAAGCTCCCTGGCCCACCTTAAATTCAACATTTAAAAAATCAAAAACACACTGAACATATCCTACTTACTGTACATGTGCAGAAAAATACTAAAAAACTGTGAAGAGCTTATAAGAAACCAACTAGAAAAGAAAATAAGTCAACTAAACAAAAAGAGCACAAAGGAAAACTTTAGAACAAAGTCTCTGGTAGAATGGAATCCTGGGATCCTTGAAACCACATATGTTTAAGCCAACAATATCCTCATAAAATACCTCCCTCCCTCAATCTCTCTCTCTGTCTCTCTCTCTTTCACACACACACACACACACACGCACACACACGGCTACACACACATACACACACACTTGGCTACACACACACGGCTACACACACACGGCTACATTCCCATAACACCATTTCTAAGCGTGCCTGGTATTTATTTTGTTATTTTTTTTTCTTTTTCATTAAAGTCATTCCTTTTGTTCTTCCAGTGATAAGGAAAATCAGCTATGGGTTACCCCATTTTCTGCCCTCTCCTATTTCTCATACAACAACATCTTTCACTTGATTAGTCTCCTTGTAAGGTACAGATACTCTATTAAACTGTTAGGAAATCAAATACAAAATGCTTTAAAGTAAGCTTCAAAGCCAAAAAACGATCACAACGAAGAAATTAAAATTTAACATATCGAAAAATTCCACATATGCTTAATCACCGAATCTGAGGAAAGCAGCTGATTATTTTTGTCATCTGGAGGGGTGGGGAGCTGGCAATGTCAAAATTCTCCTGCTAAAAGAATAACTGATTATAAAGTAATTGTGTTTTTAAAGGACACAGATGTAAATAGGATGTGTTGTTTGTACATGTTTCTTTGGCCTAGCTATCTGTTTTCCCATGATACCTATGCGAAAGTGAAGTCTAAAGAACTTGCACACACCTCTCCTTTCTTTCTCTAAAAACGTCTGCCTCCATTTTGTCGTTTAAATCAGCCGTGCATTTTGCTACACAAGATGATCCAGGCACAACTAAAAGGCTGAGCATTCAGTGACCTGAGATCTGTGCCCTCTTTTCACAATGTGTAACACAGTTCCTTCTAACTGATCATTGTCACCAGACGGAATTCATATTAAAACCTTAATCTTGCTCCAAAATTCTCTCGGTAAAAGCCTGTAATTTGTGCAACCTGATGTATCCAACTGTCAGGAACTGATATATTAGCCTCACCTGCTCCTGACACAGAGGCCCACTCGCCTATTCTGCTGTTTTTGTCTCTTGCTTTAATGATTAGGAAAGTTTCCATCATCTCCTTCCACTCTTTGCTTCAAACATCCTACTTCTGTCATTTACCTGAAAGCTAAATACCAACAAGAAAATCTGATTCGTGCTGGATTTAAGCTTCCTTTGGGGTTTTCACTACCAAAACTGATCTTTCTCGCTTTTCTCATTCTGCCTTCCATTTTGTTAATCTTACCACCTCAGTTATATCACATTTTCAAACAGAGCTTAGTGATCACATGTATAAAATTGATACCAAAAGGTAAATAGGCAGACAAAGCACTCCCAGGGGGTCCTGACAGCAGAGGACTCCGGAGCTCAAGGCTAATTTCTTTCCAATTGGGACAGTGACCTCTCCTCACTATGGAAATCTGAACCAACACCATGCGTTCAAGTCCACTCCCAATTACCAATCAGTGACCAAACTAACATTTTTCATACAGCAATTTACTGTCATGAACCTTTGCCAAAGGCCAGACTAAAAAAAGACCAAAGGAAAAAAAAAAAAAAGCCAAACAGAACATTCTCGGTGTTGTTTATACTTGGTCTGTTTAGCCATCAGTAATAGATGTATTGTTGCAGAGGAACCAAGGAATAAAGCTTCAAGAAGGGCAGGAGGGAAGAAAGGAGAATGGCAGATAAAGGAAGAAAAACTGTATATTTAAAAAGCCTGTGTGCCACTGCCTGAAGAAAGAAAAAAGTCAGAGAGCTCTCCTTAAAAAAAGAAAGAAAGAAAACAAAACGATTACTGGAGACAGGACTGAAAATAAAACTAAATTGTAAAAATCAAATCAATGTTTAAAAAGAATCAAACTCAGTTACCTGATCCTTAAAATTTTAAATCAGTGTAAAAGCTATAATTCCCTTTTCATAAACATATTCCAGCATATTTTTCATTCGTTTCCAACTGCAGAAATTTTTACTTGCTCACATAGTTTCACACTCAATACTTTCACAATCCTGACACAAGTACCATTAATTTCTAATAAAAATTAATTTATACATAAAAACATATATTTGTTAATTAACTGTCACAAAATATGATACAAAAGTGGTTCAACAAACAAAATATTACATTGACTCTTAAAACTTTTTCATATTTAAATTTTAAAACACTATTGAAGGCTGTGCTCTCTCAACGGAAAACATAACTGGAGATATTCTGCGATGGGCCTGGCACCAGAGGGAAGGACTCTGAGTTTCCTTCTTGAACAGATTAATTCTCCTCACACAGAAATAACTGTAGTATCTAAATGTCACTCAATGGTATATAAGCTTCACTGGCCCATAAAAATAGCACTTTCCTATGAATGAAAAACAGGATTAAGATCAAGGAATAAAGGACATATTTTTAGAAGTTGGAGATAAATTTAAAAATATGTGAGCTGAATATGGTGAGCTAAAATATAAGGTACCCATCTAGTCTCTGCTTGGAATATGCATGTGTTTTATTATGCATTATATACTTGGAAATATATTATAAAATATTAATTTAACGTCTACACTTTTAGCTACTCAGAATTTAGTGAAAATTAGATACATCTTTGATATAATCTAAATTTTTTCTGATGCTTCGGTCTAGCTACAACCTTTCTAACAAAGAAGGTTGGGAATTTAATAGTCTTGAGACTTCTGAGAAATGAATGAAATAAAAAGGAGTTCAGATTATATAAAATGTTCTTGATCATATGCTGATTGACAAGAGTTAGGGCAGCCCTGCCTGATGAAAGACAAAGCTTTTGAAGCCAGACCTTGGTGTGAGTTCTCTGCTCCTACTGTGTCCGGAATTGGTGGGTTCTTGGTCTCACTGACATCAAGAATGAAGCCGCGGACCCTCGCGGTGAGTGTTACAGCTTTTTTTTTTTTTTTTTTGAGTCAGAGTCTGGCTCTGTCCCCCAGGCTGGAGTGCAGTGGCAGCATCTAGGCTCACTGCAAGCTCTGCCTCCCGGGTTCACGTCATTCTCCTGCCTCAGCCTCCCGAGTAGCTGGGACTACAGGTGCCCGCCACCACGCCCTGCTAATTTTTTTTTGTATTTTTAGTAGAGATGGGGTTTCACTATGTTGGCCAGGATGGTCTCGGTCTCCTGACCTAGTGATCCACCCACCTCGGCCTCCCAAAGTGCCAGGATTACAGGCTTGAGCCACCGCGCCCGGCCTGTTACAGCTCTTAAGAGGGCACATCTGGAGTTTGTTCCTTCTAATGTTCGGATGTGTTCGGAGTTTCTTCCTTCTGGTGGGTTCATGGTCTCGCTGGCTCAGGAGTGAAGCTGCAGACCTTCGCAGTGAGTGTTACAGTTCTTAAGGCAGCGCGTCTGGAGTTGTTCGTTCCTCCCGGTGGGCTCGTGGTCTCGCTGGCTTCAGGAGTGAAGCTGCAGACCTTCGCGGTGAGTGTTACAGCTCATAAAAGCAGTGTGGACCCAAAGAGTGAGCAGTAGCAAGATTTTTTGCAAAGAGTGAAAGAACAAAGCTGCTACAGTGTGGAAGGAGACCCCAGCAGGTTGCCACTGCTGGCTCGGGCAGCCTGCTTTTATTCTCTTATCTGGCCCAACCAAGTCCTGCTGATTGGTAGAGCTGAGTGGTCTGTTCTGACAGGGCGCTGATTGGTGCGTTTACCATCCCTGAGCTAGACATAAAAGTCCTCCACGTCCCCATCAGATCCATTAGATACAGAGTATGGACACAAAGGTTCTCCAAGGCCCCACCAGAGCAGCCAGACACAGAGTGTCGCTTGGTGCATCCACAAACCTCGAGCTAGACACAGGGTGCTGATTGGTGTGTTTACAATCCCTGAGCTGGACATAAAGGTTCTCCACATCTCCACCAGACTCAGGAGCCCAGCTGGCTTCACCCAGTGGATCCTGCACCTGGGCTGCAGGCGGAGCTGCCCGCCAGTCCCGCGCTGTGAGCTCGCACTCCTCAGCCCTTGGGTGGTTGATGGGACTGGGTGCCGTGGGGCAGCGGGTGGCACCCGTCGGGGAGGCTCGGCCGCACAGGAGCCCACGGAGGGGGTGGGAGGCTCAGGTATGGTGGGCTGCAGGTCCCGAGCCCTGCCCTGCAGGAAGGCAGCCAAGGTCCGGTGAGAAATCGAGTGCAGCGCCGGTGGGCTGGCACTGCTGGGGGACCCAGTACACCCTCCGCAGCCGCTGGCCTGGGTGCTAAGCCCCTCATTGCCCAGGGCCGGCAGGGCCGGCCGGCAGCTCTGAGTGAGGGGCCTGCCAAGCCCACGCCCACCCGGAACTCCAGCTGGCCCGCAAGCACCGCGGTTCCCGCTCGCGCCTCTCCCTCCACAGCTGCCTGCAAGCTGAGGGAGCCGGCTCCCACCTTGGCCAGCCCAGAAAGCAGCTCCCACAGTGCAGCGGTGGGCTGAAGGGCTCCTCAAGTGCCACCAAAGTGGGAGACCAGGCAGAGGAGGCGCCGAGAGCGAGCGAGGGCTGTGAGGACTGCCAGCACGCTGTCACCTCTCACTACCACTTACGGCTGTGTGGCAAGGACAAGGCAAGTATCCTTTCCAATATTGGTTTTCCTCATCTGCAAAACTGGAATAATAATTCATACCTTGCAGGATGTTTTAGGAATTAAAGATAACATGTCAAGTAGCCAGCATAATGCCTGGAACCAAGGTGGAGCCTTAAAAAATAATAAAGGATAGTTCCTCTTTCCTCCTCCTTCTCCTCCTCCTGCTGCTGCTGCTGCTGCTGCTGTCCTCCTTCTCTTCCTTCTTCTGAGATACTTTTTGTTCCACACAAGTAAAGCCCATTTCTGATTGCTTGACTTAGTTGGTAAAATGTAAAATTAGACAGATGAATGTCGCTTTTCTTACCCTCTTGGAAGAACAAAGTTATGTTTGGGATGTTGTCATCACCACTTCTTCAATTGAAAACCATTAAAAATCAGCATTTTCAGCACTTCAAGCATCAAGAAGCCACCCTGCCAAGTCTGTTTAATAGAGAAAGCATCAAATAAATTGTGAGATTTTAATTACATTCGAGACTTACCAGTTAATATGGGCATATGCTGGGCAATAAGTTGAATTCATTAAGTCTGGAGATTGTGAATTGTTTAGCTATGTCCTCAGAGTTTTATACATCTCCAGGCACATAGTAAGTGCTCAATAAATGTCCATTGTTTAACTAGGAGCAGGAATTGAAAACTATAGAATATCAGAAAACTTGTACATCACTGGTTTAATACCTCCATATTGACTAATAGTTTCCATTCTTATTATTTCATTTATTCAACAACTAACAAATATTTACCAAGTATCTATGCATAAGACACAGTGCCAAACACTGGGGATACAGGAGTGAGAAAGATAGACAAGGTCTTAAGTGAAATAATTCAGGTAAATAGCACAGTGCCTAGCACACAGTAAGCTCATTAAAAATGACAGTAGCAGAAGTCACAAATCTTAAATGAAATAATTCAGGTAAATAGTACAGTGCCTAGCACATAGTGAGCTCCTTATAAATGAGAGCAGCGGAAGAAGCAAATCAGGCATACAGACGTCCATACCAGCCGCTGTCATACACTCGCTCGCTCTCTGTCTCTCTCATGTACACACCCGCACACGAACACCTAAAAACCTTCACGGCTTAGTTAAAGTCCATCACCTCAGAAATTCACACGGAAAAAATGAGGTTTTATCAAAGTATCTTTGACTTCATTTTTTTTCTTAGAACTGTTGGCTATTCATAAAATATCCTTTCAAATTAATGAAAAAGTACTTGTTGTCATCAAAGAATCTTCAAGAACCTTCAAATTTTCTATAACTTGGCAGCCTTCTGCTCATGCTGTTTGTTTCCAGCAGAAGTGAATCTTTGAAGTTGACAAGGTGTTCATGGACAAAGCAGTAGTTTGCTTAAAAAAAAAAAAAGAAAAAACATTATTTTTGTTTTACCCAAGACCTGGTTAAGCTCGATCGGGAAAGAACAAAGCCTGAGTTTCCAAAGCTGCTGCTGGGCCGCTACAGAATGGACTCCTTCCCACGGAGTGACGCCCAGAGGCTCCCTGTGCAGCCACTGAAAGATATCGATTCACACTATATATTTCTGCACCTCGTTTGTCCAATCTTAGGCAGTTGATTACAAGAGAAAGCTACTCTGTTGAAAGATCATTAGCAGATATGATGAAAAAACACTCCCTCCCATGGACACGCTTTGAGAAACAATACAGGGTTCAACATGTGAGATCAGAAGTCAGAAAAGCCTGACTCCAACACTAGGGCAACAGCTCAGTATTGATAATAATATCAACAACTACCATTTATTGTGTGCTTCCAAGTGCCACAATGTACGAGGTGCTTTATACACATTATCTTACTGACATACTAGAAGGAATGACAGTGTACATCTGTGAGTGGATCTGCTTCACCACTAAGCAGCTTGTTGGTGAAAACATTTGTTCTATACTCTTGATGTTCCCTTCTACATGGAGATATTTCATTGGCTTCATCCTCCTGGCCTCTTTCCATCACCTCACTTAACCCTGTGGGTGGATGGCATATCTGGCTAGTGAATTTATTAGGAGAAAGTGATCACTCAAAGACCAATGCCCACCCTTTTTATCACTCAGGAATGGGCCCACCAAGAAGAGAGCTTGTCAGCTTCAGCTCCACCATGTCCTCCTTCTTGCAAGTTCACAGCCCCATTTAGATAGGCCTGCCCAGGCAAGCAGAACCATTCCTAAAGTTCATTCTTCGGAGGTCCAGTTGCCCACAGAAATAAGCCACATTCTAATATGTTGCTCATAAAGTGATATTTTGATTTTCCCCTTAGCTGACTATCTCAGTTTCTTTCTCAGCTGGTTCAGAATTTGGGAAAGGAGACGTCATCATGTTTTGAAGGACATTCTCTAAGATTTTGATTCTTAAGAGACTTATCTAATCTTTCAATGCCTTAATTTCCTTGTCTGTAAAATAAGAATGAACATAGTTCCTAGCTCATAGACTCACTATGACCATAAAGACACATAATAAGCACACAATAAATAATATTAGAGAATAACTATTAGCAATTATAATTGGTAATAAATATTAGCGATTATAACTACTGAAGTTGTTGGCATTATTTTAGGACTTGACTAAATTTTCTATCAGATCTATCCTCCTTCTAATATTCTACAGCTTTGTTAATTCCAATGTTACTTTACAAATAAACTTTATCCTTGAGTAAGTCATTCTCTGAGACTCAAAAATGATAATAATAATAATAATAGTATCTGGATGACAGGGTTTCCCTGAAAATTATATATGAGAAAATTCACATTCAGCCTAGCACAGTGTCTAGCATATAATGAGTGTTCAATAAATGATTAGTATTATTACTATTATTGTTTTATTTTTGTTACAGATCATCTAATTCTCCTCATTTTCATCCCTGCTTTGACAATTGTGTAACTGTTTTATCTATTTTCTGATAATTGATATATGTATTTTCCTTATGTCTAGACGGTTATTATGTTCAGTCAAACCCCAAGATCCTCTCCCATTTTTTCTAATTTTCATAAAGTATAGCGTTGCACTTTTTTCCAGTAAAGAAATGTAGAAAGTTTGCTTCAAAGAAAAGAAGACAATAATGAATCACATATCCTTTAGTTTTAGAGATTTGGCCATGCAAGTCACATGCTAACCAGATGCTTTGTTTTAGATTATTGTCACCCACACCCAACAAATAATGAGTAAAGAAAGAAAAAGTATGCAAAAGGCAAAATAATTTAGGAAGCCAAGTCTCCTCTCTCATTTCATCAAAATAACTTCTCTGAGGGCTTGACGTTTTCTAGATGGAGTTTTAACTCAGTGCTAAAAGCAACAGAGCTTTGTATTTCCTGGTAAAACTAAAAAGGATGAATATTTTCAAACCTCAATATGGTCATTATGAGCTGTAGCACGTACACAAACATACAAAAAAGGAAAGCACGTTCTCTCTGAATTGAATTGAACTAAAGGACATGTATATTCAGCAGTTCTGTAGAGAGTACACTAAATCTTCAAAACACAGAAGGGGAAATAAATATTCTATCAATCATGACTCTGAAAAATATTTCAATTCAAGCTGAAGGCTTTATTAGGATTTCAACACTATAAATTCATGTTAGTCTTCAATGGCATATGTTTAAATGGAGATCATAATCATCCAAGTTGACTTTTCCACTTAAAAGTACAAAAAAAAAGTTGAAAAAGCTTTACGATGTCAATGTAGGAATATTTCCATGGAGTCAACTAGAGTTTCCAATACTATAAATACTCTATGAGGGTTTGCTCCAGTGAAGAATTATTTTAAATACATACCTATTAAATCTTTCAATAAACTCAAACTCTACAACAATAATTACCACAGGAGGCCCATTCTGTTGTAAGTAGTCATATATATACACATACATACAGAGAGAGAGAGACTGAAATTGAGAGAATGGCAAAGAGAGAGACAGAAACACAGAGAAAGATACAGAGACAGAGGAAGACAGAGGCTGAGAAAAAGAGAGAGAGAAAGGACAAAGAGACAAATGTATAAGGAATTGGCTCATGTGATTATGGAGGCTGAAAAATCCCAAAATTCATACTCCAAAGGCCTGAGAACCAGGAGAGCTGATGGTGAAATTTCCAGTCTGAGTCCAGAGGTCTAAAAAGATCAATGTTCCAGCTCCAAGACTGTCAGGCAAAGAGCGGGAATTCTCTCTTCTTTGGTCTTTTGTTTTTTTTCTTTTCTCCAAAGTATTTAATGAGTTCCACTCACATCAGGGAGAGCAATCTTCATTACTCATTCAAATGTTAATCTCATCCAGAAAAACCCTCAAAGACCCACCCAAAAAAATGTTTAACCAAATATCTGGACATTCTGTGACTCAGTCAAGTTAACATATAAAATTTTTTTTTTTTTTTTTAATTATACTTTAGGGTTTTAGGGTACATGTGCACAATGTGCAGGTTTGTTACATATGTATCCATGTGCCATGTTGATTTCCTGCACCCATTAACTCGTCATTTAGCATTAGGTATATCTCCTAATGCTGTCCCTCCCCCCTCCCCCCACCCCACAACAGTCCCCAGAGTGTGATGTTCCCCGTCCTGTGTCCATGAGTTCTCATTGTTCAATTCCCACCTATGAGTGAGAACATGCAGTGTTTGGTTTTTTGTCCTTGCGATAGTTTACTGAGAATGATGTTTTCCAGTTTCATCCATGTCCCTACAAAGGACACGAACTCATCATTTTTTATGGCTGCATAGTATTCCATAGTGTACATGTGCCACATTTTCTTAATCCAGTCTATCGTTGTTGGACATTTGGGTTGGTTCCAACTCTTTGCTATTGTGAATAGTGCCGCAATAAACATACGTGTGCATGTGTCTTTATAGCAGCATGATTTATAGTCCTTTGGGTATATACCCAGTAATGGGATGGCTGGGTCAAATGGTATTTCTAGTTCGAGATCCCTGAGGAATCGCCACACTGACTTCCACAATGGTTGAACTAGTTTACAGTCCCACCAACAGTGTAAAAGTGTTCCTATTTCTCCACATCCTCTCCAGCACCTGTTGTTTCCTGCTTTTTTAATGATGGCCATTCTAACTGGTGTGAGATGTTATCTCACTGTGGTTTTGATTTGCATTTCTCTGATGGCCAGTGATGATGAGCATTTCTTCATGTGTCTTTTGGCTGCATAAATGTCTTCTTTTGAGAAGTGTCTGTTCATGTCCCCTGCCCACTTTTTGATGGGGTTGTTTGTTTTTTTCTTGTAAACTTGTTTGAGTTCATTGTAGATTCTGGATATTAGCCCTTTGTCAGATGAGTAGGTTGCAAAAATTTTCTCCCATTCTGTAGGTTGTCTGTTCACTCTGATGATAGTTTCTTTTGCTGTGCAGAAGCTCTTTAGTTTAATGAGATCCCATTTGTCGATTTTGGCTTTTGTTGCCATGGCTTTTGGTGTTTTAGACATGAAGTCCTTGCCCACGCCTATGTCCTGAATGGTATTGCCTAGGTTTTCTTGTAGGATTTTAATGGTTTTAGGTCTAACATATAAGTCTTTAATCCATCTTGAATTAATTTTTGTATAAGGTGTAAGGAAGGGATCCAGTTGTAGCTTTCTACATATGGCTAGCCAGTTTTCCCAGCACCATTTATTAAATAGGGAATCCTTTCCCCATTTCTTGTTTTTGTCAGGTTTGTCAAAGATCAGATAGTTGTAGCTATGCGGCATCATTTCTGAGGGCTCTGTTTTGTTCCATTGATCTATGTCTCTGTTGTGGTACCAGTACCATGCTGTTTTGGCTACTGTAGCCTTGTAGTATAGTTTAAAGTCAGGTAGCGTGATGCCTCCAGCTTTGTTCTTTTGGCTTAGTATTGACTTGGCGACGCGGGCTCTTTTTTGGTTCCATATGAACTTTAAAGTAGTTTTTTCCAATTCTGTGAAGAAAGTCACTGGTATCTTGATGGGGATGGCATTGAATCTATAAATTACCTTGGGCAGTATGGCCATTTTCACGATATTGATTCTTCCAACCCATGAGCATGGAATGTTCTTCCATTTGTTTGTATCCTCTTTTATTTCATTGAGCAGTGGTTTGTAGTTCTCCTTGAAGAGGTCCTTCACATCCCTTGTAAGTTGGATTCCTAGGTATTTTATTCTCTTTGAAGCAATTGTGAATGGGAGTTCACTCATGATTTGGCTCTCTGTTTGTCTGTTATTGGTGTACAAGAATGCTTGTGATTTTTGTACATTAATTTTGTATCCTGAGACTTTGTCGAAGTTGCTAATCAGCTTAAGGAGATTTTGGGCTGAGACAATGGGGTTTTCTAGATATACACTCATATCATCTGCAAACGGACAATTTGACTTCCTCTTTTCCTAATTGAATACCCTTTATTTCCTTCTCCTGCCTGATTGCTCTCCCAGAACTTCCAGCACTATGTTGAATAGGAGCGGTGAGAGAGGGCATCCCTGCCTTGTGCCAGTTTTCAGAGGGAATGCTTCCAGTTTTTGCCCATTCAGTATGATATTGGCTGTGGGTTTGTCATAGATAGCTCTTATTATTTTGAGATACGTCCCATCAATACCTAATTTATTGAGAGTTTTTAGCATGAAGGGTTGTTGAATTTTGTCAAAGGCCTTTTCTGCATCTATTGAGATAATCATGTGGTTTTTGTCTTTGGTTCTGTTTATATGCTGGATTACATTTATTGATTTGCGTATGTTGAACCAGCCTTGCATCCCAGGGATGAAGCCCACTTGATCATGGTGGATAAGCTTTTTGATGTGCTGCTGGATTCGGTTTGCCAGTATTTTATTGAGGATTTTTGCATCAATGTTCATCAAGGATATTGGTCTGAAAATCTCTTTTTTGGTTATGTCTCTGCCAGGTTTTGGTATCAGGACGATGCTGGCTTCGTAAAATGTGTTAGGGAGGATTCCCTCTTTTTCTATCGATTGGAATAGTTTCAGAAGGAATGGTACCAGTTCCTCCTTGTACCTCTGGTAGAATTCAGCTGTGAATCCATCAGGTCCTGGACTCTTTTTGGTTGGTAAGCTATTGATTATTGCCACAATTTCAGAACCTGTTATTGGTCTATTCAGAGATTCAACTTCTTCCTGGTTTAGTCTTGGGAGGGTGTATTTGTCGAGGAATTTATCCATTTCTTCCAGATTTTCTAGTTTATTTGCGTAGAGATGTTTGTAGTATTCTCTGATGGTAGATTGTATTTCTGTGGGATCGGTGGTGATATCCCTTTTTTCATTTTTTATTGCATCTATTTGTTTCTTCTCTCTTTTCTTCTTTATTAGTCTTGCTAGCGGTCCATCAATTTTGTTGATCTTTTCAAAAAACCAGCTCCTGGATTCATTAATTTTTTGAAGGGTTTTTTGTGTCTCTATTTCCTTCAGTTCTGCTCTGATTTTAGTTATTTCTAGCCTTCTGCTAGCTTTTGAATGTGTTTGCTCTTGCTTTTCTAGTTCTTTTAATTGTGATGTTAGGGTGTCAATTTTGGATCTTTCCTGCTTTCTCTTGTAGGCATTTAGTGCTATAAATTTCACTCTACACACTGCTTTGAACGTGTCCCAGAGATTCTGTTATGTTGTGTCTTTGTTCTCATTGGTTTCAAAGAACATCTTTATTTCTGCCTTCATTTCATTATGTACCCAATAGTCATTCAGGAGCAGGTTGTTCAGTTTCCATGTAGTTGAGCGGTTTTGAGTGAGTTTCTTAATCCTGAGTTCTAGTTTGATTGCACTGTGGTCTGAGAGACAGTTTGTTATAATTTCTGTTCTTTTACATTTGCTGAGGAGAGCTTTACTTCCAACTATGTGGTCGATTTTGGAATAGGTGTGGTGTGGTGCTGAAAAAAATGTATATTCTGTTGACTTGGGGTGGAGAGTTCTGTAGATGTCTATTAGGTCCACTTTATGTAGAGCTGAGTTCAATTCCTGGATATCCTTGTTAACTTTCTGTCTCGTTGATCTGTCTAATGCTGACAGTGGGGTGTTAAAATCTCCCATTATTATTGTATGGGAGTTTAAGTCCCTTTGTAGGTCACTGAGGACTTGCTTTATGAATCTGGGTGCTCCTGTGTTGGGTGCATATATATTTAGGATAGTTAGCTCTTCTTGTTGAATTGATCCCTTTACCATTATGTAATGGCCTTCTTTGTCTCTTTTGATCTTTGTTGGTTTAAAGTCTATTTTATCAGAGACTAGGATTGCAACCCCTGCCTTTTTTTGTTTTCCAGTTGCTTGATAGATCTTCCTCCATCCCTTTATTTTGAGTCTATGTGTGTCTCTGCACATGAGATGGGTTTCCTGAATACAGCACACTGATGGATCCTGACTCCTTATCCAGTTTGCCAGTCTGTGTCTTTTGATTGGAGCATTTAGCCCATTTACATTTAACGTTAATATTGTTATGTGTGAATCTGATCCTGTCATTATGATGTTAGTTGGTTATTTTGCTCGTTAGTTGCTATAGTTTCTTCCTAGCCTCGATGGTCTTTACAGTTTGGCATGTTTTTGCAGGGGCTGGTACCGGTTGTTCCTTTCCATGTTTAGTGCTTCCTTCAGGAGCTCTTTTAGGGCAGGCCTGGTGGTGACAAAATCACTCAGCGTTTGCTTGTCTGTAAAGTATTTTATTTCTCCTTCACTTATGAAGCTTAGTTTGGCTGGATAGGAAATTCTGGTTTGAAAATTCTTTTCTTTAAGAATGTTGAATATCGGCCCCCACTCTCTTCTGGCTTGTAGAGTTTCTGCTGAGAGATCAGCTGTTAGTCTGATGGGCTTCCCTTTGTGGGTAACCCGACCTTTCTCTCTGGCTGCCCTTAACATTTTTTCCTTCATTTCAACTTTGGTGAATCTGACAATTATGTGTCTTGGAGTTGCCCTTCTCGAGGAGTATCTTTGTGGCGTTCTCTGTATTTCCTGAATCTGAATGCTGGCCTGCCTTGCTAGATTGGGGAAGTTCTCCTGGATAATATCTTGCAGAGTGTTTTCCAACTTGGTTCCATTCTCCCCATCATTTTCAGGTACACCAATCAGACGTAGGTTTGGTCTTTTCACATAGTCCCAAATTTCTTGGAGGCTTTGTTCATTTCTTTTTATTCTTTTTTCTCTAAACTTTCCTTCTCTCTTCATTTCATTCATTTCATCTTCCATCAGCGATACCCTTTCTTCCAGTTGATCGCATCTGCTACTGAGGCTTCTGCAATCTTCGCGTAGTTCTCGAAACTTGGCTTTCAGCTCCATCAGCTCCTTTAAGCCCTTCTCTCCATTGGTTATTCTAGTTATCCAGTCTTCTAAGTTTTTTTCAAAGTTTTTAACTTTTTTGCTATTGTTTTGAATTTCCTCTCGTAGCTCAGAGTAGTTTGATCGTCTGAAGCCTTCTTCTCTCAACTCATCAAAGTCATCCTCCATCCAGCTTTGTTCCGTTGCTGGTGAGGAACTGCGTTCCTTTGGAGGAGGAGAGGTGCTCTGTTTTTTAAAGTTTCCAGTTTTTTTTGTCTGTTTTTTCCCCATCTTTGTGGTTTTGTCTACTTTTTGTCTTTGATGATGGTGATGTACAGATGGATTTTTGGTGTGGATGTCCTTTCTGTTTGTTAGTTTTCCTTCTACCAGATAGGACCCTCAGCTGCAGGTCTTTTGGAGTTTACTAGAGGTCCACTCCAGACCCTGTTTGGCTGCGTGTCAGCAGCGGTGGCTGCAGAACAGCAGATTTTCGTGAGACCACAAATTCAGCTGTCTGATAGTTCCTCTGAAAGTTTTGTCTCAGAGGAGTACCCGGTTGAGTGAGGTGTCAGTCTGTCCCTACTGGGGGGGTGCCTCCCAGTTAGGCTGCTCTGGGGTGAGGGACCCACTTTAGGAGGCAGTCTGTCCGTTCTCAGATCTCCAGCTGCGTGCTGGGAGAACCACTACTCTCTTCAAAGCTGTCAGTCAGACAGGGACATTTAAGTCTGTGGAGGTTCTTGCTGGGTTTTTGTTTGTCTGTGTCCTGCCCCCAGAGGTGGAGCCTACACAGGCAGGCAGGCCTCCTTGAGCTGTGGTGGGCTCCACCCAGTTCGAGCTTCCTGGCTGCTTTGTTTACCTAAGCAAGCCTGGGCAATGGCGGGCGCCCCTCCCCCAGCCTCGCTGCCGCCTTGCAGCTTGATCTCAGACTGCTGTGCTAGCAATCAGCGAGACTCCGTGGGCTTAGGACCCTCCGAGCCAGGTGCGGGACACAATCTCCTAGTGTGCCGTTTTCCAGGCCCGTTGGAAAAGCGCAGTATTAGGATGGGACTGACCCGATATTCCAGGTGCCGTCTGTTTCCCCTTTCTTTGACTAGGAAAGGGAACTCCCTGACCCCTTGCGCTTCCCGAGTGAGGCAATGCCTCGCCCTGCTTCGGCTCGCGCACAGTGCGCTTCACTGACTGTCCTGCGCCCACTGTTAGGCACTCCCTAGTGAGATGAAACCGGTACCTCAAGCAGAAATGCAGAAATCACCAGTCTTCTGTGTCGCTGGGGCTGGGAGCTGGAGACCGGAGCTGTTCCTATTCCGCCATCTTGGCTCCACCCCCCAACATATAAAATTAAACATTACAGATAAGTAAGTCTTTTGTGACTAAGTAAAAAAATAATGTAGCATAAAACTTAATACCTATATATTCAGGCATTTTGGAAATGAACTGGTTTGTTGTGTCACTACCTGTCGAAAATTTTTTCCCAGTCATTGATGTCCCCTCAAAAAAAGCAAAACAAACAAAAAAAAACCCAATAGATCTCTCTGTAATGGTGGATGGAAATAGCTTTAGTAAAGAGACCCCCTTTGTAGGCCAAACAAAATTACTCAGAAGTAAGTCAGAATTTTTTTCTCTCAGATTTATTCTGTACATGAAATGATATAATAAGAATAATTTTCTCCATATTAACTTAAAAATTAAACAATATACCCTAAATATATGCATGAGATTTTTCTTTAATGTTACAAAATAATTCCAAAGTTCATCTGTATGTAAAAACTCAACTGGCCAGGCACAGTGGCTCACGCCTGTAATCCAAGCACTTTGGGAGGCCGAGACGGGTGGATCACTTGAGGTCAGGGGTTCAAGACCTGCTGACCAACATAGGGACGCCCCATCTCTACTAAAAATACAAAAATTAGCTGGGCATGGTGGCATATGCCTGCAGTCCCAGTTACTTGGAAGGCTGAGGCAGGAGAATGACTTGAACCCGGGAGGCAGAGGTTGCAGTGAACCAAGATTATGCCATTGAACTCCAGCCTGGGTGATAGAGCGAGACTCCATCTAAAAAAAAAAAAAAAAAAACTCAAACAACTCAATAGTAAGAAAACAAGTAACCTGATTTAAAAAATGGGCAAAGAATCTGAATAGACATTTCTCAAAAGAAGACACAAATGACAAACAGGTATATGAAAGAAATGCTGAAAATCACTAATCATCAGAGAAATGCTATTTAAACCCACAATGAGATATCACCTGATACATGTTAGGACAGCTGTTATCAAAAAGAGGAAAGATAACAAGTGTTGGAGAGAATATAAAGAAACAGGAATCCTTGCACTTTGTTCGTGGGAATGTAAATTATGACAGCCATTATGGAAAACAGGATGGAAGTTTCTTTAAAAGTTAAAAATTGAATTAACATATGATTCAACAAGCCCACTACTATGTATATATACAAAGGAATTGAAATCAATATGTTAAAGAGATATCTGCACTCCCATGTTCATTGCAGCATTATTCACAATAATCAAGATATGGAACCAACCTAAGTATCAATCAATGGGTGAAGGATGAATATATTTGTGTGTGTGCATACACACACACACCCCACATCATATAATATAAAATATATATAATAATATATAATCCAATATGTAGATAATGGAAATACTACTCAGTCTTTAAAAAGAAGAAAATTCTGCCATCTATAATAGTTCTTCTAATCCCTGTTGTTAAGACTAGATAATTTCCACTGTTCTATTTCCCCATTCTCTGATTGTTTTCCTCTGTTCCCTCAATTCCACTGCTTAGCCCAACCATTGACCCTGTTGATCCATTCCACTGTTTAGCCCCTCCACTGAGTGTTATACTTGTTATTGCATTTTTCAATTCTAAAACTTTCTCTTTGGCTCCTATTTATGCATGTCATCTATTTCTTTATTGAGAATTTCTTTTATTTGTTCACTTATTTTAAACATTTTCATAATTTTTCACTGAAACATTTTTATGATGGCTATTTTTAAATCCTTGTCATATAATTCCAACATATCCATATCAGTGTTGATATCTGTTTGATATCATTTCTTGTTCCGTTTGAGAATGGTTCTTGGTATGATGAATGGTTCTCTACTAAAATTTTGACATTGTGAGTATTATAAGAACCTGAATTTTATTTAAACCTTCATTTGAGTTGGCTTCCCATGATACCATTCAGGCTGAAATTGAGATTCACCACCTCATTAATGCTAGGTAGGGATAGAAGTCCAGTTTTCCCACTTGACATCTCTTGACACTGAAACCACCTTTGAAAAATTATAACCATGAGAGAAATCTAATACAGCTGACTCCATCTTGCTTCTAACCTCACCAGCTAAATGCCCTTGCTCATTCTTGGGCATAGGCCAAGCTAACCAGAGGAGGAATTTAGTTTATAATTAAACCTTAAAGCAAAGATGATAATAGCCCCCTCCTTGTTCAGGGACTAAAACTGCCTTTGTAAAACTAATGAAAGCCCACAAGGTTAGAATTACAGAGAAGGGACTGAATTATGCTAAGACCTATGCATACGCAACGATCAGCCATTGTTCCCTAGCTTGCTTACTGCTCAGGAGTCATATAGCCAGAGGTTCCAAGATTTGTAACTTGACCAATTTCTCCTATAGATAATATCACTATTGTAAACCTAAGACTGGTCTTTGAGTGTTTTTAAACTTTTGCACTCTGGCAAACTGACTTATACCACTTGGATCCATGAGTTATAACAAGGAACTGACTAAACTGGTCCTGTGACCTCCACCCAGAATCTGACTCAGTACATGAAGACAGTTCCAACAATCCTATGATTTCATCCCCAACCAATCAGCAGCACTAATTCCCTAGCATCCAGCCTGCCAAATTATCCTTAAAAACCCTAGCCTCTGAGCTCTTGGGGAGGCAGATTTGAGAAATATCTCCTGTCCTCTCACTCAGCTGCTTTGAGATAAACTCTTTCTCTGATGCAACACCACTGTCACAGTGTATTGGCTTTTCTGTGTGGCAGGCAAGAAGCCCCATTGGGCTATAACAACACCCATGAAACTCGTCATTATTGCTGAGCAGAAATGAGATTACTGGCCCCCGACATGGCCTCCACTGACAACAAAGAGGGGTGGCCTCATTAATGTTGGGAGGTGGTGAAAGTCTTTACCTGCCAGTGTGTTTCTTCCGACAATCCTCCAGCAGTGAAAAGAAGGGGGTACCTCATTACTACTGGGTGGAGCTCCTCAAATGGTCTCCACTGACACAGCAAGAGAAGGTGGGGTGGGGTTCAGCTTCTTTCCACCATGTAGGGAAAAACTTCTAACTCTTTACTGGCAATTTACTGACAGTGACAGGGTGGCAAATGGGTTAGAATGTGCCACTGCACCCTTTGATTAAGATGAAAGTTGATTCTCCCTACTAGGCTTTTGTTCAAGTGAATGGGGTGGGGACCATAGATTTTTCTGTGGTGTTTTGCTGGCATAAAGCTCATTTATTGTTTAAAAGTTTTGTCTTCAAAAGCCGCCATTTTCCTGGTCTTTTGGCTGGAGAATAAGTTTCCTTTGAGTCTCTTTTTGTCTGCATCCATAGGCCTTTCTGGGTCTCTGGCTTCTTTAACTCCAAGTGTTGGATAGATAGGCAAACATAAACCCCCAGAAATCATCACAACACTGCTCCTTGGGTTTGAGATCCCTAGCCAGTTTGTCTCTTTCCTGTCTTCAGGGTATCTTTATATTTGTTTTTAATATAATATCCAGGCTTTTTAGTTGTACCTAGTGGAAAGATTAGAAAATACTATGTCTACTTCGTATTTCCAGAAATGGATTTCTCTAAAAACTATCTTTTAAAATAAAAGCAAAATTAAATGACATACTACCTGATATCAGGACTTAAAGTTATCGTAGTCAAGATAGCGCAACAGTGTCACAAAGACAGATGATGTATCAATGAAATAGACAGTTCAGAAATAAACCCATACATACACCATATATTGACTTTTGAAAAAGACATCATGGGAATTCAGTGAAGAAAGGAAAGGTTTTTAACAAATTGTGATGGACCACCTGGATAAACAAAGGAAAAATAATGAAATGCTTTCTTCCTCATGCCTTGCACAAAATTAATTTGAGATGGATCATGGACTTACATGTTAAAGCTAAAATTAAAAAGCATGTGGAATAAAATATAACAGAAAATCTTAACTAGCTTGTGGAAGACAAGGATCTCCTAAAGATATAGATAGTTCTGTTCTCAGTCCTTTGAGATATCTGCAAACTACTTTCCACAGTGGCTGAACTAATTTACATTCCCAACAGTGTATAAGTGTTCCCTTTCCCCACAGCCTCACCAGCGTCTGTTGTTTTTTGACTTATTATAATAGCCATTCTGACTGGTGTGATATGGTATCTCACTGTTTTGTTTGTTTTGGCTTTTTTGAGGGGACAACAATGACTGGGAAAAATGGTTTTGATTTGTGTTTCTCTGATGATTAGTAGTGTAGAGCGTTTTTAATATGTTTGTTGGCTGCTTGTATTACACTGGTGCAAACGGAACTGCAGTTTTTGGCATGGCTGGAATTTGCGGTCTGATATTGGAATACATTTTAAATAAATGTGATTATGTTATACATCATTTTAATGGGCATTTCTCACTTTTTTTTGGCTAATGACTTATTCCTTGCTTTTTATTTTATGTTTATTTTAGACTATGGAAATGATGTTAGACAAAAAGCAAATTTGAGCAATTTTCTTATTGAAGTTCAAAATGAGTCATAAAGCAGCACAGACAACTCACAACATCAACAACACATTTGGCCCAGGAACTGCTAACATACAGTGTAGTGGTGATTCAAGAAGTTTTGCAAAGGAGACAAGAGCCTTGAAGATGAGAAGCATAGTGGCTGGCCATTGGAAGTTGATAATAACCAACTGAGAACAATTGTAAGCTGATCCTCTTACAACCACACGAGAAGTTGCCGAAGAACTTAATGTCAACTATTCTACAGTCATTCAGCATTTGAAGCAAATAGGAAAGGTGAAAAAGCTCAGTAAGTGGGTGCCTCACGAGCTGAGTGAAAATTTTAAAAAGATCGCCATTTTGAAGTGTCATCTTCTCTTATTCTACACAACAATGATGAACTATTTCTTGATCGGATTGTGACATGAGACAAAAGTGGGTTTTATATGACAACCTGCGATGACCAGCTCAGCGGCTGGACCAAGAAGAAGCTCCAAAGCACTTCCCAAATCCAAACTTGCATCAAATAATGTTCATGGTCACTGTTCGGTGGTCTGTTGCTGGTCTGATCCACTACAGCTTTCTGAATCCAGGCAAAACCATTACATCTGAGAAGTAAGCTCAGCAAATCGATGAGATGCACAGAAGACTGCAATACCTGCAGCTGGCATTGGTCAACAAAAAGGGTCCAATTCTTCTCCATGACAACACTTAACTGCACATCACACAACCAACACTTCAAAAGTTGAACAAATTGGACTCCAAAGTTTTGCCTCATCCACCATACTCACTTGACCTCTCACCAACTGACTACCACTTATTCAAGCATCTCAACAACTTTTTGCAGGGAAGACACATCCACACCAGCAGGATGCAGGAAATGCTTTCCAAGAGTTTGTTGAATCCCAAAGCATGAATTTTTATGCTACAGGAGTAAAGAAACATTTTTTCAGCCGGGCATGGTGGCTCACACCTGTAATCCCAGTACTCTGGGAGGCTGAGGCAGGCAGATCACAAAGTCAGGAGTTTGAGACCAGCCTGACCAACACGGTGAAACCCCGTCTCTACTAAAAATACAAAACTTAGCCGGGCATGATGGCGCATGCCTGTAATCCCAGCTCCTCAGGAGGCTGAGGCAGGAGAATTGCTTAAACCTGGGAGGCGGAGGTTGCAGTGAGCCGAGATCGCACCACTGCACTCCAGCCTGGGTGACAGAGTGAGACTCTATCTCAAAAAAAAAAAAAAAAAATTATTGGCAAAAAAATGTTGATCATAATGGTTCCTATTTTGATTAATAAAGATGTGTTTGAGCCTAGTTATCATGATTTAAAATTCATGTTCCAAAACAGCAATTACGTTTGCACCAACCTAATATGTCTTCTTTTGCAAAGTGTCCATTCATGTTCTTTGCCCACTTTTTAAAAGGGTTATTTGGTTTCTGCTTGATGAATTGTTTAAATTCCTTATAAATTGTGGCCATAAAAAATAGATAAAATTATGTCGTTTGCAGCAATATGGATGCAGCTGGAAGTCATCATCCTAAGTGAGTTAATACAAGAACAGAAAACTGAGGGATCCATGTTCTCACTTATAAGTGGGAGCTAAACATGGGGCACATATGGACATAAAGATAAGAAAAATAGACACTGGGGACAACTAGAAGGAGGAGGGGGTAAAGAGTAAGGGCTGAAAATCTACCTTTTGGGTACTGTGCTTGCTAACTGGGTGACAGGATCACTTGTACCCCAAACCTCAGTGTCACACAATATACCAATGTAATAAATCTGCACATATACCCCCGAATCTAAAATTAAAGTTGAAATTATAAATGATACAAAAAAAGCATTAAATCTTAAAAGAAAATAAAACGTTAAACTTCATAAAAATTAAGAATTTCTCTCTTCAAAAGACACAATTAATAAAATGAAAAGGCAAGCCAGAAACTAAGAGATAGTAGTGACACAAAAAAAAAATACCTGAAAAAATGACTTAAGTACAGAATATTTTAGGAACTCCTGTAAATTAGTAATAAAAATAAACAACGTAATTTAAAAAGTGCAAAAGATTTAAACAGACTTTTGGCAAAACAAGATAAATGACAAATAACATATGAAAAGGTGTTTAATGCCATTATGCATCAGGGAAATGCAAACTGATACCACCACGAGATCTCATTTGTCATGCACTAGAATTATTAAAATGAGAAAGAAAAAAATGACAACACCAGATGCATGTGAGGGTAAAGAACAACTGGAATTCTTATATATTGTTGAAGAGAGTATAAAATGGTTCAACCACATTGGAAAATGATTGATTTGGCAGTTTCATGCAACATTAAATATATACTTACACTGTGACCCACCAATTTCACTCTCAGTTATTTCAAAAAGAAGTAAAAACATATATCCACTCAAAAAAAAAGATTTCTACAAGATTTTTTATAGCCACATTACTTATAATAGTAGAAAACTGGAAGAAACCCAAATGTTTATCAGTAGAAGGTTACACAAAAAAGTGTGGCTTATTCTTATAGTGGAAGTTGATTTGTTAATAAAAAATAATTAACCCCTAATACATACAAGAATATTGAAAAATGCACAAACATTATGATAACCAAAAGAAACCAGGAACAAAACTTTGTCATTTCACTCTATGCAAATTTTACCACAATTAAATCATGCGATGCAGTTTTTTAAAATGTCTATGATTAAAACAATGGAAAAAAAGTTACCAAAGAAATTGATAAAATGCATAAACATATAGATTGTGATTCTCTTAAAAATATTACATAAATATAATTGAAAGAAGAATGAGAAAAATATGTAGACCAAAAAATGATAAATGGTTAATATAATTATTATTTATAGACCTAATACAAAAATTTGAAAAGCACTGAAACTGAAATAAATGGATAAAAGTCTTAAGCAATTTGCAAAGAGAATATGCATTTAAGCAAAGATGCCTAACTTTGTATTCTTGTTAAACAATTCTCTTTTTTGTTCTTTGAAACATACAACAGTAGTCCTAGCCTCCCTTGCTAAGGAGACCTCCCTAGCCTCCCTACTGGTGGCCATAGGACACAAGAAAAAATATATATTTTTCCCTTTTCTTCTTCTTGTTTTTCCTTCTTTTTTCTCCTAGAACAAAAAAAAAAGCAGATCTGGTACTATAGCTGCTATATTGTGACCACAAGGCAGCAAGAATGACAGCAAAAGTCAGGATATTCAGGATGGCGAAGTGAAGATATAAAAAGAACTTGGGTTTCTAATGTTGCTTTTGAGCAGTTGAATCAATTTCACTCGTTATGTGAGGAAATGCCATGTGAGAAAAATAATGCTCACATTTCCTTAAACCAGAAATACTACGTCTTCTGTTATTTTTGGCCAAAGACATTTCTTACCAATACACCAATAAACATTTGAAAAGCATTCAGTATCAAAGAATAGTAAAGCTATGCAACAAAAATATTTCATTTTTTATCTTTCAAATTGCAAATACTTTTAAGAAATGAAACTATTAAATAGGATGAATTCAAATATGCATTTTTTTAATTTACTACAAGAGGGAATGTAAATTTAGACCTATGTTTTGGAGATCACTGCAATAATATGTAGAGGCCACAAATGCTGTTTTAATCTAGTTTATTATTTTTTGTCATTGTATTATATATTATAATCATCATTAATAATTGTAACATAGAATTCCATTTGCTCACAGCTGCCATTCAAGAATAATGGCTTATGTTTTTCTCTCACCTTCCACATCTCTCACTTGTGCTTCTCATTGGCAGAATGTTACCTACAACACTACAGGTCAGGGATTCTGGGACATGTAGCTCCCAAGAAAATTATTTTAGGCAATGTAGTTCCCGTGGTGAAGACTCAAACAATGAATTGAGAAAAGCCAATTCAGCCCAACAGAGAAATGGCTAAGTGAATTGTGGACACAAATGCAGTTCAGAAGATCATGTTTACTCCTCCAGTATCCTGAAATACAATATATGGTTGAAGCAAACAGAATATTATATCCATCTCTTAAAAAGTTGTAAGTTATGAAAAATTCTGCTGTAACAGAAACCTGTTCAACATTGCCTAACCCACCTTGGACAAAACTTAATTGGCTAGAACACATATTAGGAAATAGTAATGTATTTCATAAATATTAAATTATTTTACAGTTTTTTAATATGGAAAATGTATTATAAAATATACATAAAACTGAAATTTAAAAAGCATGAGATAAAAATGTAAGTACAGTTTCCAACACTTCTCTTCCAAGGCTCAGCTTATTAATTTTTACATCCCCTGGAGTCAGCCCACTCCTCCATGGAAACCATGATTATTCTAAAATATAATTGTTTATACCTTGCAACCCCCAACTACCACCAGCAGCATCACAATGGAAACCTTAAAAGAAGGGGACATAGTGTCTATCTTATTCACAGCTGTATCTTTAGTACCTAGAAAAATTCTTAGCTAATATTAAGTAATTGTTGAACAAATGAGTAAACTTATGAATGAATGAATGAGATGCTGTTATGATAGAGCTTCTGTTACCTCATAGAGAAGACAAATAATGGGACAGGGAATGTTCTTCAGAAAAATGTTTCTGGGCCGAGATTGAGTGGTAATTAAGCCCTACCTAGCCAAAAGAAGGAATGGGCATTGCTGAGGAATTGGGAGCAACCTAGGGAGAGAATTGAGACGACTGTGGTTGAAGAGAAATCAGTGTAAGTGGAGAGCAGGCTGTGTGGTGAGGTCAGTAATAGTGACTTCAAAAGGATAGCCAAGGTTTGGGTGAGAAAATATTTTATGTGCCATGATAAGGAGTTGAAATTTTTCTAATTTTTGCAATCTGGGGAAACTTTCTTGGGAGCAATATCTAAAATAAGAGGTAAAATTTGAGTTGAAAAAGTTAAAAATTGCATCGAACCAGATGATAAATAAACAGAGAATGACTTAAAGCATGAAGAGGAGGGGTTTATATACAGAATACAAAAAAATCTGCATCACAAATTGAATATAAAGTATTGTAATAGGAAAGGAAAGAAAATATTACGGCCTAGGCTGGAAACCTGAGTAGATGGTGATATTAAACAACAAGAAGGAAGTAATAATAACCACGACAGAACATACTAAGGCTGGCTTATTCATTGAGTGCCTGTTTCAGAAGTGAGTGTGAGGCATGAGGTTTGCTCCTTTGCCTTCTCATAACCAAGTTAGAGATCACTGACTGATTACAGATCTCTTTCTTGATAAGCTTGGACATTTCCTCATAGCTCTCCCTAACAGAACACTCCAATGGTTACTGTCAGAGTCAACATGCCAATAGAAATTTCTTGGTCATCCTTAGCTTATTATGTTTCCAGCACTCAAAAGAAACCTTCATATATATATACACACACACATATATGTATATATAGATATATGTAGAGATATACATATCCCTATTTATATATATTTATATATATATCCCTATTTATATATATTTAGATACATATATATATACCTATTTAATCATTGCAACAAACATTTTATTGTATTCATTTTATAAATGATGAAACTGGCATTTAGTGTAATAAGTATAGAAGCAAGCTATAATCTCAAGTCTCTCTGACTCTATAGCTTAGACACATACATGCCCCTCCCCTCAAAGCCCACCTTATCCAGTCTCAAACCCCACTCTTGGAATGAAGCAGGTGACCGCCTAGACAACAAAGTCTTCCCTAGATACTTCTATCTATAGAACTACCTCTGAAACATCCAGTAAAGATTTCTAGGAGGGAATTTAACAGGTCTGTGGTTCAGGAACACTGCAGGGGCTTCAAAGGTAGGTTTGGAAGCCATGAGCATGCAGGTAATAGTTGAAGTTATAGATGAGATCACCAAAAAACAGGTATAGAGTGAGAAGAGAGGAGAGAAGAGCAGAAGAGAGTACAAATAGAAGTAATTCAAGGACTTGCCTAGGAGCTGATAGGAAGAGATGTTCTTTTCCTCTAAATTTGGACCAGAGGTCACCATGCAGAGCCTAGGACTAAGAACAACGTCCTGGAAAGCAGAGCCAGTATATGAAGAGAGACCCAATGCTGCATCTTTACCTGTCCCAGGGTTTTTCAGGTATGTGAGCCAATATATTCTGTTTTTTTATCTCAGCTGATTAGTATTGGGTTTCTGACACTTGCACCTGAAAGATCCTGACCACTGCCTTTCCTCACCAAGATGCTGCGAGCATCAAATGATAAAACCAGTGGAGAAAAATCTTATGAATTTCTGTCATAGAATAGGTTTTCTACAGCCATTAGCTAACCTTTCCTCAGTGACCCTTCAAGTCATGAATGCCAGACTTTCCACCCATTATAACAGCATCTTAAACTGGCTGTGCACGATCTATTAGGTTGGTGCAAAAGTAATGGCAAAAACCGCAATTGCTTTTACACCAACCTAATACTTGGATACCATTTTTCTCACTACAAAAATCATGGTAAAGGTTATCCTATGTTATCAGATAATGAACAGTTAGTGGGAAGGGCTCATAGTTTAAGCATCTTATTCTTGTTACTATTGATAGAGTCTATTGCTGATAGTATCCAGTGCATCAAAGAAGCACCATACATGTTAGTTTAATGAACATGACATCAGAAGCTTTTCCTCATGTGCTGTACACATCATCCGTTTAAGATAAGATTTCCAGACCTCAAAGGAAAGACTTGATACTTTTGCAGAGAGACATTCTAAAGCTTCACATGGATCTGACTGAAGTCAATGTTTTCATACATCATACTAAGATTGTTTAGCATAATTGCATAAATAAGCAGTAATAGACTCCATCATTAAGGATTTGAAACACCCCTTAGGTCTCAATATCTGAGATAAAACTGTAATGCATATTGCTTGAAAAGAAGAGAATTATTTTAGGAAAAATCTGTTTCACCACCTAAGATGGATGCTGTAGAGGTTCAGTTTTCCAGTCTTGCCAGTCGCAGTGATTTCCTTTTGCTTTTTTGCATTGCTGCCAACGTGTGTGTTAAAGTCTTCTGTGATATACAGCTTGCCAGGTGTAGCTGAGTTAACTTTCTTAAGTTCATGGAATTGTTCTTTTGTCTCATTGGTATTCATTATAATAAAAACCTACACTCTGTGTTAATTTTCAATTCCCCAGGTAGCGGTTTTCACTGTTATGAGGTGAACCTAATTCTATAGTTGGCCATTAAACACCTGTGCTTAAATCATAGGTATCTTGCTTCTTTCCCTTGAAATAACTTCTGGATTAACATTACATTCCAGATATACTGAAATTTATGTGATAGCTGACCTCATGATCTCAACCTTTACTGACCAAATAGGTAGACGTTGGCATTAAGAATGAATGAAGCTGAATGATATGTAACAATGTCAACAGATTTTATTATTTTTGGTGACAAAAAAAGTAAATGTACCCATGCTCTCTAAGACACACTGTTTGATCAGGAAGAAGGCAAAAAGCATTCTAATCTTTCATCACAATGCCCTTCAGAAACATCAGAGTGTGTGCATGCATATACTGTTATCTTTTGAAACTAATAAAAATCGGTCACTGAGGAAACGTACTAACATCTTTCAAAAGTAGAGCTGTTCTCAGTCTGTGATGCTCACCATGAGCAGAGACGTACAGTGATGTACAAAAACTTACCAGGCAGAACCCATAGACCATATAATCTTCACAAAAGCTAGAAAAACCAGTTTTTGGACAATGTGACATTTTACAGAACACATTCAAGTTAGTACTCTCATGAGGGGAATAGCCCATAAACCAAAAGTTTCATGCAGAGCATGATTTTGGAAAGGACAGAGAATACTACGATATGATCTATTGGATGCAGTAATATTTCTGCTAACGTGAAATTCCAGTCTATATTATTGAATGAACAATAATCCAAAGGAGAGCTACATTTTATTAGGTTAAGAAAATGGAAATGACTTTGTGCTTTTCTCAATAAAATGTGAATTATTTTAAAAGCCTATGAAGTTATTAATGTCTTTGCCTGAATGTCAGATACTAAGAAAATCAAAGGCAATATTTTTTAAATAAATTTTGCTTTTCTGGCAACTTTGCTTGGTGCAAACGAAGACTGGGTCTGTGTCTTCTTGTTTGTGTTTCCCACAGTGACTAGCACACAATGGGCTCTACGTAATAAATGTTACATACAAATGCGATGATAATTGGTTGACTAAAGGACCCAGTTCAGATGTCAACTCTGCCATGAAACTCCATCCTACCTTTCTCACTTCAAAAGTTCTATAGCACAGCCCTTGCTCTTCTCATTCATCAGGTTCTAGAATTCTGTCTTGAAAAAAGATTCTACCTTCTTAGCCTTTGCATTGCCACAACATTTTACACACAATAAGTGCAGGCTCATTACGAATAGGAAAAAAATGAAATCACTGAATAAATAATCCTAACCCTCACCCATTTGCATTTAGATGCTAATTTCTTTTTTCTAAACTGACAGTCTCATTGCTGCTGAAAGATAACTCTGGAAGAAGAAATGATTTGACACAGGAAAAGGGACAGACTAAAGGGAACACAAAAACAAGTATCTAACACAGTCATCCACCACAGCCATATTATTTTCCAGATAAACTGAGGGCCAGATAAACAAAGCAGCTTGTCCCAAGCTACTTTATGGCAGTAGAAGAACTGGAACCCAGCACTCTGATTACTATGTTAGGGCGCTTTTCACTCAACTCTGCTGATGCTGAAAAATGTAAACCTCAATAGGACTTGGAATGTATAATTTCTTTCATTCAGTTTGTATCATTCATTTGCCACCCATATTTGATTATTTGTATGGGTTCTCTATGTCTTTTTCCCAAATTTCCTACATAAAACAATAATACATTGATTAGAAACAGAAAAAAGAAAAAGAAAATAACAAACAAATGAGTGAAATGAACATGAATACTGTTCTGTAAATAAGTTCCTATTATTCTTTTAAAGTGTTCTTTATTTTTAAACTTTCTATAATGATATGTTGTATCTCCCTAATTAGCTGAAGACAGGGGCTATGTAAATACTTATTCCTATCACTGTGTCAGCTGGCAATAAAGTATGTCTACCAGGCTATTCTAGTCACTGAGCGTCTTGGAGGAATTTCATAGAAGGCAAATTAAGCACATATTGAACATATTAGCTAAGGGGGGAATTAAAAATTAGTGAAGTACAACTTTGGGAAAACTACTCATAATTTGACAATCAAATAAATCTAAAATTAGTTTTCAATGAAAATACTAATTTCAGCATTTATGAAAGTTTTATGCCTTTGAGTTTGGCTTATTTTCTTTTTTAAAAAAAAGTATGAAATGCATATAGCAAAGAATAGAAGGTGAGGCACTGTTCTCTTTCTCAGGGCCAAGGGCTTCTAAGACATTTAATTCTGCTGTGCTGAGGCAAAGAAGAGCAATGGTCAAGAAGACCAAACAAGATAATACATGTGCTAGGGACAAGGGGCAGAGAAATTCTAGGCAGAAAAGTGTGGGTTCCAGGCAAAACCCCACCCTCAAGCCGAAAAGCCTGAAACCACAGCCCAAAGGGAGAACTTCTATCCCTGTTTTCCCACTCAAATGTTGCCTTTTCCGAAACCACCCATGGCCCCACCTGGCCACATCTTATACCCATAAAAACCCCAGACTCAGCCAGTAGATGGGACTATGGCTGGAGATTGGAGATAAGCAGCTTCACTTAAGACAGACAGCTTGACAGTGTAACTTCAGAGAAGAATCTGGCCAGAGATGGCTGGACTTCAGGGGAAGATTACCTTCCCACCCTGTCCCCTTTTCACGTCCCCTTCCCGCTGACAGCCACTTTCATTGGCCATAAAAACCCCCCACATTTATCATCCTTCAATTCATTCATGCGACCTCATTTTTTCTGGACACCAGACAAGAGCTCTGGAGCCACAAGTATGGATACAAAAGGCTGTCACACTGGTCCTTTGCCCTCGCTGGCAGAGGACAGCCACCTCACATGAAAATGCAGAGTCCACTGAGCTATTAACACTTAAGCCATCCATGGATGGCAGAGCTAAAAGAGAACTGTAATACACCCTCTGGAGCTTCAGTAGTCACAGGCACCCCTGCCTGGATGCTGCCATGAGGCCTGTACAGAGTTCACTCTTGCCAGTGCTAAACCATCTGGCTGGTTCCTGCACCTGCTCACCTGCATGGTCCCTCCCACAAATGGTGAAACGCAGCAGGTCCAAGTGAGTGGAATTTGGTCCCGCTGGTGCCGAAGGGGCCAGCCGGTTTCGGCACTCATTCACTCCAGTTCCTGCACTCATTCACTCACACGCCCCCTCCCACAAGGAGTTGAGAGCAGTGGACTGAGTAAACGAGGCACCCTTGTCCCAAATCCCACAAACAGGTCAGGGAAATATCCTGCTTTACATGTATGTGCCTTGAACAACGTCTGGCACAAAGTAATCTCTTAATAAATTTGAAGCATTATTATGAGAGACCATTATTTTAATCTAACCAGGCACAGTCTCAGGCCTCACAGAGCTTACATGTTTGTGTATGTTTAATAAATTTTAACTTAGAAACTCAAAGTGAAACCAAATGTAATATTACTACCTATTTTATGTTTAAAACTAAATAAATGGAACATTTGAAAAAATAAAGCAGGTAGCTTATAATTTGATTTAAAAAGAAATTTTTTAAGTTTGGCATTATCATTTTCTAATCTCTGCACTAATTCTCAATTTTTTTTCAATATATCTAAACGTTTAACAAATCTAAATTTCACCTGAGGAAAAAAGTTAATCTCCTCGCCAGTGCAAAAAATAATATTGCCAGCCTTACAGACTCTGATAAAAATTTTAGAATATGAAATTCTTGCAATTACATGCATCTAAAATTTCACACACAGCAATATACAGATGATTTTCACTAGAGCTGTTTCTATAAGATAAAATAATTCATTTCAGTATATTCATTGACAAAATATATTCTGAAGAAAAAGATTTCTTTACCACAATAGACTTTTAATTATAGAAACTGTCTTTAATTATAGAAATTGTATATATATATTTGGCAAGAATTTATTATCATAATTGGTTCTTTTTAAAATTACATTTTTTTAACTTGCTGTAGGCTAAGGCAGCAAAGAAATAGGGAAAAACAGTGCATATTTGGTGATATCCACGTGGCTTTCTTTCTTTTCTTTAATTTCCTTTATAAGGCAATTTGGAATAAACAAAAGTGAACTAATAAAAATTCCCCATATGTTTTAACTTCAATTTGCAAATCCAGTTTTTGAAAAAACAGAATTTGTAGCCAACTTGCTCTAAATCAGATCACTCATCCTTCAAAGCAATCCACTTCTCTAGACAATCTAAAAACTAGCAATTTTGCCACTTTCACTGTCAGCAAATGCTTCTACAGAAATGCTGTGAATGTTTGTTGGGTGTATTTTTTTCTTAAGTTTATGAAGCTGTTTAAAAGACAAGTATTTCAATTTATGACTGAGCATTCTATAGAGCTTAGTCTGTATAAACCACATATACCACTATAAATCCAGTTTTTGAAAAAACAGAATTTGTAGCCAACTTGCTCTAAATCAGATCACTCATCCTTCAAAGCAACCCACTTCTCTAGACAATCTAAAAACTAGCAATTTTGCCACTTTCACTGTCAGCAAATGCTTCTACAGAAATGCTGTGAATGTTTGTTGGGTGTATTTTTTTCTTAAGTTTATGAAGCTGTTTAAAAGACAAGTATTTCAATTTATGACTGAGCATTCTATAGAGCTTAGTCTGTATAAACCACATATACCACTATTTAATATTCTAACTGCTAACAACATCTTCCAACACAAATGAACACGTTTTTCTCCCACATTAGGGAATTTTTAGAGTAGCAATATGGCAACTCCAGGTGGTGTGGTTCTCCGTAGATAATCACTCCCTATGGAAAGCTTCCCCCTTCAGAGGTGATGATCACCAGACCTCAGTCATGCCTTCCTGCTTACATACATGCTGATGGCAGCAATCAGAAACATTTGTAAGGCCTGAGGAGCATATAGAATTTATGTTCTTTGCCTATTTGTTAATAATAAAAACTACTAACTCTGCTGGCAAGGCTGTATACACTTTCACACTGTCATCATAATTAAAAAGTTTTAGTATGTGGTTTTGTGTTGCGACACCATCGATCAAAGTCCATTTTCTGACATTTGTAGCAGAGGCAATATGTTCCACATAGGTTATTTCTGGAACTGTATTGCTTACTGTAATAGAGTCCTGTCATGTAGCTCTATTGCACCAACTTCACCTGCTCTGCTGCAGCTGCCTGTGTTCTGTCCACTCATATAATCTCTCAAGCATGCACAAAGTAGACCAATGGAGAGGGAAGAGAATTTTTTTAAGAATTACGTTTTATTGACCAATATGCACAAATCTGAATTTATTTCTCTGGATAGAATTTGAATACTAAAACATTGATCTTCTAAATCTCTTAGTTTATTTAGACTATATGCCTGATGTAACTGGCCTTCAGAAAACCTAAATAGTTTTTATATTTCCTTTCATTAATTACTTAATAATCAAGAAAACCTTATGGACAACGTCAATTTTTTTTAAGAGAGCTGCATTGTCTATTTTCTGTTGTTCTCTGCTCTATAAAACACACTTTGGTGTGCGATACCCCTCATTAAAGAAGACAAACTTCTTTGAAAAAGAAAGAATCGCAAGTTGAGAAACATTTATTTTATGCCTTTGACTCCATGATGAAATGTTTCAAGGGCAGAAAGGGGACTGAAAATGGAAACTGACAAAATGATAACATAAGTTGGTTGCAATTTGACAGAAAATTAGAGTGTCTTTCAGTGATGTTAAAGAGAGCAATGTGTCTATTGCAGATGAAGCATAACAAGAAGGAGAGCTTTCCTTAATTACAGGGAGAGAAAAATTCCAACTATTACCAAATTTAATTTCTTTCCCTGAATTTAACTGACTACATGAGATTTGACATGCTACATCAGTGCATTATGAAAATGCGTCACAATTACTATCAAATGTACAATGTTCTGCTCTAAAAAGCTTCTGAATTAGACCTATTTCAAAATATAGCAAAAAAACTGACCTAGCACATGTTCATACCAAGGGACATATTGTTTGAAATAAATATTTTACCATATTCTTTACATTTGAGAAGTTAGGGGCTTTAATACAATCAGAAATCACAAAATTAGCGGAAAAATAAGAGGCAGGGACAAAAGGAATAATTTTAACATGTGCATTTTTACCTTTTCTCAAGATGGTTAAAATCATAACAATTGTTTTCTAACAGAAATGCAATGGAATACTGTTCTTTTAAGTGATTTTAATGAGAATTTTAACATAAGATATAGGTGCATATATATTCAAAATTATCTATAGTAGATAGTATAGATATGATAGATAGATTATTGATTCACAGATAGACTTTTTCTCCAAGCAAAAAGGCCAGTAACTTAATAATGAATAATGAAATATGCAATTAAAAATATCAGGCCAAGCATTTATATTGATGCTTAAACTAAAGGTAGGTTAAGCAGAATTTTCGTCTAAAATAAAATTAAGTTCATCACTGGATATGTGTAATTTTTCTGAAGTTTAATTGAAACTATGTGATTTTATTACATATATCCCCACCCTGCTATCCCAGATTTTTTACCTTTAATTAAAGGTTTCAAAAGATACTTGTTAATTATTTGGGGAATGGGTTAGAGATCTATTCTCTAACTAGAATGTTTTATCTGCCAGGAGAAACGTGGAAAGAAATTAGAATACCTGTTATTCACATTAATAGAAACTCCAGTTCATAGATGACTTTCAAGCCCATTACCATAGCATCTGAAGAGTTCACAATTCTAGGGAGGAAGCCAAATCTTAAAAATATACATCCTGGAGAGTGCTTGACAGTACAACCTTTGTGAAATAATAGAAGAAAGAGTTACAATCACTTTTTCAGAATGTCATGGTTCAAAAAAAAAGATATGACAGTGGCATAGATTGCTCTAGAGACTTGGAAGGTGACATTGACTCTCTCACATGCATATCAGCTCATCAGAGCGCAAAAGTTATCCTATCTGAAAGTAGCTACAGTGACCTTTGTGTAATGAATTAATGACTGTAGTGCATTTCCAGTGACCTCCATCACATCATAAAAATTTTCATTAATTAGGACTGTTATTTGCAGACCGATCAGAGAACCTAAGGAATAAACAGATGTACACACACTCAAACACACACCTTGAACTATTTGCCTTCTTTATATATATAATTATCTGAGTGAAGTATTACTGCAATAAACATGACTGCTCTAGTGGTGTCTTTCATTTTAAGTCAGTGTGTTTATGTTAATTTATAAGGTCTTAGAAAACTGGAATCCCTTCTCTCTCTCTCTCTCTCTCCAGATAGACAGATAGATAGATAGACAGACAGATCTGTCTTGAAGGCATCAATATAATATCACAAATGTTCGGTACTGAGAAAATGAATTTTGGTGGTGATAGTGATGGTGGCTTTTTAAAGACAATCCTAACTCACCTAGTTTGGTTTAGGTACTCTTTCTCTGTACTCTGACCATGTCCAGCGAATCTCAATCACTGCTCCTATAAAAGTCTTATAATTACATGTTGATATTGATAAAAGAAAAACTTCAGCTGAGTTAAATTTAAAGGAATTTAATTGAGCAATGAACGATTTGCAAATAGGGCAGCCTCCTAAGCCAAAATAGGCTCTGAGACTCCAGGGCAGCCACATGGTAGAAGATGATGTATGGACAGAAAAAGGAAAGTGACATACAGAAAATGGAAGTGAGGTACAGAAACAGCTGGATTGGTTACAGCTCAGCATTTACCTTATTAGAACATGGTTGGAACAGTTGGCTACATTTGATTGGCCAAAACTTGGTGATTGGCACAAGTGTAGGCTTCGGTCTACTTACAGCTCCACTTGATACAGTTCACAATATAGAGAAACCTTTAGGCTAAACTTAACATATGTAAGGAGGCAGCTTTAGGCTAAACTTGATTTAACAATATGCCTGCCTCTTTTTTTCTGGATTCTGACCACCTTGAAGATGCAAATTATGTCTTCCTCCTTTCCAAATCTCCAACAGCTAGAGTGTAGCCCATCATTTGTACTTCATGCTTACTGATTTAATTGGTTAGTTATTCCATCCATCTTTCCCATCATGTTGCCTCCCATAATATCTATCTAACTTCAGTCTTTACAAAGAGAAGTTAATATGAATTCACATAAATGTTTGAGTTTCGTGAATCATTCTTTATATTATAAATAGAGCTTCTAATGTGGCTGTCTTGCAAGGTCAGGAGCAGGTGAAAGAAGCAATGGAAGGAGATGGTCTTTGGATCATCATCAAGGTATTAACTGTGTGACTATAACCAGGAAGCCTGGACACAATTCAAAAAACCTACACTTCAGATGTAAGCTGTACGGCCAGCCACTGATGCCACCCACAGAGTTACAAAGGGTCAGACACACTATTCTTCTCCCTTCTGTTTTTCTTATCTTGAACTCTGTGGCCCGTCTTCTGATTCCCTGGCATTGACGGGAGAGTGGGGCTGATGGTTATATCTAGACTTCAGATTCACTACAGCTTTCTCCAGAGAACACAGGTAAGGACTACCGGTAAAGGGAGAAGGAACATCCACCTACAGTCTTGAAATAGTCACTGACAAAGTTAGTGGCCACATTGCTTCTTTTCACTGAGCATCTTAGAAGAAAGGTTATGAGCCCTATATAAAATAAAGTATACAAATGTGCCCCACCTACATGGCTGAATTATAAAAATTATAGTCTCATAAGGTAAAAATGATTTAATTATTTTTGTTATTATAACTTCCTGTATCCCTAATATAATGTCCTACATGCTATATATCCTGAGTGACAATACAAATAAATACTTTCACTTGTATTTATCTGTTATTACCTCACATCCCACTGAGGCAGACACGGCAGTGTTCTTTATATTTGGAAACCTTTGGCACTGAAATGTGAAAAAACTCCTCCCGTTTTGGGTAACCCCCATGGTTACACGGCCAAAATATAGATCATAAAATACTTGGATGGGTGAAATTTTAACTTTTTTAAACTGGATCGGCTCCACGGCATCCATGAATACATTGAAGTTTATACAAAACTTGTTCCTAAGTGCAGTTCTTTTTTTTTTCCTGGCTAAAAATTCTGTTTTATCAGATTCTAAAAAGAAACTCTGGCACACCAGCATGGCACATGGACACATGTGTAACAAACCTGCACATTGTGCACATGTACCCTAAAACTTAAAGTATAATAATAATAATAATAAAAAGAAACTCTGTCCCTCAAAATTAAAAGCCAACAGAATTATCACATCATAAAGCAGATTTTGCATTCATTCCTACAGTCAAATGTTTTCCAAGGTTTCCTCACATTAAAGTATCTCTTTTGCCGCAAGAAGAATACAAGGCAAATGTGACAGTTTCACCTTCCCCAGAGATTTACAGCCTAGTACAAGCAAAAGAAACACACAAAAATGACCACAAACAAGGCAATAAATAGGCTTTATGTGAGTGGCACAAACAAATGCCCCATGAAATTTTAGAACATGGACATCTCTTTTGCTTAAGTACTCAAGAAAGTAAGAAGTGGCATTCAAGCCAAGCCTCGACATTGTATATGGTATCTACAAAGAGAGTGAGGACAGATGAGTGCCATTTAGACTCTAAGAATGGAATAACCAAAGCAGGGAGATTGGAAAAATAACTTTGAAAATTAAAAAGATCTTGGAAGAAATTCGACAGCTTTCTTGGCATGTCAGTAGAATATGTTTGGGACTATAGGTGGCAGATTTGAATATGAGGGAAAAATTTTGGACCTTAATATGTAAAACAAGAGAAGTGATGAAAAGTCTTAGGGCCAGAAAGCAGCATTACCAAATAATACTTTAGGAGTAATATTCATCAGCAAGTATGCAGAATGTATTGTTGAGAGGAGGGAGGTCTAGAGGAAAAAAGATCAGTTCAAGTTCAGAGAAATACCAACAGAAACTATTGTTGTTTCTATTAACAGAAAGGGATGGATAAAGGGGGAGGTGATGAGCAAGAAATTTACAAGACAATTACTCAAGAGGTCTCTGCCATAAAATGGGAATAACAATGGGTAGTTACTTTATAATTTAAGCATTTAATTAAGACAATCCACGTAAAATTTTAGAAAGCTATCTGGCACATAGTAATAGTAAAATAAACATCAACTAATTGTTATTGTTATTGGATACAAGAGAGACAAGGAGAAACCAAAAAATACTGAAATTGCAGCCAATTTATCTGAGATACTTATAGGAACATTAAGAAAAACAAAAATAAAAAGAGGGATCAAAAGGAGGAGCAGGTTTAAGGCAAAGGGGAGGAATTAAATGTGGAGATTATAAAACTGGTTATAGAAATAGGGCATTGATATGGAAATAGCTGACAATAAAAAGCAAGACACTGCATAATAGGTCCTGAGAGAAGTCATGGATTTCAGACTTATCCACCTAAAAACAATAGCAACCTATGGGAATGGGTGGAATTTATAAAGAAAGAGAATAGGAGGTAAAGAGATAGAACGAAAGGTCAGAGCCTTGAATGCATGTGTTTAGCGAATAAAAGACCTGCAGATAGATAAAGAGGACACTTAGCTAGGAGCAGAAACAGAATCATCCTGCTTTCAGAAAGCCAAAGAAGCAGAATTTATCTAATTGAAGATGGAATGGAATTTCCAAAACCTCTAAGCAGGTTAAAGAAAAAGTCAATGAATGTGATGATGCAGAGATGACTTAATATAATGCTTCCTCAGGAGATTGGCAGAGAGGGCACCCCTAGCGGGAAGCAGTGGACAGATCTGACCTGGAGAAAGTGGACTGGCTTAAGGACCAGGAAATGTGAAGCCAAGTTTGATGTGAGGCAGCTTTCAAATGTAAAACAAACAAAAAGCCAGACAGCTATCCCAACCAAGGTAGCAAGCCCAAGAGTTTAGTCTTAGGCAGAATCAGAAAACTAACAAACAAAAAGAAGTTGTGGAATAGAAAACCTGAAGCAAAATGAAAGCAGTTTAGTTTACTGATTCAGATCACTATTTAAATCTAGAGTCAGACTGGACCCTGCAGCCTATTAGTTTTGTAAGCTAAACGATGTTCAATATCTCTGTGTGTTTAACTCCCACTATGGGGGAAATAATAGAACCTACTGCACAGGGTTGTTGTGTTAAGTAAATGTGATAATGCATGTAAAGCACTCAGTGAGATATCTGGCACAAAATAAATGCTCAAAAAAATGTTATCAATTGTTACTGACAATGGGTAAGAAACAGAGTTTAGAAAGGTTTTCTAATCGACTAGGCACAAAATTGCAGATGCTTTTTGTTGTTGTTGTTGTTTTATTATATTTTATTTTATTTTATGATTATTATACTTTAAGTTTTAGGGTACATGTGCACAATATGCAGGTTAGTTACATATGCATACATGTGCCATGTTGGTGTGCTGCACCCATTAACTCGTCATTTAGCATTAGGTATATCTCCTAATGCTATCCCTCCCCCCTCCCCCCACCCCACGACAGTCCCCAGAGCGTGATGTTCCCCTTCCTGTGTCCATGTGTTCTCATTGTTCAATTCCCACCTATGAGTGAGAACATGCGGTGTTTGGTTTTTTGTCCTTGCGATAGTTTACCGAGAATGATGATTTCCAGTTTCATCCATGTCCCTACAAAGGACATGAACTCATCATTTTTTACGGCTGCATAGTATTCATGCTTTTTAGTAGAAACCCAAAAGCTAAGACCTAGAGAGGCTACCTAAGGAATTAGATTCACTCAACCTGTTTGAGGAAGACCTTAAATATCAGTGTGACATGTGCCCAAAATCCTATAGGCAACAGAAGGCTATTTACATTGTTTTATTAGTATAATGACATGATTAAAATATATTTAAGAGATCAACCTTTAAGTGACATACAAAATGGTTTGGAGAAAGAAAATCTTGTTAAATTCACTTTGCATTACTAATTTTAAAAAGCACAGTGTGGTTATTTCAAGTGTCTGGACACTTGTTCCTGAGTACTCACTCCCCATGTGCTATCTCTGTTGTGTGTCACTAAGCCCCCTTCCACTGGGTATATGTTGAAACAATTCTTTCCTTTATTTCCAGTCTCGATGTGAAACAAAAAGTTAGAATCTTCAGTATGTTATCAAAAAGATTTGAAATGGCTAAATCGTTGAATCACAGAAAAATGAGAGAATGATTGTACATCTTAAAATTGTCACAGACACATCCACTTTACTTAACTCCAGTATATTTAAAGCCAGCATATTGTGCATAAGGGATGGGAACAAAGCACATATAAGACATTGTTGATTTCCAGAAATGATAAGTACATCCTACAAGTGAAACCCCAGCCTGCAACCCCGTTCTTTCTCTTCCCTGTATGTCTAGAGGCTCGCCACATGCCAGGAATCCTGCAGGCCAGTCTCACATTTGCTAAAAGTAATTGCTATTTTCTATGTCTGCTCAGGCACGATGCTCTGAAATAAAGTACAAAGCATAGCAACTTCAATTAACAAATACAACTACCATATTATTCAATTCTACACAGATTAATTTTTACCCCAAGGATATTACAAAACATCACAAAGCTGAATATTATTCCTGTAACATCTGTCATCAAAACCAAAATCATATAGTTAGATCTACATAAATCATAGCAAACCTGCCATCCCACAGCAAGAGTCAAACATCCACGTTATGCCATGGCTTTCAAAATATTGAGATAATTGGTGTATAGGCTTGTTTTCTCATTTCATCACTGAGGTTTCACTTCAGAACAATACCACATGATGAGTCCACTTTTTTTGATGCTAAAATGTGAATACTGTTTTCATAATTTAGTATGCAGCGTGCTGGTCCAAATCGACATGTTTGTAAGGGATTCCATCATGTCAAACAGAGGAGAAGGGAAAATCTGACAGCAGGCATTTGTCGGATACGGACAAAGCTCTGCTGGAGCCTGCTTTCACTGAACAGTCCCTGAAGCACAAAAAAACTTATCCCACTTTTATAAAGCCATGCATGCATGAAACTGAGGATAGAATTTCAAGTAGAAATTGATGACTTAGTAAAAATGCATATCATTTTTCTACATAAAAGAGAAATGGAAGGTATACCAAGAAAACATTGTTCCTGAGTAAGGTGATTAAAAATTCAAGTGTCACACTTTGAAGTCAAAATTCCACAAAGCTCATGAAATCTGTTTAGGTAGACATCTTCAATACAGAGAATCATACAGGAGAATTAAGCAGCAGCATTTTGGACGTGCTGTGGTTTCTTCCATTTGTGCACATTTAATACAGAAAAACCACTAAAGCAGAGTGGAAAGAAGTAGATTTACTTGGCAGATTAGAAAATACGTGTGCTTTTTAAAGGACAGCAGCTCCAACTATTTTAAATGGAAACACTGTCTTAAAGACCTTGTTTTTGCTTTTTTATTAATACTTAACAATTTGATGGTTGGATAACTAGACCTTCTATGTTTTTGAAGTCACATTTCTTAAAAAACCAATATTGAACCCTGTAAAAATATTGGCATGTTTATAACTGAAGCTAGCACCAAAAAAATTCAAAGGAAATAAGACCAACTTACCATGAGATGAAGATACTCTTCACAGATTTCAGTAACAAAAGGGGCTCACATTAAATTCTGTTTTTAGCTATTTCAATAATTGGATTACTTATTGGACCATACAATTTCATTGCCCTGCAATTGTCCTGTGTGGGTTATGGGCTTAGAGAAGAGATTGTTAAGAGTGAGGACTTTGGAGTTGGTCTGCCTGGAATCAAATCCCAACTTTACTACATACTATGTGACCTTGGGCATGTCACTTATCAACCTAAGCCTTTATTTCTTTATTGGTAAAATTCAGTTAATAACGGTGTCTACATCCTAGAGTTGTAATGAGGATTAAGTTCATATATAAGGAGGGCTGCGTACATGGGAAACACTAGATAACTATTACTTTTTATTCTTCTACTTGAAGGCTGTAGTCACTATTTCTGTTCTCTCCTTTAGCCATCTGTCTTTTCTGCTGTTCCACATTCTTACTCTTTTGCTCAAATCTTATATTTATTATTAAAAACAGTTCTATAATTTTAGAGAGCCCCCCTTGATGGTGGATCATCTTGGAGTAAAGGGAGATAAATATTTGTTATCCTAAATATTCTGCATGCATGTCTCATAATGATGTATTTTAGCTCACTGAGGTGAATGTGTAAGAAAATATTTCATGAAATGGACGCTATATCACACTGGCGAATAACACCACTCTAAAGTAGACCATTGGCATTGTAGAGATGTATGATAGATATTGTTCTCGAAAAGTTCATCATATAGTGGGAAAGGCACACTAGTAAACAACTGCCACACAGGCAAATGTATATGCCTGTAATGTGGGAGGACACCGAGTAGCAGTGCCCATCACAGACTGAGGCAGAGTAGGGGGAGAAAAAGTTTCTTGGAGGAACAAGAGAAGACCAGAACAATGTACTCAGAGATAAGAAAAGTGGTGGAGGAGAGGGACTTTGTCAGGCATTGGAGAACTGAGTTTATAGAATGGCTAAAACTTGCGGACCTGGGAGTATTAACACTTAAAAGTATGCTAAAGAGAAAAAGTCATAATAAGGGAAAGATGGTAGACACAGGAGAGAAAGGATACTAGAAGGAGCGAGGTTCCCAGATAAAGGAATGTAACTCAAAAGTGGAATTACCTTTTTCCCCAAGTACATGGGAAGGAGGGGTATTGGAGATGAATCCAGAAATAGCAACATTGAGTGGATCTTTCAGAGTGAGGTGATGTAAAGACAGTTTCTGCCTGATGGTCTCCATCTTCTCTGTGAGGAAGGAGATGAGATCATCTACAAGAATGGGGCAAGAGGTGGGGGAAGGAATGGCAGGTCAGGGGTTAAAAAGAGAAGTAAGAGTTGGAAATGGTTGTGGAGGGGAATGACAGAGGGAGCTTTTTTGAAACATAAGCAGAGCCTGCCGATAGTTAGAGACTCAATTTTTGTGTGATTTGCATGTAGTGAAATGGTGTTTTTGCTGGTAGTACACTACAGTAAAGACGTTTGGATTAGATGAAGGGAATGTTTGGCTTTCTCCAGCTTTGGTGTTTTTCTAGGTAAAAGTGAGAGAAGGTTAAAGGGCTAATAAGATAGGCTACAATACAAGAATAGTTTAATAAATAATATGACAATAAACAATCTATATAGTAAATAAATAAATAAGTAAATCCCTCTGACCTCCTGCCATCTTTTATTGTGGTAAGAACACTAAACATGATATATACCTCTTAATTTTTTTTTTTTTGAGACAGAGTTTTGCCCTTGTTGCCCAGGCTGGAGTGCAGTGGCACGATCTTGGCTCACGTTGCAACCTCCACCTCCCGAGTTCAAGCAATTCTCCTGCCTCAGCCTTCTGAGTAGCTGAGATTACAGGCACCCACCATGCCCGGCTAATTTTTTTTTCTTTTATTTTTAGTAGAGACAGAGTTTCACCATGTTTGTCAAGCTGGTCTCAAACTCCTGACCTCAGGTGATCCACTCGCCCTGGCTTCCCAAAGTGCTGGGGATTACAGGCGTGAGCCACTGCACCCAGCCTACCTCTTAAATGTTTAAATGTCCAATATGTTATGGTTAACTATCGGCACAATGTTTTAAAGAAAATCTCTAGAACCTATTCACATTGTATAACTGAAACTGTATATTCAAAACAGCATGCCATGTTCTTTTAAACATTTTTTTTTTTTTTGTCTAGGCAAGGTGGCCCATGCCTGTAAGGATCACTTTAAACCAGGAGTTCAAGACTAGCCTGGGCAACATAGTGAGACCCTGTCACTACAAAACAAGGAAAAAATTCAAAAAAATTAGCCAGGCATGGTGGCATGCACCTGTTAGTCTTAGCTACCTGGGAGGCTGAGGAGGGAGCATCGCTTGAGCCCAGGAATTTTAAGTTGCAGGCTACAGTGAGCTATGATCGCACCACTGCACTCCAGCCTGGGCAACCAAGGGAGACCTCGGCTTTAAAAATAAAATTAAGACTATAGGAAAATTTAGTCTTTCTGATAATTTAATCACCTCAACATTTCTTCATGATAAAAGTATCTATCACCTATTAAAAACATTATTTAAGTAGGGTGGCCATAAACTGAGACACATTTGAGAGTAAAGGGATGTGTCGTTAGTAATTACACCAGTACAATAGACATAAGCTGGGACTGTCCTAGGTAATTTGAGATGTCAGGTTACTCTACACTTAGTGACTTTAAAAAAATAAAATAAAACATTTTTGAGGGAGACAGGAAGGGGAAGGAATGTCCGGAAAGGAGAGACTGAAAACTTCAAGAAAAATTTAGCCTATTTTACAAGTTTGTTTAGAACCAATTCTATTAGTAATGCCCTCTACAGCAATAACCTTCAGCAAGTTAATATCTCACATAAATTAAAATCTTTTACAATTCTGTGTAAATAAATATCTTAATAGTTTCCAAGGTATTGAATAGGTTGAGTCAGTTCAGATTCTTCATTTTCAGGCAAAAGAAACAGACCCAGTTATCTCAAAGAAATTTTAAATGGGAGAGAAATTTTTTCTCTAGCTTCAAGAAGAGCAAGTATCAGCACATCTCCAAGAATTTCTGCAGCAGAAATTCATGGAGACGGTGCCATCAAGTGATTTAGTTCCCACTCCTTCCATCCTTCCTTCTCTTTCTCAAGGCTCAGTTCCTATGTGAGGAAGATTATGTTTGTCTCTACTTGGGGCAACTATCTACTGTTGAAATCAAGGGAGTAAAGTCATAGATGGAAAGCCTACCAGAGAAAATGCTGAGCAAATGAAGCCCTGAGATCCACAACATCCTATAAATAGTCCTTATTAAATGAGCAAATCATATATGGAGTGTTAATTTGCACTTCCATCCTACAATCACTGGACAATACTATTTCTCTATTTCAACTTCTGGGGCTCCAAACCTCAAAATGGCCGTATTTCAGTCAGAGCTTCTTTGATTGATAAGACATGCATCACAATACAACTCAGACACTTGAAGATTTCTGTCTTTAGCAAACATAGAAGCCAGATTCGGGAAATCTTCATGCATAACATATTTAAAACAGTTGTTCTTAGAAGTATGTGTTCAAACAATCTTCCAGATTGACACACTTCTCCTTAGAAAAGATGTCCAATTCCTTTTAGTGTTAACTAAATGAATTGCAAATGCTAGATAATACAAAAATAAATCTGGTGGTAATGGTGGGAAAAGCCAACAAGAAGACTTCATTCACCAGTGCTATGATTTAAATATGTCTGCCAAATTTAATGTGTTGGAAACTTAATCTCCAGATTATAGGTTGATAGTGTTTGGAGGTTGGACCTTTGGGAGGTAATTAGGATTAGATAAGGTCATTGGCCTGGAGCCCTCATTATGGGACTGGTAGCTTTATAAGAAGAGGAACAGAGAGCTAAACCAGCATACTCTTGTTCTCTCACCATGTGATGTCCACCGTCATGTTATGACTCAGCAAAAGGGCTCTCACCAAATGCTGGAGTCATGCTTTTAAACTTTCTAGCCTCCTTAACAGTAAAAAATAAACTTACTTACCTTTTTTGTAAATTGCCTAGTCTCTGATATTCACTTATAGCAAAAGAAAATGAACTAGGGCAACTGGAACTTGGGTTAGAGCTATCTGCTTTTTATCATTACAGTCAACATTCAAATACCTAATCTGTTCCTAAAAGTCAGTTAGAGATGACAGCCAATGACACCTTTTTCAATGTCAAAGAAGACCACTGAAGCTGTTCTTATAAAGATTTTTCCTAAATTCATTTTTACTCTAAAATGATGACTTGTCAGTAATTAAAATTTAAAACTTCAAAATATAAAATTGTACCTCCACTTTAGTTACTAAACATATTTGAGACTCAATTACCCATAGCATCAATTTGTAATCAGCCATTTGCATCTGCGATAAATTAAGATAAGGTCTCTGCACCATTTATTTCAATGTGTGCGCATACATTCAATTCTTGTTGACTTATTGCTTGCTTCTTGTAGCATACTTTCTCTTACATGGAAATAAAAAGAGCTCCATGCCTACAGCATTAAGCCAGTTGGAGATCTGTTCAGGAAAGTGAAAGAGTTTTAAAATGCACAATGCCCAGAATCGGGGTTAAGTAAGATTGGGCCGTGTGCTGGGAGATGTTAGTGTTATGACCCGAGGATTTGGGGCTCCAGAGAAATACCCAGGTCCAATTTCTAGCAGGCTAAAGAGTAACATTAGCATTGATCGTAGCAGTGGCTACAAGCCTTCTGCCCTGCCTTGTAGCTAGAAATTAGGTCCTAGGTGGCAATACCAGGTATAAAGAAAAATAGAAATGAAGAAACAATACAGAATGCTGATTTAACCTATTGAACAACTAAAAATACATCAAAGGCTTGAGCATTTGTTTGGATGTGAAGCTTGAATAATTCTTAGAGCCTGCAAATATGTCCTAAAAAAAAGGTGTCATGAGAATAGGATTTCTTACGTGTTTTCTGGTGCTCAATTCATTGTTGTTCTCAAATATCACCAGAGTAGTTATCTTTAAGTGACTGGGTATTTCATTCTGTATAATACAATAAGAAACTTAAGAAAATCAAATTGGAAAAAAAAGTGAGAAATATTAAAACTCTGCTGAGTTTCCATTAAGAACAATTTGCATTTACAATTTAAACTGTTCACAGGTTGAACAAATGCATCCCTTAAGATTCAAAATACTTCCCTTTATATACTTTCCTTTCTTCTCTCATCTTTTTTCTTCTTCCTTCTCCCACCATCTTTTAAATGAAAACATTACCATACAGTATTATCAGTTTCTCTTTGCTCCAATACTCTGAGGTGGTACAGGATTTTTTCCTCTGGAATGTTTTTCTCTAGACCACTGAGGAGTATATAAAGCAAAGAGAGATAGCTTTTATATGCTGTAAGTAAAGTAAATAAAGTACGTAGGGTCAAATAGAGATGCTTGCAAGACTCTTAACAAAGACTCAAAAAAACTGGATTCAAACTCCCGGTTCATGACTTACTACGTGTGTGAGCTTGAATAGGTCAATTTCTCTTCATTTCTCAGTTCTCTCATTTGTAGCAATGTAGTAATAATAATGTCACAAATTGTGTTTTTTAACAGGGGTTAAAATTTTTAAACTATCTTTGTAAGTATATATAAAATTTGAGTGCTATAAAAATGGCAACCACAATTTGATTATATTAATTATAATTAAAACCAGGAAAGCACTGTGAATGAGGCCAGACCTAAGTTAATACATGTCAGTGGTGGAACGACAAGTTTAACACTCATTATCATCAAATACGCTGGGTGACAGTGCATATATAAGCAGATGCTACTCTGCACACATCTTAGCCTTTTGTACAATGCTCATATGTCAGATATTCTTCTAAATGCTCAATAAACAAGAGATATAGACACAGTCTAGCCCTCAATGAAGAATTCAATAGGTAATCTGACAGTTTAATGGACGAGTTCAATAGGTAACTTTATTAAGACTGTTCACTTTACTGATGCTATTAGGGATGCCTACATAGGAACAATGAGAACACTGAAGAGCAGCATCCAACCCAGTCTAGGGGAGGAAAAGGAAAATTATAGAGGTTCTTTGAAAGAGACAGCACCTTCCTTGCAAAAAGAATGGGCAGAGCAGTCAAGCAAAAGCCAAGAGACAGTGGGAGTGAAGGGAATAACCAGATACTTCCAGGTCTCAATACTGTTGGAAATAAGAGAGGATAGGAAGAGCAAGGAAGTGGGACTATAAAGGTTAGCAGGAGTCAAATCATAAAGGGCACTTTATGTCATGTTAATACATTACAATTTTATTCTTGAAAGCAGTAGAGAGTTGTTAAATAATTCTAAGCAGAGGAGAATCATAATAAGATTTGCTTTTTCTAAAGGTGTGGTAGCACTGTGGAAAACCAGAGGAAGGTATATCAGAGATTTATTGCAATGGCCAAAAAAAGAGATAGGAGAAACTAATTCAGGGCATATGGTATATGGGATAGAAATAAATGAATAAATTGGAGAAAGATCTGCAAGCAAGGAGGATGCAGATTTTGCGACGGATTCAACATGAGAGAAGGGCAAGAGGAAAGATTCAAGAATGATTCCCAGAGAGCTACTTAACTGACTTAATTGGTGGTGGCATCATCTGTGGGGCATGAAATGCAGGAAGAAGAACAGTACTGTTAGAGGGAGGGGCACTTTGCCTGGGGACTCTGGTGAAGAAAGGCAGAAGAAGATGAAGAACAGTTTAAAATATCATTAATTTGTGGTGGACACCTGAGCACAAATGTCTATTAGGTGAATCTGGGGGCTCAGAAGGAAGATTTGATTTGAAGATTCAGGGGTCATCACAGTTAAAAATAGTAGAAGAAATTACGGTAATAGATAAGGCAGCAGAGTACAGCGAGAAGGGAAAAAGGTAATCAACATTAGATAAAGTAAATTATACCAAAGTAGAGAAAAAAAAGATGGGTAATATCAGCAAGATAACATCTGAGACAATCTAAAGAAGATGTATGTATTATGTATTTCAGTCTTATCAGCTCAATGAAAATCTATATTGAGAAGTTTTTGCTGAATTATAGAGCCCTCAATAAAATTATACTACCAGGAACAAGAATAATAATCCAGAGCCCAGCATGATGTATAAAAAGAATACTAGAATGAAGGTCGCAGATAGCTACAAATTAGAATTATCTCTACCTCTAGCTATGTAATCTGGAACTAATTAAGTTATTCATCTTCAAAAAAAAGGGAATTCAACTGAACAATCCAAGTTCCCTTCCTACTGCAATAATCCTGATTCTACAATGCCATGCTTTACTTTCGGAGTAATTCACAATCCCTTGCCGCGTCAATTACATAGCCATTCAATGCTTCCTGCATTCAATCATTAAACAAATACTTATTCAGCACCAATTACATTCTAGGCATTCTTCAAAGTGCACAGAACAGAGCAATGAACAAAACAGTCAAAGTTTTTGTTACCAAGAACTAGTGAGATTGTTGTTGTTGTTGATTTGTTTTTGTTTTTATGCAATCAAAGCTAAGTTCTTATTAACTTGAAACAGGATGCTCTAAGTGTAAGATATTCTTCAATCCTCATGGTAACCGCAAGGTAAAAATCCTTAGTGTAAACACAAAACAAAAATGGAAAAGATTCAAAGCATACCACTATGGAAAACCATAAGGCCACAAAGAAACACAGGAGAGAAGAAAGAAAATATCTACAAAACAATCAAAAAACAACTAATACGATGGCAATAGTAAGTCTTTACCTATTATTACCTTGAATGTAAATGAATTAAATTCTCCAATAACAATATATAGAATGACTAAAAGAATTTTTATAAGACCTAAATGTATGCTGCCCCCAAGAGAATAACCTCAGTCTTAAGAACACACATAGACCAAAAGTGATGGAAAGGAAAAAGCTATTCCATGTAAATGTAACCAAAAGAGAGCAGGTATAGCCAAAATTATATCATACAAAATAGAGTTTAAGTCAAAAACTATAAAAAGAAACAAAGGGGGGATGGAGCCAAGATGGCCGAATAGGAACAGCTCCAGCCTACGGCTTGGAAGATGGGTGATTTCTGCATTTCCAATTGAGGTATGGGGTTCATCTCACTGGGGAGTGCTGGACAGTGGGTGCAGGACACTGGGTGCAGGACACTGGGTGCAGTGCACCATGCTTGAGCCAAAGCAGGGTGAGGCATCACCTCACCTGGGAAGTGCAAGGGTTCAGGGAATTCCCTTCCTAGTCAAAGAAAGGGGTGACAGATGGTACCTGGAAAATCAGGTCACTCCCACCCTAATACTGTGCCTTTCCAACGGGCTCAACAAATGGCACACCAGGAGATTATATCCCGCACCTGGTTCAGAGGGTCCTACGCCCACGGAGCCTCACTCATTGCTAGCACAGCAGTCTGAGATCAAACTGCAAGGTGGCAGTGAGGCTGGGGGAGGGGCACCCACCATTGCCAAGGCTTGAGTAGGTAAACAAAGCAGCCAGAAAGCTCGAACTGGGTGGATCCCACCACAGCTCAAGGAGGCCTGCCTGCCTCTGTAGGCTCCACCTCTGAGGGCAGGGCACAGACAAACAAAAGGCAGCAGTAACCTTGGCCAACTTAAATGTCCCTGTCTGACAGCTTTGAAGAGAGTAGTGGTTCTCCCAGCATTTAATGACCCCTGAGGAACTCAGTCCAGTGGAAAGGACAGTTGGGAGAGCTCCTCTGTTCTGCTCACCCCTGCAACAATCTGCTGACCATCAAACTGTTGTGGATCCCCTTTACCCTCAAGACACAGGGCAAACTATCAGTGGCAATTTGGGAACTTTCTAGGAACAGAGAACCAGGTGGCACGGCCAGCTCACATAGGCAAGCCCACACTCCTCTCAGAACTGACCTGAAACAATGGGTGCCATAGTGGTTGAGTACCTATGGTGGGCCACTGGCCTGCCTGGGGAATCTCTGCCCTCAGTCACATCACCAGATCTCCCACACACATACTCCCCAAGCTGCTCTAACTTGTGGAAGCACAGAGGACAAGTATATCCTCAGGGAGCTGCAGGACTGCTGGAAATACAGCATTTGGTGTGGGCCACTGCTAAGGAAGGGAAGAGTGTGCCCACCAAATCCTCCCTTGGAACAAAGGAATGTGGGGTGGGTGCAGTGCCAATAGCTGAAGGGGGAAGCACGAACAGCTGGGAATGAAAATGGAGAGGGGAATCATCTCCCACCCATCCCTCTGTCCACCATTGCAGATGCAGCAATGCTTCTCCCCACTGGGAGCCAATGCATTTGCCCCTGAAGAAAGTGTTTTTCATGATTTTGTGGTAGCTCCACCCCTACAGTAAGTGAGCCTGTGCTGCTTGGGCATGCACAAAAGGTGGGGCCCAACTCCCTGTCCCTAAACAGAGCAGCAGCATCTCAGAAACAGGGAACAGTCAAATTGCAGAGTTGTATTCTCTGGACTAGGGGAAGAGGCTCTGTCTCAAGTCTATTTTGGTAGTAGTAGCCAGAAGGTAGTATCCATAGTTCACAGCAGCACTGCAGCCAGAAACCAAAGGACAAAGTCTATATGAACTGAAGGACATGAGCCCTGTGATGGGGGCATGTTAGGGAAATGGATCACATTCCTACCTGCTCAGGATGAGGAGCTAGTGCACCAGACCCAGCCCCTTTACCTGAAACCTCAGTGCACTGCAACACAGCAGGCTCCCCCATTGGACTGGAGCCTGAACTGCACTACCAAATAAAAAACCTACTGTGAGAAGGGCTTAGTGCTAGTGCATAGAATAAGCTTCCTGAGACCTATGCACATCAGCCATGCAGGAGGTAGTGTGTCAGTTCATACATCCATTACATTGCTACAACAAGTAGCATCTGAGAAAGAAACTGCACAGAAGCTATCAACAACCAAAAAACCTATACAGAACCTTGGCCTCCGGAAAGCATCCAGAAACAAAGATGAACAGTCCTACACAACATATACCACAGTCATACCTTCAAGGGAAAAAAAATTTTAAGTATCATTCAAATGATAACAAATTAAAAAATAAGACAGCCCCTCAGATGAGAAGTAATCAGTGCAAGAACTACAGCAGTAGAAAAACCCAGAGGTCTTGGCCCCTCCAAAGGATTGCACTCATTTTCTAGCAATGGATCCTAACCAAAATGAAAAGTCTGAAATGACGGTTTAAGGATTCAAAATATGGATTGCAAGGAAACTCAGATCAAGAGAAAGTTGAAGTTCAACACAAAGAAACCAGAAAAACAATTCAGAATATAAAAGACAAGATAATTGTATTTTTTAAAAATAGAACTTCTGGAATTGAAAATTTTACTAAAGGAATTTCAAAATACCATCAGAAACTTTAACAATTCACTGAACCAAGCAGAAGAAAGAATTTTAGAGCTTGAAGACAAGTCCTTCGAATTAACCTAGTCAGACAAAAATAAAGAAAAAGTAACTTTAAAAACTAACAAAGCTTTTAAGAAATATGGAATTATGTACAGCAACCAAACCTATGATTTATTGGCATTCTAAGGAGAGAAAAAAAGTAAGCAACTTAGAGAAAATATTTAAGAAAATAATTCAGAAAAATTTCCCCAATCTTTCTAGAGAGGTTGACATCCAGATATAAGAAATTCAGAGAACACCTGTAAGATACTATACAAGACTACCATCACTAAGATATATAGTCATCAGACTATCCAAGGTCAATGCAAAATAAAAAATCTTAAAGGCAGCTAGAGAAAGGAGCCAAATTATCTATAAAGGAAATACCATCAGAATAACAGCAGACTCCTCTGTGGAAACCTTAAAAATCAGAAGAGATTAGGGGCCTATTTTTAGCCTCCTTAAAAAAAAAAAAAAACAATGCCAACCAAGAATTTTTTGTCCTGTCAAACTAAACTTCACAAAGGAAGGAGAAATAAAGCATTTCCCAAACAATAAAATGCTAAGGGAATTTGTTACTACCAGACTAGCCCTACAAGAAATGTTCAAAAGAGTTATAAACATGGAAATGAAAGGACAAAACTTGTTACCATAAAAACAAACATAATTACAAAGTTCACATGTCCTATAAAGCAATCACACAATTGAGACTACAAAGCAAATAGCTAACAATACTATGTCAGGAAGAAAATCTCACATATCAAAATTAGCCTTGATTGTAAAGGACCTAAAGGCTCCATTTAAAAGACATAGAGTGGCAAATTGGATTCTAAAACACAAAACAAGACAAAAAGACAACCATCTGCTGCCTTCAACACATCCATCTCACGTATACTGTCACCCATAGGCTCAAAGTAATGGGATGGAGAAAGCTCTAACATGAAAATGAAAGACAAAAAAAAACAGCAAGTGTTTCTATTTTTGTATCTTGTATTAAACAACTTTAAAACAATACTAAAGAAAATACAAACAAGGACATTATACAATGATAAAAAGTTCAATTCAACAAGAAGATTAAACTATCCTAAATACATATTCACTGAACATCAGAGCACCTAGATTTATAAAATAAATACTACTAGACCTATGAAAAGAGACAGACGGCCATACAATAATAGTGAAGGACTTCAACACCTCACTGACAGCACTAGATAGGTCACTGAGGCAGAAAACTAGCAAAGAAACTCTGTACTTAAACTGGACTCTTAACTAAGTGGACCTAATTGATGTCTCCAGAATACTCCACCCAACAACCACAGAATACACATTTTTCTCATCTGCACATGGAATATACTCTAAAGTTGATCACAAGCTTGGTCATAAAGCAAGTCTCAATAAATTTTTAAAAAGTAAAATAATATCAAGCATCTTCTTGGACAGTAGTGGAATAAAATTAGAAATAAATACCAAGATGAACTCTTAAAACCACGTACATACATGTGAATTAAATAACTTGCTCTTGAATGACTTTTGGATGAATAATGAAATTAATGCAAAAATAAAAAAAAAATTTACAAACAAATGGAAATAAAGATGCAACATATCAAAACCTCTTGGATATAGCAAAAGCAGTGTTAAGAGGAAAGTTTATAATGCTAAATGCCCACATCAAAGTGATAGAAAGATCGCAAATTAACAACCTAACATCATACCTAAAGGAGCTAGAAAAACAAAAACAAACTAAACCAAAGCTAGCAGAAGAAAAGAAATAACAAACACCAGAGAAGAACTAAATAAAACTGAAACCAAAAGCATTATACAAAAAAGCAACAGAAGAAAAAGTTGGTTTTTTGAAAGAATAAACAAAATTCATAGTTGCCTAGCTAGATGAATCAATAAAAAAGAGAGATTAAATAAGCACAACCAGAAATGACAAAGATGACATTATGACTGATACCACAGAATTTTTTTTTAAAGATCCTCAGAGACTACTATGAACATCTCCTCCATACACAAAAACTAGAAAACCTAGAGGAAATGAATACATTCCTGGAAACACACAACCTTCCAAGATTGAATAGAAAGAAATTGAAATCCTGAATAGACCAATAAAAAGTTAAAAATTGAATTAGTATGAAAAAATCTACCAACCAAAAAGAAAGTCTAGGACCAGACAAATTCACAAATTCTACCAGACATACAAAGAATAGCTACTACCAATCTTACTGAAACTATTCCAAAAAATTGAGGAGGAAGCATTCTCTCAAACTTATGTTGCAAAACCAGCAACATCCTGACACCAAAATCGGGCAAGGACACAACAACAACAAAAAAGAAAACTGCAGGCCAATATCTCCAATGAACACAGATGCAAAATCCTCAATAAAATGCTAGCAAACAGAATCCAGCAGCATGTCAAAAAGATAATTCATGATTAAGCAGTTTTGTTCCTGGGATGCAAAGATGGTTCAACATACATAAATCAGTAAATGTGATTCACTACATAAACAAAATTAAAACCAAAAGCCACATGATCATATCAATAGATACAGAAAAAGCATTTGATAAACCCAAGATCTTTTCATGACAAAAATCCTCAACAAACTAGGCATTGAGGGAACATACCTCAAAATAATAAGACCCACAAATGACAAACCCCTAGGGAACATCAGACTGAATTGGGAAAACTTGAAAGCATTTCCCCAAAGAACTGGAAGAAGACAGAATGTCCACTCTCACCACTTCTATTCAATATAGTACTGGAAGCCATAGCAAGGGTACTAGTGAAAATGAATAAATAAAAGACATCCGAAAAGGAATAGACACAGTCAACTTAACTGTTTGCTGATGACATGATGCTAAACCCTACAACACCCTAAAAATTCCTTCAAAAGACTCCTAGTCCTGATAAATGACTTTGGTATAGTTTTAGGATACAAAATTAATGCATGAAAATAAGTAGCATTTCTATTCAACAACAATGGTGAAGCTAAGAACTAAACCAAGAACTCAATCAAATTTATAATTGCCACAAAAAAATACAATATCTTGGAATACATTTAACCAAGGAGGCAAAAGACCTCTACAAGGAGAACTAAAAAACACTTACGAAATTAATCACAGATGACACAAACGAATGGAAAAACATCGCATGTTTGTGGATAGGAGGAATCATTAATATTAAAATGACTATAATGATCAAAACAATCTACAGGTTAAATGCAATTTCTAACAAATTACTAATGTTATTTTTCACAGAATTAGAAAAAATAATTTTAAAATTCACATGAAACCAGAAGAGCCTGAATAGCCAAGGCAATCCTAAGCAAAAAGAAAAAAGTCAGAAGCATTACATTACCTGACTTCCGTCTATACTACAAGGCTATAGTATACAAACAACATGGTACCGGTACAAAAACAGACATATAGAGCAATGGAACAGCATAGAGAACCAAGAAATAAAGCCACACATCTATCACCAACTGGTCTTCAACAAAGTTGACAAAAATTTCCAATAGGGAAATGACACCCTATTTAATAAACGGTGCCAGGAAAACTGGCTAGCCGTATGCAGAAGAATGAAACTAGAACCCTACCTCTCACTATACACAAAAATTAACTCAAGATGGATTAAAAACTTAAATGTAAGACCTGAAACTATAAAAACCTTAGAAGAAAATCTAGAAAAACTTCTTCTGGACTTTGGCCTAGGCAAAGAATTTATGACCAAAATCTAGAAAAAGAAATACACCAAAAACAAAAATTGACAAATGGGACTTAATTTAACCAAAAAGTTTCTGCACAACAAAGAAACAATCAACAGGATAAAAAGACAACCTACAGAGTCTGAGAAAATATTTGCAAACTATGCCTCCAACAAAGGATTAAAATCCAGAATCTATAACGAAATTAAACAAATCAACAAGATCAAAACAAATAATACCAATTAAAAGTGGGCAAAGGACATGAAAAGACACTTCTCAAAAGAAGACACGCAAGCAGCCAACAAATAAATGAGAAAATCCTCAACATTACTAATCATCGGAGAAATGTAAATCAAAACCACAATGAGATACCATCTCATACCAGTCAGGATGGCTATTACTACAAATTCAAAAAACAACAGTTGTTGGTGAGAATACGGAGAAAAGGGAATGCTTATACACTGTTGGTGGGAATGTAGGTTAGTTCAACCCCTGTGAAAAATAGTACGGAGATTTCTGAAAGAAATAAAATATACCCAGCAATCTGAGTACTTGGTAGCTACCTAAAGGAAAAGAAATTGCTGTATAAAAAGACACTTGCACTCATATTTTTATCACAGCACAGGACTATTAACAATAACAAAGTCATGGAATCAACCTAAGTGTTCACCAACAGTGACTTGGGTGAAGAAAATGTGATATATATATATATATATATCTCCACTGGTCTAAAAACGTGATTTTATATATATATACATTTTGTGTATATATATATTTTTTATATATATATACACACACACATATGTGATATAGATCACATTTATATATTATATATAAATATTGTATTATATATTATATATCACATTTATATATTATATATTATATATACATATTATATTATTTATAAATATATATAATATATAAATGATATATATATATATCACATTTTCTTTATCCAAGCCACTGTTGATGAACACTTAGGTTATATATATACGGATATATATATATTTTTATATATGTATATATATCCATATATATATATATAGGTATATATCTCCCCCACGTGGAATACTACACAGCCAAAAAAAAGAATGAAATCATATCCTTCCCCAAAACATGGATGCAGCTACAGGCCATCCTCCATAGTGAAATAACTCAAACAGAAAATCAGTAAGTGAGCATATTCTCATTTATAAGTGGGAGCTAACCAATGGGTATGTATGTACACTAAGGGGGAAACAATAAACACTGGGGATTCCAAAAGTGGGGAAGGTGGGATGGGACAAGGGTTGTAAAACCATCCATTGGGTTCTGTGTTACTATTTGGATGAGAGTTCACTTGAAGACCAAACCCAAGCATTATATAATACGTCCATGTAACAAACCTGCACCTATACTTTCTGAATCTATAATGAGAAGAAAGTAAAATAAACAAATATTACAGGATCCAAAGGGAGAGATAGATTGCAATACAGTAAAGCAATGAACTCCAATGTCCCACTTTTAACAAAGGACAGTTCATCCAGATAAAAAAGTAATAAGAAAACATGGGACTTGAACAACACTTTAGAGCAGTGGGCCTAAGAGACATATACAAAACATTCTATCCAACAGCAACAAAATAAATATTTTTTCAAGTACGCACAGAACATTCTCCAGAATAAACCATATGCTGGGGCATAAAACAAGTCTAAGTAAATTTAAGATAGGAATTATATCAAGTGTCTTTTCTGACCACAGCACTATGAAACTAAAAATCAATAACAATAGGTTTTGGAAAATTCACAAATACATGGAAATTAACCAACATGGTAATGACCAACCAATGGGTCAATGATAAAATTAAAAGGGACATTTTAAAATCTTCCAACAAGTGAAAATGGTAACACAATTATCAAAACTTATGGGATACAGCATAACTAGTTCTAAGAGGAAATTTTATAGCAGTAAATGCCTATATTGAAAAAGAAAAATCTCACATAAACAACTTATGTTACACCTGAAGGAACTAGATAAACAAAAAATAGTAAGCCCAAAGTTAGTAGAAGGAAGTAAATAATAAAGATCAAGCAGAAACAAATGAAATAGAGACTAGAAAAACAACACAAAAGATCAACAAAACTAAGAGCTAATTTTTCTTTTTTTTTTTTTCTTTTTTGAGATGGAGTTTCACTCTTCTTGCCCAGCCTGGATTGCAATGGTGAGATCTCAGCTCACCACAACCTCCACCTTCCAGGTTCAAGTGATTCTCCTGCCTCAGCCTCTGAAGTAGCTGGGATTACAGGCATGTGCCACCATGTCTGGCTAATTTTGTATTTTTAGTAGAGATGGGGTTTCTCCATGTTGGTCAGGCTGGTCTTGAACTCCTGACCTCAGGTGATCCACCTGCCTTGGCCTCCCAAAGTGCTGGGATTACAGGTGTGAGCCACCATGCCCAGCCAAGCTGATTTTTTAAGAGAAACAAAATCAACAAACTTTCAACTAGACTAAGGAAAAAAAAAGATTCAAAAAAATAAACTCTGAGATGAAAGAAGAGACATTACAAATGATGCCACAAAAATACAAAGAATCATAAGAGACTACTATGAACAATTATGCACCAAAAATTGATAAACTAGAAGAAATGAGTAAATTCCCAGACACATAAAACCTACCAAGACTGAATCATGAAGAAATAGAAAATCTGAACACACCAATAATGGATAAAGAGATTGAATACATAATTAAAAGTCTCTCATCAAAGATCAGGACCTGATGACATTACTGCTAAATTCTACCAAACATTCAAAGAAGAATTAACACCAATCCTTCTCAAATTATTTCAAAAAAATTGAAGAGGGAGGAATACTTCCAAACTCTTTTTATGAGGCCAGTATTGCCCTTATACCAAAGTCAGATAAGGACATTACAAGAAAATTACAGGCCAATATATTTGATGGACATAAATGCAAAACTCCTCAAAAACTAGAAAGCCAAATTTATTAACACATTAAAAGGATCAGCCATCACAGTCAAGTGGGATTTATTCCTGGGATGCAAGGGTGATTTAACATACACGAATAAATGAATGTGATACATCACACTAACAAAATGAAGGACAAAAACCATATGATCATCTCATTAGGTGCAGAAAAAGCATTTGACAAAACTAACATTCTTTCATGATAGAAACTCTCACAAAATTGGGTATAGAAGGAATGCCCCTTAACATAATAAAGGTCACATATGGCCCACAGGTAACACTATACTGAACAGTGAAAAGAAAAATTTAACGCCTTTCCTCTAAGATCTGGAACAAGACAAGGATGCCTACCCTTCACCAATTCTATTCAACATAACATTGGAAATTCTTGACAGAGCAATTAGGCAAGGAAAAGAAATAAAAGGCATCCAAATATGAAAAGAAGAAGTCAATTTGTCACTGTTTTTTGGTCACATAATCTTTATGTTAGGAACCCTACAGAATCCACTAAAAAACTTTTAGAACTACTTAAAAAATCCAGTAAAGTTGCAGGATACAAAGGCAACACACAAAAATTAGTCACGTTTCTATACACCAACAAAGAATTACCCAAAAGAGAAATCAAGAGAACAAATCATTCACATAGCTACAAACAAATAAATAAAATACTTAAGAATAAATTTAATCAAGGAGGTGAAAGACTTCTACCCTAAAAACTAAAAAATTGACGAAAGAAATTGAAAGAAACAAATAAATGGAAAAATATCAATGTTTATGGACTGGAAGAACTATTACTATTAAAATGCCCATACTAACCAAAGCTATCTACAGATTCAATGTAATCTCTACCAAAATTCCAATGTCATTTTTCACAGAATTAGAAAAGGCAATCCTAAAATTCATATGAAACAACCAAGAAAAGCATATAGGCAAGGCAATCATGAACAGAAAGAACAAAGGTATAATACACAGTTTCAAAATATATCTGGTCAACAGATAATATGAAAAAATGCTTAACATTGCTAATCATTAGGAAAACACAAATTAAAATTACAATAGGATAACTCTACAAAGCTATAGTACTAATATCTATACTACAAAGCTATAGTAATTAAAATATGGTACTGGCACACACAAAAAATAGATACATTAACCAATAGAATAGAATAGAGAGACCAGAAATAAAGCCATGTATGTACCATTAATTGATTTTCAACAAAGTGACAAAAATACACAATGGGAAAAAGGATAATCTGCTTAACAAATGGTATTGGGAAAACTGGATATCCATATGCAAAAGAATGAAATTGGGCTTTTATCTCACATCCTATATAAAAATTTAACTCAAAATTGATTACAATTAAATGAATGACCAAAAACTATAAAACTACTACAGGTTGGGCATCCCTAATCTGAAAATCCAAAATTTGGAAATTTTTTGAGTGCTGACATGACATAGTGCAAAATTCCACAAATGCCTATTTAACATAAACTTTGTTTTATGTCCCAAATTATTTATTGTATAAAATTACCTTCAGGCTGTGCATATAAGGTGTCTATGAAATATACAAAACATAAACAAATTACATGTTTAGACATGAGTTCCATCCTCAAGATATTTCATTATGTATATGAAATATCCAAAATCTAAAAAACAATCCCAAATCCAAAACACCTCTGGTCCAAAGCATTTTGGATAATGGGTACTCAACCTATAGGAGAAAATGAGAAAAAGTATATGACATTGGTCTAAACAATGATTTTGTGGATTTGATCTGAAAAGCTCAGGCAACAAAAGCAAAATTGGACAAATAGAATTACAACAAACTAAAAAGCTTCTGTACAGAAAAGGAAAAACAGTGTGCAGAGACAACCTACAGATGGGAGGGAAATATGTGCAAGTCATACATTCACTAAAGGGTTAATATCCAAAAAAAATACAAATTCAAACAACTGAATAGCAAGAAAACAAGACACCCAATTTTAAAATGAATAAGGAATACACAGAAAGAGGATATTGAATATTCCTAGCGCAAAGATATGATAAATGTTTGAGATGATGGATATGCCAGTTACCCTGATCTGATCACTATGCACTGTATCAAAACATCACTATGTACCCCATAAATATGTACAATTATTATGTCAATTAAAAAAATTTTAAATGGGCAAGGAACCTGAATAAACTCTCAGAAGACATTCAAATGGCCAACAGATATATGAAAATATGCTCGACATTGCTAATCATTAGGAAAACACAAATTAAAACTACAAAAAGATCGTATCTCACATCTGTCAGAAAGGCTATTATCAAAAAGATGAAACATAACAATGTTAGCAAAGTTGTAGAGAAAAGGGAATCCTTGCACACGGTTGGTGAGGATATAAATTAACCATTAGGAGAAACTATGGAGATTCCTCAGAAAACTAAAAATAGAATTATTTTACATGATCCAGAAATTACGCTTCTGAGTATTTACCCAAAAGATTTGAAATCAGTTGTCAAAGAGATGTCTGCACTCATGTACCTTGCTGCACTACGCACAATAGCCAAGTTATGAAATCAAACTAAGTGTCCATCAACACATAAATAGATTTAAAATGTGGTATAACTACACAATAAAAATACTATTCAGCCTTTAAAAAGAAGGACATTCTGTCATTTGCAACAAGTGTAGAATTGGAGAACATTATGCTAAGTGAAATAAGCCAGTCAGAGAAAGACAAACTCCCCATATTCTCACCAATATGTGGAATCTAAAACAATCAAACTCATAGAAGCAGAGAGTAGAATACTGATTACAGAGACTGGGGAGAGGGGGGGATTGGGGAGATGATGGTGAGAGGGTATAAAATCTCAGACATAAGGAATATGGCTTTATTAGATCTATAGCACACTGTGGTAAACACAGTTAATAACAGTGTACATTTCAAAATCACTAAGAGAGTAAACTTTAAACATTCTCACCACAAAAACATGTTAAGTATTTGAGGTGATGGAAATATTAACTAGCTTTATTTAATTATTCCACATTGGCTGAGCAAGGTGTCTCACACCTATAATCCCAGCATTTTGAGAGGTTGAGGCGAGAAGATCACTTAAGCCTAGGAGTTGAGACCAATCTGGGAAAATATAGCAAGACTCCATCCCTACCAAACAAAATTTTTTTTTTCATTAGCTTGGCAAAGTGGCATGCACCTGTAGTCTCAGCTACTCAGGAGGCTCAGGATGGAGGATCCGCTTGATCCCAGGAGTTTGAGGCTGCAGTGATCCATAGTTGCACCACTGCACTCCAGCCTGGGTGAGAGAGTGAGATCCTGTCTCTAAAAAAATTATTATTATTATTCCACCTTGTCTTCACAAATCATAACATTACTTTCTACCTCATACATATGTATGTATAAATCATCCATTAACACTTAAAACATTAAAATTTTAAAAACTAGTAAAGTTTTGAAGAAATTAAAAATATATATGCTAGGTAAGAAAAATGGCTTAGAAGAAAAACGAAGTAGTGGTTTGTGAAAAGGGGCCAGATGTTATACAGATTTGGCTGGGAAACTTTCTGATAATAATATGTTTAAATGAGGAGCTAAAGTAAAGGAGAAAGTACATCATGCTTTTGTGGGAAAAGACAATTTCAGGCAGAGAAGAAGTCCCTGCTGCAGATGCTTGCTTGGCATCCTCAAAGAGTCCCAAGAGATCCATGTGGCTGGAGCAGAACGAGAACATGACAGACAAGGTTGGAAAAATAGTGAGGGGCCAGGGATTTTATTCTGATTAAGATGGGAAACATTTAAGCATTATGAACAGAAGAATGATATAATCTAACATCTTTTTTAAAGGTTCTTTCTTGCAGCTGTTTGAAAAATAGACTTGCTAAGATGAGCAGCAAGACTAGTTAGAAGGCTATTGCAATGGTTCAGGTTTGAGGTAATGGTATCTTGAACTAGAATAGTAGTGGTTCGGATGTGGTAAGATACTGCAACTGTAGACTAAACAGATTTGGTGGTGGATAGGACAAGTGGCATGACACAAAGCAATAAAGGGTGCACTAAGATTTTGGAATGAGCTACTGGAATGATGGAAGTACCATTAACTGAGGTGTGGCTGACTATGGGAGGAACAGTTTTGGGGTTGCAAAAGAGTCAAGAGTTCCACTGCTAAGACCGAAATGTCGGCCGGGCACGGTGGCTCACGCTTGTAATCCCAGCACTTTGGGAGGCCTAGGCGGGCGGATCACGAGGTCAGGAGATCGAGACCACAGTGAAACCCCGTCTCTACTAAAAATAACAAAAAAATTAGCCTGGTGTGGTGGCAGGCGCCTGTAGTCCCAGCTACTCGGAGAGGCTGAGGCAGGAGAATGGCGTGAACCCGGGAGGCGGAGCTTGCAGTGAGCCGAGATTGCACCACTGCACTCCAGCCTGGGCGACAGAGCAAGACTCCGTCTCAAAAAAAAAAAAAAAAAAAGATTGAAATGTCAGTCAGAAACTCCCTTGGAAGTTTCACATAGGTAGTTACACACACAATTCTTGACTGGAAATATACGTAGAGAAGCTGTTATGAACTGAATGTTTCTGTGCCCCCGAAGAAGAGACCAGAGCTCTCTCCCTCTCTATCTCTTTACCACGTGAGGAGACAGTTGGAAGGCAGATGTCCTACAAGCCAGGGAGGGATCCCTCATCAGGAAGCAAATCTGTGGCTCCTTGATCTTAGATTTTCCAGTCTCCATAACTACAAGAATTCAATGTCTGTTGTTTATTTTTGTATTTTGTTAGAGTCAGCCCAAGCTAAGATGGAAGACATGAGCCTGAATAGGACCCCTAGAGAGTGTTGCTAAAAGACAATAGCCCAAGGACACAGCCTGAAGCACTCTCACTAACTGAAGTTGGAAGGAGGATATCCCAGCATAAAAGACTGAGTAGGAGAAGCCAGTCAGGGCAAAGGAGAACAAGAGAAAGCTGAATTTCAGAAACCTAGATATGAGATGGTTTTAAGGAGGAAGGACGGTCAAGTGTAAAAAGTGCAGCTGGTAGACGGAGCATAATGAGGATGCTGTTCAGCTGATAGGAGTAACCTTACAAGAGCTCTTTCACTGGTGAAAAGGAGACAGAAATCTGTTTTAAGTAGGAGAGAAATGAAATGGAGCTAGCAAGAAGAGACAACAATTTCTAAGAGTAGGGGTTTTGTTATAATGGAGACATATAAATGATGTAATGGTTAGAGCAGAATGTGGAGAAAAGGGTTTTCCCAGTGGAAGATATTACAACATACTTATTTGTATGCTATTGATAAAGGTTCACTATAGAGATAAATATTGATGATGCAGAGATTGACCATTTTTGGATTGACATCCTTAACAGAAAGGGATAAGATCGAGTGCACTAGAAAGGGTGAGGCCTTAGATAGTCCATCCATCGCAAGAGAAGGGAATGCTCATTATAAGGACATAGATAATTTGGTGTGTTTTGTCAGGTTGCGTGTGGAAATTCTCTTCCATTACTTCCATTTACTCAGTGAAATAAAAAGAAAGGTCATCAGCTGAGAATAAAAGATGGTGGGAGTATTAGAGGTTTTAAAAAAAAGAAAGCATAAAATCTTTTACTCAGTGATATGCCGGGGAAAGGTAATAGGTTTTGGGGGGCAGCAGTTAAAGCCATCTCTGAGATTTGTGGTCATAAATTTAACATTAAGCCAATAATTATGGTTGTATTTTTTTTGCTACCTCTGTTTAGCTGATTAGATGCAGTCATGGAGTATGGTAAGATTAGCCCACATGTTCAGCACCCACTATATAAAAGGCTTGAGATTAAAGATAAAAGTGAGGAGGACTCTATCACATTCACAATCTTATGGAAATTGGAAAACAAGCAAAAAATTAAAAGACAGCACGAAATAGCAATAGTCAGAGAACACACAGAGGGAGAAGGTAATACTATTCATGGTAGTGAAGGATCAGAGAAGGTAGCCTGGAAAAGGTTACCATAATCTCTCTCTTTAACTCATGCAATAGATGATTTCACACCTGTGATGGTTAATTTTATGTGTCAACTTGACTGGGCTAAGGAATATCCAGAGAGATGCTAAAACATTATTTCTGGTGTGTCTGTGAGCATGTTTCCAGAGCAGATTAGCATTTGAATCAGTAAACTGAGTAAAGATCTGCTTTCACCAATGTGGGCAAGCATCATCCAATCTGTTGAGGGCCTGGATAGAACAAAAAGGCAGAGGAAGGGTTTATTCACTCCCTCTGTTCTTGAGCTGGGACAGACATCCATCTTCTCTCGGTCTTGGACATCAGAGCTCCTGGTTCTTGGGACTTCAGACCCTGGGATTTACATCAGCACCCTCCTCCTCTTCTCCCCTCCAAGTTCTCAGTTCTTCAGCCTCAGGCTGAGAGTTCTACCATTGGCTCTCCTAGTTATCAGGCCTCAGACTCTAACCAAACCACACTATCTGCTTTTCTGGGTCTCCAGTTTACAGACGGCATATCATGAGACTTCTTGACCTTCATAATTGCGTTAGCCAGTTCCCATAATTCTCCTCTTAGATACAACCTTATATCCCACTGGTATCCTGACAAATACAACACCACCGCAGGATTCAAATGTAACTGAGAGAGTTTTGTAATGGAAGAGACCTGTAACAATGGCTGTGATGCCAGTTTGATCCAAAAGCATTGCCAGTGGAGTGAATTCCTCTGTCTCTCAGTGCAGACCAAGTCCTTGCCAATAGCTTAAGAGAAAAAAAAAAAAAGTGAAGAACAAGAATCTGCTAGTGTTTCTTCATTTATACGGATTGTCTCCCAGATAGGAGAAATATCAGGTCTGCTATTTCCCAGATGCTATATATCCTGTTTAGGAATAAATAAATAAATAAATAAATAAATAAAGTATCTTTTTTCTTTGTTCCCTCTTTCAACTCTAGCCAAGTTTCCACTAAGAATCTCCATTGAGGTGGTCAGTATCCACCCCACACACTTCACATTGCTCCCCACTGTACTCAGAGTGGACTTGCACATCCCCAATGTGGATTGCCACATCATTATAATGGAAGGAGTGTTTCAAAGTTCCGTACTTCCTCATTTTGAAAACCTTAATGCAAATTGGTTTCCTTCCAAGTAAGTGCAAATAGTATGTTTTAGTGACTCAGATTTTTTAAAGAACAAGAATATTTGCTTCCCATTATATATTATTGGCAATAGTTGATGTCCAATCACTTTTTTTAATTGCTCTCATACTCTTAGATCTTTTTTATTGCAATTTTTTTCAAGTGTTGAAAACGATTTCTAAAATATTATTTAAACTTGAATGTACACCCTTATGTTGGTTTTATTCATCATTATTATGAGCCACTCAGAAATAACAACTGAGATGTATATTGAAAGATGAATAAAGATATTCTGACAGAAAATGGAGAATAAAATTTCAGACCACAGGAGCAGCCTCTAAAGATGCAATAGAGTAGGGAATGAAGCCAATGCCACATGCAGACACCATTTTCCTCAAGATACTTGGAGCAAGAAAGAAGAGCTCTGGCCCCAGCTCCAGAGGGGAGGGGTGGATTCTGACTAGCTTAATCCATTCACCATGACTCCATTTTCTTTGCCAGGGATCAGTTAGGCATGAACACGTGAAGCAATCCTAGCCAATGGAGTGACACACGAGAAGTCTGGAGGGGAAGTTGGCAGAGAAAACAGACATACGAAGAGACCTAGTGAAAAGCTATCTCTCTTCTTCTACTGGACGTTGTCTTGTTTCTATATTCCAGTGGAACTGTCTCAGCTATCTTGAAAACAGGAGGAGCACTAGTCAAAACCTAGTCACTATGCTGAGGACAGCAGAGTGAAAATTTGACAAGAATGGAAATTCCAATGATGTCATCACTGAGTGGCAGAATCAACCAAACCAGAAGCTGCTCTCTCAGGCCTTTTTTTTTTTTTTTCCTGTAATCTATCAAATATAATTTTTGAAAGGAAGTGAAGAAGGGAGAAGAAAAGGGGGTGGAAGGGGTGAGGAGACAAAACTAAATTAACTATAGAATTTTAAAACTTTAAAAAATATTTTTAAGTGATAGTTTAGGTACCAATTGGAACAATTCCTAATTAGTGAAGTTTTGTTTCTCAGATTACAGACACAAGAATGCCATGAAAAACAAAATTTTTTTTAATTAATTTATTTATTTTTGAGACAGAGTTTCGCTCTTATTGCCCAGGCTGGAGTGCAACGGCAAGATCTCGGCTCACTGCAACCTCCGCCTCCCGAGTTTCAAGTGATTCTCCTGTCTCAGCCTCCTGAGTAGCTGGGATTACAGGTGCCTGCCGCTATGCCAGGCTAATTTTTGGTATTTTTTTAGTAGAGATGGGTTTCACCATGTTGGCCAGGCTGGTGTCGAACTCCTGACCTCAGGTGATCTGCCTGCCTGGGCCTCCCAAAGTGCTGGGATTACAGGCGTGAGCCACTGTGCCTGGCCGAAAAACAAAATTTTAAACCTTGTATTTGATAGCTAAGAATGCTGAGGTCCAGACGGGATAAATGCTCACCCAAGCTCACGGTGCTAATTGTAGCAGAGCTAAGATCCCAACTTAAGGCTCTCAATTTCAAGTCCTATGCTTAAAAGTGCCACTGTAACTGTTTTAACATCTGCAAATAAAGTCGCTGCCGTTTCCTCCAAATACTTCAAAGGTTTGTTGTGAGAACCAATGAGATCATCCTTGTGACTCATCTTAAATTATAAGCAGTGTCACTTCACCATAAATAAAAGGTATTAATGTTTAAAAAATTATTACAACTCTTCGGATTCAGATAAAGTGGTATTACATGGAAATAACTGACTGAATTTGTAATTCGTTATTTTAAAACCATATAATCACATGAAATTTTATGCTATACTGTCTTTACATTACTTTTTAATAGAAAAATAGTGATATTGGGTCATCGGTAATATTCAGTTTCCCAAAATGTGTAATAAACTGTTTTTAATCAATTTTCTTAAGGATAACAAAGTCAATGTCCACTCAATTTTCCCTATCCTCTAAGATCATGTCAATAATTGTTTTAAAAAGCAATGTTAGGTGTATTTTTAAAGACCTTGCATACAGTATGTGCTCAATATTTGTCTGTTGGAGGAATAAACAAATGCTTTCATACTTATTTAGAATTATTTTAATTACTTCTCATATTTTGTCACAAGACTCTCTAATCAGCAGTCTTCTTCCTTCATCCTTTTTCATCCCAGTCTGTTCTCAGATAAAAATTAATTTAGATAATATTTAGTGTACCTATTTGGCATACAGTAAGTACATAATACACATATACACGTACACCATATGCACATGTACACACATGTGTATGCATATGCACACACACACACGAAAACAGTGATCAGTCTCCCCATCAATGAATCTTCTCGTCTTCCACCCAGAGGGATGTAAGCCTGGTTGACAGGGTCCTCTGAGCAAAAAGGAAAAACAGGGGTTGAGATTCTCAGATGTAATCCCATTTTCACAATTGTTCCCAATCTTTCAGACAGGCCTTGTATGTCTATGCATGGAGAGTGCATCTCTTTCAACCCCCACAAGCAAATATCCAGTCTTCTGCTTTGGTGGAGGAGAAATAGTTGTACAGTTGTGTTGGGCAGGGAAGGTGATGTGTAGTTTTGCTTCTTAATAGTCTTTAAACCAGTTTTCCTGACTCCACAAGTATCTGATGCCTCCAATTTTTGAGATTTTTAAGATTCATCTTCTTAATTGGATTGCTTCTTCTTGGATTTCCTTCTTGCACTGCAACAATCTGTTAAATCCATAACCATTCATTCATTTGCTTTTGTGCTTCCAAAATTGTATTGGCATTTCCCATCTTGTGTTATCTCCTCTCTCATTAACTGTTCCCACAAGTCTAAACTTTCTTTTGCTTTCAGCCACATTTTTATGTGTTTTTTTTTGGAGAGAGTAAAGATAAATATTTGTGTCCAGTTCATTTTTAACTAGGTGCTCTTTAATGAATCTTCAAACGTCAAGCCATGCTTGCCTTCCCAGAATAAAACCTATCTAATCATGACACATTATCTTTAATATATTACTATATTCTCCTTGATAATATTTGATTTTGAGTGCTCACATCTAGTTTTATAAGTGCAATTGGCATATTATTTTTTAATCTGCTCCTACAATTTCCACGTCAAGATGATATTAACCTCACAAAATGAATTTGGTAGCTTTACTCTTGTCATATAATCTGAGAAGTTTGTATAAGATATTCCTGCTTAATATGCTAAATAATACTAATAAACTAGCTTCCAAAAACTGATTTGTGTCTGGTGTTTTGGATAGGCAAGTGAAACTTTTTAACAACTTTGATACCTCATCCTTGTTATCATTTCCTCTTTGAGTCACTGTTAGTTTGCTTATATTTTTCCTAAAATTTTTTACATTTTTTCTGAGTTTTGAAATATAAAGGCATCAAGTTTCTTATCAGACATTCTTTGAATTATTGACTCTCTACTTATATCTTATATTTGCACTTATATTTTCTTTTCTACAAATAATATTCTTTATTTGAGCCTGTCTTATTTACCTTTTGGATCAGATTTAGCAGAGGTTTGTCTATTTCATCAGTCCTTCTAATTTTGTTTGGAAACCCTTGTTAATGATTTTTATTTTGAAGTCTTTTTTCTGTTTCATTAATTTCTGCTACCCTCTCTTTAACTTCCTTTACTCTAAATTCTTCAGTTTCACTGTTTTTTCCTTTTATGTACCTCAAATTTAACAGTTATCTTGTGTTTTCAAGTATTTATGTATTCCTAATATAGAAATTTAGACTATAAATTTCTCTCTAAGATTCACTTTAACTGCATCCACTAAATTTTGATACATAGTGCTTTAGAAATTATTGAGTGATAAATATTTTCTGATTTCTAATTAATTTCCACTATAACCCAAAAATTGTTTGTGACTATACCCACCCTCCAAATCACGCAGGATAGTCAGAAAGAAAAAAAATTTACATTTTTCTTATTTCTAAAATATTATTACATTGTGATTGAGAATCAATATGCTGTTGACATTTTTGGAATTTGTAGAGATTTCTATTGTAGCCTTGCCCAAGTGAATTTTGAAAATAATCTCTATGTACTGTGAATCAATGTTCATTCTCTGCGTTGGATACAAGCTTCTATACATATTTATTAAAGCAAGCTTTCAATAGGTTATTCAAATCTCCTTTTCTTTCTCTCTTCTATTTTTCCAGCTGTTTGTTCTGTGTTACGGGGAGAAATATTTTAAACTTCCTTCTATGTTTGTAGGTTTGTCAGTTTCTCTTTGTAGTTTCTTTATGTCTTTCAATCCTTTGTGGTTAGGAGATTTGAATTGGGAAGATTAAAAAATGTTAGGAGTTTTTAGACCAGTGGGAATAAAACTCAAGGCCTAATACAAAAAAAGAAACACAATGCTCTAAATCTGACAGGAAAAAGGCCTATTTTTCTCAATTGTGTACAGTGTTTACGTACCTTTGAGAGAGGTGACCCCTCTTTTTCTAAAATCTGTAAAGTATTTTCAGGGAAAGTTGTGGAGAGGGCGTCTCCACCTGGCTTCATGTATTTCCTCTCCTCCCCTCCCTTCCTACCACAGCCTGTCTTTGGTCAAAAGCTTCCTATATCTCTCTCTTACTCTCCCTTCCCATGGCTTCTCTTTATCTCTAGTGCCCATTCTATCCTTTCCGTAAGTATTTCCATTTTCTTTTCCTCTTTCTGTCTCCCTTAATGGGTCATAAAGTGGAACTTGAGAGTTTTTGTTTGTTTGTTGATAATGCTTATGTTTATGCTATTAATATGAAAATGATATTCATTCAACTCAAACATACATAAGTCATTTGAAGAAAAAAATTATGTCAGATTTTTCTTCATCTTTTTCAATAACCATTACAATTTTTTAAACATTCATGTGTCTAAAATTGCTTTTTTTCCCTTTGGTTTAACAACTAATGATTATTTTAAAAATTCCTATTGCAACCTCAGATTTCTATTGCACCCATTTTTAATGGGGAGGGAAATTTATAATATCATCTCCTTTTGCTGAAAGAGTCTGTGAAATAAGTGTAATTTCTTTTCAGCTTAGTCCCTGTGTTGTAATTGTAGAATAGTTAAAGGAGATCATGTGTACTAATTTTTTTCAAAGAAAAATTTTTTTCAAAGAAAAAAATGTTGTTTTTTTTTTCAACAACAGAAGTTTGTGTCTAGGAGGAAACTCATCTAATTGGTCCAAGACCAGGCTGTTAAAATGCAATGCTTATTTATCTCAGAGCCATGACACAAAAGAATATTGCCACTAAAATGTAAAAAAGAATATTAAATTTACATATAACATCTCCGAGGTTGCTTTGTCTTTCAGCAGCATGGCTATGATGAATACCTTGTTAAAGCTGTAAATAACTTTGGCATTTATAGCTTTATCAAAGAGTAATTATGATATAAAGAAATATGAAGATACCTGCCTCTAGAATTTCCATACTGTTCTTATAATTCTTTAGTTATGTTGGGCATACATGCACACTCACACACATACACACACGCACATGCACACACACACACACATACACACGAACAAGGCATTTTTTCCCACTATCAAACAATTACATGAGGAGACTATAGTCGGACATCACAGCAATCCCTGCAAGGCTGCTTGGGGGATAGTTTATGTTGCATTTTGTGCAGTTTTCTGTCAAGGTGATTTCTATGGTAACCCCTATTTGCATCCTCTCAAATGGTGGTAAAATCCGACACATCCCATTAAATATTGATAGCAGTATTTCATCTACTCTTAAGCCCACTTGGGAATTCTTCATTTTATCTACTGACTGAGACCATTCCCTTGTGGTATCAAAGCAGCAAGCTTTTACTGTTAAAATGTTAATTAGATTTTTATAACCATTTTTATAGTTCTGCTCTTCATCTTGATAGCTACAAACGTATTTATTTACAATTCCATAATGTTCTCATTAATATGCTATGGAAATCTGCTGTAGTACACAGAAGTTAGCTTAACAACAACCCACAGAAATATATCCTTAAAGACATCTGTGAAACATCTGTAGAATTATAATGATGCAAAATAATTTTTCAGCAAATGAGATAATAAGCAGATGATACTTAAGGTCAACATTCTTTATGGCCATAACCTGTCTGCTGGTATAACTATTTCATGCATTTAATAGCATGGATACTACTAATGTTTGTTTGCCAAATTCCATGTCTACTTACTAATGTTTATTTGCTAAATTCTATGCTCATTAAAAGTAATACACATGTAGCCCAGAATATCCTGAGGTCTAAAATAATAGGCACAATCATAGCATTCATTAGTAACATTTTCCTACAAGATGTGTCAAAAAGCTCTACCCACATCTCATTTATCCTTGGGGTATTTGTTTAAGCATTTATCTCTCATTTCACAGAAAACATAAATGCTAAAAGGTGAAGTGCCTTACCCAGTTTCATGTTACAGACAGGAAATGACAAAGCAATTTCAAGTTACATCAGCACAGACATCCAGCTAAACACAACCTGCTATTCTTCTAAGACTTTCTAGTGGAAATAGCTCTACATTCGAAGTGCGAAGGTTATTGGTGTTACCTTGGGCAAGTCACTAAATTTACCAGGATCTAACTACTTTTCTATTTGGAAAGGGAGATAAAAGTAAGTATCTCAAAGTGTCTGGTAAGGGATAAATATCATTTTATTCACCTCATTTCCCCAAAGCCTAGCAAAATCACAGTAGGCAAGTTTAAACATCATGTGGCTAAATAAAATGACAGAAGGATGGACACAAATGGTGGTTTGCAAACCGTGAAGCACTATGTATTGAGGCTATTACTTTACATGAGTCTGCCCATTTACAGAAAACCTCCCAGTGTGGATGGGCCTAATGTATTAGTTTTCTATTGCTGATATAACTATTTATGATAGCTTAAAACACAAAGTTATTATCATACATTTTTGTGAGTTAGAAGATCACCACAGGTCTGCCTAGTCTGAAATCAAGGTGCAAGCCTAATGCTGCATTCCTTTCTGGAGACTCTAAGGAGGACTATTTTCCCTTCTTTTTTACAGCTTCTAGAGGCCACCCACATTCCTTGATTCATGGAACTCTTCCTCCATATTCAAAACCAGCAATATTGTACCCTTTGATGATAAAAACACTCAACAAATTAGAGATGGAAAGAAATTATCTCAACCCACAGCTAATATCATACTCAATGGTGAAGAGTTGAAAGCCTGTTCTAGAAGATCAGGAAAAGGCAAAGATGCCCACTCTCTCCACTTCTATCCAACATGGTACTGGAAGTCCTAGCCAGAACAAGTAGACAATAAGAAGAAATAAAAGGAATCCAAATTGGAAAGGGAGAAGTAAAACTTTCTCTGCTCACATATGACATGTTCTCATGTATAGGAAACCCTCTAAGATTCCACTCCCCCACAAAAAAACTGTAAGAACTAGTAAATAAATTCAGCAAAAATCACAGTACATAATATCAACATACAAAAATCAGTAGCATTTCTAAACACGAAAAATCAGAAAAGGCAACAATCCCATTTAAAATAGCATCAAAAACAATAAAATACTTAAAAATAAACTTAAGGAGGTAAAAGATTTGTACACTGAAAACTACAAAATGTTGCTGAAAGAAATAAGTAAATGGAAAGATATTCTCTGTTTATGGATTTGAAGACTTAATATTGTTAAAATGTCCACCCTACCCAAAGATATCTACAGATCCAACGTAATCCTGATCCAAATCCCAATGACATATTTTTGCAGAAATATAAAGACCAAACTGAAATTCACCCCAAATTTCAAAGGCCCCTGAATAGCCAAACAATCTTAAGAAAGAAAAACAAAGCTAGAAGCCTCACACTTCCTGATTTCAAAACATAGTTTCAAGGCTACTGTTTTAGTCTGCTCAGGCTACTACAACAAAATACCATACACTAGGTGGCTTAAACAATAGAAATTTATTTTCTCACAGTTCTGGGGAATCGGGTGTTCGAGATCCAGATGCCAGCTCACTCAGTTCCTGATGAGGGTTCTCCACCAGGTTTGTAGACAGTTGCTATCTCCCTGTGCATTCCCATGACCTTACCTTTGTGCACGTGTGAAGGGAGAGAGCTCTGGTTTCTCTTCCTCGTCTTGTAGGAGCGTCAGCCCTATCGAGTTAGGTCCCCACATTTATGACCTTATTTAACCTTTGTAATCTCTTCACAGGCCCTGTCTCCAAAGACAGTTGCCTGGGGTGTTACGGCTTCAACATATGAATTTGGAGGAGAAACCACATTTCATTCATAACAGCTACAATAATCAAAACCATATGGCACTGACATAAAAAACATAAATACAGACAAATGAAACAGAACAGAAAACCCAGAAACAAAACCTCAGATATATGGTCAAATTATCTTCAACAAGGGCACCAAGGCTACAAAATGAAGAAAGAATAGTTTCTTCAACAGATAGTTTTGGGGAAATTGAATAACTGCAAGCAAAAGAATGAACTTCTACTTTATCTTATACCATATAGAAAAATTAACTCAAAATGGATTAAGGAAATAAACATAAGGCCAGAAATTGTAAAACTTCCACAAGAAAACATGGAGGAAAATCTTCATGGCATTGGATTTGGCAATAATTTCTTGGATATGACATCAAAAGCACAAGCAACAAAAGCAAAAATAGACAAATGGGTCTATAACAAACTTAAAACTTCTGCACAGCAATGGAAACAATTAAAAGAGTGAAAAGGCAATACATGGAATGGGAAAAGGTATTTGCAAATCACATATCTGATAGGAGTTTAATATCCAGAATATATAAAAGACTCTTACAACTCAACAACAGCAAAATAACCCAATAAAATATTAGGAAAATGACTTGAATAGGGATTTCTCCAAAGACTACATGCAACCAATGGATAATGAGCATTTAAAAAGATGCTCAATATTACTATCATCAGGGAAATGCAAATCAAAGCCACAGTGAGACATAACCTCACATTCGTTAGTATCCCCACCCTCAGATTTGTGGAAATTGGAACACTGGTGCTCTCTTGGTGAAAATGCGAAATGGTGAAGCTGTTATGGAAAATAGTATGAAGTTTCCTCAAAAATAGAACTACCATATTATTCCATAGTCCCACTTTGGGGTATATATCCAAAAGAATTTAAAGTGGGATCTAAAAGAGATATTTGCACACCCATGTTCATTGAATCTTGTCTATCTCTTTAGCCAAGAGATAGAAGCAACCTAAATGTCCATCAACAAATGAATGGATAAAGAAAATGTGGTATAAGCATACAATGAAATATTATAAAGCCTTTAAAAAAAGAAGATCTTATCATATGCAACAGCATGAATGAAACCTGAGAATATTGAGTTAAATAGGCCTGTCACAAGACAACAAATACTGCATGATTCTACTTATTTAAGTATCTGAAACAGTCAAGCTGTTAGAAAGTAGAATGGTGATTACCAGGGGCTGGAGATTGCGGGTAAGGGGCACAGTAGCTGAGATTAGGGAGATGTTAGCCAAAGACTAGAAAGTTTCATTTAGACAGAATGAATAAATTCTAGAGATCAATTGCAAGCATGGTAACTATAGTTAATAATAACGCTTTGTACACTTGAAAATTGCCAAGAGAGTAGATCTACAATGTTCTCACCACAGAAAAAAGACACTAGATAAGGTGATGGATATGTAATATCTTGATTGTGATAATCATTTTGCAATGCATAAATAAGTCAAAATATTACGATGTACCATAAATATATATAATTTTTGTCAATTATACCTCAATAAAAAACTTTTAAAAATATTTCAATGCTTAATAAAATTTCTATTTGTTATACATAAACATGAGTATGTATTAGTATATGCCTGTGTGTTTTATTTTAATCTATTTCACTAAAATACAGGTACAGTAAAATCAGTGACAAAGAAACAATAGTTTTCTTTTCTACATTTTCAGTCCTTTGTTCTATTCTCAATAAACAAACCTAAGCACAGGAAATACGTTTTCTTTAAAACTGAGCAGACTATATTTCCAAGTGGGCCCACCTATCCAAAAATGAGTCTTTATTCCACCACAGTCTTTCTCTCTATTCCAATCAGACCAGTCTAAACCCACATTGTCCAATACTGTAACTATTAGTCACATGTGGCTATTTGAATTTAAATTAATCGAAATCTGATAAAATTAAAAATCCAGTTCCTCAATCACACTAGCAACATTTCAGGAATTCAGTTACTGCATGTAACTAATTGGCTACTCTGGTGAACAGCATGGAGAGAGAACATTTCCATCATCTCAGCAAATTTAACTGGTCTAAAGTAAAGAGCATATGGTATACATTATACATATAACACATATATAAACACTATGCAAATTCATACTAATTACTTTATATAATTAGCTTCAGTTCCTCTGTTTTTCTGTCTTTTATATACCTCTGCTTTTCTGTCTTTTATATACCATGTTTCTCATGTTTAAATGGCATGTGATATATATTTGCTCAACACATTTCAGGACTGTTTAATTTTTCTAGGATTGTGATAGAAACAGGGATTGAGTCAAACTGTTAGGATATGGCAGCTCAGTCCTCAGCATTTCTTTCCAATGTGAACGTCTTTAAAAACTAAAAAGTAAACATATACAGATTTGGTGATAACAGGAAGTAAAAATAGGTCAGGGGGTTTTCAGCACTTTCTTCCTCCACAAAAAAAAATGTTAAGATAGGCAACATAATAACACCACCCACCAGGCTTTGAGAGACAATTTGACTCCATAAAAGGGTGTGAAATTCTTGACCCTCCAGAACATTGCCAAGAGAACAAAATAGAGATCAGGTGATATGGGATCCTACAGTCTGAACTGAAATTGCTAGGCCAGGTGCGGTGGCTCACGCCTATAATCCTAGCACTTTGAGCAGCCAAGGTGGGAGGATGACCTGAGGTCAGGAGTTCAAGACCAGCCTGGCCAACCTGGTGAAACCTTGTCTCTACTAAAAATACAAAAATTATCCTGGCATGGTGGTGGGCACCTGTAATCCCAGCTAATCAGGAGACTGAGGCAGGCAAATCACTTGAACCCAGGAGTCGGAGGTTGCAGTGAGCCAAGATCAAACCACTGAACTCCAGCCTGGGTGACAAAGTGAGGCTCCGTCTCAAAAAAAAACAAAAAAAAAAGAAATCACTAAAACTAAAATTCACATAGCTCCTAAGCAGCTCCAGATAGTACTGGGTATAAGACAATTAGGATTCCCTTCCTTCTGTGTCCTCACCAATCCTCACATATTTCTCCTTCAACTCAATGGGACCACATTTATATGGTCAAGGACTCAAGGAACACATTAGGACTATACAATGGGGCCACAGGGCAGGACTGTCCCTTTTCATGTTCTGTTTTGAATTTCTTCCTTCTTCCAACCTAATGGGAGACTAAATTCCCAGCTACATGATATAGTATTTGCTTTTCCTAGTTGATAACTAGAATAATATCAGAATATTTAAAGATAAACTCCATACTCTCCCCAAACAGTTCAGTCAGGATTTCTTTTAGTAAGAGATATTGGTTCATTTTCAGTTCCCTTCTACTACAAAGGCTTTTGAATATTCTCTGAGGCGCTTGTCTGTCATTGGAAAGAAGCAAAAGAACGGTGATTATGCCAAGAGGAGTAAAATAGCATTACTTAAATAATTCACCTTTATGTCATGTAACCACACTAGCACTAAAGAAGACACAGAGAACAAAGACCTGGATGACACTTTAGTGGGTTGGTGAGAATTTAATCTCAGATTTCCATAAAAGCCTTTTATCTTCTCCCACCCCCACCTTTTTCCCCCCAGCTGACCCAATTTAAAGCTACACAATCAGGTCAACTCAGCAGGAGATGCAGAAGGCAGAAAAACAGATTCCTATTCTTACAAATGAGAGAGAGAGAGCCAGGAACCCAAGAGCTAAAGTCGAAGACCATGGAGAAATGATTTTAAAGTTGGGGAAAAAATAAAGCATGTTATAAATCAATAAAGGTCAGAACCAATAATCTCTGGATAAAGGAAAAAAAAAAATTTATGTTATTTTTTGTGGTATCTTCATACACAACACCTAAATTAATTAACTACGCACTGAATTAATTACCTGTGCTGCACTAAGGCACTCTGACACAAATTGAGAGTTTACAATTTGCCAGCACTTTACTTAGCAGTTAAACGTACTAAGGAACCAAATCCTCATCAAAACCCCTTATCGCCATCACATTGTAGAAGTTGAAAAACTGAGTTGAAGCAACTTGCCCACAGCTAGAGGAGTTAGAATACCAGCTCAGGTGATTCAATTTCTGGCCCTCTGCACTTAACAGCTTTACTATGCTTCACATGACCACAAACCGTTGCTTTTTCAAAGAATGACCAATGGACTATGCCCATCCTAAGAACTGTCATTACACAATAGTCTCGAGATACCCATCCCAGGCCAACTGAATCAGATTCTATGGGAATGGGACCTAGATATCTGCATTTTTACAAACTCTTCAGGTGTTTCTGAAACATTCAAAAGTATATACTTTAAAGTGTATAGTACTAAGGAAACAGTATGTTCTAGACCTCAAAAGCATAAGCACTGACCGAAAGCCAGGTTGTCTGGGTTTAAATCTTTACTCTGCCATTCACTAGTTCTGTTAAACAAGTTACGTGATCTCTCTGTGCCTCAATTTCGCAGATATATCATTTAATTGGTTTAACAGGCATCTGCCTATTCATGGTTGTAGGACTGTTCAGTGAATGTTTTTCACATTCATAGAGGATATCAAAAGGATGAATGATCAAAAGGACTGATAATTCTAAAATAATCAATGTTACGGCTTGTATGTGTGCATTTGACTAAGAATTTGATATTCTCTTAATCAATACCAAAGTAAAACAAATGGTGTCAAATTGTGAAAAACTTTACTTTGAAAACGAACAAGGAAATGATGCAGTATCTTCATTTTAACTGTCTCTGAAATATATTTCTTCCCTGCCTCCTCATTCAGTTATTTCTTATAAACCACAATAAGCTGGTATATTCCTCTTTCTATACTGACAGTTGTTTATCTCATTTCTGCTATAGAACCTCTGGGGAGATTGAGATGAAAGGCACAGGAACAGGATGGAAAAGACAGACTGATAAAAATTCAAAAGAATATTTGTGTAGCAAATTACTTCAATGTATACAAAGTATACAGAATGTAAAGAATCTATTAAACCAACACTTATCTAAAATAGGTTTAGATTTAATAAAATGGAAGGCAAAATTTGCCACACAATAAAGAGAATCAGCCCAAAGATAGAGAGGGAAGGTTTGATTGTCAAATAACTGAATCAGTCACTTCTTAGTACTAAGAAACTCAGCCTGTGTGAGGCTCTGAATTTTGAAGGCGATGGTGGAAAATGAAGATATTTAATGCCTGAATAATAAGATTTACTATATATTACTGGATAAGTGTTGACCCCAAACAATTTTAACATTAAAACAAAAGTCCAGTGTGTGCCAAACTCAGTAGATTCAAAAGACACCCTCAACAATTTCAAGAATCCCCAGGCTTCCCAATAACACTACATAGCTCTTCAACAGAGCTGCTCATTTTGTAATAATTAAAATGAAACAGCAACATCTTGTCAGGACAGAGAGTCCGAGCAATGAGCTCCATTTCCACATCTGACAAATGAATTACCTCACACAAGAGCCTGCCAGAGAGCTTGACTCAAGTTCCTTCTTTGTCCAAATGAGATGTTGTTACTAAAATGTAAGTTCCACAAGAACAGGAACCTTCTTTATTTTATTCACTCTTACATCTGGCTTTGACACAAATGGCTGGCACACACACACACACACAAAAGACATTCAATAATTGTTAAATTGCTGAATGAATACCATAGGTCCTAGACTTTTGTAGTTGTTCTTAAATACTCAAAGTTGCAAGTTTACCTATTTAGATGTCAGTACAGATAAACAATATCTCCTTCTTTAACCAACTTCATGCCTGGGAGGTTGTAAAGAAAATTAGAAAGCCTTGGCCAGGTGCAGTGGCTCACGCCTGTAATCCCAGCACTTTGGGAGGCCAAGGCAAGTGAATCACAAGGTCAGGAGATCGAGCTCATCCTGGCTAACATGGTGAGACCCCGTCTCTACTAAAAAAAAAAAAAAAAAAAAAAAAAAAAATTAGCCAGGCATGGTGGTGGGCGCCTGTGGTCTCAGCTACTCAGGAGGCTGAGGCAGGAGAATGGCGTGAACCCGGGAGGCAGAGCTTGCAGTGAGCCGAGATTGTGCCACTGCACTCCAGCCTGTGGCGAGAGCAAGACTCTGTCTACAAAAAAAGAGAAAGAAAGAAAATTAGAAAGCCTTAAGATGTGGTTCAGTCATACATGAACTATCCAAACCTGCATTCAGTGTTCAAAGTAATGTTACAAAACAAAATTTCAACAAATTAGTTTAATAACATTTTAATGGAAATTTATGACTTTAGTAGCATCCCATCCAAATACCTAGAAAAGGTATTCCAATAGGCTGAGCAGGGGAGTTGGGCTTTATAGGCAAAAAAGCAGCAGAAACAGAGAATAAAAAGCAGATTGGTTATTTTTAAGTTACTTCCTTTTTTTTTCTTCTTCTTCTTTTTTTTTCTTTTTTGGAGTCGGAGTCTCGCTCTGTTACCCAGGTTGGAGTGCAGTGGTGCAATCTCAGCTCACTGCAACCTCCACCTCCCGGGTTCAAACAATTCTCCTGCTTCAACCTCCCGAGTAGCTGGGACTACAGGCACACGCCTCCACATCTGGCTAATTTTTTTTTGGTATTTTAGTAGAGACAGGGATTCACCGTGTTGCCCAGGCTGGTCTCGAACTCCTGAGCTCAGGCAATCTGCCTGCCTTGGCCTCCCAAAGTGCTAGGATTACAGGCATGAGCCACCACGCCTGGCCAAGCTACTTCCTTTATAGTATTAAACTGGAGAGGACTCCCTTATTATGCCTGCTCAGGTAAGCTGGCCCCTTCTGATGGCTTGCTATGAAGCTCCTGTTTTTTGGAAAACTGGCCCGTTTATAGTTCAGTCTGGTTCTGTGGCACCTAGCACGAGTGACTCCATTCTGATTTGGTGTGGTCTGTTGGACCTAGTGCAGGAGCTCAGTACAAAAAAAAATGCCCTCCCTTAAATTTCATGTAACAGTAACTTGAAATTTCTCAGAAAATGAAAAAGTTGTGGTTTTGAAATCAGTATGTCAAGGTAGGGTTAGTTTGGGACCTCATTGCCTTTGGAAATGATAACATGCCATCATTAATAGTCTTGTTGGCCATAAACAAACACCCATAGTTCCCTTATGATTTATGTAACTGAAACAAAAAGAGGCGTGACAAGGACAGGATGTTACTGTTTTTCCTCTCATTTTGCCTCAGCACTTGGCTAATTTTGTACTCACTCTGAACAAGAAAGTAAACAAACAAGTGACCAAAGATGACTGGAATTACATGGCTGTTCCAAACCCAGCTCCCTAAGACCAGGTAAGTGAGGGTCCCTCAATAAAGCAACCTGAAATTGCAGATGTGACTCTGGACTAATTCTTTCTAAAGCCAGGATGGAACACTTTTTCCATGGAGTCTAGAGCTTCACTGTTTACAGGTGGGTTGTTTTCCCATCCAGAAGCCATCTTCACCTCTACTTACCCAGGGCTCCATCAGAATGTAATCATAAAACTAGACTGTAGGCCGGGCACGGTGGCTCATGCCTGTAAACCCAGCACTTGGGGATGCCGAGGCAGGCAGAACATGAGGTCAGGAGATCAAGACCATCCTGGCTAACACGGTGAAACCCCATCTCTACTAAAAATACAAAAAATTAGCCGGGTGTGGTGGCGGGCGCCTGTAGTCCCAGCTTCTCGGGACGCTGAGGTAGGAGAATGGCGTGAACCCGGGAGGCGGAGCTTGCAGTGAGCCGAGATCGCGCCATTGCACTCCAGCCTGGGCGACAGAGCAAGACTCCATCTCAAAAAAAAATAAATAAATAAAAAACAAAAGAAAAAGCAAAAACAGACTGTACAGGACGTCATGAAGTGCGATATTTCTCCAGGGGAACATTAACGTTCTCAGGGAGTGGGTCTGTAACAAAGCACTATTGGTACTTGCCTAAAATGCATTTTAATAATAAAGCATTTTTCTTCTGTGCTGAAAGATTTCATTTTAGGCTTATTTACCCTTGGACCGATAGAACCTACTTGTAGCATCCTTCACTAAGAATGGCTCTGGAATAGAAGTGAGAACTGGTGGAAGTAAGAGGAGCCAGACCTGCGCAGGGCATTGCTGGCCAGAGATGCTGCTGACTTCATCTCCGTACTCAGCAAAGGCACCATCGAAATTCATCAAGAGAAGGCCAAGAGGTGTGGTTTGGCACTGTTGGTGCTCAGAATGCAACATCCCGAAGTATGGCACTTTGGCATGCTGAGTACTTTGTCCTAAGGAGATTGGCAGGCCTCAGAAGCAAGATCTCTCTGACCTTCTCCTGGCCTCCTGTCTCCCACCTGTTTTTCTCCCTCTGAAGGAAGTCACAGAAATCAGAATTCGTCCTCTGCAAGGTGGGTCACAGAAACCAGAACCCCTCTCTCCCAAAGCCTGGCAAAATTCCTAGAAAGGTCATTTCCTCTTCTCTTTTAAAGACTCTCATTCCAGAGAGGTCTTGCGCCATAACCATGAGGAAAGAATGCTACACAGAGGCCAAGAAGAACCTGAAGAAGAAGGCCTTGCTGCCTCCACCCCTAGACTGTTGTCATTAGAGCGTATCTTTTGTCCAACTGCATTTCTGCATGGCCTTCCACTGTCCCTCGAACCTAAGCAGAAGAGACAGTTTTGCCTGGGTCTCTGGGTTTTCAACTCTGAAGGCTCCCCTGTCATGTAAAACTTTGATTAAATAAATGTGTTATGCTTTTCTCTGGTTAACCTGTCTTTTGTTATAAGAGTGTTGCCTGTGGCCCTGATGGGGAGGAAAGGCATCAAACCTTCCCTCCTGCAGAGCTAAACCTTATATTCTGATTTAATCCGAACACTAATGCCAAAGCAAAGCTGAACCCAGGGAATTAACAGAGCATGCAGTATATGTGAGACCGAAGTACTGGGTTAGTCTTTTGAAAATTCTCTCCTGAAAGAGAACAAAGGAGATGAAAAAGGGTGCATGTTTAGAGCTGCAGCAGGAGTCTGGACTCACCAACCCAAAGCCCTCCTCCTTCTGGGGTTGGTTTCTAAATGATTTTGTGGCTAAAATATGACTCCTGGGTTTGTCATAAGTATATTCAGTAGATACGTGAGGAGGATTCAACGTTTGTGATTTTTGTTTGTTTGTTTAGGAATAAAAAGCCACAGCAATCTAGTTTTTGTCAAAAATGACATGCTGTTCTGTATGGGCACTGGAGTGCCTCTGCTCAAGTTTTATCATAACCCCTGAACAAGTACACAGGCTGAGGCTGAATGAAGAGGAGTCAAGCTCGATCGTTTACAAGTGGGTTTGAAAGCTTTGAGATAGGACCTTGGCCAGGGGCTGTTATCTTTATTGTGCAGAATGACTGAGTTCGACTTCTGGATCACTGGGTTGGGGCGATACTTTTGCAAAGAAGTCAGTGGTGCTGTCAGGGTGGAAAAAAAGATGTCCCAGCAGCTTAGCTGTTAGGTATGGAGCAACAGAAAGGAGGTGGGAGGAGATACTCGTCAACTGGTGTTGATAATGGAGAAAGATAAGCCTTAGATCATAAATCAGCTTGCAGCTACCACCTATAGCTTTGAAAGGGCACCGTTGTTTCTTACTGTATCACCAGTTCATTAATACGAGTCGGCAGTCATTACAGGTGGTACAAGAGAGAACATAATTTACATATTAAGTAGTTAATCCTGGATTCTGCAGCATTTCAACGCTCGAAGGTATGCCTTTCTGAAACACTTCAAGGGCACAGTTCAGGTTTGTGTCAATACATTAAAGTTTTCTTCTGTCTATGAAATGGATGTTTGTTAAAAGATGATTTTAGTACAATTGCACAGGCTGTTTGCTGGGTGAACCTGTGACCCGTTGTCTGAAATGGAGGTGGGAACTTTTCCAATATGAACGATTATTCCCACTGACATTCTGATGAAGTTAATGGACACAATTTACTTGAAGGACCATATTTGAGGGTTCTCAGTAGGGATGGGTATGAATAATATTAACTTTTATAATGTAAAACCATAAAAATCCATTAATTTTATCATCATAAATAAAATTATATTAATAGAATTTTCTTTTTTTTTTATTTTATGACCACTGAGATGATGGAGTGACTTTTCAAGCTTCGCATCTCTTCACTCTTGGTTGTCATGAACACCTGTGGGCTGCCAGCAGGGTGGAAAGAGAGGCCAGGCTGGCGGAAGAGTTTATTGATAAACCTGAATAGGGCCTGTGGTTGCATAGTTACTGTAGAGTTAGTTAGATCTGATCTGTAAATAAATACTTTCCTTAAAAAGCAAGCTCCAATAATAAACTTCTTGGCACATGGCAGAACAGAATGATTTGGAATAGCTAGTAGTTCTCTGTGGGAGGAACCAGTTCAACAGGTCCTTCCCTCTTTCAAAAGCAGATTTATCCCACCATCTGCAAGATGCTCAGTGGACTTCCCCATAGAGCAGACTGTGTATCTGAGAAAAATATGCCATGAGAAGGACATTCAGGACCCCTGATTATGACATTATTGGGAGCACTGTTTAAAACATTTATTTTTCTCATTACTAAGGTAACATATTACTTTAAGGTAATATATTATTCAGGCTTGCAAAAATAGGAAAAATACATATGATTCTAAAACACAACCATGATTAGCCTTTTGGTGCTTGGTTTCAAGTATTTTTCCCCTAATTAGCTTAGAATTATCTCAGAATTATCTCACACAGTTGTTTGTTACTCCAGGAACATTAAAGAAATGCTATATTCTTTAGAATTCTATTTGCAATGGTGAGTGTAGAGGAAGTAACAATACACGAGTTTTCATGAACAATATCAAGGAACTTTTAGGTGTTTGGTATATTTTCTACATGTGTAACCATTATGTGTTTTTTAATCACTATTATCATGAAATTAATGAATGCTAGATGAATCTTTAGACGTCTTGTAAGCCAAGCATAAGCAACAATTCTGCAAATATTTTCAACTATTATTTGGAATCTTACCAGAGTCTACTTATTTCCACACGTTTTGTCTAAGATGTGAGGTGCACACACATATATACTGAACACACATGCTTGCTTATTAGCCCAACATCAAGGACTCTGTTTCTGCACCCATTCGCAGAAGGAAAGCTGCCTGTGCTTCCCTTACTCTCTGTGTTTTCTGAAGTTGGTAGATTTCTGCCCACACTCTTTCTGCTCTGTCTCTGAGTTCATTCATTTATTTAAATCACTGAATATTGAAAGCTCAGTCAGGCACCAAGACTATCAACCTGAATAAGTATCAGCATACCCTACTTGTCTTTTGCCACACTTCAGAAAGGTTTTGAACTTTCATATGAACCAAGAAACCAGATCTTAAGCTGGTTTGAAAGACTGGTAAATTTCTTCATTTGATTGCACGAATTTAACTTTTAATTGACTTGGTACATTACTAAGGAGGTATGAAAAGCAAGTAAGCTCACATGGATGGTTACTCTGTCCTTAGGATTTGAAAGAGTAATCTGAACTATGAAACAGTTGTGCAACTTTGCCTTTTAAGGCTTCTTTCTGTGATGGAAGCTACTTCAACTAGCTGGAGAGAGCTAGTCAGCTCTGTCTGGAAGTCAAAGCTGATGACCTTCCCATTTGTGTCCACCTGGACCAAACATCTATGCCAATAGCTGGAGGAATTCTACTTGGGATATTACAAGGGACATAGAGGGATTGATTTAAATTAGTTGGATCCATATGTAAAGAGAATTTTATTTAATTAACTGTAAAATTGACTTCATCATTAAAATAATAAAACCCAGCTTCTCTTCTCTAGGAGGTCATGGCCTTCCTAGCCACTTTTATGTTTCAAATAAAAAAAATGTTGAGTTAACTATATATATGGTCCGTTCAGTATAAGAACTAGGAAGATAATTTATTCATGCCTTAGACTGCTAATAGCTCCATTCCCATATATGAAGTAGTACAAATCCCAATTAATACAACTTTTTGCCACATTAATTATCCTAGTAGAACACTTTAATTTTTGTGTTTAAAGAATTCACAAGCCTCTTTAAAATATCAGGAAAGATATTAATATTTAGTGAGGAATAGTATATATATATATATATAGAGAGAGAGAGAAAGGGTTAATCATTTCTCATATATATATATATATATATATATATATATATATATATATATATTTCAAAGCTTACAGAGTTTAAGGAATCTTCCTGAGGTCACAAAGGTCACAGCTGAGTTTTAAAACCAAGTCTGCATGGTACCAAAATCTTTGTTCTTTCTAACACACTAAATTGCCTTAAGAAAGGCAGCTCCCCTTCCTGAATCCCACACCATTCCCATCCTATGAATATATTGTTTCTTTTTTCATACCACAAATTTTTATTTACCACCTATCAGCCAAACGTGATAAGTGTTGAAACCATTGTTCAACACTAATTATAAGTAATGATCTTTATGGCTGCCATTGTTCAATAACTCAATACCAAGATTTTAATATTTGTATAAAATACTCTGGCATAATGAATTATTCATAGACAACTATGTCATCACCCAGATTTAACATAGGCAAATATTATGCCATATCAGTTTTCTCTTATTAAAAATCAAAATATTTTGGCTCCCCTACCTCCATCTCTTTTCTTTTCTGTAGAGTTGGCCACTGTCGAGAAGTTCATATGTATGATTTGCATGCCATCATGTTACATACTTTTATTACATACATAACTTTAAAGGTCCAGTTTTCTCTGTTTTTCATGGCATAGACATTATCAAGTTCCCCTTTTCCTCTCACACTTTCTGCAAAACACTGGCCACCAGTTTCATTTTTGTGAAAGCCTTAAGAGTATCTATTTTCCTAGTTCTATAAACACCATTTCTCTCTATAGTGACTATGAAAGCAATGATGATTATGAGATTGGGTTTACAGAATTGGTGACTAGGGTGTAGGGAGAGTGAGTAGGAGACAAGATTATAAGAAACTAACAGGCCACTGGTTTATGTTTTGTGGTGCCATTGACGGAGACAGAAAGTTTGCTAAAATGGGACAGATTTTGACAGAGAGGACACAGGATTTGGAATGTCTTGAATGTGAGGTGACTATGATGGTAACTAGAAATAGTTGAATTATGAATCATATAATGAAAGAGAAAGGAAGTGTGTGTGTGTGTGTGTGTGTAAGGATTATAAATTTAATTTACAGTACAACTTGAATGAAGATATAAAATGTAGTTTCTTTATTGGTCTACTTGTACTTACAAAGTACAAGTCCTACTTTCTACGTTCTAAGGGGATAGTGTGGGAGTAACTAAATGGCCCATCTGACATCAAGCATTTTTCAACAACTAATTTTAATGCTCCTTTAAGATTATCTAGTCTCTCATTTCCAGCTGCCCCTCCCATAACCCTTTTGCTTTGTTATCGGGGTGTGGGAGTGGAGTGTTCATGTGACTTCCCAACAGGAGAGTGAAAGGGGTCTTCAGATCCATATAGCATTCCCTGTACCATCATGGCACTGGAAGCAAAAGGCTAGTCAGCTGTCCTCTGAAGTATGGTTGACCAAGTTCTGTACATTTATACCATCTATTGACTTCTACAACTTCCGTAGTCTACTTCCTGTCTGGTTCCTTTTTTGGTTTAGTCATAGCTTGGTGGCCCCTCTCTGATGACATCCCTTGCCTTGTTACTCCATGGCTGTAAGTGCCTTTGAGTCACTTCCCTGTTCTCTATCTGGCCCATCATGCCCACAGTGATCCACTCCCAGTCTCTGCTATGGGCCCATCACAGCAGGCCTCAAGGCAAGCCCTAGCTCTTAGTGACTGCACCAAGGGAGGTTTATTTAGCAGGGCAGACTAGACTCTTCTCTCCACCTGATCATGGGGCTTTGTTTGCCTAAATATGCTAAGGCTGTTACTGTTAGAGGTCTACATAGCAGTCTTATCCTAAAGCTCCCAATAGGGATGAAGTAAGCCTTCTGTCCCCTTAAAATAATCCCCTTTTCTATTTTAAGCCTGGAGCAGGAATACCAAAGCCTTGCTCACTTTCTCCATTTTGCTCTTTTTTTGCTTAGCAAGTCCCTAGGAGCAGAAAGGATAATTTAAGAAAGAATAAAAACTCTTCCTATATGTGTGATCCTTCTCGCTGGCTCAGCCTCCTGCCTAAGCCTTGGAATAGATTAGAATAGATGGGAGCGTATTTGTTACACCAGGAGGAGGATTCAATAATCTGATTCCTTTGTGTTTAACTCCTTTTGTTTAAAAGTAATTTAACAAATCCACCCTTTATATATATAACTTGGCTTTCAAGCCCATTTTCATGCAAATACATAAAATACCAGCCTTCTTTTTCTTTTTTTTTTTTTTTCTAACTAAGAAATGTTTTATTTAAAAATATAAAGACACAGTTTTATTTGGGACAACGTATAACAATCTCTACCAAATCTACATGAAAACTTTTTTTTAAGGGGAAAGCATGAACACAGACCCCCACTACCACAAATTATGCAGCTCATTTTCCCACATTTGGGGAAACCACAGGCGTCAGCACATCTGGAGTGCAATGGATGAGCCTCGCCCTGGGAAAACCACCTTCATGATCATGGTTTTAAAATTTTTTATGGACGAAGGTAAGGGTATAAACATACACACATACAATTTTGGCACTATGACCTCCAGAGAATATCTCATTAAATTTTGAGTTTAAATGAAGCCTTCTTTTTCTTTCTTTATTTTGTTGTTGTTGTTATAGAAATTCATTTTTTTTGTAAAGATGGGGTCTCACTATATTGCCCAAGCTGGTCTCAAACTCCTGGGCTGAAGCGATCCCCCCACCTTGGCCTCCCAAAGTGCTGCCAGCCCTCTTTTTCTAACAGACCATAGGGAAAGAGGCTGTTGCTCCACTCACAATTAAAAATGTTTGGAGAAGCTCACTATGTAAGAGTGACTCTCCCTCATTATCAAAGAAATGGCTTCAGCATAATTAAGAGGGGAAAGAAAAGTTCATGTTTTAATGGTGAAAATCAAAATGGCTTAGCTTAATGTTGCAACATATTTTCTTTATTGCATATAGATTTGGAATCATAGCTAAATTTATTGTTTGTTGAACCTATATGACAAGAGAGATGAGAGTGTCTAGAGGCAGAGAAAGCCGAATGCTAAGGAACACCAACATTAGCAGCAAATAGTAGAAGAGAGGCCACGTGAAAAGCAAAAGGTGGCAGGAAAAGAAAGAAGACAATGAAAGGTGAATGGTACTATGGAAAGTTTGTAAAGGTCAGCAGTGCTACGTGCTACACAAGGTCAAGTAAGGTAATAAAATCAGTCCACTGAATCTGAAAATTAAGTTATTGGCAGTTTTAGCAAGAATGCTTCTGATAAAGTGGTGGGGTCAGAAAACATTTAATAGGACTAAGGAATCAAAGAGAAGTGGAAAAGTTAATAATGTTAAGTTTCTTTCATGAAAAGCTCTTGTTAAGAAAAAAATAAATGTATATAAGCAAATGTAAGCAGAGTCTCAGGAAAGTTATTTTTAGGAAGGAAGACTGTACTTGCCAGGCTAGGTTAAGTTATTCTACGGTAATAAACAGCCCCAAAATTCTGAAGCTAGATTTCTCCTGTACATTACAAGTCCAATTCAGGTCGGCAGGAACCTGTTCTTTTCACCATAGCCCTTCAAGGACCCAGAAGTGTAGAGGCTGTATCACCTGAGCTCATAAAGCTTCCAGCCATCAGTGAAAGTCATCACCACCACTCAACTATTACTGGTCAAAGCAAGTCACATGGCTATATACAACTTTGAGGGGAACAGGAAGTACAATCATATAGGATGAACGGATAGAAAATATCACTATTTGTGAATAGGCTTATTGTCTACTGTAGGCAAGAGTGACTTGCCTAGACCAAAGTAAGGGAATCTGTAGCACTGAAAAGTGAGAGAGACTGAAGATGGACCAGAAATAGGATTAAATGAAAGAGCAACATCTTTAAAAGATGAGAGAGAGGAGAATGTGAAGCACAAAATGATGGTAGAGCTTTTATGAAAGGACTATGGTTCCTAGTGATGGGCAGGAAGTGAGGCCAGCCATCAGTGGAGATGAGTACATGCAGTTCATATTCGATAGCCTCTGTTTTTCTATCTGAAGCAGGAAGCAAGATCAATGACTGGGTATGAGAGAGTTAGGGTCAGGGTTAGAGTAAGAGTGCAGCAAAATTTGATGAAATTTTACAATTATTACTCTAGCAAATGGGAGAAAAGCAGCTCAAGTATTGACTGAGGAATTTCTGGTTAATAGCATGATTCTAGGAGTTTCCAATAGGAATGTTTAAAATTGTACTAATCTGATGGGTGTCTAATTTTCTCCAGAAATAAGAGAGAAGGAAGAGTAACCTGGGATGGTTGGATTATTCAAAGTTTGAGGATATTCAGGGCGATGTAACAGACAGGTGGAAGGATGGGAATGTGAAAAAGCATTGGCAAGGAAGAAGCTGAGGGGACAAAGCAGAAAAATAGCTCATCAACTGGGAGGAAAGAAAGTATTGACCAATAATTGACCATTATTTTCCCTGATGAAAATTATGACTTTTTCAACTCCCTGATAAAGCAAATCCCTTGAAAATATAATGACAGCTGGTTATAGGAGTCCAATTAAATCAAGTAAGATTTGCATGCTCTCTTCGGTAAACCTCCCAGAAAAGATTTCTAGCAGAACTACTCTGTCACTGGGAGTTACTACTGCGGAGGTGGCTAATAAATCTACCAGTTTTGATGAACACATGAAGGTGTCATGGGAGTCTAATATATTTTATCCAGCAGGAAAAGATGGATTCTAGTAAACTTGGTTTGCAACTTTGAAACCATAAATCATTTTAAGAATGATCGTTAAACCCGAAGACACCAACATAATAGAAAGCCTGGGAATAAGTTAAGAAAAAGCTTTATTAGAAGGAACGAACAAAGATAAATTCAGATTTTTTTTTAGAATTCACTTTATTGAAATTAATTCTGGGATGGGGGATATTACATATAGAAATATTTACTTTCCTGGTTTAAAACTCCAGATAGAGCTAGCTATTGAAAAGCTATTAACTCTAACATGCTGACACCCAACTGCTTTATATTTACATATTCAAGAATGTGAGCATGATTTCTGTAGAGAAAGTTGGAAAGGTGAAATAATTTTATGTTCTTTTTCCCATCACTTTTTTCCTTGGGTCACAGGTTATTTTCTTCACTGTTTCAATTCCAAACTCAACTACAATTGGATACACTTTTTATTATCTTCGATCTCTTAAATTAGGGGAGGAAGTGTTATATGTGGTGATGAAAACAAACCAGCAAAAAAATTATATAAAAAGGCCAGCTTGGTCTGATGCTGAAAACTTCAACCAAAAATTTAACCTATGCCTTGCTTATTCCAATAAGAATTGGATTAAGTCCAGAAACAGGTAGTTTCAATCAATGGCTTTTAGGAGGAGAGTCTATAACCTACTGGCTTGAAAATGTTCGAACTGTAAGTCTTGTAGAGATATAGCAGACTTGCCAAAATTGCATTACTGCTTCAAACCATCACAAATTACCCTGCACTTTAAGTTTTATTACCAAGTAAGACAGCATACAAATTCATTTCCATGTCTGTTGCCAATTTAAATGAATGGCTGGCTCCTGCCAACTCAGGAAGACACCGGAGGAAATGTTGCACAGATCATTGGTGCATGGAATAAATGATAGCAGGCCTCTTGGTCATTTAATCTCAGAGAAAAATTTATATTTTAAGTAGGCTTTAAAAATGTAATGTGAATTATGCCATAGGAGGCATATAATTCAAAAAGCAACCATGTTAAAAGCCTTTGTACTCAAAACCATTCTAGATGTTGTGGATGATACAGAATTAAAAAATATAAGCTCTGTTCTCAAAGAGCTTCCTCTACAATTGATCAAAGTAAACCAACACACAGGAAAATAGTTAGAATACTGTATGAGCTGAATTGTGCCTCCTCAAAATTCATTGTTGAAGTCCTAACCCCCAATATTTATAGATGTGACTGCATTTGGAGACAGGGCTTTACAGAGGTTATTAAGTTCAAATGAGTTTATTAAGATGGGCCCTCATCCAATACGACTGATGTCCTTATAAGAAGAAGAGATTAGGACACAGACATACACAGAGTAAAGATCATGTGAAAATATGGGGGGAAAAACAATCATCTACAAGCCAAGAGGAGAGGCCTAAGAAGAAACCAAACCAACCCTGCCAACACCTTGATCTTAGACTTCCAGCCTCCAGAATTTTCAGAGAATGAATTTCTGTTATTTAAACCACCTAGTCAGTGGTGCTTTGTTGTAATGGCCTCAGCAAACTAACGCAGATACTATGTAATTGCAAACAAATAATATGAACAACAGCAAGAATTTAGTAATTAAGATTGCACGTTCATTGGTTAGTGAAGATACTCATTTGACTAAAGGAGGTTTGAATGATGGAGAATAAGACTGTAGAGAAGCATGGCCGAAGCATGGAAGAACTTAAAAATTTAGCAGAAGCATTTAGATTCGAAGGCTAAGTAATGACAGGTTAAAGTTTATTACTGTTGCTGTTTTCCCCCATATCCCACTACAAACAGTCTTATTAACAGGGAGGGGTCATATATTCATTTGTGACCTACCTAGACTAAGAAGTACTATTGTACTAGGTTGAGTTGAGTTAGAAATAAAACAAGTCTGGAAGCCAAAGAGCAACTAAGAAGAGAATAAGTGGGAAATGGCAAAGAATATGGGAAAGTGATGGCCTGAAGTCCCTTAGAATAGGGAGGCATAAGTCCAGAATGTGAGCTAAAATGCATAGTAGGAAAAAGGAAAGAAATGCATTGATTTAAAAAAACAAACAAAATAAAACAGAAAGAAAAAAGAAGAAAAAGGAAGGAAGGAAGGAAAGAGAAAGAGAAAAGAAAAGAGAGAGAGAGAGAGAAAGAAAGAAAGAAAGAAAGAGAAGAAAGAAAGAGAAAGAAGAAAGAAAGAAAGAAAGAAAGAAAGAAAGAAAGAAAGAAAGAAAGAAAGAAAGAAAGAAAGAAAGAAAAAAAAAAAAAAAAAAAAAAGGAAAAGTTAGAGGATAAACCCTGGAAGACTAGAAAGTTTGAAATGTAAGACAACAAAGCATGTAAGTTGATTAAAAACAAACAGATAAAAGTTGAGAAAGTGAAAGAGAAAAATCAAATAAACTTTAGGGAGAAGGCCAACGGATGAGGAATTAGCAAGAGAAGAAGAATAGCAGGAGCCCAAGGCAGATATATGATGAAGTGACAAGCAGAAGTGATGGAAGGTGAACTGGAGGAGAAAAAGAGAGAGAAATTGGGTAAAAACTGAAAAAATTTACTAAGGGAATGTTAAGACATTGCAGGCAAATATAACAGGGAGGACAGGGGAGTGGAAAAGATAAAGATAACTTCTAGGAAACAGAAAACAGTCAACATTGCTTTTACTCTTTAGGCTTCCCCAGCATTGCCAATCTCAAATCTCAAGTAAACCATACTGTTAACAATAGATGCGGTGCCCAGCCCCATGGGCTCCTCCCCCATCCCTCGCCATAGACTTCTTAGAGTTGTTAGAACATCTTAAGGCTTGGCTAAGTGATGCCACTTCACATTCACACTCCATGACCTCAACTGCAACACGTTGCCACTCAGCAACTTTTTATTCATTTAGTTAACTATTATCATTTTCATTGCACAAATTCCTAAAATTTCTCTCCCCACAAACCCTCAAAACCACCCCTGCATATCCTCTTACATTCTATATATTATTGTGTTTCCTCCACTTCCCTCTCTCGTAATTTTATGATTTCTCCACATCATCATCTCATCATCCCAATTTCTTCTCTTCCTTGCTCTTCTTTTGGAAGAAAGGAAGAAAGATGGGGAGGAAAAGAGACATGAAAGGAGTAAGAGAGAAAAGGAAGGAAGGGAGGGAGAGAGGAGTGAAGAAGGAAGGAAGGAAGGAAGGAAGGAAGGAAGGAAGGAAGGAGGGAAGGATGGAAGGAAGGAAGGAAGGAAGGAAGGAAGGAAGGAAGGAAGGAAGGAAGGAAGGAAGGAAGGAAGGAAAGAAGGGAGGGCGGGAAGGAGGAAGGGACGAAGGGAGGAAGGAAAATTTTTTCCCAATCTCTCTAATGTTACTCCTTCCACACATGCCCCTTGGACCCACCCACCTTCCCCGCAACATACATATATACCTTGTTGGGTCTAGCAGTATTGTCTCCTTCCATCTTCAATGTTTCCCTTAACTTCCCTCCCCCACAAGCGTCTGTCTTACATGAAGCCACTTTTCTTCAAAACTTTTTGCTCTTCACAATTTTGCTGTTTAGGCTCTGCCTCTGTAACAGTATGAACACTTTTACCTGTCTGTCTTTAACAAAACCCCAAAGGACTACACCTCCTGGAATTCTCTCCCTCTAGTTTCTACATTCAGATTCCTAGTTGCAAGCATTAGAAGTTAATTCTGGTGAAAAATACAGAAAAGAAATTTGTTTTTAAAAATTGAGTAATTGACAGAATCTTTGGAAGGGCTGAAAAACCAGGTTGAGGCCAAAGTTCCCGGAACTACCCCAAACCAGCCCTTAAGAGCAGCCTTAGGCAACTGCCATTTCGTTCACACTTCGACCACATACTACAGTCTGAATTCCTACCACTAATTCAACTCTACTGCAAGGACGGTACTGGTACCACTTCTGACAGAGACTAAGTTTTGCAGGCACCACTGTGTGCAAAACTCCAATGCCGTTGCTTTCTCCTTTGCCAGCAAAATGGATGCACATAAACCTCTTCCTCAGCATTGCTTACTTCAGAACCGAAATCTCATACAAGTGCAATTGATTAGTGAACCCAATAGCTTCTCAGTGAAAATCAGTTGAATAACAAAAAGTATGTATCAATTACAAGAATTATAAATTAGAATCATTATTATTAACTCTTGACACACAGAGCAACTTAGACTTTCTTGCCTCCATTTGAATTACAGTCACACCCAGAGCCCAACATGTCTATGGCTCTATTACTGTTGTATACTTCCTGGATGAGTAGAGAAAATTCTATCAGCTACCAACTGGCACACATAGATTGGAATTTGTTTTTTAAACTTACGCCCAAGTCAGCTTACTCCATGCTATGCCCATATGCTACCCCAGATGTTGTGCCTGTTTCATTTTAGAGGCTATTATGTTTGCCTTGTCTTTGCTTGCAGAACATCTATGCCTACACAATAATAATTCCTGCAGTCAGAAACATTTGAAAAGTTCTATCATAGTGAAGTGATGGTTTTTAAAATTTGCATAAGTCATATCCATTCATGGCTCATGTTTTCCTTAATATACATTCTATATTCGCATCAAACCAATGCAATAAAAACTCATTAATCCAAGCCCCTCTCATTTGAAACTCAATCCCCACTAATGACTCCTTGTTTCTGCTTCTGTTTTTTTTCCTCTTACCTAGAATGCCTTTTTCATTCAACTCAAATTTATGTCTATCAGCTCCTTCCAAACTGAATTCAAGATTACCTATTCCAAAAGACTTCTTCGATTAAACCCACCTGATTCTGATCTCTCCAGGGTGCTGAACCCTATCAAGACTCATGAACTCTGTCTGTCCTTCGCTTTTGCAGTTGTGAATGCGATGCTTTTATTGGTTTTATGTCATCTTCTATGTGTATGTTTTCTCTGCAGCTAGGGAATGAGCTCCTAGGGAGAAGGAGCCACATCTTCTGCTTCCTGTATTTCCCACCCCTAGAGCCTACCTCTGAACTACCTCTTGAAGAGGTGCCCTGGACACGCCTGCAGAGAGCAAAGATATAGTCAGGGTAAAGGCAGAAAGCGCAAAATACAGTCCATTCTCTTGATAATGATTTCAAACCTTAATCTTACCAACAGTAGAAATATGCCACAGGGAACTAACAATATCTCCAATGTCATCTTTAAAGATGATGAGAAACGATGAAGCCATATATGCAGCAGGCAACAACTAAATTATTTAAACAGAAAGAAACTATGTGTAGGGATTTCAGCAGTGAATCTCTGTTGTGATCGCTGACAGGAAACTTACTACACATCTTGATGAACTGTCATAACCCGAGTTGCTAAGAGAATGAGATGTGGAATCTTTCATTCCACCAATACAAAGAAACAATGTCTTCACTTTGTGGGGCTGAAATTTTTAAAAAGCTAATTTTTTGTAAAGTATCTGTTTGGCAATTTTTTATTATATGTAATTTATAACTTTTTTCCAAAATAAACTCATAAAATGACATTTTTGTGAGACAACATGAAATTTAAACTCTGAGAAGATACTTGATTATTTTAAGAATTTTTTTGTCAATTTGAGGGACGGTCACAATGGTATCATGGTTGCATTTTAGCAAAAGTTCTCATCTTTTAGTAACATATAACTGAAATTCTTACAGATGAAATAATGGCTGTGATTTACTTCAGATAATTAAAAATTCCTATATATACATAAGTTTAATTATTAGAACACCCTGTAAAATAGATGTTGTTTTGCTTAGTTTATAAATGAAGAAATAGGTTTAGAGAAGTTGTTTCTTGCCTGAGGTCACACAGCTAGTAATTGGCAAAGTAGGAATTCAGTCTGAGAACTTATTGACACTAAATACTTCTTCTTCCTGTAAGAGACCATAGGGGAGGGTCTAGGGCTAGAAGAGAATCTCCATCTTCCTAACTCATGAAGTCCATGGTTGCTCCAGACTTTGACATTTTTCAGCCAGAAGGAAGGAGGAAATAGAAGTCCACAGCAAACAATCCTCTCTAAGTGGCAAACTTAAAGATGTACTGTTACTTCTACTCACACCCCGTAATCTATAGTTTATTTGTGTGGCTGTTCCTAGCTGTAAGGGAGGCTGGCAGAGGTAGTCTCTCTATCTGTGCAACCATGTGCCCAGCAAAAACACAAAGAGTTCCATATTCAAGAGGAAAAAGTGGAGAACTGACACTGAATAGTATTCAATAAACCTCTGGCCAATCAAGTTTCCATGTTAACCCTTGTTCCTATGTACAGAACACACTCACCTCCTGACCCAAAGAGGTAACTCAAAACCCATTCTGACATTGCAGCCAGTTCAGAGCCCAGATTCTGGGGGGTGATATGCTGTCCTTCTCATAATGTTTAGATGCACCTTGTCAATCTCCAGGGACCTATAAACCAAATGACAAGGTATCTGCTTCCCAGCATCTAATAAGCAAATAAAGAGCAATGGAATAGAAAAACCACACTAATCACTCCCATATGGAAAAGGGAAGAATAGAGGATCAACTAATCATGGCAACTATCAAATCCTCCTTGATGGGAACAACAGATACTCTCTGCAACATCCATGACCTAAGCTCCTCAATTGTTCCTTTCCAGAGTCCCTTGTTTTGTTCTCTTGAAGTAACTAATTGGTCATTGCCCGGGGTCCTTGGCTTTGTTCTCTAGGACAGGGGTTGCTAAACTTTATTTGTTTTTACAGAGCCATAAAAGAAATATTTTAGACTTCATGAGCTACATATAGTATCTGCTGCATATCTTTCCTTATTATTTTCTTTTATCTTTTATAATTTTTTCAAACTGTAAAAACCATTCTTAGCTCCCAGGCCACAGAAAATAAGACCCATATCTATTTATTATTTATTTTTATTTTTATTTTATCTAGTTCGAGGGCCACAGTTGGCCAACATCTGCTCTAAAGATTTTCTTTCTCCACTTTCACCACAGCCCTATATGCACTGCGTGTTGGAGAATATGCTCTGCTTGAGAACTGCACAATTTTTAGACTATTTCCTCTTCATACAGTTTAGGAAACCCATTAGTCGTGTTAGGTATTGAAACATCACAGAATTTCCAGGCCCATCATTGGTTACTTTGGCAATACAGTTTCCCCAAAACATACTAGCTTTCTAATCTATTTGCTTTCCGGTCAGTTCTGTGCAAAAGTAACCTCAGGCAGAGCTCTCTTCTGGGTTTTAAGCTTACCACTCTCCTCTGCCAGTCACTGACTTCTGTGTTTATTCCATTGTTCTCTTCCTCAGTTTCATGGAAGCTGTCCCATAACCATCTGAAACAATAGGCTGGCCAGTACCTTTAACCTGATCTTTCCTGCTAGAAATCCCTTGGCAACAATCTGTTTGCTTGCTGTTTGGTGGACAAAAGAAGTTGGCTTGTTTAAAACTGCTGAGCTCCCACTCCTTTTAGATTGTAGGCCATAGGCAGAGAGAGCCTTATGTAACAAATTTCTATTGCTTCCCATCTCCACCTGCAAAATGGCCAGCCCTTACTTGAACCGAGCCTTCTTATGTAGTAGTTTCTACAAAGACCAAAAAGCAGCCAAAACACAACATACTACCTTTTCTAGTCACTTCTCCTAGAACCATCGGCTGCAGAGGCAGGTGATCCGCCTTCCAAAGTACCACGGGAGCATTTTGCCTTTCAAAAAAAAAATAGTTATATAATTAAAAGAGCAGTTAAAAAGGATTCCATTGATGTGCATCAGAAAACACCTGAAGATCAGGTCACTTCCTGGTAGAAGACTTGGAGTTTCATAGAGTGAAGAGAAGAAGGTAGAAGGTAACTTCCTGGTAGAAGACTTGGAGCTTCATAGAGTGAAGAGAAGAGAGGCTATGTGTAGGCTATGTGTTCTTGTGATTTGGTTCAGATAAAAGTGTTTCTCTGTCAGTGCTACAGAATTGATGGTTTGAATGTTTGTGTTTACCCCAAAATTTGTGTTGAAACTTAATCCCCAATGCAAAAGTGTAAGAAAAGGGGCCTTTAAGAGATAATTAGGCCATGAGGACTTTATTCTAATCAATGAAGTTAGTGCCTTATAAAAGGGCTGGAAGTAACTAGCTAGACCCTTTTATGCCCTTCTGTCCCTTCTACCACGTAAGGACAGAGCATCCATCTTCTTCTCCAAAGGACACAGCAACAAGGCACCATCTTAAAAGCAGAGAGACACTGAACCTCTTGGCACCTTGATCCTGGACTTCCATCCCCCAGTTCCTCCAGAACTGTGAGAAATAAATTTCTATTATTTATAAATTGCTCAGTCTTAGGTATTTTGTTATTGCAACAGGGACAGACTGAAATAGATTGGAAATCTGTTGTTTTTTGTTTTTTGTTGTTTCATGCCTCTTGTTCAGGATCATTGGTGCAAACACATTCCTACAATTCTAGGAACAGTACTTACCCATTTTTGCAAGACTTTTAGTTGTTCTTTAGGTGAGCTTCCTGAGTCATGGGAGATAACCTAAAGAGAGAAGCAGAGAAGGGGGCAAGGTTCAAGACCAAGGGGGAAAATGCAGACCATTTATCATGTCTGCTTTAGTTCCTTTATATACCATATGTTTTGCCACAGCTTAGCAAGCACTTGTAGCCACACATTATGAATGTTGTATGTCTGGCCTACTATTAACACTTGTTCCAGGAAAAAGTGGAAGGACCACAAAGTTTTTGTACAGGATATAATATCATGAGATCCGTCCCTTAGCAAAATAAGTGTGGACCCTGGGAAGAGGATAAACAGAAATGGAGAAAGAAGAATTTTCAAAAAAGACCTGAAATAAGATGAAGGCAGGAGGAACAGAAAAGAGAGAGATGGGGCCAGGCGCAGTGGCTCAAGCCTATAATCCCAGCACTTTGGGAGGCTGAGGAGGGCTGATCACGAGATCAGAAGATCGAGACCATCCTGGCTAACAACGGTGAAACCCTGACTCTACTAAAAATATAAAAAAATTAGCCGGGCGTGGTGGCGGGCACCTGTAGTCCCAACTACTCGGGAGGCTGAGGAAGGAGAATGGCATGAACCCGGGAGGCAGAGCTTACAGTGAGCCGAGATCATGCCACTGCACTCCAGCCTGGGCGACAGAGTGAGACTCCATCTCAAAAAAAAAAAAAAACAAAGAAAAGAGAGAGATGGATATGAAAGAATAAAAAACAGAACAAGCAGAGTTTGAAAATCAAATCAATTTTTTAGGCAAAGTGGACATACTTTGCCTGGGTAACAGAAAGGACAAGGTACCATTAAGAGAAACAGTAAGGGCAAGGTACCAGATAGAAATTATTTTATGGAGAAGAAAAGGAGTTCTAGTTTGGAAATAATAAGGTTAAATTGCTAGTGAGCAACCTAGAAACAGATGTTGAGCACACAGCTTTAAATAAAATTCTAAAATTCATGAAGTAAGCAAAGGTGAGCAATAGAGATTGAGAGGCCATATGAAAGGAGATGATGTCTGCTGCTATGAAAGTAAATAATATTTCTGAAAGAAAGATAAGTGAAAGAAGATGGCCCTGAAAAACACTTACATTTGGATAAAAAATTATTGTGGTATATGGATAGAATAGAATACCACTAGACAGTAAAAAGGAATGAACTACTAACACACAGGGTAACTTGGATGAATTGCAAAATAAGTATGCTGACTGGAAGAATCTGAAGAAAAAAAGCGTACATAGGTATGATTCCATTTATATAAAATTCTACAAAAGGCACACAAATCTGTAATGACAGAAAGCAGATCTGTGCTTGCCCAGGGTGGGGGAAAATGGACCACAAAAGGCACAAGGGAAACTTCTGAGATGACAGAAATGTTCTCTACCACTTCTTGACCTTTTCGCTGAGATCAAGTGTGAAAATGTTCTCTAGTGGGATTGTGGTAGTGGCTACTCAGGTATATACATTTGCCAAAAATCATAGAACTGTACAATTTAAATGGGAACACTTCCTTATGTGTAATTTATACCTCAACAAAATTCACTTAAAAGAAATAAAAGCTTATATTTAGTGGTTACAAGGAGGAAAAAAAGGACAGAAAGGATTTCAAAAGAAAGTGTTCTGTTGAATTAAGTTTAGCCTAAAGCTGTTTCCTTACATATTTTAAATTCAACCTAAAGATTTCTCCCTACATAATGAATTGTACCTAACTGGATGTGTAAACAGACTGTAACCTACTCTTGTGCCAATCATCGAGTTTCAACCACTCACAAGTGGCCATCTGTTCAAACTGTGTTCAAATAAGGCAAACACTGAGCTGTAACCTATATGGCAGTTTCTGTTCCTCAATTCCATTTTCTGTACATCACTTTTCTTTTTCTGTCCATAAATCTTCTTCCACTGTGATACGGTTTAGCTGTGTCCCCACTCAAATCTCATCTTGAATTATAGCCCCCACAGTTCCACGTATCATGGGAGGGACCCAGTGGGAGGCAATGGAATCATAGGGGCGAGTCTTTCCCGTGCTGTTCTAATGGTAGTGAGTGAGTCTCATGAGATCTGATGGTTTTATAAAACGGAGTTCCCCTGCACAAGTTCTGTCTTGCCTACCACCATGTAAGACATGGCTTTCACCTTCTGCCATGATTGTGAGGCCTCCCCAGCCATGTGGAACTGTGAGTCCATTGAACCTCTTTTTCTTTATAAATTACCCAAGCTCAAGTATGTCTTTATCAGCAGCCTGAGAACAGAATAATATACCCCACATAGCTGCACTGGAGTGTCTCTGGGCCTACTCTGGCTCAAGAGGCTGCCAGATTCATGAATCTTTCTTTGCTCAATTAAACTCTGTGAAATATAATTTGTCTAAGGTTGTTCTTTTATCAATTCAGAGAGGCAAGGGGTCAGGTTGGGGTTGATAGATGCCAAAGAAAACATACAGCTGGGCATGGTGGCTCACACCTATAATCCCAGCAATTTGGGAGGCTGAGGTGGGTGGATCACCTGAGGTCAGGAGTTCGAGACTGGCCTGGCAAACATGGTGAAACCCCGTCTCTACAAAAAATACAAAAATTAGCTGGAAGTGGTGGTGGACGCCTGTTATCCCAGCTACTAGGGAGGCCGAGACAGGAGAATTGCTTGAACCTGGGAGGTGGAGGTTGCAGTGAGCCAAGGTTGCGCCACTGCTCTCTAGCCGAGGAAACAGAGTGAGACTCTGTCTCAAAAAAAAAAAAAAAAAAAAAAAGTGTAAGCAGCTTCATTGAAGGTGGTCCTACATAGGGAGGAGGAGATGAGAATCAAGAACCAGATGGGGCAATCAGATGTCCACTTTTGACTGTCAAAAGATTTGTTTTAATAGAGAGGGTAGAGGAAGAATCTAGATTTCAAGGAGCTAAAAGTTAATCGGTGGTGAAGAAATAAAGGAAGTGATGCAAGACTTCTCTCATAGTGAAGAGCAATGCAGATATGGAATCATAGCTTGAAGAGTAGAAGGATCAAGGGAAGATTTTCAGTGTGAGAGAAAGGTGTCCTATCTAGAAGACAAGGAGCAACAGTTCTGAAGAACGGAGAAATGGCAAATGTAGGTAAAGAAAATGAGTAACTTTTTCTTACAATGAGTAAGTTTGTGACAAGGGAAAGAGGAAATAACATCAAGAGGTCAAAGAGAACATTTGCCTGTGCAAAAGGCAGACCATGAGTTAAGAAGGAAAGAAGGGGAAGTCACAACATAGATGGAGCTCTTCAGGTAAACAGGGGTAAAGTGAGGGAACTCATACCAAAGGGTCTGAAACATCTTGTCCGCATAAAAAGCAGGGTCCTCCATTAAAATTAAGAAAGTAATTTCAGTAAAAGCCTGAAAGAAGTGGAGAACTATGAGAATCTTTGCTATGCAGATTTCCATCAAAAAGTGTTTCTCCAACTCCAATATGCATAAAAATCAACTTGGTTTATTAATAAAGTGCAGATATCTATTCAGTACCAGACCTAACACTGCATTTCTTTAATCAAGTTCTCTGGGAATGCTGTTAACCATAATCTAGACGGAGGCCAGAGGAAACCTTCTAGCTATAAGCAAAAGGATGTGGAGTAGCAAAAGGACTGTGGAGTAGCAGTAGGATTTCAGGGTGCGAGCAGTCACAGGAATATATAGTAATCTCCCCACTAAATGTTAAACCTCAAGAATGTAGAAACTATTGCTGCTATGTTCTAACACTGGGCACCATGTTTGCCACCTAGAACGATCTGAATAAATATGTACTGAATGAACGAAAGAATGAGTAGGTTTTCTCTCAGGAAAAGTGGGCAGTGGCAATTACCCAGAGTTGGAGAATCAAAGACAGAATTGACAGAAGAACAAGGAGGAAGGGAAAGATATAAGAGCAAATGCATAGGAAATGGCTGCCCGTGGGATCCAGGTAAAGAGAAGAGGTAATTGCTGTCAATACAGGGGAATTAACTGAGAGATGTGGAAAGAGCTGCAAAATTGGAGATTCCAATAAGATAAAAGTCAGGTAAGAGGAAATTGAAGATACAGATGTTTGAAAGAATAAAATTTGCAATCCAAGAGAGCTATATTTCAGTGCATAAGAACTTGACAATAAAGAATTTTCAAATGAGGGTTAAAGCCTGGCTGAAAGATAGCTTATCATGAACTGATGAGGCTGAGAAAATTTTTAATAAATTTTCCTAGATCACATGCCTAAAAAGACATGAAGGTTAAGCGTAGCAGCCAGCATCTTTAACAACTAAACTCTCAGCAACAAATAGTTCCCATCCAGTTTAATTATAATGCAGAAATAGAATTTTAAAAATCTTATGCTATCAGCATAAGCATTGACTTGACTTAACTTGGGTAACATGTTCCTAGGTTTTACCAAAAATATCTGCTTAGGTGATAAGAACTTACATAGATGAAATCTATATTTCATGTCATCTTGAGGCAAATTTATATAGCTCCATTAAAAACCTTCAAGGTTAAAAATCAGAATGCATAATGAAAATGCTAAAATGAAGAATGGCTATTGGCAAAAGCATTAGGACAATGTATTCTTTGAGAAAGGCATATGTGGGACAAATATTCAAAGAATCTTGATTTTCAAAATAATTCTTGATGCCTCCCCAAAAATTATTTTGCATCCCAAATGGGACTATAAATTAGTGAACCTTCCAGTTACTGTTGAAGTTCATGTTGAAATCCTCTTATAAATGTTATCAAAAGGATCCAAGGTGGAAATAGTCTCTGTAACAAAGCGCATGGAAAAGTGCCTTTGTGTATACGTGTGTGCGCACAGACCCACAGGCAAGCATTGCAGATAGGGACCTGGTCCTTATCCTTGCACACTAATGAAAAAAATAGAATCTCAACCCTTTCTGGGGATGGGAAGGAGGAAGGAACAAAGGAGAAGAAAATGTCACTGTGTGCTGAAATTCTGGTGTCTTCACATCTGTTCTTTCATGTAATCCCTATATTTCGTTCCCATCATTTAACTTGGTGAGAATTATTACTCTCATTTTGAATGCAGAGAAACTAAGGTTCAGATAAGTTAAATAACTTCCAAGGTCATACAGATATGAACTTACATAGCCAGTGTATCCCATCATTCCAAAGTTCTTTCTTCTCTGCCACACAACCTCCCAGTGTGATTTTAACTATTCTCACCCATTCCATAAATATACATTAACATACTTAGACTCCAGGCACTGGAAACAAAATGCCTGCATTTGAATAACACATGGTCCATGAATAACACATGGTTCACACCATGTGTTATTCAAATAATGACAGCACAGTGCAGAGTGGGCAGGTAGAAAGTGGTGTGGGAGTTTGTGGGAAGACTGCCCAGCTACAGGCAGAGGGGTGATGGAAGCCTGAAGACAAATGTCAGATATTTAAGCTGACACATAAGGGATTAGTTCACTTTGTGGGCTACAGGGAAAAGGGATTGACAGCCAGAGGAAACAAACTGGGTTTGTGTTCTGGGAGAAGCATACAGTTGAGATCGTTCAGAAAACAAGGCTCAAAGATGATGACAATATGTAAGATGACAAACTTATTGCCATTATTTACTATTTCTGAACCTGAAGTGCCCCAGGTACATCTATGTCCCTGGATATGCTGACCATGAGGTTGTTCCACTTCTGAAATCTTTTACACGCTGGTGCCTATCATCCCAATACTTTTGTTTTCAGAATTCCTAACAAGAGTCAGCATTGTGAACTCTTCGGGCGCAAGGTTTCTTGGTGGATAGAAAACTGTGGTATCTTGTCAGTCTCTGAGCCCAGTAACTCAGGAGAAATTGGCTATCTACCCCTCAATTTTTGGATTCCTGAAAAATTGCAGGAAGCTCACAACTGTAATGATCTATAAAATAAAATTCAAATTTTGTAAAAGAAGAATTTAAAACCCTTAGGTGTATTAAACTAAGAAATTGAACGCAAACTTTAAAAAATGGTACCTGATCTCCAGGAGTTTAGTTGCAGTTACGTTACAAAAGTACCTATTATGCATTTTTTTCTGAGAAGTGAATGTCTCTAAATTTTGTGTGAGATATAATAATATTGCCTTTTTAATAATGTTAAATAATAACATCTCTCTCTCAGTTGTCTTTACTAATATGATTAATAAAATTTTGGCTTGCTTTAACTTTTTATCTGATGAATGCTAGCCCTCTTAAATTATCAAGCCCAGAGAAGCACTGAAATGTGACAGCAATCATGTCTCATTCCCCTCTTGAGCTAAGTAATTATCTCTTGAAGCCACTTGCTATGTGCACCCTAGACTGACTGATGCCAAGCATCTATAAAACTAACCTAACAATGCCATGCTCTGGACACCATAACTCACACCCTAGAGTTCAACAATGTATAGCTAATTACTAATCAATACTTTTCTACAAGCCAATGAGAAAGCCTGTCAAATAATTTCATGTCAGCCCACTCCTTGTTCCTTTTTGCCTTTAAAAACCTGCTTGTATTCCTTCGGGTATATACCCAGTGATGGGATTGCTAGATCTAATGGTATTTCTGTCTTAAGGTCTTTGAGGAATCGCCACACTGTCTTCAACAATGGTGGAACTAATTTACACTCCCACCAACAGTGTATAAGCATTCCTTTTTTTTTTTTCCACAACCTCGCCAGCATCTATTATTTTTTGACTTTTTAATAATAGTCATTCTGACTGGTGTGAGATGGTATCTCATTGTGGTTTGGGTTTGCATTTCTCTAATAATCAGTGATGTTGAGCTTTTTTTTCATATGCTTGTCAGCCACATGTATGTCTTCTTTTGAGAAGTATCTGTTCATGTCCTTTACCCATTTTTAATGGGATTTTTTTCTTATAAATTTAAGTTCCTTATAGGTGCTAGATATTAGACCTTTGTCAGATGGATAGTTTGCAAAAATTTTTCTCCCATTCTGTAGGTTTTCTGTTTACTATATTGATAGTTTCTTTTGCTGTGCTGTGCTGTGCTGTGCAGAAGCTCTTTAGTTTAATTGGATCCCGTTTGTCAATTTTTGGTTGCAATCGCTTTTGGCGTCTTTGTCATGAAATTTTTGTCCATGCCTATGTCCTGAATGACATTGCCTGGGTTGTCTTCCAGGGTTTCTATGGTTTTGAGTTTTTACATTTAAATCTTGAATCCATCTTAGACACATACATGCATACGTTTACTGCAGCACTATTTGCAATAGCAAAGACATGGAATCAACCTCAATGCCCATCAATGATAGACTGAACAAAGAAAGTGTAGTACAGATAACACCATGGAATACTTTGCAGCCACACAAAACAATGAGATTATATCCTTTTCAGGGACATGGATGGAGCTGGAGGCCATTATCCTTAGCAAACTAACACAGGAAGACAAAACCAAATACCACATGTTCTCATGTAAAATAAGTGGGGGCTAAATGATAAGAACACATGGACACATAGAGGGGAACAACACACACTGGGCCTGTCAGAGGGTGGAGAGTGGGAGGAAGGAGAGGATCAGAAAAAATAACTAATGGATACTAGGCATAAGACATGGGTGATGAAATAATCTGCACAACAACCCCCATGACACACGTTTACCTATGTAACAAACCTGCACATGTACCCATGAACTTAAAAGTTTGAAAAAAATTACAAATAAAAATAAAATAAAAACCTGCTTGTAAGAGAGGCTAAGTGGAGCACTTTCTAAGGCAACTTGGAAATGTGCCCCGGGCAGCTGTCCTCACTTGCCTTAATAAACTATTTAAAATTATATTTCGTGCCTCAGCTTCTCTATTTAGGTCAATATTTTGGACACCTTTTTGATATGTTCGTTGATTATTGGATTTCCACTTTTTTGAAATTTCATTTCCTGCCCCTTACCAATTTCAATTTTGGGGCATTAATGCATTTCTTATGAGTTTTTATTACCTATTGGAACTTGAATTATATAAAGCCTTTATTTTATCAGTTAGGAATATTTTGTGAAACAAGAGAAGGTAAAGTTGATATTTGCCTACCTAAGTCCAACTAATTCATTCCGTATCATTTGAAACATTGCATCTTTTTTCTCTACTTTTTTTGATTGAGGTATAACATGCATATAGTAAAGTACACAAACATTAAGTGAAATTTTAGATACGCATACATCATGTACCCATGACCCGGATCTAGACATAGAACATTTCCAACACCCAGAAGCTTCACTTGGCCCTCCTGTTCATGCACACCCTCTCCCAAGAAATTCACTGTTCTAACTTCAATCACCATTGTCTACTTTTACCATTATAAGCAATACTTTCATAACATCTCATTTCAAATGTCAACAAGTTAATAAAAACTTTCAGTAAAAGTAGCCTTTGTATCATTCTTTTTTTTTTTTTTTTTTTAAATGGAGTTTCACTCTTGTTGTTCAGGCTGAAATGCAATGGCATGATCACTGCAACCTCCGCCTCCCGGGTTCAAGCTTTTCTCCTGCCTCAGCCTCCCAAGTAGCTGGGATTACAGGCATGTGCCATCACACCTGGCTAATTTTGTATTTTTAGTAGAGACAGGGTTTCTCCATGATGGTCAGGCTGGTCTTGAACTCCCAACCTCAGGTTATCCACCTGCCTCAGCCTTCTGAAGTGCTGGGATTACAGGCATGAGCCACCGCTCCTGGCCCGCCTTTGTATCATTCTAAAAAATTAATTGGAGTATGCATTTAATAGATACTATAATAAAGTTTTTTAAAAAACTATAAAATACATTCTGCTAACAGGTAGAAATTATTGAATGACAAAGGTTTTTTTTTCTGATATGCCAGGATAAACACCTATAAATAGGAACTTCTAAAGCACTTACCCGTGAACAATATACAATACCAGAATCATATAACACAAATTTAATCTCAAGATCATTGCTGGTTTTCCCATGACTCTTTTTCTAACTAAATTCGGATTACCCTTATTCCTCCTATGAATAAGATGTGGTTTTTCTTGTTCGGACAGAAAATTTACAAAGGGAAAAATTAACTAAACCAAAGCTAACAGTGGGGGAAGGTGTTTACAAATAAAAGTATTATAACATATCCAAGTAAACAGTGATACATTACCCGCAGGAATCAAGAAATAGGTCAGAAATAAGATTTTCCTATCAATTACTAGGAATCTTTCATACATAACTAAATCTCCATTTACAAAAGTTGTGTTTGTTGCCTGTTTGTTTGTTTGTGTGTTACTGCTATGGGGCCAATTTCCTTGGATAATATGTTTAGGGAAGAAGAAGATGCACATGTTAAGAGCTAGCAGTAAGTCCCAATATTTCAGTTTGTAATCTCAACATTTGAAAATAGGACTTTATGTTACTTGCTTCTTTTCTTCATTTTAGAATATGCTAGCAAGCAAGTGGCCCAGAACACCAAGTCCAAGAGCGAGAGAGAGAGAGAGAGAGAGAGAGAGAGAGAGAATGCAAAAGCAACTAAGCAAGCCAATGCATTTAACCAGGTGCCAAAACTGGCAGTTAAATGAGGGTTCTGAGAGGCTGCACATTCACCTGAGCCTGAGAACAACAACAACAACAAAAACATTGAAAATGTCAAATAAAAGGTAGCCAAACATGAAAATGACACCTGATCCCAAGGAGTTTAGTAGTAAAAAGCACCTATTCCCCTTGTATCTCACTGGGTTTTTCTGAAAAGCGATTTTATCTAAATTTTTTAACGTGGGAAATATAAATAACATTGCCTTTTTTAATATTAACACATAGAAAATCTTTGCCCCAGAAGAGGTTTGATTGCAGGGTTAGCAATGGAAGAATTCCAGCTGTGTACCTGCTTCCTAGTCCAGACTAGGCTTGACCAAAGGCATTACATTTCTTCTTCCCAGGCTGGAGGCAGAGGCAGGCCCAGGGTATGAACAGGATCCAGCCTGCAGAAGTCACCAATTCAGTGGCAACAGGTAGAGCAGAGAGATGATTATTGTGGAGATACACAGTCTTGAAGCTGTCCTTAAATATATATATTTATATATAATGTATATGATCAAATTTTCATCAGATTTAACTGGGAGGGTGTCAAATAAGAGTAAACGTAATTTAAAAAAAAAGTCTACAGATCTGAGTAACTTATAAAAGTCAAAGCCAGAGAGAAAAACTAGGAAAACGAGACCCATATTGGGCAGGAGACATAAAATACTCAAAAAGGTTACTATATGACAGCTAGGGGGTCTTTGCCTTTTTATTACCTTTGCAAATATTGTTTTTATATATTTTACAATATTAGCCAATCCACAGGACCTTTATCATTACCAATGCCATACTCTAGTTAGTCTAGACAGTGTAGAAAATATTCAATGAAGGTCCACAAAGACAACGGCAGTCATGATCTTCCCTTCCCTCCTGTACCTGCCAATCCCTGCAAGAAGACACAATTTTTTCCAGCTCTAAGAGGCATCTAGATGTGGGAGGCTATAGGGTACATAGATGCAGAAAGAGAGGCATTTTTAATTCCCCTGGAACAGATTTAAGAATTGAAGCTAACATGGCCCATCACAGTGGCTCACGCCTGTAATCCCAGCACTTTGGGAGGCCGAGGCAGGTGGATTACCCGAGATCAGAAGTTCAAGACCAGCTTGGTCAACATGTACAACTAATACAAAAAAATTAGTTGGGTGTAGTGGTGTGCGCCTTTATTCCCAGTTACCTGTGAGGCTGAGGCACGAGAATTGCTTGAACCCAGGAGGCAGAGGTTGCAGTGAGCCAAGATCGCAACACTGCACTCCAGCCTGGGCAACAGAGCAAGACCCTGTCTCAAAAAAAAATAATAATAATAAAAGAATTGAAGCTAGCATAATCTAAGTTGTGAGAATCAATTTTTAGAACAAGAAGAAAATATATAAAGTAATTTTACATGGGAAGTTTTATTGCTTTGTGGAATGAATGCATTCTATTAAATTTGGCTCAAATGAGCCTACAGAATAGGTGAGAAATGCATGGAATTTAGAGTCTCTATTATAGTGTCTCCACTTCAGGAGTAAATAAATAACCTCTCTAATCCTTAACTTCTTCATCTGTGTGGTGGAGATACGTATGTATATCACAAAGGAATGTTATCAAAATAAAATGCAGCATTATATTTAATGGTGATGTGTAAACTGAAAAGCACTAAATGGCAGTTCTTATTATTTGTAAAAAGCACGCCCTTTCTTTATGTTTTCCCTGTGGTGTCACAGACATCCGAGTCATTCACTTTTCTTCAGTAGCACTTGTCTGGTTTCTGGATCTCCCCTTAAACATGGCCAACTTTTACTTCTCCACTCGCTCCATGGAGCTCAGGAATTTATTCTGTCCCTGGTTTTTTTTTCCTGATTCCACACTAGCTGACCATATAACTTTGTTCCTGCTGCTTCTCCTCGGTTCTGAGATTTGTAATATCTATTAAGGCTGGGTTTTAGTTTACACATTTCCCTAAAACAGGCCTCTGTCTGAAATATTGTGTACTGACCAGAAATCTCCACTCCCAGTCTGCAAATTGCACCCTATTTTATCATCCTTTTACGTTCTCCCCTACTTTTGAATTAACTCCAACTGAAAACTAGTCGTAGCTTATAAAAAAATTAATTTCTTTACTAGAATTTGAGAAAATTTATCCACAAAGAAACAGAGGCAAAGTCGCAAAACCATCATCATCATTATTATCATCATCATCCAAACCTTGCAAGACAGCAGTTATCAATCAGTTGGAAGCAAAAATCAAAAACTTCGCTGTTAGATGTGGGAAGTAATTTAGAGACCACCATCTCACCTTCTTCAAATGGAAGATAAGGAAATTGGCCCAAGATTGGGCAAGAGAGTACCGAGTGTCGTAAACCAGACATATTTTCACTGTGTGCTGTGACTCAAATGCAGCAAGCTCCCGATTTCATGAAGATTCTCCTACCGGCAAGCATCAAATGAGATTGGACCACATATTTGAGTCTTTGTGAAGTCATCATGCCTATTTTTCACATGCAGTGGACAATAAATGGCGGGGGTGCTATCTCTTTGTGCTATTTTGCAAGTCACAAAATATGTCATGTCATAATTTCATTTGAACTTCACAGTGTCAACACGCAGACAAGAGCAGAGCAAATAGAGTCTCTGCTTTCAAATGAGGTGCCTGGAGCTACAAGATTTCCTCAGGGTTAAATAGAAGACTGAGGCCTTGAACCCACATCAGACTTAAAGTTTATGCTCTTCTTCATTTCATTCCATAGAAAAGGGTTTTTTAATCACTATCAAATATTTTATAATACAGTAGTGATTAACAGTATAAGTTTTAGAGGCAACAACCAACCAAAGTCTGAATGCAGCCTTTACTGCTTTATTAACTCTGTGGCCTCACACAGTTATGGAACCATTGCTTTATGCTCTGGTTTACTTATCATACTTGGAAATAATAAACTAGGTCTCTCATCACGGATATGAGAATTAAATAACATAATATATGTAAAGACCTTAGCACAGTGCCTGCCATAGACTAGGTCAAGTACAGCTGTTATTCATTTTGTCTTCCTTATTTAGAAATACTGAGTGCAAGCTTTCCATTAAAAAAAAAATTAACCTAAATTCTTCTCTTTATATAGGTAAAGCATATGTAAAAGTAGCCAGACTTCCCATATAGAATCCTTAACAAGATTATACTGTCAAAGATTAAAATTTCTACAGCCTTGCTACTCAAAAGGCAGACCAAAGACCAGCGGTGCCAGCACCACCTGGGAGCTTGGTAGAAATCCACAATCTTGGCCGGGTATGGTGACTCACGCCTGTAATCCCAGCAATTTGGGAGGCTGAGGCGGGTGGGTCATGTGGTCAAGAGATCAAGACTGTCTTGGCCAACATGGTGAACCCTCATCTCTACTAAAATGCAAAAAAAAATAGCCAGGCGTGGTGGCGTGTGCCTGTAATCCCAGCTACTTGGGAGGCTGAGGCAGGGGAATTTCTTGAACCCGGGAGGCGGAGGTTGCAGTGAGCTGAGATTGCACCACTGCACTCCAGCCTGGCAACAGAGCAAGCAAGACTCCATCACAAAATAAAAAAAAGAAAGAAAGAAAGAAAACCACAATCTCAAGCCCCACCCCAGACCTGACGTGCAGAGCACATCTGCATTTTAACAACAATCCCAGGTGATTTGAATGCATATAAAATTTTGGGAAGCACTGTCTGGCACCATGCTAGGGAGCTGAGTGAAGGTGTAACACACAGGCACTAATATACATCAACTGCAAAGCAAAAGGTTTCTATTTCATTCAGTAACAGCTTCTTGAAATCAGTTGTTTCAAAAATAGCTAGGATACTTTTTATGGTGTTTGGTTTTATTAACTGCTCATCAATTTGTTATTCTTCTTCAACCCTACCATTGTATCCACACATTTATACATGCTTAATAAACCAACACACTCTGGAGGTTTGTACTAGTGTAAGTTAAAGAAATGGCACGTTGCAAAAACTTTCTTTCCACATCTTTCTTTCCTCTCTCCCAATCCAACTCAACCCAAAAGGGAAGCAGCTGCTGAAAGTAAATGGGGAGGCTTCTAAAATTAAATCAGGAAAAAACTCACATTTATTACTGAGGTTGAAAGGGAAGGTGACATTTTTAAAGGTTAAATTAGGTAAATTAATTGAAAACAGAAAAAGTAAAAATCAATCCTCCTTGCTGAGAGTAAACAACCACTATTTTTCAGTTGTTTGATTTTTGTATGTCCTTTTATAGCTCTCCCTAAGGTAGAAGATTGCTTTGTGAATGATGGAAACTTCATTATTTTTCTTTAATTCCATCAGTGCCAAGGCTACATGGCCCCATTGCCTAGCAGAGCTATAATGTTAGAACAGACTAGAACCATGTAAAGAGGAGCTAAACCAGTCCAATCAACAACTTCAGCCAAAAGAACTTTAATATTGAGGACTTTGGACTAAGCAACAAGCTTTCTAAGGCAAGGAAAGGTCATTTCTTAGCAACAATGAGAATGTTCTTATAAAAAAGGGATTTAAGGATTTACAGAAAAGAATCATTCCTGGATTTCACTCATGGGCTTTGGAAGCGTAATTGTGTTTGATACCTGGCTCCTCTATTTTCTAGGTGTGTGACTGTGAGTAAACTCTTATAAATCTCTGAACCTCAGTCTCTCAAACCATGGAAATATGATACTAATACTTAACACACTAGATTTATGTGAAGATGGATTGAATTTGGATGTATGTAAAACACTGTATTCTGTGGTACCGTTCAGCAGAAGCTTAGTAACTACTAGCTCCCTTTACCCCATGACATCATGTCTAGGTACAAAGATTTGATTATCACTAAACATGTTGGAAGAAAAGGTTTTGCTTATGGACACAGACTTCAGGGAATTGATAATATCTGATTTATGTTGTCTATGGTTATAAGCCACAGGTAGAGTCCAGCAGACAATTTGCAGAGCTTCCTCGTTATAACAACCTTTTGGGTTGTATACCACTTGTCACATCACACTTGCTCAAATACTTGATAGTCTCGACTGACCAGATTACACAGATGTTGCCCTTTTTCCCTAGGAATTTTGCTGCAATAGTTAGATATCTTAAAAACATACAGTCTTCAGCAAACTAACACAAGAACAGAAAACCAAACACCACATGTTCTCACTCACAAGTGGGAATTGAACAGTGAGAACAAATGGACACAGGGAGGGGAACATTACACACCGGGGCCTGTCAGGGGATAGGGAGCTAGGGGAGGGATAGCATTAGGAGAAATGCCTAATGTAGATGATGGGTTGGTTGATGGATGCAGCAAACCACCATGGCACGTGTATACATATGTAACAAACCTGCGAGTTCTGTACATGTACCCCAGAACTTAATGTATAAAAAAAAAAACATACACAGTCTTATTGGAAGGTGATACAAAGCAGAAATTTCTGCTACTGGCCGGGCATGGTGGCTCACGCCTATAATCCCAGCACTTTGGGAGGCCAAGGCAGGCAGATCACGAGGTCAGGGGATCGAGACCATCCTGGCTAACATAGTGAAACCCCGTCTCTACTAAAAATACAAAAAATTAGCCGGGCATGGTGGTGGGCGCCTGTAGTCCCAGCTACTCAGGAGGCTGAGGCAGGAGAATGGCATGAACCCGGGAGGCAGAGCTGGCAGTGAGCCGAGATAGCGCCACTGCACTCCAGCCGGGGTGACAGAGCGAGACTCTGTCTCAAAAAAACAAAAAAAAAAAAAAAAAAAAAAAAGAAATTTCTGCTACTGCAATATAAAATAACACTTTCCCTCTATTCGTATGCCTACAGTAGCCACATCAGAGACCATGTTCAGTTACATTATTGTAACTGGGGTATTTGTGTTCAATGTGTTTGAGCTGCTAAATTTCCCATGTGAGGTGACTAAAATGTGCACATTTTACTCTTTTACTCTTGACCAGTAAGAGCCAAATTCCCACTGGGTAGTAGAAACAAGCATGTTTGTCTTTTTGTTTCAAACACCTACCCGTACACACACACACACACACACACACACAGTCTTGGAAAAATTAGATAGATATCAATGTGCAAAAAAAATGAATCTCATCCCACACTGCACATTTTATACAAAATATTAATTCAAAACATATTATAGATATAAGTATAAAATGTAAAACTATAAAACTTCAGAAGAAAACATGGAGAAAATTTTTACGATGCTGAATTAGGCAAAGATTTCTTAGATCTGACCCCAAAGGCATGAAATAGAAAAGAAAATAATAATAACTTGGATTTAATCAAAATTAAAAATATTTCACTCTACAAAAGACACTATTGAGAGAAAAACCTTGAACTAGCAGAAAATGGTTTGCAAATTACATATCTGATAAAAGGCTTGTATTCAGAACATGTTAAACCCTTAAAACACAAGCATAATAAATGAAAAAGTAAGAACATCTTTTTGTACTAACAAAGATGCAATGTAACTGAACTCTGGTGAGAATGGAAATGGTGCAGACACTTTAGAAAACAGTTTAGCTGTTTCTTAGAAAGTTAAACATACACTCATAGGAATTTCCTAAGAGGAAAAACAACAACTATTCACCCACAGTGAAATTCCATTTTTGCAACATTCTAAAAATGGCAAAACTCAGGGATGAAAAACAAATCAGTGGCTTCCAGAATTTGTGGGAGAGGAGAAGAACTGCACACAAGTGTGTGGCACAGAGGAGTTCTGGAGGATGATGAAACTATTCTTTATTTTGCTTGTAGTGGTAAATAGATGATTTCATGCATTTGCTGAAAGTAATAGAACTTTGTGCAACACAAAGAATAAATTTCACCATATGTAGTTTTAAAATTAATCTTTAAAAAACATAAGCACGATAGATAAAAATTATTATCCTTACAAATTATATAACTGCATACACATTAATAAAATACCCAAGAGAATCTCCAGAAAGAGTATTAAAAACAGAGTTTAACAAGTTAGATAAATCAATCCATATATAAAAATCAACTGCACTTCCCTACACCAAGAGGTGTTACTGCTAGAAAATATAAATTAAAAAGTAGACCTGTATAGAGAAAACTGGTTTATAAAAAGGCATTCAATATGGAAAAATAAATATAAACTTAAATGGAGACACCTACCAAGTTTGTGACAAGTGTGATGGTCAGTTTTATGTGCCAAATTGTGCCAGTTATTTCATCAAATATTATTCTAGGTGTTGCTGTTACCAGTGGAGGGTGTCCAGGTGAGAGGTGACAGTGTGCTGGCAGCCCTCACAGCCCTTGCTCGCTCTCGGCGCCTCCTCGGCCTTGGCGCGCACTCTGGCCATACTTGAGGAGCCCTTCAGCCCACCGTTGCACTGTGGGAGCCCCTTCCTGAGCTGGCTGAGGCCGGAGCCGACTCCCTCAGCTTGCAGGGAGGTGTGGAGGGAGAGGCGTGGGCGGGAACCTGGGCTGTGCAATGTGCTTTCGGGCCAGCGTGAGTTCCAGGTGGGCGTGGGCTCAGCGGGCCCCACACTCGGAGCTGCCAGCCAGCCCCACTGGCCCCGCCGGCCAGGGCAGTGAGGGGCTTAGAACCTGGGCCAGCAGTTGCTGTGCTCGACTTCTTGCTGGGCCTTAGCTGCCTCCCCATGGGGCAGGGCTCGGGACCCGCAGCCCGCCATGCCTGAACCTACCCCCACAGTGGGCTCCTGCGCGGCCGAGCCTCCCTGACGAGCACCACCCCCTGCTCCACAGTGCCCAGTCCCATCGACCACCCAAGGGCTGAGGAGTGCGGGTGCACAGCATGGGACTGGCAGGCGGCTCCACCTGCGGCCCTGGTGCAGGATCCACTGGGTGAAGCCACCTGGGCTCCTGAGTCTGGTGGGGACTTGGAGAACCTTTATGTCTAGCTAAGGGATTGTAAATACACCAATGGGCACTCTGTATCTAGCTCAAGGTTTGTAAACACACCAATCAGCACCCTGTGTCTAGCTCAGGGTTTGTGAATGCACCATTCGACACTCTGCATCTAGCTACTCTGGTGGGGACTTGGAGAACCTTTGTGTCCACACTCTGTATCTAGCTAATCTAGTGGGGAGGTGGAGAACTTTTGTGTCTAGCTCAGGGATTGTAAATGCACCAATCAGCACCCTGTCAAAATGGACCAATCAGCTCTCTGTAAAATGGACCAATCGGCTTTCTGTAAAATGGACCACGAAGGTCTGCAGCTTCACTCCTGAAGCCAGCAAGACCACTAAACCCACCAGGAGGAATAAACAACTCCAGACGCACCACCTTAAGAGCTGTAACACTCACTGGGAAGGTCTGCAGCTTCACTCCTGAGCCAGCGAGACCATGAACCCACCAGAAGGAAGAAACTCCGAACATATCCGAACATCAGAAGGAACAAACTCTGGACACGCCACCTTTAAGAACTGTAACACTCACCGCGAGGGTCCGCGGCTTCATTCTTGAAGTCAGTGAAACCAAGAACCCACCAATTCTGGACACAGAGGTTCTTGGCGTTTTGAACAAAGAATTGGACAAAACACACAAACAAAGCAAGGAAAGAATGAAGGAATGAAGCAATAAAAGCAGAATTTTATTGAAAACAAAAGTATACTTCACAGGGTGGGAGCAGCTGGAGCAGCAGCTAAAGGGCCCCCTTCCAAAATTTTTCAGGGCCAAATACCCCCTAGAGGTTTCCCGTTGACCACTTGGTTTTCACCCCATGTCAATGAAGTGGTGGCCCGCAATCAGTCTGATTGGTTGCAGAAAGCAACCAATTAGAGGGTGAAGTTACAAAGTTACACTCCTGTGCAAATGTCTGATTGGTTGTACCAGTCAGAAGTACTTTCAATTTCCCATCAGAAAAGGTGGGGGTTTGCAAAGTGAGTAGTAGCCTCTGGTCCTTTTGTTACTTAGGTGTGGAAAGTTAGGGTTTTCCTTTCAATTTAGTTCTAGGAAGTCAGCGTGAAACGGCCTTAGGTTCCCTGCCTCCAGACCCTATTTTCCTGCCTCATTGCTATAAAGGTATTTTTGTAAAGTCTAAATTCAGTTGACTTTAAATAAGGGAGATTACCCTACATAACCTTGGTGGGTATCATTCAATCAGTTATAAGGCCTTAACAGCAAAGCCGAAACTTCCTTGAAGTAGAAATTCCATATATGGACAATAGTTTCAGCATGTCCCAGAAGTTCCAGCCTGTCCTTCCTGACAGCATGTCCTAGATAGTCCCACAGTCATGTAAGCCAATTCCTTGCCATAAATCTCTTGATAAATACCTCCTGCCGGCTCTGTTTTTTTTTTTTTTTTTTTTTTTTTTTCTGATTGAATGCTGGCTGCTACAAAGAAGGCTGAAGTTTACAAAGCATTAATTTTCTTCAAAATTATTTTTGGAATGAGTACACTTTAATTAAATCCCAACTTTTTTCAAGTTACTTGAAGAAACTCATACTAAAAATTTTATAGAATAACAGAAGCTCAAGAATTGCCAAGCTGTTCCTGAGGAATATGCACAAAATAGGAGTTTTGCCCTAGTGGATATCAACACTTATTACAAAGGACAATTACAACAATGTGTTATTAGAGCAGGGAATTTTGAAAGAAACTTTGAACCAATGCAACAGAGTAGACAGCCCAGAAACAGGCTCCTAGATGTAAGAAAATGTAATTTATGGCAGAAGTGGCATTGCACAGCACTGTCAAAAAGAATAAGCTACTACACAGAACGGACTCAGTGAATCTGAGAGACAAAATACTAAGTGAAAATGGCAAGATGTATACAAATGTATATAGAATTATATCATTTTTATAAAACCCAGAATAAGAAAGCAAAATATCTTGTTTAGAGACATACTCTTTTGTTGCAAAACTTTACAGAAAAGCAAATGCCGAGAGATTTTGTCACCACCAGGCCTGCCCTAAAGGAGCTCCTGAAGGAAGCACTAAACATGGAAAGGAACAGCTGGTACCAGCCACTGCAAAACCATGCCAAATTGTAAAGACCATCAAGGCTAGGAAGAAACTGCATCAACTAACGAGCAAAATAACCAACTAACATCATAATGACAGGATCAGATTCACACATGACAATACTAACCTTAAATGTAAATGGGCTAAGTGCTCTGATTAAAAGGCACAGACTGGCAAATTGGATAAAGAGTCAAGACCCATCAGGGTGCTGTATTCAGGAAACCCATCTCATGTGCAGAGACACACATAGGCTCAAAATAAAGGGATGGAGGAAGATCTATCAAGCAAATGGAAAACAAAAAAAGGCAGGGGTTGCAATCCTACTCTCGGATAAAACAGACTTTAAACCAACAAAGATCAAAAGAGGCAAAAAAACACCATTACATAATGGTAAAGGAATCAATTCAACAAGAAGTGCTAACTATCCTAAATATATATGCACCCAACACAGGAGCACCCAGATTCATAAAGCAAGTCCTGAGTGACCTACAAAGAGGCTTAGACTCCCACACAATAATAATGGGAGACTTTAACACTCCACTGTCAACATCAGACAAATCAACAAGACAGAAAGTTAACAAGGATATACAGGAAATGAACTCAGCTCTGCACCAAGTGGACCTAATAGACATCTACAGAACTCTCCACCCCAAATCAACAGAATATACATTCTTTTCAGCACCACACCACACCTATTCCAAAACTGACCACATAGTTGGAAGTAAAGCACTCCTCAGCAAATGTAAAAGAACAGAAATTATAACAAACTGTCTCTCAGACCACAGTGCAATCAAACTAGAACTCAGGGTTAAGAAACTCACTCAAAACTGCTCAACTACATGGAAACTGAATAACCTGCTCCTGAATGACTACTGGGTACACAACGAAATGAAGCCAGAAAGAAAGATGTTCTTTGAAACCAACGAGCACAATGACACTACATACCAGAATCTCTGGGACACATTCAAAGCAGTGTGTAGAGGGAAATTTATAGCACTAAATGCCCACAAGAGAAAGCAGGAAAGATCTAAAATTGACACCCTAACATCACAATTAAAAGAACTAGAGAAGCAAGAGCAAACAAACTCAAAAGCTAGCAGAAGGCAAGAGATAACTAAGATCAGAGCAGAACTGAAGGAAATAGAGACACAAAAAAACCCTTCAAAAAATTAATGAATCCAGGAACTGGTTTTTTGAAAAGATCAACAAAATTGATAGACCACTAGCAAGACTAATAAAGAAGAAAAGAGAGAAGAATCAAATGGATGCAATAAAAAATGATAAAGGGGATATCACCACTGATCCCACAGAAATACAAACTACCATCAGAGAATACTATAAAGACCTCTACACAAATAAACTAGAAAATCTAGAAGAAATTGATAAATTCCTCAACACATACACTCTCCCAAAACTAAACCAGGAAGAAGTTGAATCTCTGAATAGACCAATAACAGGCTCTGAGATTGAGGCAATAATTAATAGCCTACCAACCAAAAAATGTCCAGGACCAGATGGATTCACAGCTGAATTCTACCAGAAGTACAAGGAGGAGCTGGTACCATTCCTTCTGAAACTATTCCAATCAATAGAAAAAGAGGGAATCCTCCCTAACACATTTTATGAGGCCAGCATCATCCTGATACCAAACCCTGGCAGAGACACAACAAAAAAGGAGAATTTTAGGCCAATATCCTTGATGAACATTGATGCAAAAATTCTCAGTAAAATACCGGCAAACTGAATCCAGCAACACATCAGAAAGCTTATCCACCATGATCAAGTGGGCTTCAACCCTGGGATGCAAGGCTGGTTCAACATACTCAAATCAATAAACATAATCCAGCATATAAACAGAACCAAAGACAAAAGCCACGTGATTATCTGAATAGATACAGAAAAGGCCTTTGACAAAATTCAACAACATTTCATGCTAAAAACTCTCAATAAATTAGGTATTGATGGGATGTATCTCAAAATAATAAGAGCTATCTATGACAAACCCACAGCCAATATAATACTGAATGGACAAAAACTGAAAGCATTCCCTTTGAAAACTGGCACAAGACAGGGATGCCCTCTCTCACCACTCCTATTCAAAATAGTGTTGAACTGCCAGGACAATTAGGCAGGAGAAGGAAATAAAAGGCATTCAATTAGGAAAAGAGGAAGTCAAATTGTCCGTGTTTGCAGATGACATGATTGTTTATCTAGAAAACCCCATTGTCTCAGCCCAAAATCTCCTTAAGCTGATAAGCAACTTCAGCAAAGTCTCAGGATACAAAATCAATGTGCAAAAATCACAAGCATTCTTATATACCAATAACAGACAAACAGAGAGCCAAATCATGAGTGAACTCCCATTCACAATTGCTTCAAGCAGAATACAATACCCAGGAATCCAACTCACAAGGGATGTGAAGGACCTCTTCAAGAAGAACTACAAACCACTGCTCAATGAAATAAAAGAGGACACAAACAAATGGAAGAACATTCCATGCTCATGAGTAGGAAGAATCAATATTGTGAAAATGGTCATACTACCCAAGGTAATTTATAGCTTCAGTGCCATCCCCATCAAGCTACCAATGACTTTCTTCACAGAATTGGAAAAAACTACTTTAAAGTTCATATGCAACCAAAAAAGAGCCCACATCACCAAGTCAATCCTAAGCCAAAAGAACAAAGCTGGAGGCATCACGCTACCTGACTTCAAACTATACTACAAGGCTACAGTAACCAAAACAGCATGGTACTGGTACCACAACAGAGACATAGATCAATGGAACAGAACAGAGCCCTCAGAAATGATGCCGCATATCTACAACTATCTGATCTTTGACAAACCTGACAAAAACAAGAAATGGGGAAAGGATTCCCTATTTAATAAATGGTGCTGGGAAAACTGGCTAGCCATATGTAGAAAGCTGAAACTGGATCCCTTCCTTACACCTTATACAAACATTAATTCAAGATGGATTAAAGACTTACATGTTAGACCTAAAACCATAAAAGCCCTAGAAGAAAACCTAGGCAATACCATTCAGGACATAGGCATGGGCAAGGACTTCATGTCTGAAACACCAAAAGCAATGGCAACAAAAGCCAAAATTGACAAACGGGATCTAATTAAACTAAAGAGCTTCTGCACAGCAAAAGAAACCACCATCAGAGTGAACAGGCAATCTACAGAATGGGAGAAAATTTTTGCAACCTACTCATCTGACAAAGGGCTAATATCCAGAATCTACGATGAACTCAAACAAATTTACAAGAAAAAAACAAACAACCCCATCAAAAGGTGGGCGAAGGATATGAACAGACACTTCTCAAAAGAAGACATTTATGCAGCCAAGAGACACATGAAAAAATGCTTATCATCACTGGCCATCAGAGAAATGCAAATCAAAACCTCGATGAGATACCATCTCACACCAGTTAGAATGGTCATCATTAAAAAGTCAGGAAACAACAGGTGCTGGAGAGGATGTGGAGAAATAGGAACACTTTTATACTGTTGGTGGGACTATAAACTAGTTCAACCATTGTGGAAGTCAGTGTGGCGATTCCTCAGGGATATAGAACTAGAAATACCATTTGACTCAGCCATCCCATTACTGGGTATATACCCAAAGGATTATAAATCATGCTGCTATAAAGACACATGCACATGTATGTTTATTGCGGCACTATTCACAATAGCAAAGACTTGGAACCAACCCAAATGTCCAACAATGATAGACTGGATTAAGAAAATGTGGCATATATACACCATGGAATACTATGCAGCCATAAAAAATGATGAGTTCATGTCCTTTGTAGGGACATGGATGAAACTGGAAACCATCATTCTCAGCAAGGACAAAAAACCAAACACCGCATGTTCTCACTCATAGGTGGGAATTGAACAATGAGAACACATGGACACAGGAAGGGGGACACCACACTCTGGGGACTGTTGTGGGGTGGGGGGAGGGGGGAGGGATAGCATTAGGAGAGATACCTAATGCTAAATGACGAGTTCATGGGTGCAGCACACCAACATGGCACATGGATACATACGTAACAAACCTGCATGTTGTGCACATGTACCCTAAAACTTAAAGTATAATAATAATTTTAAAAAAGCAAATAAATGAAATATACACAACTCAGAGGTTAAAGGGAGCAAAAAGATATATTCAGCAGTACTGATAATGCCCCTGTTCAAAACTTGGATGGTGATGGGGGAAATATCCAAAATGTTTAACCAATGGTGGGACATAATCCCAAAGCAATTAGAACAGAAAAAGCCAGAAATGACCTGAACAGCCACTAAGGTGGACACCTACTCACCATCAGCCCAGGTAGGCATGTTCCCAGCTGCACTCTATTATGCTTCATAATATACAAAAGTTTTGCACATTTTAGTAGATCTTAAATAATATATAATAAAAATTATAAATAGACAAATGAATTAGTAAATTCACAGAGGGCAACTTTAAAAATCATTTAAATGCAACATTATTGTGGATTCAAAATGCATCAACAAATTCAGGAAAACAGTTCTTTATCCACTGCCAGAAAAACTTTGTTAGCGTTGTTTTGCAAGGCCCCATGAAAATAAAATACAATTTCTTCTCTCTAAAATGAACAATACAGAAATAATCTCTGTATGATTTCATAGAGTACACTAAAATTTCAAACTTTGTTATCTTTGAAACTCCGTGAGTCTGTGATTGACAATGTGAACAGAGAAGAAAAAAATATGCAAATTTAATATATTATTTCCAAATATGGTGGCAAAGAATAAAATATACTAAACAGGTATTTCCACAGGATCTGTCACAGTTTCAAATGAAAATGACCTCCTGCAAGCAATGGTCCCAGGATTTCCCTAATCTTCATGACCTATACCCAAAGGAACAAAACTAAGGGTAGTCCTGTTAGATTATAATCATGCCTTCCTTTTCATTAAAGTATTCCTAGCACCTAGAACAGTGATTTTTTTATAGTAGATCTTCAATAAATATTTTTAAATTAATAAACAATGTCGCCATAACAGCTCTTCATAAATAAAAATATTATGTTTAATCAGGGCAGCCACAAGATCAACAAAGAGGTGCTATGAGGATAAATTTCTATGTTAGTTCCCCTGTGGCTCCTCAGTGCCTCTCCTAGAGAGGGCAGACAACATGCTCATATTTAGTTCTGTTACAGAAAAGATCAAAGATCAAGGCTAAATGGGGAGACAGAAAACGTGTGCTGAATGTACACCACAAGCACAATCACTGTGGCTATTGTTCATGGGATTACCAAAGAGCCAGAACCCATAGATTTGCCTCCTATCTCTAGGCCTTCCAGAGAGTCATGATTTCACAACTTTACTAAAAATTGGTTCCATCTTTGAACTCCAAAATGCATTTTACTAAACTCATTAATGTCTAACATAGAGAAGTTTGAATTCTTATAAAACATACTCTCCTTCCCTAACTGCACCCACACACCATAGTTGGATGTGATGCACATACACAAAAGAAGTTCAAATGTATAGTATATAATGATATCTTTTAGAAAAAATGGCAAGTTCAAATATACCAACGTCCATGAAAGAAAATTTAAAACCATCCTTAAGGACGTTAGCGAAGATCCTGACAATGAAGAGGGTAACGAGCACATAGGCAGTACAATATTCATAGAGAATCCTCATAGCTTCAAATGGTAAAAATAAGGCAAAAAAAAAAAAAAAACAGGAAGCAAAGTGGTTGAGAAAAACAAGAGGAAGAAAACATAGGCATTGCAAAGAAGCATCATTAGAGTGTGGAAAAAAATGACAGAAAAAAATTTCTGAAACTAATTCAGATACTTGTAATGTCAATGAAATAAATATCTATAACATCTTAAACTCCAAATGTTTTATGTGTATTATTTTATCTTTATAGATATTTATATTATGTTGTTCTGCTCTTCATAGATAGGAAACTTGGGGTTTGAAATTTAGCCAAGATCTTCCAGAAAACTAAACAATCAGGAAAAAAATTCAATATTCAGCTTGATATTTCTTCTACTGTAGACCATCCTGACTCTTTTTAAAGAAGCCCAAAAATTGAATAAAAATGATACTAAATCAATCAAGTCAAAAAAATTCAGTCATTTAAGCAATAATTTGTAGATGGCCCCATCTCATCTATTTCAAGGATTTTGCTTTTTACTGAATCAAATGGTGATGACTATTGCACCTTTAAAGAATGCAGAGCAATCAGGTGATTTAGCCAACTGGAGTGAATTAAATTTTAAAAATGGTGATTTTCCAAGTGGTTCAGTGGTAAAAAATTTCAAACTACTTAATCTAATTCAAAATAAAACAATGTCTTGTGGGTGCTTTATAAATATGACTGCTCTTATAGTTTTAAGATATTTTTAGAATTATTCCTGAAACCATTCACTGTGTGACCCTCCTTTCCTAATGTTTACCTTCCGTTTTCAATTCTTTTAATGCAAAATACTTATTAATGCCCCAGGTGGCCTATATTAATTAGGGATATGATGTGTGTTGGGAAAAGAACAGTTCTCTCCTATATATATATATAGGAGAGATTATTATTATATATATAGGAGAGATTATTATATGTAATTATGTATTGTATACAATTATATAATCATATATTTAATTACTATAATTATATATATATAGTTATGGCCTCAGGTGTTAGCAGAAAGAACACCATATACATATATATATATGATCATATATATATAATTATGGTTGTCTGTTAGTCACTTTAAATGAAAGAAGGCTGTTTTATTCTTTATTTTTCTTTTTAATTCAACCAAGAAAGAAAATTCTATAAATATAGAAGGAATAAGGAAGGTTGTTCAGGTCACATAACAGATGGACAGGCTCAAGAGGGAATGAGTCTTAGAATAATGTTGGCATTAGTAACATAAATAAAAATTGAACCCACTCAAAAACCTTAAAAGGTACTCCATTATATCGCCTAGCCTTAATTTGAATTGTAAAAAATAACATTAAAATTTATAAGTGTACACATTGATAAGTGAAATTGAATTTTGCATTTTCTCTCAGGTTTTCCACATTAGCATGAGAACATCTCATTCTGAATTTCAGTTGCTAGGTGCCCATGGGGCCACTGTACCAAAGGAGGTCACTGTCTCCTGTGCATAAACTCATCCCTGTGCATTTATGAATAATTTGGAACTCCCCCTTTTTCAGTGTGGGGTGGGGGAGCTTATTAATCATTTTCCAAACCATTAATGGACAGACAAGCACATTGCCAGCTGGTAGAAAATGGTAGCAGCAGCAGAATGTAAAGCATCTTTGACATGAGTATGGAAGGCAGCCAGGGCTGGGAGCCACGGAAGAAAGAACATATCTTCAGTGACTTTGTCAATCAGTGGGATTAAAAGGTCAACATATATCAATAAAGAAAATCTAAAACTAATTTTTCTTTGCTCTGATGATAGCCTTCAGATCGCTTAATATCACTAATGACACAAGGAACTTTTCACCCCTGAGTAATCTCAGTGGATTTAATGCATAAACACCTAAGATCAGCAATTGCTTGTAAATTTCATCAGACTTGTTTTCCAAGGATGGTAACCAGTAAATTTCAAAAAATTGGTTCAAAAGTATGAAAGAAGGCTTTAAAAACAGGATCAAAATTGTCATTTCATTTTATTTCATACAAAAAACTCAGGAGGTGTTAGCAAAAATAACACCAGCCTAGAATCAAGGGATCTGACTTTTATCCCCATCCTAGGATTAACAAGATGGGTAACCTTCATCATTAACTTCATCTCTTTAAATCTCACACGTGAATTGAGAAGGTGACATATATTTAAAGTCATTTCTAATCTTAAAATATTGAGACCAGAATTTTCTTCATTTTAACTTCAGCATTGCCAAACGTATATATTTACCTACCACACAATGTGGCAATCCCAACAAAAATAAATATGAAACTTTCAGAATTCAGGACTGTATTTATATCAGTTTGAAACCAAAATAAACATTTTGCACTCTCGCCAACCGTCTCTGCTCCTTTGTCTGTATACATATTCCTCTCACCTTGCATCTCTCGCCAAAATGTTCTCATCTCAACTCTCCTCCCAAGTCTTGCTTATTTTGCAAACCCAAATAAACCATAGTTTCTAAGAAGCCCTCTCCAGCAAATCATACTAATACCTCTTTTCTTGTCAAATTCTATGGCTCTTATAAACAATAGCCACATCACTTTATCGTTAATTTTTTAATGCCTGATACGTCTTCCATGAGTAGATTGCAAACTTCTTCTACCACAAAGACTGCTAAGACTTTTCTGAACCCCATGTAATACCTGGCAAAGTGCCCATGTATTAGCCTTCCATAAATGCACTATTAACTAATGAGTAGTTCAGCTTATGGATGTCAGAAACAATTACCATACATTTACCTCATAAAAACTCTACATCACTTAACAACTTCAACCCAATTGACCCTTTTCCAAACTTTAACATCTATGATATGCTTTTATAAACTTACTTCCTTTAGCCACACGACTTTAAAAGCATATGAAACAAGATGAAGCACAACATGCTAGTAACTTTCTGACTGATGTCAAGATAGATTGTTTTCAGGCCCATCTCTTTCACTTCTGTCCTTAATGTAAGCTAGGAATGTACTGGATTTGTTTTTTCACAACAGCTCACCAATGATGACTATAACTTGTACTTACACTCACAAATCTATTATTTGACTTTTTAATCTAGTAAATCTAAAAAGAGTCAAACACATTCATTTATCTGAACATATTTTTTGGTCAATTATAGCAGCCAATTCTTTTTTTATCATGCTCATTCCTAGCCAGGCATCCTGCATTTTTATTTTTGCTTTTTATCCTTGAGTCTATTAACTTCTGCTTATTTTTTTAAGCCAATGTCATTCAGTCCTTGTAGGAACATTTTTTTCCATGATGAACATCAATCATCAAAGTGTTTCTTCTTTCCTTCTTTCTTTCTGAACAAAGCTTCCCCTTACAAGCAATTTATTAGCACGTTATCATTAACTTCATAAATGACTGATGTGGTTAAAAACTCTGCGCCTGGCTTCAAGGTAATTTCTATATTAATAAACCCAAATCTCAACTCCACTTGAGGGCAGAGATTCCTTTCAAGTCAAATTTATTTTATACATAAGAATCTCATTCTCATCAATTTTGTATTTGGAACATTCTCCTCCAAAAGGAGAAAAAAAACTGAGTATCTTAATTTGTGATGTAGCTTCAAAATATTCCGAAGTACTTTGCTAAACAGCTTGTCTATATTTCCTATTTAAATAGAATGTATTTTATAAACAATGCAAAAACATCAGTTTGGTGAACTCAAAACCATCCATCAAACAAATAACTTACCACAATCCAGGGCAAGAGGTCATCTGTCTGCTTGTTTTGTGTTGGGTTGGCATTTGTGTGTTCTGACATATGACCAGAACCTAAACTGCTTTTCCCCTTTTTGCTCTATGTTTTATTTAATAATTACATATGAAATAGGAGCTTATTTTCAGAAAGGAAATGGACTCAGTGAAGTCACTTTATATTACAATGTGGTTCTCCATTTAAAGCCGCACTCCCATCTTTACATTGTTTGTGTTTTCACTTTTCCTCTTCCATTCTCAGTATCAGTTGTCATGATTTTCTTTTCAAGCCATTGGAGATAGTTCAAGTTGTGCTCATAGTTAAATTGACAGGTGAGTTTTCAAGTTCCATTTACATATCCTCTAACACAATACACCATCACACTTTTCTTGCAAGAAAGCTAAAGTCAACTGCATACCATTTCTCTGCTTTGAAAAGAAGAAATTTTTTACATAATGATAAAAGAAGTTAATATTCCCTTACCAGCTAAAAGTCCTTTGAAAGATATAGTCTCCTGACAAGTGTAAGGCTAGACACGGATGTAACTTGGGCAAAGAGATCATTTGCCAAAAACTGCTTATGAAACAGCAGGGACATTTCTCCATTCGGTGCTTAACCATTTAACAAATGTGTTATGAAATGTCAACTATCTGATTGTTCCAAGGACTTTTCCTAATGTTTTGAAGGATTTAAAAATATTGTCTGTATGTTATTTACATATAGTTTTATCTTTCTGCTAATTCCTTTACTTTCACAGACTGAGGCATTCACTAACAGTATCTTCAAAGGAGGTAATTCAGTCAGTCAGGAGATACTTAGCTGCATTTAGAAAAAGTCACAATGCAAGTGCAACTATATATATTCTTTTATATACAAACTCAGCATTTACCCAGAAGAGACAAGAGAAACTACAATTGATTTTATATACCCTACTTGATTGACTGGCAGAAGGCAGTCGTCATGTCTACTTCTTCAGAAGAATTGTTAAAGTTTTCATGCATTCTACCTACATTAAAATTAAAACAACATCATATTTGACTGTGCAAAACATACATTTTAAGAGGAAAAAAATGGACGGAATTTTAGAAAAATAAGCAGAAACATAACTTCTTTCTCTGTGTGCCTTTGAAAGAACCTTGAACCAGACCATCTGTACTCCACAATGAAACTCGACAGGCAGCCACGGAGCTTCTTCTCCATAGGTATGAAATGAGAAACACAATGTTATTGAACATTTTCTCAGTGGAACAGCACACACATATTTAGTACAAGGGGTTCTGCCACTGAGACACACTGAGGGAATTCAGAGTGTTCAATGACTTCAGCTTCCCACCCCATGGCACAGTGTCACTCATGCTGCTGCACTTAGCTCTGCATGTTCCATAAAACAAGAGAAAGCACTTTTAAAAAACCAGCAAAATGATAATGATTGGGGCTGAGTCGCTTCACTCTCAGACATGCGAAAAAACAAACAGAAACTATCACTTTCAGATGCTTCTCTACATACTGTCTGTTCTCTGCTCTGAGTCTCCAAAATTAGAGCAAGAAACACAAAAAACATTATCCAAATAATGTCCATTGTAAATATGTTTGCCTTCACATTGTAGTTTTATAGCATTGAATATTTCTGTTGGCAGTTATATTAAACATTCCCTCTATTCCAGGCTACCACTTATTTTATCTGTTTATTTTAGCTAGAGCAAGTTCAGGCCTCCAACAGCACACTCAGCATTTTGGCTCTGTATCATTTGCGAACAAAAAGCAAACCTGGCAGCTTAGGGCTTGACATTTTGCATACATGCAACTGTGCCTCCTCTTAGCATCATCATATGTCTGGCATGATCTGATATTTCCACTGGTCTCAGACTGTAAACAACAGGAGGGAAAAACCCAGCAGAAAAGAGGAAGACAATACAAGAAGACTTGGAAGTCATTTTGCTCCATCTTCACCATGGGAGTTAATTGTAAAGAAACATTTTTCTAAAGAGTGCCATCAGTAGGTCTACAACTACAGGAACAAATTGCATAGTATTTTGCAAGCATTATTTAGAAATAACTGTTCAGCATAGCAGCCATAACTACTGGCACATACTTTGATACTTATAAGAATGTATTGCTGCAACTAGGTAACAAATGATTTCAAAAATGTTTCATGTGAAAACCTAGCCATTTCACTACAAAAGAAAACAATTCTAACAGAAAGTGAAAAATCAAAGTTCATTGTAACCTCAAGTTAAATCAATGGAATTAATGTATCTCTGCCTTGTCTGGTAAAACTCCCTGTTTTCTATGGTTCCTGGAACTTTTGCTCTTATATTTCCATTATTCCTTATTTCACAGTGTACATTTATGCTTGTACATAGAATAGCAAAATCCAAAATCACACAATCCATATGATCTCTATAGTCCCTTTTCTAGTACCATTGAATAACTTTCCAAACAGGGAGGCCTTTGTGTGTGTGTTTACATTCATATGGGTGAGAGTCTATACAAAATTCCTATGGCCTAGCTGATTAGAGCATATTATCTACAGGTTTGGGTAACATAAGATCAAGGCAGCAGATGTGAATGCCTGGTAAGCCACTTAGCTTGAAGCTGTTTCATGACCACATGCTTCAGACTTTAGTCTAGCTCACCATATAGCAAATACTAGTTATTGATTATAAAGGACCATGTAAAATAAAGACTTCAAACATATACAGTGGTAGATCTCAGCAGTCAAAGTAGTGTAGATGCTATCAGTAGGCTGGCCGTGGCAAAAAATGGCATAAGTAATGCTTACTGTAATATCTCATAATATCTGCAATTGTAAATAGTAACCAACCATAAACGACTTAGATGCCCATCACAGGAAGCATTCATTTCTTAGCCTAAATTACTGTTGTTAAGACTGTTTTCTCCCCTGGGTAGTGGGTAAGACTCAGTCACCTCTATGTTGCGTAACACTTAAAGTCTAAGGTTTCAGCGATTTCATATTTTATACATGTTTAATATTGATCAAATATTCATTTTAACAGACACCAATGTGATCAGAAAAAGTATAACATGTGCTGAAAACTGTTTATTGTGTGGACATTGTGTGGTAACCAATAAAAGACAAAGAGCTATAGAATGAAACATTTTTATTTCATTTTATTTACTTTTAAAGTTAGACTCGTATTCATTCTGGTCTCTGAGTTGTTTGCTCCAACCTGTTTGGTCTCACTTTTCTCTCTCTATCTCAGGAGTCAGAACTACAAGCTTCAGAAGTCAGTTCAGATGGTTATCTGCAATTTCTCTTTGTAGTGCTATTTGAGGTCAAATCCATTACAGCGTATGTTCAGACTGACTTTACACACTTAACTCCACTGGGCTTTCAGTGACATACTTGGAACTTCACCTGAGAACCTGTTATCCATAGATACGAGAGATGTTAAAAGTGATACATACAAAAAAAGAAAGAAAGAAAAACTGATTCATGCCTACATAGTACGTTTATGGCTGACTAATCTATAGCTCTTAAAATCATCTAATAAACACCATGCCACCTTTTTTACAGATTAAAATCATTTTGCCACTAAATGGTGCTATTATGTTCCCAAGTCACCTTAGACTCCAGTCAGAGATGCGTGAAGTGTTGGCTCCACAGACTTCCCGTGGAGGACAGCAACATAATCTTGTCGTTGTGTAATTTGCCACTCACTAAGGAAATGTGTGTCAGCGAACAAAGTGCACCAAACATTGGCAACTGATTCAGAAATAGCAAACAGTGAGAAATCTTCTTTTTCCTTAAGGAATACAAAAGAGTGAGCTTTGCAACTGTGCCCCTCAGATTTCATCAACGTGGATTCTCTTGGAGGATTTACTGTTCCAGAAATACAACCTAATATGATTTTCTGTACTGACAATTAATTAAAGCAGAGGAGCCTCGGCGATGATAATACACAAATAGATGGAACATATTTGCCTTTCCTTTAATGTGTCTTTTATTGCTTCTTAGGAAACTCCCCCTCAAAATATTATATACACAACAAAGGTAAAAATATTTAAATTGTTGCCTTTATTTTGTTTTATTTTTTGAGATGGAGTCTTACCCTGTCACACAGGCTAGAGTGTAGCGGCGCAATCTTGGCTCACTGCAACTTCCGCCTCCCAGGTTCAAGCCATTCTCCTGCTTCAGCCTCCCAAGTAGCTGGGATTACAGGTGCGTGCCACCACGCCTGGATAATTTTTTGTATTTTTAGTAGAGACGGGGTTTCACCGTGTTAGCCAGGATGGTCTCAATCTCCTGACCTCGTCATCCAACCACCTCAGCCTCCCAAAGTGCTGGGATTACAGGCATGAGCCACCGCGCCCGGCCAAATTGTTGACATTATAAGGGATACTGAAGGAACAGTAAATGACATTTTGTGCTTTCATTTAAAAAAAAAAAGTTCATCCAAGTTTTTTTATTTTAAAAAACGTTCACAGTTAAGAAAACAAAGCAGGCCAGGTGCGGTGGCTCACACCTGTATCCCAGCACTTTGAGAGGCTGAGGCAGGAGGACTACTTGAGCTCAGGAGTTCAAGACCAGCCTGGGAACATGGTGAAACCCTGTCTCTACAAAAACAATACAAAAATTAGCTGGACATGGTGGCATGCACCTGTAGTCCCAGCTACTTGGGAAGCTAAGGTGGGAGGATTGCTTGACCCCAGGAGGTGGTGGTTGCAGTGAGCCGAGATCGTGCCACTGTATCCCAGCCTGGGCAACAGAGTGAGAAGCTGTTAAAAAAAAAAAAAAAAAAAAAAAACAGAGAAAAATTTAAAAAGTAAAGCATTCATCCAGCATAGCTTCAGTGGCGTTTTTGCCAAAAAAAAAAAAAAAAAAAAAAAAAAAAAAAAAAAAAACACTGCTTAGGAGCCAAGCACTCTCCTTAGGAGTGAGACACAGCCTACAGCCAGCCTGAGAATGCCTTGACATGGCCTCAAAAGCACCTGGGCCATTGCCCCAACCACTCTCTTCTCCTCCCCTCTGCAACCTCACACACACACAGATGCCAACCATAAGCAGCTACTTTCCAGGTCCTCTCAACAGCTCTAATTCACAGATTTGAGAAGAAGTGAGGAAAGGGGAGATCTAGTTGATATATTTTATGCATGTTTTCTCTGTTAAGATCCTATGCAGAGAATTTTTAAATATCCAGTTTTTAACTTCAGAGAAGTAAAATTCTAAAAGCACAAAACAAGCTGCCACCCGTTCTTCCAAGAACCAGTTTATTAATTTCCATATTCATCTCTCAAGCTCAGAATTTTCATATCTCCTTTAACCTTATAATTCCTGACCACCTCTTGCCCAACACTCCATCCCAAAATATTCTGTCCAAACCTTGTTTTGTCCTTTCTATTTCTTCCTTTGTACTTCTAGAATCAATTTTGTTCCTTTCAAACCATTCTAGTACAGGCCCTTGTCATCTAATAGTTGATTTCTGAAGCGTTTTAAGGTTGTTTCACCATTTAAGTTAAGAACTATGAATGGTCTGAGAAATTAGCCTATTTGCAAGTTAAAAAGTTGGTTTGCCACAGTTTCATAAATACTAGAAGATACAAAACTCCTGGGTCAGAGACAAAGTATTTTGTTACTTATAGCAATAGCAGTAAGTACCTGAAGTGTGACCACTCACACCACTTCCCCAAGCCTCAATTTCCACAGGGCAATGTAAAAGGGTCAGATGACTCCTATACACACATGCAGTAGGTAACACTACAGGAGAGGAACCCTGTACTCAGGGAAACTGAATCTTTTATAATGGACAGTAAGCCTGCTCATCCTTGGCTGTAGGTGGACACATTATCTCATGATGCCAAACTATAAATAAACCTGCCTTTTGCTTCAGAAAGAGACATGATCTCTGTCGTTCAAAGCTATTTTCTATGCAAATATCCACGAAAAATGTAGTCCAGAACAAATGGAGTCAGTGGCCCTGCTGTCAAGATGTACAGAAATGCAAGAAACCCATGAAGAATTGTCCCCCAAAACTTTAGCCTTGGGAAGACTATTTAACCTCTCTAAATTTAAGTTGCCTCATCTGTAAAGTGTGATTGATAATTCCTACTTCATTGTATTGTTGTCAAGATTAAATTCAATAATGTATGTTAAAAAATGTTTTAGCTCGGCCGGGCGCGGTGGCTCACACTTGTAATCCCAGCACTTTGGGAGGCCGAGGAGGGCGGATCACGAGGTCAGGAGATCGAGACCACGGTGAAACCCCGTCTCTACTAAAAATACAAAAAAAATTAGCCAGGCGTGGTGGCGGGCGCCTGTAGTCCCAGCTACTCGGAGAGGCTGAGGCAGGAGAATGGCGTGAACCCAGGAGGCGGAGCTTGCAGTGAGCCGAGATTGCGCCACTGCACTCCAGCCTGGGTGACAGAGCCAGACTCCGTCTCAAAAAAAAAAAAAAAAAATGTTTTAGCTCATTGCCTGACCTAAAGTATGCAATAAAAAAATTTATGTTTAATGATTACTGTATTATTCAAGGTCTGCCCCTTCTTACCTAGTCTAGGCTGAGCATCTAAACTTACTTTCCAATTATTTCTCATCCACATACTGCAGTTTGTGTTCAATGGCCTATTCACTTCCCATTAAAGAGGATAGGTGCATTTCCATCTCTACAACTTTGCACCTCTTCTCGATCTAAAATCCCTCCCCACTTTTTGCCTTCATTCCAACTACTTTTCATAGCCAGCTAAAGCTCTGCCAATTCTTCAAAATTCCCCCAAGTCACTGCAGAATGCAAACAACTTCCCTTCTGGCAACTTACTTCATTTGCATATACCCCTCAATAAATGCCAGTTTCCCTTCCCTTTATTATATTTGCATATTGATGGATTTAATTTCTCTCAGCTGATCTCTCACTTGGCTTCTTTTTAACATTTCCACGTGGCTTTCTTGCTTCCCAAGTAAAAGTCAATTATATGTACAAAATAAATTACATAGCGATGTAGTACCATGACACAATTGTCAGCAAGAACCCTTCTTTTTCTCCAAGGTGATTAAGGAAACCTTTATTTACTTATTTATTTTAATTTACCAACCAAGTTTTACATCTTCAATCCTCCAAACAGTCCCCCTAAGTTTTTTAATCTTGAAAATAACTGTTTCATGTAGTAAAAGAACCTGTACTTATAAGTTCAGCTATAACTCCCTGAGCAAAACTCAAGTTACGTAGAAACTGGAAGTTAATATACTTTTTCTGGGAAAGTGATCTAAGTTGAAGTGAATTGGAAATTCAGTGCAGGTGTCTACCTGTCACCAGAAATGGCCATCATCCCTGATGTTCTGGGTTACAAAACCTTAGTAAAGGGAACAGGATGAATTAAGCTGTTATTTGAAATGGCATGAGTCACTCCTACAGGCAATCTCATAGCGAATACAGGTCACATCCCAGGGTAAGTTACCCAGGGAAACACGTGTGTCTCAGGTCTGGAGCAGTTTTCCAGCCATGTCCAATAAAACCAAGTATAATTCCAACCCTAGAGTCAGGGAGCCAGGGTAGGCAGCATGGCCACAAGAGAGAGCTGAGGGTGGCATGTGCATGACAGCACAGAGCTGTATACGAGCTCTTGACTGACATCTCAGAGGGAAACTCAGTTTTGATCTGAGCCCATTTCCAAGTATTATTTTAAAGAATAACTTTTTAATATAATACAACATAGCACATACTATCAACAGATTAACTACATCAGTTAAGATGCTGATGCTTTCAGGAAGACAAGGAAACATCCCTCTAGAGCAGTGTTGTTTAATAGAATTCTCTGTGATGTCAATGTTCCCTATCAGGGCTTTCAAGTATGACAACCACTAGCTACATACGGCTATTGTGCACTTGAAATGTAGCTAGCACATACCAGAAAGCCACTCTTTAAATTTTATTTAATTTTAATTAATTTAGGAAACCACATGTGACTAGTGACTCTTGTGTTGGATGACGTAGCTCTAAAACCTACCATGCAGCTGTCTGTACTGTCATGAGCACTGTCTCATGTAGCCCTCATACTAACCCTGCAAGCTAGGTGTTATGTTTATTTTTACAGACAACAAACGGAGACTGTGCTAGTTCTAATCATCAGCACAATATTATATAATGAGTATATGGCAGAGCTAGAATTCAATCAGGTTTTTCTAACCACAAAGTTCAAGTATTTCTTTTTTTTTTTTTCATTTACCCCACCTTAGTTTCTCAGAATCAAATTCAAATTCTCTATCGTGTCATGAAGATGTTTTATACTCTAATCCCAACCTATGCTTCCAGCCTCACCTCCACCACCATCCCCTCTATGTCCTCTATTTCAAGAATACATTTGCTCTCCAAACCCTGATGCATTTTCCTAACTCCCTGACTTTGAATTCATGGTGTTCATAGCCTTGAAAGGCCCTCCGTCTACTTCCCATCTCTCCATGCCTGGTGAGCTGTATTGTGTGTTGATTATCTGTGTATGTGTCCATTTCCTTGTCTAGAATGTGAGCTGAAGGAAGAGAGTCTTACTCAGCTTGTGCTCCCAGGATGTAGTATAGTACACCGTAGATACTCCAGAAGTATTCAGTAAAAAACAAATAAAGGGGAAATGAAGACGTGACAACATTAAATTCATCACACATTCAGAAAGCCTTACAGGGCATGGCCTATTCTGGCCCTGAGAATTGTGTAGACAATGAGTATATTTAAAAAGCAAGATCTATTCCCCAATGTATTGAAAGACTTGCTTTACAATTTTGTGAGGAGAAAATGTATACATGATCAAGGCTGACAACGAAGACCACCAGCGCTCACACCTAGGTTAAAAGAAAGCAGGATCACAGGGCTGCTGAGGATCAGCTACACTGGAGTAGCCGGCACTTTACACCTAAGCCCTAGGCGATCGGACAAGGCACAGGTTGCCTAAATTGGGGCCACAAGCTTGCCTTCCCAACTGCAAGACTTGAATGTGTTAAACCATGAAGGAGGAGTCCTCAACCTATGGGGAGCACGCAGTTGGGATGAAAGGTAGTTTCATTCATCCATGGGGATACGTGGCCAGTACAACTGCTTCCCGGAATGGATGTTCACCTTGACCGGACCAGCCAGCTGTGTGTTCCTGTCTGAGAAAACCTAGGAACTGGCTCCTGATTCAGCATATGTGTTGCAGGTGGGCTGATTTACAAACACATTGCTATCGTGGAAAACAGGTAACCTTCAAACCTCGCCCCTTTCACCAACACACGTGCACCTATATAAACATAACAAGATACCCTTGAGCTGCCACCAGGATACAAAAGCTGAGTCACTGACAGGAATCAATAGATTTGGGTGGAAATTTTCCATATTTTCTTTGTTGTAGTTCAAATTTTCATGGAAAGCTTGGCCCACCTCTGAAAGTCTTAGAACAGCCTTAGATCAATGATTCTCTACCCTGGCTTGACATGATAATGTCCTGAGGAATTTTTAAAATATACCTATGCCTGAGTCTCACCTTTGGAACTTCTGGTTCAACTGGTCTACGAGGAGGCCAAGGCACTAAGATTTTACAGATGCTCTCCTGTGACTACAATGTGCATCCGTGGTTGCGATCAAGAGGCCTAACTCGTGAGACCAGTAGCTTAATCACCAAAGCTACCCTAGAGAGAAGGGTAGTGTCAACATCAGCACTGCGGTTGACTGTAGGAGCAGCCAACAGAGGGTGGTGAGGAAACTGCACAAAACAAAAGGAACAGTGAATTTCAGAAGAAAAATATTAGCCTATGGCTCAAGAGTATGCAGCACATTCTTAAATCAACTCATTTGCCCCATAAACTACCTGTGACTTGGGGTATGTTTATTTTACAACATTGTGCGATTCCTGCTACTGTGACTTGTTTGTTATATTTCAATTCAACAAACAGTAATGGAATGTTTATAATGTGCATTCATTCTCTGGGCCAGAGAAGAATAATATTGGAAAATAACATTGAGAACCTAAGAGTCTAACATGAGAAATGTGATGTGTTGCTTGCTGAAATAAATACAGTAGGTCCTCACCTAACATTGTGAATAGGTTCTTGGAAACTGCAACTTTAAGCAACACGGTGTATAACAAAACCAATTTACCATAGACTAATAGATACAAACAAGAATTAAGTTCCTATGGCATTATTTCTGGTCCCACAAATATCACCAAACTTCCAAATAAAGATCGAAAACACTTCTAACATCAAACATGGACATGTGAGCTATAAATACATTTTTAAAAGACTAATAAAAACAAGTAAAATAATTATTTATCTAATTATTCCAGTTTGCACTGTGGGTAGCCAGAGCCTATTCTGGCAGCTCAGGGTGCCAGGCAGGAACCCACACTGGAAAGGATGCCATCCCATCGCAGGGCACAATCACACACACACACACTCTCACCCAGACTGGCACCATGTAGACACACGAATTAGCCAAAGATGCAAAGCTTTGGGATATGGGAGGTCCTCCAGAGGACCTGGAGAAAACCCACACAGACGTGGGGAGAATGTGCAACTGCACACAGACCATGATCCTGGCCAGAAATTGATTGTTTTCTCTCAACATTTTAATGAAACAACATTGAACAAAACGACATTATTTGAAGACCTGCTGGATAGGTATAAATGTGCTATGAGAATTCCAAGTACAAAGGAGGGAGTGAATTAAATTAATTCTCTCACTCAGCTTAAGTCAAAGGCTTCATGATTGTCTGCCAAACCCTGGATCAGCCACTCCACTACCTGTCTGACCTTGGTTCCTGCTACACTCCCATTATTTGCCCCAATCCAGGTGTCCTCCTGGCAGTTACTGGGACAGTTCAGCATGCTCCCAACCTAGGGCCTTTGCTCAGGCAGTTCCATGCCTCGAATGCTCTTCTCACAGCCACATAGCAACTTCCACATTGACTTCAAGTCTTTTCCCAAATACTGTCATCTCAATGAGGCCTACCCTGCTGACATTATTTAAAAATGAGACCAGCCATGCCAAGTGGTGGCTCATGTGTGTAACCCCAGCACCTTGGGAAGGCAAGGCAGAAGAATCACTGGCAGCCAGGAGTTCAAGACCAGCCTGGGCAATGTAGCGAGATCCTGTCTCTATAAAAGAAAAAAAATTAAAATTAGCAGGGCAGAGTGGCACACAACTGTAGTCCCAGCTGCTTGGGAGGAGGACTGCTTGAGCCCAGGAGATCAAGGCTGCAGGGAGCTATGATGGTGCCACTGCACTCCAGCCTGGGTGACAGAGCAAGACCTTGCCTCTAAAATAAGAAATAAATAAAATAATATTGAGACCTATCTGTACCCAAATTCTACCCCTAGTATCCCAATCTTATTTCTTCTGCTTCATTGTTTTTATTGCATGTGTCCCATTCCAGCACACTACTCAATTTACTTATTATGCTTATTATTATCTGACTGCTTGAACTAGAATGTAAGCTCCACAACTGTATGAATCGTAATGACCATTCACAAATCTCAAGAGCCTGAAATGATGCCTAGCAGATGCTAAGAATTCAACAAATTATGTTGAATTAATGAATGAGGAATTTAGCAAAACTTTCATTTAAAAGTAATGTGCTTCCTTTTCCTTTTAGTAGAATCTAATTTGCAATCCTGTAGCCAGTGTGTTTATGAGTTGGGACAGATAATAATAGCCCACTGGACCTATGGTGGAGAGATTTTTTTCCCCTGACCCCTGTGTGAGCAGTGTCAATTATCCATCCATTCAATCAACAAATATTTATTCAGCAACTATTTTCGGCTACACACAGGGGACTGTGAGCATCCAAAATTCTGACCTCTAAGAGCTTAAAGCTCAGTAAAAGATGTGAGGTTGACACACAAATTTGTGCAATAAGAGGCAGGATATTCTGAGCCCTGAGAGTAGTGCAGACAGCAGCGTGATTTGGGAGTCCTCAGATAGTACTTTAAGTATGACACCAGGACAAAAACCAGCCATTCTTGCTGTGGGCAGCAAAGACACAGGATGACATTAATCAGTTCATTTACCAAAGATGGGGTTTCTAATTTTGGCCTCCTGCCACCTGCTCCCCTTCATGAGCTGCCTGCCAAGGGAGGTGAGAGATGACATTGGGCTTTCTAAGCACACTTGAACTGACTTTTGATAACCTTTACCTACCAAATCAGGCATGAAAACCACTGAACAATGGTTAAAACACTGTTTGTTTTCCTTTTCTTCCCCCTGGCTTCAAGCCTCCTGGCTATTTGTTCTAAACTATATAGAGTACAGTATGTTTCACGAGAAGCCTGCAGAGCTACGCTCAACCACAGCTTAGCAATTGGGCTATTCTTTTAAAGCTTATGCAAGTCCTTACTGTAAATGCGTAAATGTAAAATAGCTTGGATCAAAACGCATCGTTGATTTGACATGAAGGTAAGCGAATGATTTGTTCCCAGGAGTAGAAGCCCTCAGACAAACAGTGTTAATGGGCCTCACCACAGAGCAGTTGGTGACAATAACAGTTAATTTTAAAGAAAGGGAAATTAAATAGTGGTTGCAATAGTCCTAGCCCCTCTTAATTATTGTGATGGCAAATTATGAACAATTTCCTGTCACTTTCCCTTCTAAAGCAATTATTGATGTTTGCCTTATGACTGAACTGTGCTGAAAACTCTCTAAGCAGGAGGCTGTCTGATTCAATGCTTTGTGGGCTCATATTCAGAACGCCATTTGGCCTGCAAAGTTGCTGGATTATCTGTAAACACAGTGAAAGGAGACAGTGATTGCATGAAGCAGAGGGAATGCACCTGAATGCCAATAAGGCAAATGCCATGACAGGAACACAAAGCCAGCATTCCATGTGACCTTTTAGATAGAAACCAATTTAGTTTGGGACCATCTCAAACAGAAAATTATGGTGTAATTCCTCATGTCAATACATAATTTATTCTGTAATAAATAACTACCCGCATATTTATGGAGCGCCTCTCCCTTCACGTTTATGATGCTCTCAGGCACTGTCTCTCCAGCACACACTGCCGAATCGTTGCAGAGCTTTCTGTTTTTCAGGCTATTCTCTTCACTAAAGCTTGGTGATGACTGAAGAAAACATTAGAGGATTAAAAGCCACTTTCTATCTCTGCAAAAAAACCTAAGTTGTTTATTTTCTTATTTCCAAATTACCTAACATCAGGCTGAAGGATTCATGAGACCAAGTTTAAAAAAAGAAATCAACGAAAAGCAATATTAAGCCCTAGTCTACAGTACATTTCCTAATAAAGGAAAGCTTCTGTCTTTAAAGTAGCATTAGCATCGGGCAGTGAATCAACAAAGGAAGAGAGCTCTGTCTTTCCCCCAGTTCCCCTCCCCTTAAATGCATCTGCTTCTTTGTGGGAGGTCTGAAGACAGGGGCTGCCTCCCAAAGTCACCTCACTCTCTGTCATTAGGATGCAAATAGGGCGAGCCTCGAGAAGCTCTACCTTTTCCCCTCCAGGTCAGAGCTCCGAGTCTCCCCTAAGCTGGCACTGACAGGGGACTCTTCCCACTGACAGCTGGTCACTGACCTAGCTGAAAGCAGTCGGGGGTCTTCCCTGAGCCTTGAGCCACAGGTGACCTCATCACTAACTGAGCCATCACAGTGCACAGTTAGCATTTTCAGTCCATGGCCTCTGTCAAGGACGAATGAGACCTGAGCTCTCATTGGAAGTGTGGTGGAGACAGCAGGGAGTGGGAAGAGGCCTGGGGGCACTGGGGGCACTGCGGGCACTGCGGGCACTCCCTATCACTGATTAGCCAGCATCAGATTCTTGGATAACTGAAGAGATTTGGGACCTTAGTGGCTAAAGCCCAGCATCTTTAACAAGTTTCAGAAAAATGGAAGAGGAGGATAATTCACAAGACAGAAAATAAAGAATAGTGTATATGCTGCTTAGAACAGACTGTATTTGCATTTTTTTAGCTTCTAAATACCTATTTTGAGATCATTTTGGTATTAAGGATTACAAACATTTGTCTGTAATGTGGTTTCTGTCTCTGGCTAACTTCTGTAGTTTAATAACACAAAGAAATGACAAAGTTAATATGAGACACCACAATCATTCCTTTGGAAATTATCCACCATGCCACACAAATACACACACACACACACACACACACACACCCCCCAAACCAAACCAAATAAACACATTTCTTTGGCTTCACAGATGAAGTGATAGCCCATAATGTGGAAAAAATAAGGGTTCTGACTCAAATACAACATATTGAGAAGTAGAAATCAATACCCAGAGAAGGTTTTACATAGCACTCGTATTATTTTTAATGAGTTGCTGTATAGAACTACCACAACAGAATAGAGTCCAGGATTTTCTGAGGACTAATTGGCTTCGTTCCTCCAGCATGCCAACAGAGTACTTTCTGTTCTGTTTGGAAAACATGTGCTGGGATCTGGATCAATGAATCGAGAAAATATTGGCCACCTAATGGGTGTCCAGAAGGAAGACCTCTGCTGCAAGTTTAGGGGAAATCTTTTCTGAGAACATGGTCATCTCCATGTCACACTCACGCTGTCCAAATAGATACTGAAAACAAACTTCTGAAATCATCTTCAGGGGGCTCAGCTTGTCTAGGGTCAATAGTCTGAATCTCTGAGATTGTTTTGTCAAATTAAGAACCAATCAAGATGTTTATATCTTTGAAATAAAAGCTTTGTAAAACCATTGTCACATCATACGGACAAAAATGCATCTATGTGTTTTTTCTTGCAGAATTTTATGTGTAATAAGATTTATGTGACACAGCATTTGAATGTAATGCTATGGTTTAAAGAAATAAGTAAATTTAGCACTGGAGAATAATAAGATAAAACCAAATCTTTAAAATTTCATATTATTTAATAAAGAGTTATTTTTGGAAGAACTGTGGCTGAATATTCTTCATCATTATTGAAGATAGAATTAGTAGAATTGGCTTACAATAACACATGAGGAATTTAGATAATTGTGTATATATAAGTCACCTCAAAGACCATCTAATTCAGAATTGGGGAAAATATGTGTTTTGGCGACATCTTTAAGCTGCTGGGTCAAACCTCCCTTTCTACCTCTAGACATTCCACTTATACATCAATAAATTCCCTTGTTATTCAGAAATAAAATCATCTGGTCAATTGTCAAACATATACAAGTAAAGAAACTGTGGCACAGAAAGGCTAGGACTAACACAAGAGTATGCTACCAAACCAGCTTAAAACAATAAACATTTGTGGCCGGGCGCGGTGGCTCACGCTTGTAATCCCAGCACTTTGGGAGGCCGAGGCGGGCGGATCACGAGGTCAGGAGATCGAGGCCATCCTGGCTAACACAGTGAAACCCCGTCTCTACTAAAAAATACAAAAAAATTAGCCGGGCGTGGTGGCGGGCGCCTGTAGTCCCAGCTACTCGGAGAGGCTGAGGCAGGAGAATGGCGTGAACCCAGGAGGCGGAGCTTGCAGTGAGCCGAGATTGCCCCACTGCACTCTAGCCTGGGCGACAGAGCGAGACTCCGTCTCAAAAAAAAAAAACAAAAAACAAAAAACAAAAAAAAAACAATAAACATTTGTTATCTCACTGTGTCTGTGGGTTGGGAATAGGGGCACAACTTGACTTGGTACCTCTGGCTCAAGGTGTCTCATGAGGTTGCAGTTCCAGCTAAGTTGTCAGCCAGGGCTGCAATTTCACCTGAAGGCTCAACCCTTTGGGCAAGTGAGGGATGGAGAAGAAAGGAGAAATCCACTTCCAAACTCTGTGAGCAGACCTTGACTCCTCCCCACATGGATCTCTCTACATGCTGCCTCACAAAATGGCAGCTGGCTTCCCCTAGAGGAAGCAATCCAAGAGAGGGCAAAGAGAATTCTCAAGATGGGAACCACGGTCTTTACAGAACTCAATATTGTAAATAACATTCCTGTACTTTATCCATATTCTCTTCATTGGAAACAAATCACGAGGTCCAGCCCACACTCAATGGGAAGGGATTACACACAGGCATGAGTATGAGGAGGTGGGGGCATGGGGACCATCTTAGAGGCTGCCTTCCACAACTGTGATCACAACCCACATCTTATCCCAAACCCACTGTTCTTTCCACTACACTTTGCTGAATTGAAATGGATAATTTCCACACATTAAAAGTTAGTAAACACTGAACAGGGTATTTGAGAAAATTGTAGGGTCTCCATCTCAGAATATCTTTTATAGTAAGACCTTCTTTTACCTACTGGAGAAGGTTGAATTTGAATGTCTCTAGTAGATAAGAAGAAGTGCAGTCTATACTGTGTGGTATAAGGTTTAAGAAGCTGTCCACCCGCGTTATTAACTAGGTGAAGAACTCATTTTCTTTTCAAGGCTTACTTTCCTTACCATGAAAAGTCAGAATGGGATTAAGTTTCTAGTATGTTTCCAATTTTGTTACAGCTTTAAAACAATAACTTTTATATCTGATCTTCAGGTTTGACCCTACATATAAGTAAATTAAGTGATGATCTCCAGGATTTGACATAGTGAGAGAAAAAAATGTTCTGCACCAAAATATTTCTCTCTCTGGCTTAAATTTCTACATTAGATGTTCTTTTCTATTTGTTATTAAAAGCCTCTGCTAAAATGCAAATGTGTTATCTGGAATAACAAATTAAACTATCATCCCAAATTAATACTTAACTGAATTTGTTTCTCTTGTTAACTAACATATCAGCTGGTAGGGATCCAGGGAATGGGGCAAATAAACAAGTAAATTTTAATGAGAATGGATTTTTCCAAGAGGATTTTAGGGCAAGAAAGGACAGATTCATATGGAGTGGGGAATGAGGGGTGACCAGTAGCCCCAACAGTAAAATATTAGGGAACATGGGATAATTAACAAAAACCTAGAGGGCATAAAACTACCAATATAAGCAAACGTCTTTTTTTTTTTTTTTTGAGACAGGGTCTCGCTCTGTCACCCAGTCTAGAGTGCAGTGGCACAATTATGGATCATGGCTCACTGCAGCCTCAACCTCCTGGGCTCAAGCAATCCTCCCACCTCAGCCTCCTGAGTAGCTGGGTCTATAGGTATGCACTACCACGCCTGGCTAATTTGTTTGTGGGTGTGTGTTGTTGTTTTTTTTTAAGACAAGTTCTTTCTATATTGTCCAGCATGGCCTTGAACTCCTGGGCTCAAATGATCCTCCCACCTTAGCCTCCCAAAGCGCTGGGGTTATAGGAGTGAGCCATTGTACCCTGCCCACAGGCAGACTTCTAAGGACACTACAACCCCTAATCTAAGTAGAAGGTCTTTACTTTAAACCCCTCCTGTATTATTGACTTCTCATTACCAAAAATGCCTCAGCATTCTCACAGTCATTGCTTAAATGTTGTCTTTACCTCTCCAGCCATAGACCATCAGTTTATTTCCTCTCTCCTTAATCTTTACAGGCCCTCCTGTCTGTACTTCTGTCCTTCATTTTAGATCCTAAGGTTGATTTGTTAAATTATTCCTTTGCCCTTCCTTGCACTTCCTCCAAATACCTGCCTCTCCCTTCACAATCACACTCACCTAAGAAAAATTCATTTTAATCTGAATGAACCCGACCTTGTCTATCTTGTCCATACCTTTACCTGTGTAGCTAAATGATGCTAGAGGAAACAGTAAAGTTGGACATGTTGGCATCACTATAAATTCATGATGACCGAAGTGAAAGATCAATGCTGCCAAGCAAGTCAGCTTGCTGTGTCTCTTGACACTCCAAACCCCCTTCTAGTCTTGGTAACTTCAAATGTGCAGGTCTCTGACTCAAACTTGCCTACCATTCACAACTGCTTTTCACCCTTCAAGTCAGTTTAGACGTCGCCACCTGAGATGTTTCACTGCTTCCATCTCCCCATTCAGTTAAAGTTTTTTCAGCAGCTATTTATTTCTCTCACTGTTCTTAATCACAATTAGTAATTACCTATTTATTTATGTATTATTTACTTATCATTTGTCTTCCACTCTAGACTGTAAGCTCCATGAAGATCTAGGACTATTATTTGCTAAACATTGATATCCTGCATAGTAACTAGGACATAAGAGGTATTCAGGAAATACTTGTTGAATGAATGAATGAACAAACTTATGTACCATCTGTATCCATATGAACAAGAGTGGTCACATCTACATTATCTTCAAAACTCTTCAACCCTCTTTCTTTCCCTTTGTTTCTTTACTCAATCAGTATTCTTTTAAACAGATTTCGAATGGAAATGCTGGCACAGACTTTACTTCAGCAGCATAAATGGCATCAGTCGCTGACAAGACCCCCTGCTGTTGCCATTGGCAACAATTAAATTAGCTATATAAAACCTGACACAAAAGCTGCAGCATCCATTCAGTGAAATAACCAGGCAGTCTTTCAGCAAACACAATAATGACCCGTGTGGCTGTGCTTTTAGTACAGGAGCAAGTGCTGAGCATTGTCTTGCCCAAGACAAAGCATTAACACAGCTCCTGACTCCTATTTCCATTGTTGCTTAAAAGGGTTGCCTAATTAATTGATTTTATTGAATCTCAACCAAGGCACATTTGTTCCTTGGTAAACTAATGAAAAAAGCTGAGGAGCTGAAGAGCTACTCCTGTAAAATATAAGAAAGGAGTTGTGGAGGTCCTGTTTTACGCTACATATCATTGTAAGTAAAAGTAGAGTTCACATGGTTATTGACTGCTTAATGCCAAGAGATAGACATGAGCACATTTGTTGATCTCTGTGCTCAGAGAAAGGCATTTTACTGGAACCAGCAGAATAGTCTCACTCCCTTACTCTCTATATGCACTCACTCTCTCCTGAACACCCTGGCAGTGTGTGCTTTGTAAAAGCAAAGAGCCAGTATAAGAGGTGAATTCTAGAAAAGTAGAATAAAGCAACTAGCATCCGTATAATCCTCCACAGCTACCAAAACCTGCCTGGTACCTTTCCTCATCTGATACTCACAAATATCCTTGTGTGCATATTATGATGCTCATTTTGCAAATGAGAAAATTGAGACTCAGGGATGTGATGACTGCCTTAGTCCATTCAGGATGCTATACAAAATACTTCGTATCTGGTGACTTGACAAATGATAGAAATTTATTTTCTCACTGTTCTGGAGGCTACAAAGTCCAAGATCAAGGCAGTAGCCAAGGACAGACCCACTGCCTGTTTCAGAAGTGGACATCTTGCTGTGTCCTGTGTGGCAGAATGGCCAAGAGATCATTCCAGGGTTATTTTTATAAGGGCACCAACCACTTCCCAAATGTCCCACTTCCTAATACCATCACAAGGCGAATCTGGTTTTAACATATACATGTGGGGAGGTCACAAACATGCAGACCATAACAATGACTCACCTGATTTTACAAATCCCGAGTCAAGACCCTCTGAGTCTAAAATCTGTAATGTAGTTAAGTAACCCAGGCAAGAAAATAAAACAGTTTAAATTAAATCAATAAATATAAAAATGGGAATAAAAATGAAAGAACAGATGAGAGGCATTTACAGAATTGTAGGAATTACGACTGATATGAGGTAGAGTGAAGGATAAATGGTTCCTGACCCAGCTACATAGATGGACTGCAACGTCATTCCCCAGAATCAAAAAGAGGGAAGGGCATGTTTAGCAAGTGAGGAGTAGAGAGGAGGGGGAGAGACAACATGATACATTTAGTTTGGAATCCTGCTATCACAGGATGCCTGTAGTATGTGGCAAATGCAAAGTTAGATAGAGGAATCTGGCTCAGAAGAAAGTTTTCTAAAAGGTAAACTGCTGGCAAACAGTGAAGTAAGGCTGGGCACTGTGGCTCACACCTGTAATCCCAGCACTTTGGGCGGCTGAGGCAGAGGGTGAGTTGAAACCAGGAGTTTGAGACCATCCTGGGTAAGCTTGAGTTTGAGACATAGCAAAGCTCCATCTCCACAAAAAAGAAAAATTATAATTATCCAGATGTGGTGATACTTGTCTGTAGTCCTAGAAAGAAATGTAGTATGATACCTTGTTTTTTACCTTTTTATTCCAAAATAATTTGAGACTTCCAAGAAAGCTGTAAAAAAAAAAAAAAAAAAATAGCACAACGTATTCCCATAAATCCTCCATGGATTCTCCAAATCTCAACATTTTATATTTGCCATATTCTGTGTGTATTAAATTTTCTGAAATACTTGAGAGTAAGTTGCAGATATGATGCACCTTTAACCCTAAGTAGTCTAAGTTTTCAATATGTGTGTTTTAGTAAACACATTTCCTCATTACTTGACCACAATAAAATTACCAAAATTAGAACATTAACATTAATACAAAATTATAATCTAAGCTACAGACCTTGTGCAAATCTTTTCCAACTCTCCTACTAATAAGATTTGGCAATTTTTTTTTTTTAAGTACTGATCCAGACTCCAACCCAGAACCCAGAATCACAAAGAACCTTCTGTTAGTTGCCATATCTTTTTTTTCTCCTATAATCTAACAGTCCCACATTCTTTCTCTTTTGTGATTTCATGGTCTTGACATTTTTGAAGAGTGGAGGCCATTTATTGTTGTAGATTTTTACCTTAACTTAGGTTTTCCTGAGGTTTCCTCGTGATTAGATTCAGGTTATGCGTTTTTGGCAGGAATACCACCAAAGTGAGGTGTGTCCTTTTCATTGCATCATATTTGGAAGTGCAGACATCTATTTGTCCCATTGCTGGTAATATTAACTGTGATCATTAGTCAAGGTGGCATCTGCTGGTTTTCTTTTCTATATAGTTACTCATTTCCCCTTTGTATCTTGAGGGAAAATTCTTTGAGAATATGTGAATTTACTGTTATTCCTAAAAACATGTTCCCAAACTGTGATTTTTCTAATTCAATTTTGCCACCTATTAGTTGGTATGTAAGAAATACCTTTTTCTCCACTATTTCTCTATTTTTAATGTGTTTACTTACATCAGTTTGGGCTCATGGATTATTATTTGATTCTGCTGGTTTATTTATTTATTTAGAGTCTCAAATTAACTCAGATTTGCCCAGTGGGAGCCAAGAGAAAGAAATCTTTCGTAAGGGATCCAGTAAAGAGGAAGAATTGATAAGAGAGGTGGGAGAGAATACTACGGATGGACAGAGGTGCATAAGAGGCAAAAGGGAATGGTATGCAGGGCACAGGTCGAAGAACAATTTCATGTAAGAGAAGAGACAACTCATCTACTGAACTAGCAGAAAAAAAGGAAAGAAGAAATAGATGGGGTCAGCAGCACTCAAGAAGTTCAGAAGCTTGTGATAACTTCTAGATCCTCTAGGATGTGGGAAGTGAAATGGTTTGCTGGGTAAAGAGGCTTTGGGAGAACATGAGACCAAATGAGAGTAGTCACAGTGCATGTGACAGTGTCATGGGGATTGGAGAGGCAGATGACAAGCAACATGGAAGGAAATCGCTGGTCTTTGCAGACGTCTTCCTGTCCCCATTCTGTAAAGTTGTCTAGATCTATTAGATCTGTTTACTGCCCCTCTGTCTCCCACCCCCATCTTGTTCAACAGCAAGTTGTTAAAACAATTGCATTGACACACAGTTGGAACATTTTAGGTGAGTGAAATAAAAGTATGAAAGGGATAAGTAAGAGGGTAAAGTTTTAAAAATAATGTATTTAAGCAACGGATCATGTAATTTTCTCAGGCTAGAGAAGAAAATAAAAACAATAGAGGCCAATGACAAAGAAAAATTGAAGAATCAAGGTCCTGGGAGTTTAATGAGGTTTGAAAAGAGACAGAGAGAAGGAACAGAAGTCAGATGGTTTAATGGAAGTTTAGGTTCAAAGAAGGAGATACTAAAGTTGAAGACAGAGGTGCAGCATTTCTAGGCAATGACGATGTCTTCTCATTTAGTACATGGCATGTCAAGTCTCTCGCTCTTGGTCTAACAAGAAAAGAAGATGTAACACCTCATTGACTCAGAGATATCACCTGTTAAACTTCCATCATCCAGAACACAGCCAGCATCAAGAAGGTGAGCAAAAAATGCCTATGAGCAGCAGTGAAAATAGGTGAGAATGTATGCACCAAACTCATGCTGTTTACCTGAATGCTCTTGAAGGAGCAAAACAGAAAAGGTGTTTGGTGCTTTAAAGGAGATAAATTTCAGTTATTTGCAATAGTCACTTCTAGGGAACACTGTGAAGCTCCGTGAGACCAAATTCACAGATCCACAGAAAAACAGACTTCACGATAATGTTATTGGACATTTCTATCATGTGGGCACTGAACCAGGTCCTAATACGTTTTATTTCTTGTAATTCTTACAATAGCACCATGGGATCGGTGCTATTGTTTTCCCAATTTAACAGGTGAGAAACTGAAGATTTAAAGGGGTTAATTTGCTTGAAAATGGCAAAGTCTGGATTCAAATCAATTTCCCTAATTCTTGAAGCCATTTCTTTAACTTCCAAGATAAACAAGCTCTTGTGCATTTAATGTTTTTTACCCCAAACATATTAATCTGTTAATGTTTTTTAGCCCAAACATATTAATAAGGTTGGTATATACAAATTCAGCCTAGTCACTCAATAGTAACTGCATGTGACAAAATGACAAAAAAAAAACTGACATTTCTTAAGTTGCAAACTTTCTATTTTATATTTCTTCAGGAAAACTGTATTAATAAATGATATATCATAATCATTGGTGATATTAAAAAGGTATTAGATCAACAAGGTTGTTTCCTTGGCAAGACAAGATTAAGTCCTTGATGTATTGATTCAATAGTCGATCTCAGCCAAAGATGCAGAATTAAAAAGAGTGTAGAAATGATTTTGTTTTGTTTTGTTTTGTTTTGTTTGAGACAGAGTCTCACTCTGTCACCCAGGCTGGAGTGCAGTGATGTGATCTTGGCTCACTGCAACTTCCACCTCCCAGGTTCAAGTGATTCTCATGCCTCAGCCTCCCAAATAGCTGGGACTACAGGCACATGCCACCATGCCCGGCTACTTTTTGTATTTTTAGTAGAGATGAGGTTTCGCCATGTTGGTCAGTCTGGTCTCAAACTACTGACCTCAGGTGATCCACCTGCCTCAGTCTCCCAAAGTGCTGAGATTACAAGCATGAGCCACCACACCCAGCCAGAGAGGATCTTTACTGTCTCTTTTGGAAAACAGCATACCCAGACTTTTATAAAAAATGAAACGGAAAGAAAATCACAATTCATTATAGTTTAATTTTTTATATTCCTTTATGTTAATTAAAAGATTAAGAACTATGAATGATTTGGGCTCAAAGAGACAGCTATTTGTCATTGTTAATGGTTTATCAATGTTCTATTTACCAGAATAGCATTTACATCCTTTTCTCCTTCACAAAACTAGAAAGTCCTATAAAATGCAGAGCCACAGAAACTCCTGTGCAGAAACTAGGTGTTATTCAGCATCTTCCCCAAAGTTCTTCTAGTTCACCTCATTTTTATATTGCCACATTTCTAATAATTTAGTCCTGGCTTTTGCAATGATCACTCTAAATTTGTCAAGCTACAGCATAGAGTAGTTTTCAACTATGGAGAAACATCAATGAACCAAGAAAACTCATTTCACGTGTATTCCAAGTGTCACAGAATACTAGATGGGTTACTGGATTGTTAGCTTAAAGAGAGAGAGAGAAAGAGAATGAGAGAGAGAGAATGGGTGTCACACTGCCCAAATCCAAAATTCCTTTTGCAGAAGCTGCTTGATGTGGTAAAAACCTCAGCTAAAATAAAAGTTCCATTCCCTAATACTAGAACAATCTCTCATTTCAGTAATGTCAGTAATTAATAACCAAATGAACTGTTGGGGACCATTTGAGTATAGCAAAAAGAAAGGTGATTGTCTCCAATTCAAACTGGTTATTTTGGTATTAAGTGCACACAACCATCAGTAATACATAGGATTTTATATTTGATTTTCATTTAAAAGGCATTTCAGAGATGTTGGGGAGGGGCACATGCGCAGATGCTATATATATTTTAATAGATGATCATGGTACTATTTAAGGCTAATTTTCTAAGCCTCAGATTTAATCTTATCATTTTTAAGGAAATTATAATGACCGATGAAACCTCAAAACCATAAAGCAATTTACTGGTTTGTCTATAGGAAGTTGTCTTAGAGCAACACCTAGTGGTTCCTTCCACCCTTCAGATAAACTTTTAGGATCAGGAAAGAGCAATTTTAAATAGGCTTCCTTTTAAGAAATTTTAAATAAGACACAGATTGTTAGGATAATGTGTGCTCACCGCTTTCTCATGCTTCTTTAAGGTTGTGTTTAATTTCTATTTTGTACAAGTTTCACCAAAACACTCATCTCTAGTAATCTAGTGATTCTATTATGAGGTTAAAAAGAGTCCATGACCAAAGAAGGTTGGTTATTTTGCATGAAGACATTATTCTATAACCAAAAATGATTCCATGAAAAGCTAGTGGTAAAGAGAGTCTAACTATAAATCTTAAATAACATATGTAACTACAACAGAACGATTAAGTTTTTTTAATTGAATAGAAACTACAAGTTTAATTTGAATCAAAATATTATTATATGAAGGTCTTTCTTTGAAAATTACTGGGCTTGTTTTATATACTTTGCAGGAAGATTCGAGAAGAAATCTCACAATGATGTGGAAATGTCTTAGTCCTCAGAATGTGGTGGTGGGTTTTAAATTCTTTTTTGTCAGGTATCATATTGAAATTTCTTCATCTCTTCCAATAAAGTAATCATAAGTGGGGAAATTCTACTCTAGTCATTTGCAGTGTCTGCGGAGGTCTGCAAGATCACAATCTTCAAATTGATTCCAGAAATGTTGATATTTATACCATTCCCCAGTCGTGTTATAATCATTGTCACCAGCACAAATTTGTGAGGTTTTTATTTTATGTTCCGGTCAAAATCTCTGTCACAAAAAATGAGACTGAAAATGTTTAATGTTTTATTTGTTCTCTGAGAGATGATAATAACTCCAGCTTCTCTGACCTCCTTGGTGTTTCAAAATTTAGTGGCTGGTTAGTTCTCACTCCTTTTGCAGCCTCGGCAGCCTCTAAAGAAGCCAAATCATCAACCAATCAAAATGCAGAGGACAAAAATGGTACAGAGCCTTCTCTCCTGCTTGGTACCTGTGTGACATTTCTCATCTCTCCACAGGCAGGAGGGTTGTTAGGCACATTTAAACCTTTCCTAATGACACCTTTACTATAATGGAGAGCAAGCAACAATAGCACCTCTATCAAACACATCAAAATGTTCAATGGGCTTCATAATCAAAATACCTGATGTTAAAACCAGAGGTTGGTAAAAACAAACGCAGTTTCAAATCGTATGTATGTCACTAAATTCACTACAGTGCCTTACAATGTGTGGCCCAGACAAAGGTATCATCTGTCTCCCTTCCTTTCTCATATAGTTGTTTTGTTAAATTATTGCTTACTGAAAATGTGAATGTTCCTTGCCGATGTCCCTTCCTGGCAGGGTTGGCAGAACCAAGGAGGCTGTGCCACTCCCTGCCCTGCTCACAGATGAATGAGATGGCTGACAGGACAGCAATGGGCCTCAAAGGCTGACCCAGAGCCCCGGTCACCCTGTTCCCAGGACCCTGCAGGCACAGATGCTCACCTGAGACCACACCGGTCCCTTTCAATGACCTCACTGAGACACCAGGATGACAAAGTAATGCTGCTTCCCATTATGAAAGCTACAACCTGGAGCTGGCATCGTGGGGGTGCCAGAGCCCTGCCCGGGACTCTATTTATTCTGATTAAATAGGTTTTGCAAAATGGAAAATAAATAAAATGTCAATGCCAGATTCATGGAGCTAGCATTTGGACAGATAGGGTAACTGGATCGACTCCTAGCTTTATTTTCATGTTGGCTGCTGGAAGGCCCTAACATCATTGTTAAGGAATTCTTATTGGAAAGTGTTATGCCTACCAACATTACCCTGTTCTCTATAAAGACAGAAAAGAGAAGTTTCTTTACCATTCTTCCACCCAGGACTGAATGCCAATCCCCTTTGCTGCCTATCTCATTACAGATTCAGTGGCATCCTTTTAACACTGTCACACACCAATTTTCAGGCTAAAAACAGGTGAGTCTATTCTGCGTAGTCCATCAAAAAGTCAATTGAAAACAACTTCAGGAAGCATAAGAAAAAATTCAATTTTTTCCACTAATTCTTTTGTTAAGTAGAATAAACTGTTATTTTGACTACATAAAAACAAAAACCAAGACTTTTTTTCACAGGTGATTACATTACCAGTGTCATTGATCCTGCTGCTGCCTGTTTGCCTCTCCAAGGTGCATTTATTTGCTCTTATTCCAATATATTTTTGGATAAAATTACTATGACTCAAATATGAAAGCATTTTTATTGTAATGTAAATCCAAAGGATAAACAAAGTGAGTTTTCATCCTATTTTCCATAGCCTAGAAATAGGACATTTTACTCTAGCATTTTCTTTTATACATACTTCAGCATAGGATACGTAAGTTTAAAAAATAAGATATAAATACAACTGCAATGTCAATTTCCTTATTCTACATGCACTGCTTAAAATCAGTGTCCATACTTGGTTATACTACAAGATGATGCTCTAAGATTAATTCCTTATACTCCAGAACACACGTATATATTGAGAGAACGAAGCCTGTTTAAAAGCTTCAGATGAGTTTAGTGTTCTGCATTTAGAGAAGCCCTAGTAAAATAGCCAAAAGAAACAGCAACTGGTCCTAAAACACATCTATTGCATTCATACTCTCCAGGCAATGCTTTCTAAAATGTAAAATTTCTTCAGTTCTGAATTGAAAAGATTGATCTGCTTGTCATGTTGAATGGACTCTAAAAGTAGTTTAAGCAACAATTGACCCTGAGCACAGTACTAGCGGATTCTTCTGGGCATTGGGCTGAAGACAGCTCCAGATTTCTAAGATAACTGAAATTGTCTGTGTTGTGAAAAACAGCAAAGCAGCTCACAGCAGGCTGGAATGCTCAAGAGGATTTTCATAATTACGGCTCAGAGAAATGAGATTTACTGGAAGCTGCATTTGTATCAGTATAGCTATGTCTTTCCTCACAACTCCTTATGCTTAAAAAAATCAATTCCATCCACTTTTCATAATTCCATTTGCTTTTTTTGTCTATCAGCCACTAAATTTAAGCTACATTACAGAAGGCAACTGTGAATCTTTTTTATCAGTGATTAATCTATTTCTACCACTGACTTGCAATTTCTGTCAGATATTTCAAGTTCCTCTCACCAAAAAGTCATAGGCATGTGCTAGAATGCACATGCTTAGCCACTGATGAAATGTAGAGGTGAGATTCAAAGAACAACAGGTACAACAACAATGAGCAAAAGTGCATCCTCTAAATGAAGAGGAGTGCTCCACAGAACTATTCAAGAGATGTGCACTGAATACAAAATGCACTGCATATGCCAAAATGTGTGTCCACAAATGTTGTGTTAAGAACATAAACCACACAAGGCTGGGCACAGTGGTTCACGCCTGTAATCCCAGCACTTTGGGAGGCCGAGGCGGGCGGATCACGAGGTCAAGATATCAAGACCATCCTCGCTAACATGGTGAAACCCCGCCTTTACTAAAAATACAAAAAAAAAAAAAAAAAAAAAAAAAAAATAGCCGGGCGTGGTGGTGGGTGCCTGTAGTCCCAGCTACTCCAGAGGCCGAGGCAGGAGAATGGTGTGAACCCGGGAGGCGGAGCTTGCAGTGAGCCGAGATCGCGCCACCGCACTCCAGCCCGGGCGACAGAGCGGAGACTCGGTCTCAAAAAAAAGAACTTAAACGACACACTTACATTCCTTTATATTAATAACCTTACATTCCTCTTTTCTGGCGTAGGACCAATTTCCTCATTCTGTTAGCTCCTTATGAAGGGATTTACTTTTTCTCTGTGTGAGCTTCTTGGAGCAGCAGAAGTGATGCAGCCATTCTGTAGCTCACACACACTGTTGCTGAGCTCATGGCTCACTGTCATGGTATTGAGCAGCATCTGGGCCCAAACTCGATCCACCTGCCCTGAATCCTCCTTCAGCACCTCTGACTCCTGGGCCAGGTGTCAGGTTAACTCCACGTCGAAGGGCCTGGCTTCTGCAGGACACACTCATCACTAGGGTCAGAGGCAACAAGAACAAACAGGGTTTCAGTCCATCTTTGCAGGGTTCCAGCTCATGCTTGTGGGTGCCAGCCTGCTTATGATCTTCCCTTCCTAACCGCTTGTGCTGTAGGCTTCGAGCTTCAGCATCAGATGTGGAGACAATTCACAGTTGTGAAAGCTCCTTGTAACAAAAGCAAAGAAATTTAATTTACTTTCTCTCTCTGTCTCTCTCTCTATATATATAATGTATATTATACACATATACATACACACACATATAAAATAACTGTATATGTTGTCTCTAGACACATATAGTTTACATACACATAGTGTATGTATATATGTTATATATATTAATATTCTAATTCTGTGGCTAAACCCCGAGTAATAGAGAATTTGGTCTGAAAAAAAGTTTTTGAAAAACCTTGTGTAATTTTATGTCAGGCTGAATAGAAGGATTTCTGAGGTCTCCAAGACTGACACCATATTAACTGAAACTCCAGGAGACATGGTATAGCCATGATCCAAGGACCAGAACACCAATGTTTGAAAATATATAATTTTCAAAACAACAAGAGGCTTTGGAGAATACCCAAGCACAAAATTACAACTACAAGGACAGTGACTGCTCAGGAGTAAATGGTGGGCCCACTCTGGTGGTACTGAAGATCTTTAAGCAAGAAAAATGGCAGTTGTTCAGTCTTATCTTCTGAGCTCTTTTTGTGCCTTATATAGTAACCAGGTTAGATACAGCAAATGTTGCCATCTAGTAAAAAGTTACAGAAAACACACAGGGGGATAAATCTATATTTTCAACACACTGCTTTGTATGTGGATAATTGTATTTTTCCTTTAAGCACAGCAGATTGGTTCACTTTATAAGTATCAGTTAGGAACATTAATGTGATTTCTACCAAAAGGTGATTACTTTCTATTAAGTCACAGTGATGTTTCAGATCCTACCAGCAGCACCATAGTCCTTTGTATAAAGGAGTTTAGTCCTCTTAACAGGAGTTGATAGTTTGGAAGTGACACTTCTGATGTTCTGTTTCTTAAACTCAGAAGCAATTGTTCTTCAACTGTTTTGCAATTTTTTTTCAAAAGTTAAATTTGATAACTTTTAATTTTACAGAAGTTAACAGAAAAACAATTTTATTCAATATAGCTCTTCCCCAGATAAATTCTGTATAAATAATACTGTGAGAATTTTAACATTCTGATTAAACCATGCCATAAACTATACTGGGTCAGGCATGTTTTAGAGAGGAAAAAATGTCCTCCTCTCCAAATTTAATTTTCCCTTTTATGTTTGGAACACATCTTTTGGCATCATAGATAAAATTCATATGAAATACATCCAGCTTATTATAGGCATGCAGCTGTCTTTTCAAAGATCTTTCCATCTTATTCCTTATTACATTATTAAACTATCGTAAACTGTTTTAATCATACCACTACAAAATGACTATCCTCCAATCCACAATGCTGCTGTTATTCTGATTAAAAAGGAACTATGATGAATTAAAGTTTACTTTTGGCTCTAATACATTAATAATCAGTCAAGTTTGTCTTATTTTTGACTAATTTTATTAAAATGTTATACTGATATGGCTATACTGAAACTGAGTTTATATTCCACTTTCACCATTAGTAAATTTTACTGTAAATACGTGTATCTTTCTGACATTTCCGTAATTCTTTATGCTTTACCTAGATATGTAGTTTATCCAAATTCAAACTACACTATTGTTCAGCGTTACATTACTTGGCATGGCATCTGTATTACTAAATTACAGCATTTTTTCTAACGTACTTATCGTTTATGCTGTAAAAGTTCAGATTGTACTTTTTAAGAAAAAGAATTATTATTCAATGTCAGCCAACATTGAATTGAACATTACTTTTCATTTTACAAAAGTAAAAATGAAAAAATCTATGAAAAAGAAAAAGAAAGAAGTATCCATATTGTTAAAAATAAAAAGGAAATATGAGTCATCATCTAGTCATTTTTGAGTGAAGGCACTGGTATCCAGATATCATAAAACTATGAAATACAGAAAGCATTCGTCTTCAACATTCTCAAGTTTCTTACCACCAACTTTATTTTGTATAATAGTTGGAAAACAATCGGATAGTTTAAAAGTTGAAGTTAGAAGAACCCCACTTTTCTATTCATGTTTTGGTGCCTGTCTTGCCTAAGGGGAAAAAGTATGAATCTTCCGTTATTTAAAAAACGAATCTTTTCTGTGACGATGGCGACTGCCATATATTAATTGCCTCCTGGCCATGCTTAGGTAAAATTTACCTAGAAGTCCAACCAGGGGATGGAATTCTGGGAATTTACCAAGCCTGCTCCATAGAGGTGGTATGAATGAATCTTTCTCTTCAATTTGAGAGGTAGCACCTTCACTGGTTCTGGATACCACAGCCTTTGAGTCACTGTAGACCTTTTTATTAAGGTGCTCAAAGTACTTGATTAAATTAGCACACTTATTCTAAAAAATACCAACTCTAAACAACAAAACCAAAACAATTTCAAATAATAATATCCTGCACATCAGACACTTTGAAGAATATAGTAGACTTTTTTTTTTTTTTTTTTTTTTTTTTTGCTTTCAACAAAGGCATGCTAAGTTTAAGAAAACAGGACACATATATTTTTCAACTTTGGCTCTAGTCGTAATTGGAAACAAAGTACACTTTTACTTATATATTTGTTGGAAGAATGAACAAAAAGATAATTACCATAGAAGAACTGCATAGCAATATGGAAAATAAGCAATGAAGAAATTCAGAGACTGGAGACAACAAATTGGTCTGGGATAATTAAGAAAGGCTAAACAGCAATGAAGCTTGAACTGAATCTATAAATATGGTAAAACTGAGATTAGCAGAGAGGAATAAGCAGGGTTTTCTAGGAAGATGAAAAGACATAGATAAAGGTGTGGTAGTGGGGAGCCCCAAAATTTCAATGTAAAACCATCAGATTTGTTTCTTGGTAATGTAATAGATCAATGCAGATATTCCTGATTGGTATATTTTCTCCACTTCGTGATTCAGGTATCTAGGGTCATTCCATGTTGGAGTCCCGCTGTCTCCCAAGGCCTCAGAGTCTTCTCATCTAGCCAGGATACACCCACTTGTCAAGCTCCTTGGCCTGGAACAGATATCCATCACTTCCACTCACACTCCATTGGTGAGAACTGGACACATGGTCTCACCTGGATTTAAGCAGAAACTGGAAAATGTAGCCCCGAGCTAGGCTGTCACTTGGTTACAATTCCAGGCTATGAAAAAGGAGCATGCATTTGATGAACTGCTCTCTATCTCTGCCTCACCAAGCCTGCCAGCCTGCCAAGAAAGTACAGAAGATGAAATGTCCATCCTTTTCAAAGTCACCCAATCGAGCAGAGGGGTGGTTCTTAAAGATTCTACTGAATTATTGGAAGCTGGGGAAATTTCTAAGTTATAGAATTAAACAATCAGAGCAGCATTTCAAAGAGAGAACATGCACAGCAATATTTAGCAGGATTGCAGGTAGAATAAATAGTTTCCAGACAAGACAAGAGGGCTGGCAGAGGGTATAGAAAACACTGGTAAAAATTTAAGATAATTTCTAAGAATGAAACAAATCTGGTGCACAATTAGAATGGGCTTGGGGAATGGAAAGAAGGCAGACAAAGGAGAGAGGTAAGTTAAGGAAGATTTTGAACATTCAAAATCTTGATAGTACCCCTGAGGACAATTAGGAAGTAATTTTAGAGTGAAGAAGATGAGTTTGAGAACATGTTCAGATGTCCTATAGAAGCATCTACATGGAGCTATATAGCCAGTAGTCACACAAGGCAAGACGAAGATAAGAAAGGATCAGGAAAAGAGGCCTCATTTCCTGATTGTCACCACTGTGAAATTTTTTCCGGACTATTGTAGTATCTACAAGAGGCAAATGAACTATTCCGTGACATGGCAAATCCATTCTTTTTGCCCGTCTACACAATCGATACCAATCGCCACAGCCAAATTGATCTGGCTGCAATTCACATCAATTCTTAGAAGGCTGAAAGGAATGGATTGGCCGTGCCATAGGCCATCCATTTCACATCCTCAAACATGCCCTCTTCTGCCTCAAGAGTTGTTAGGCCAGTGGAAGAAGGGACCAAGTTTGCCACTCCATTTATTCAGGCTCTAATATCACATTTAACTTCTAGGTTCCACAGCTGCTTAAGTAATTTTGATGTGAAAATTAAGAATCAATTTATTTCAATGTTGTAAAAGTAAAACTAACAATTTTTTAGCATGTTCTGTGTGTACCGTCTTGGACAAAGTAAAGTTTATTAAATGGAAGATACTCTAATAGGAAGCAAAGAGAAGCATGCCAACATACAATTGCTATGCAACTCCATTCAAGCCCCTACAGTCCTATCAGAGAGAAGAAAGTTGTGTATTAAATATGTCCTTTATACTAGGTCCTGCTCTACTGTGGTTCTGTCATTTGCATCTCAGATTAGCCTTGACATAAGCATTATATCTTTATTTTAAAAGAACTTAATAGGCCAGGCACGGTGGCTCACACCTGTAATCCCAGCATTTTGGGACGCCATGGCAGGCTGATCACGAGGTCAGGAGATCAAGACCATCCTGGCTAACATGGTGAAATCCCATCTCTACTAAAAATACAGAAAATTAGCCAGGCGTGGTGGCAGGCACCTATAGTCCCAGCTACTTGGGATGCTGAGGCAGGAGAATGGTGTGAACCCAGGAGGCAGAGATTGCAGCAAGCCAAGATCATGCCACTGCACTCAGCCTGGGCGACAGAGCAAGACTCTGTCTCTAAAAAAAAAAAATAAAATAAAAAAAAGAACTTACTAGTGTACCTAGTGATAGACCTAGTAAGTGATAGAGATGGCACTTAAAGCTTTGAAAATGTGACCCAAAGCCAGGGTGTTTTGGCACTACAAAGCCTTTCCTAAGGATCTAATTAGGCCCATTAAAGCAGCCATGTAAAGAGCCAATTCCTGCTGCCATATGACCAAAACTCTCAAACCAGTCTGCACCCCTTTATTTCTGACACAGAGAATCAATTCAAGAATTAAAAACAAAAAATATCTTTCCTGGACATGTAATCATATGAAGGTGGAATTGAATGATTATTTTGAAACCAGAGTAGAGTGAAGGGCAAGAGTGTAAACTCCAGTTTACTCCTGGTTCATCAGTTTTGTCTGTGAAGCAGTCTTGAATTTGCCAAATGTAGTAAGATGTGTTCTTGACAAGGCAGAAAAATATATAGCCATCTACTCAAGACAGCAAATCTCCTGTGAGGTCCAGGTCAGTCTTTGACCCACAGGACATTTTTCTATGCTCCTGCATGGACAGACTGAACCCAGAAAGCACAGAGGATCTCAGCAAGGTGAAGTCCTTAATGTCTGAACAAGACATGGTAGTATCCCCAAGATTGCCTCTAGTAGGTGTGCTATGTGGCATCACAGTGCAATTCCCTGAGGGAAGTGCCAAGGTCAGGCTGGTTGGCCAGTTTGAAATCTGATTGCCCATCCAAATAAGGTTAGGCAAAAGAGTTCAAGGATCAAAGTCAATGTGGACAGAGATTAAGGAAAAACTGAAGAGAGAGGAAATGTGAAGCAGAAGCAATGGGAAACAAAGGCTGTTTTGCTGTTTTTTTTAATCTAGTGTCATAGCAGAGCCAGGGAGGATTTTAAAAACTGGCCATGGAGCAAAAACATTATTTTACCTTGCAAGCTGAAATATCCACAGGCTGTGAAAGATCAAGGAAAATAAAAAGAATATTGTTATTGCAAGAGCATCACAAAGAGAAGCACCATCCCGGGGTCACCCCTGAAACAAATAACAGAATGAGCTCAATCAGTTTCTCTATAAGCCTTTGCTATTTCCTCCCCCCACACCCCCAGCACACACTTCAGGTCAAGTAGCAGATCATTTCTTTTCTAAAATTCACTAGAATATGTGCCCTTTCTTTGTATTACATTTCCTCAAAATCATAAAATAAACTGTACTATGGAGTGTTTTAATTTCCTATCGTCTTTGGAAAATCATGCTAATAAGATATTTAGTGAAAAGAGTGGTTGCCCAATAAGTGGCAATAATCCTTTATGAGTGCCGCTGTGAACACGATGAACAAATATGTTGACCTTGAAAGTTCTAGTCTTACCACGAGTGCAGGAACAATGACACAAATATTCATTTAGATGAATGCTTACCATGCTTGGCCTTATCATTTTGAGCTACCCACATTTCAATTTTCCTAGTTATGCTCAGAAACTATAGTTTGTGATGGAAAGCAAGAGAAGGATACTACTGCCATGGTAGCAAAAACATTTTTTTTTCTTCCTCAAAAATAGTATGTTAGAGACCAGTGGGGGTAAAAAATAATGCTAACTGTACTTGCAGAGAAAATTAAATTTAAATACAAGTTCTTGTAATTTTATCAAGTGCTGTTTAGATATTTTTTCCAGTTTAATGTGCAAGGATGCCTTACAATGGGCTTACCAGTTAAAGGACAAATTACTTTTCTCTGCTTTGAGCAGGTTGTTCAACATGCAGAATATATCTTTTAAAATTCATGAATGAAGGGGTGCAGATTTACAATTGTATAAAGAGATATTCAAAATAAGTTTTAAAAAGCTGCCTTAGCTTAATATAGCTAATAAAAAATGACAAACAAGCAACTACAACAATAACAAAAATGAAGAAAATGACTGTTATCCTTCTGAATTCCTTTGCCTGTCATTCAAATGGGATATTACCCTTTTCAGGACCGGCTGAATAACTCACACTAATGTACCAACCTGTGCTGCTTACATTCCCTAGTGCATTCCATTTTGGTGATATTACTTTTGCAGCCACTACATTGGCTTCTTGAAAAATAGAATTTCTAAAATTTTCCTGCATTCAATGAGCTGTTGAGGTTTTCTAATAAGAAAACACAACACTAATGCTGCTGTCTTAATTCTGTGCATTACTTTCCCGCCAAATTCAGAAGCGTGCCGATGTCACTACAATCAATCCATTACAGTCACCTCTGCAGCTGTTGTTATAGCTCCTGCTCCTCCATTGCCCATCCTCAGCATATTTTCTCTTTTATGTACTAAGATGAATGTCAGTGTCAGGTCTTCAGAGGAGCAAGTGATCTTTTTACTGCATATTCGAAAACATGTTCTTACCTCTTGCTTCTATTCCATGACAAAAATTCTAATTCAGAAATGTTCATTTTTCACACAAATGCCCTTGAGAAAATCAGCCCAAGACATGTCTTAATGTAATGTTCACTTGCAAATTATCACATGTAAATGTACTTAAGATATTCCTAATTGCATTGTTTATTCTTCCTACTGTGTTCATTTTACCAATGTATTTATTGAGATTTATTTAGAAACAAATCTATTCCCAGTCTTTATTATTGTGAAGCCAGCATATTATGTGAGACATATCTCCCAAACATTTTCTACTGAACAAAGAATGAACAAACTGTTTACTGTAATACAGTGACCAATTATATTACTATTTCCTGGGAGAAATGAAAAGCACGGTCATTATAGCTCAGTTCGGCTGTGGGGAAGACTTCCTGTCTGGTCAATGTTTTTCTTCAGAGCCAACACAGTGCATCACTGTCTTTTCTTTTGTGATTACGATAAAGTGCATTTAGAAATACAGAGAAACCAAAATGATCTTTGGAAAATAGACATATGAGATTTACCCCAAAGCAGGATCCTATAAGGCCCAAGAAAAAATAAAGCATATTTTGGCTCTCTGAGGAAGAGTCACAGTTAAAAGGAGGTCTGTTTACCTGAAATAACTGCACCTAGAGGCAATGAGGTGAAATCAAGGAAGGCAGTTTCCTGTAGCACGGAGCTTTCCCAAGATGACACTATCAGGGCTTCCTAGGAATTATATAGACTGTGTCTCAAAAGATCACTCTGTCTTTCTAAAGTCATTTTCTGCTTTCCCCCATTGTTATGATGTGTTTATTCATTGTTGGTAATTGCACTTTGGAGTGTGATTTAAAAACCATGTTTCTGCCAGGGCCTAAAAGCAGTAGAGGCTCCAAGGGCATTCAAGCTTTGGCCTCATCTGTGGATGCTGTCATTGGACCTGCCAAAAATGATGCAAATGGTTGGAAACAAGGGGCTATGGTACCCTTCTGCTATTAGATGACACTCAGTACTCCACAGATTATTTTTAATTTCTCCTAGAGGCTAAGGGAATACATTAGATAAATTGGGTACCAGTTGCTAAGATATCTTAAATAGGAATAATTGTTTCTGCTGGAATTTTAGGGGATGAAAATAAATTATCAAGAATGAAAAGTGCTCAGAAAATTAGTCATATAGAAAATAAATATACAATGCTTTCTGAAACCAAAAGTATGTATTATCACAAAGATCGGCTTACCAGATCTCACCATAACCAAACTATACCTGCTTCTACATTAAACTACGAACAGGCAAGTCAATTTCTTTTTTTTTTTTTTTTTTTTTTGAGACAGAGTCTCGCTCTGTCGCCCAGGCTGGAGTGCAGTGGCGCAATCTCGGCTCACTGCAAGCTCTGCCTCCCGGGTTCACGCCATTCTCCTGCCTCAGCCTCTCCGAGTAGCTGGGACTACAGGCGCCTTTTTGAAAATAACCATTTCCCCAATTGCTCATAATGATTAGAGAGTCATGTCATGAACACAACAGATGAGACTGAAGCAGAGCTCAGGGTTAAGAAGATTCAAATATCCAGCCAGGTGCCTCTTTCCACAGTACTTTCACTGAGTTCATCTCACTTTTAGCTTTCGGTGAACCTATGAGGATGATATGACACAAGCTCATCAGTCAACAGCCATACAGAGAAGGGCCAGTAATTCAACAGGTGAAAATGTGGCCATTTATAAACCAGCTTACAGAATTATTACTAACTCTAACTTCCCAAAGCTGGGTGTATGCAACACCTGGGGAAACAATGGCCAATGAGGTAGCATTCAATTACTCTTGTCAAGGTAGCCAAGGGTTTACCACCAGGACCAAATTTATCTTTACAACAAATCTCCAGACACATCCCTCAGATCTTAATCGTCCTTAAGTTTTCCCATACTGGACTTTTATCCATTTCCTATTCTATCACACACTCTGACATCGCCTTTCTTTCACTCAGGCACATTCTTGTATCAAGAATATGCTCTTCCCCAGCTTCATCTGATGAGCTCTTGTTCATTAAGGATTAGCTCAGATGTGACCTCCTGTGTGTAGCCTTCCTGGTTCATGTTATATACCTTTCTGTCACCACATTTAGCAGCTCGTATTATACAGTAGCCTATTGTTATTTTTTTCCATGGACTCTCAAATCTGTGGGTTCAAGGGCCACATCTTATTCATCTGTGTGTCCTTCATTGAACCAAGCAGTACACCTGAACCATTGGAACAAAGATGTAAAGGCCTTTCTAACAAATCAAATAGTTCTAAACAAAAAGCAGCTCTAGACAGTTGTCCTATAAGCTCTCTAGATTATAAAACAGAAATAGGAACATAATTGCTTTTTGTGTTATTAATACCATTTCTAGAAAGTGTACTATTAAAGCAGTAGAGATCTTTTTTCCCAACTCTGAACTCAAAAAGCAATTTATTGTTGAAAAGAATAGTAACTGCTCAATAGAAGTTTTATAAGCATGCAGAAATATTCCCCATCTGGCTATTTTCATACTCACCCTTGAGTTTAAAAAAATTCAAGGCTATATTTCAAATCATAGTCTCTTTAAGGCATTTGTTCATACAGTGAGAGTAATATAGTACAGGTCTAGGATTTTCTAGTGGTCTCAATTTTAAAACGAAGTATTTAGTCTGGCTTGGTTTCCTTCACAGTGGCTGGCCCTTACATGAGCCAGGCCAAATACAAATGCTCTAAAAAAGACCCTATAGCTTTACTCTAGAGCTTCAAGGAATCTGTCCAGCCTTTGCTTTCAACCCTCCATTTCAAACTTGTTTGTTCTTTCTGGATCTACCTGGTATTCATTCTCTTGCCTTATAACCAGTCTTCACCTCTCTGTCATTTGGACTGTTTGCTTAGTCTCAATTCCAGTTTCACCTGGAACCCTCAACCAACCTCCAGATTTGGTCTTTTGAATCTTCCTTGGCTCCCTGCTCTAAATCTATCATAGTTGCACCATACCTCAACTTTGAAGCCCAGCTTCCAAAATATTCATGTTCAGTATGAATATTCAATATTCATTCTTCCCACACCTCCAAAGACAAAATTCAGAAGAAATCTAGAAGATGAATGATAAGCATGTTCATTTTATTTGCTTTCCTGAATTTCAATTCAATCTAGCTTAGAGCATAGGACAGTAGACTTTTCAAGAATGAAGTTACTAATTAGTGCCCAAAATTTGGATTTCATGGTCAGTTAAAGCAATTCTATTTGTTTTTAATAAGAAGCACTCAGAAATACTTTGTTTATGTTATAATAATCAAAGTAATGGATTTGTGTTGCTGTCCTGATTGAGATTATATTGTTGCTCAAATCATATTGCATCAAACCAGACTAGAGATAAAACTGCAGAAAAAAGATAAAAAAATTTTTCAAGATTTTTCAAATCCAAAATGAACCACCAAGCACTAGGTAAAAGTCCTGGGACCAGAGCCAGAAGCAAGGAAGGGATTGTTTTGATCCAGAATCTCTAACCATTTGATATGGTTTGGCTGTGTCCCCTCCCAAATCTCAAATTGTAGCTCCCATAATTTGGATATGGGAGGTAATTGAATCATAAGGGAGGGTCTTTCCTGTGCTTTTCTCATGATAGTGAATAAGTCTCATGAGATCTGATGGTTTTATAAAGGGGGGTTCCCCTGCACATGCTCTTTGTCTTGCCTGCTGCAATGTAAGACGTGACTTTGCTCCTCCTTTGCCTTCTGCCCTGATTATGAGGCCTCCCCAGCCACGTGGAACCATAAGTCCCTTGAGCCTCTTTTTCTTTATAAATTTTCTAGTCTTGGGTATGTCTTTATCAGCAGCATGAGAACAGACTAATACACCATTTCTCTAGAATGCTTGACTTTTTTTTAATTGGGTGCCCCTAATAGGCATACTGATTTACAAAATGCAAAATATATTCCCAGTTAGCTAAAAGCATCAACCTGGTGAGGGTTATATTGACTGTTGTGCACACAATTGCCAAAACATCTCTCAAAATGTCTCAAGTTTTGACATGGCTGGTTGTGGGGTGAGCTTTGATCCCAATCTACCAACAGCCAGACACTTCCTGATGCCACTCATAGCAGATGGCCAAAAGAGACTTGCCTTTCCATTTTCTATGGTAAAATTATATGCATTTTACTATATCATTGATATCTATTCTAACCAAAGTCTTAATCGATTTTTTAATTCCTGGTCTGTGACTAGATAAATACAGAAACTGAGAGTAATCATTTAGAAACTCACACGGCAATCTAACACTGCTACAACATCCAGCATTTCATTTTTCTACTAATTCATTTTTATCATATTTTTAAGGACAGTCTGCCTAGATTATAAATTTTAAAAAGAAAGAAACTGTCTCTTAAGCATAGATAATTTGAAAAGCTCTAATCTAAGCCATTTGGCCATCTTAACCGGATGTCCTTTGAGAATGTCAGTGGAAACAGTGGACACTCTCATGGGGAAGCTGAGTTATATACTTCAAAGCACAATTCAGTAAAAACCAGATTCCAAAGGGATGAAATAAATAGTCTCCAGTACAAGCTCTTTGATGACTTGGCTTAATCCACATATAACATTTGGATATGCAGGTGTTGGCAGACTAAGTCTTGTCACCTGTTTTTGGAAATACACTTTTTTGGAACACTGCCACACTCATTTGTTTACATATTGTCCAAGGCTGCTTTCAAGAGTTGAGTAGTGGTGACAGAGACCATTTAGCCCACAAAGCCTAAAATATTTACCATACGACCCATTACAGAAAAAGTTTGCCAGTCTGTGATCTAGTAGATATATAGACTGCTATCATTAGTTCTCTAAAACTGAGTTTGGAAAGCACAGAGTTCAAAGACATATTTTCAGGAAGTATATGCAAAACAGATGTATTGTCAGTGTAGGGCAGATCTGTATAATTTGATGACACGTATGTGGAAAGGCAGTGTTGATAACCTCTGTTTCAGCCTAGCCATTGAAAGTTTCTCTTTTCACTCTATGTATAACCCCTGAATAAACTTGTAGATTTAAAAGCCTTATATAGGTAGTTAGCTCTACCAATTAAATGTCTAGTCTATATTTTTATCTTATACTATGGAATTAAACCCAAGTGACTAATGAACCTGAAGATGTAGAATAAAAGACTGCAGAGAAATGGAATCCAACAGTCAGAGAAGAATGTAAACAGTTCTGACAAGAAGAACTTGAGGTGATTATTTAAATGTGTCACCAGAGTCTTGATTTACCTAACACAGGGTGAACTTCACACAGTCAAGATAAATACAAACAAAGCCTTAAATTGTTGATATTTTTATAACAATCCACATTAGTTAAGGGAAAACATAAACCCAAACACCTCAGCAGTTCAACATAAGAAAAGTTTATTTCTCACCCATGAAGGAGTCTGATATAAATGTTCTTAGTCAGCGAGCAGCTTTTCACCCTGTGGTGATTTAGGGACCAGTCTCCTTCCATGGTCATAGAAGTACATGCATGAATGGTTCCAGGAATGAAAATTGCCTGCACCACTTCCACACATGGCCATACCTGACAGCAAGGGAGTCTGGGAAATGCAGTCCAGCTGTAAACCCAGACTGTAAATAGTTAGCCAAGTTCTTCTATACCCACTTAAATGTGAAACCTAATTTAACTTTAGTCTGTTTGTCTGAATGATGCCAGCAACTTTCCAGGGAATTAAATCAAGAAACATCTCCAGAAGGTATGCTAATATTACCAGAATATGCAGGGATGAAATTTTACTCTATGGACTCTAAACATTTCATCCAAAACAGTGGTCGTGTGTATGCTAGCCCTATCTCCCAGTTGGGCAACTCAGAATATGTCTTAGCTGCCCTCTTTCATATTTTACACCTGGCATTATATTTACCTGCAGAATTTATCTCTTTTAATGAATCCTAGCAAGGCTGGTAGATCTGCCATTAGTGAATCAATGTGAAAAACTGTGATCCCCAACAAATAAGCCCCAGGGTCACTGCAACTATTGTGTTGTCCAAGACTTACAGACCCCGCCAGCTCAATAGAGATGCTCTTTGCTCTGGCTCTTGTCCTCTTCGTAATTAATCGATGTTTAATGCCTCAACAAGGTCCTAAGCAGATTACCACAGCCTTTTCTTTTAGTGTCAGGATATCTGTTTACTTCAGCTGAACAAAATGCTTAGATTCCTCTGATGGACCAGGGCCAGGCTTGCTGTAGGCCCAATGATGCATTAGGAAACAGGACATGAAAGTATATCACTGTGGCACAGCTAGGTTTGTCTTATATGGTGATGGGTAGACCCTAGCATGCTAAGATGAGACATCCATAGGCCTAACAGAACAGAAGCAGTAAGTACACAGCCCTGGCCTTCTTTGACCTGGAAAATTTCTCTTTCCATGAGGACTTCATCGACCACTGAATTGTGGACTCACCTCCAAAAGGAAACAAGGGGGCACCTGGGAGCTAAGTCTACTCATTCACCTGTATTATTATCTCATACATCCTTTGCTTGTTATTTCAATAAAAAAAAAAACTGAGATGGAGACAATTTAAGCTGAGTCCTCTTTATCATTCTTCCAAACCTGCTAGCCCAGCACAAACGTGAAGGGTCTGGTCTAGCTCAGGTCCTTTATATACTTAACTCTAGCTTCTCCCACAAGCTCCCAGCCCCTGTCATCACCAGTCTGCTAGGTTTTTCCACTAGGATGTCCCACAACACATCATGCCTGACTTGCCAGCTTCTGTGCCATGTTATTCTCTATTAGAACTTAATTAATGATGCTATCATTTTTCCAGCCACCCAGTCTTAGAACAAAAGTCATATTATCCTCCTCCTTGTACTTGGTACTTTTGCATTCCAGCAGCCACCAAGCTAAACTGATCCTTCTGAATCCTTCAGAGCGCTAAGTTACAAGAAGCTGAATTAACTCTGGTTAGTTTCAATAGAATCATAATTTGTTCAGTGATGCTGAGTAACTCACAGAATGTTTGAGAAAGCAAAGGAATGAGACCAGAAAACCAAGAACAGTTCCCAAAATTGTGCATGCTGCACACATCCTAGCAGGATGCAACTGCCACCACCTCAAGGCATAGTCCCAGCAGCTCACACACAGACCCTCTGGGCCCAGATTGCTGCTGCCAGAACTCTAGAACTATCATTTCTATGTGATACCTCTGGGAAGTGGGTACAGATCACTCCACTACTGCTACTACTGCTACTGTCACCCTTACCAGATGGATCCTATACCATCCTCATATCTTCATGTCACTAATGTTCAGTTTAATGTCTTGGGTGGATGGATCTGATCAGTGGGGCTCAGTCTTCATGACTGACCCACAGGAGCATTGAAAACATAAGAAACAGGTTCAGCTGCTATCTGTCTGAGGCAGGTACTAGTTATTCAGCACTCAGTCTAACCCCCTTCTGTCTTCTAAACCTCACTTGCTTAGAAACCCTTACAGCAACACCATTCTGGCCAGGAAAATGGAAGCAGCACAATCTCCTCCACTTTCTCCTCCTTTTTGTCCATTATGAGGCTGGCTCTTGGTAGGGCATTGGTCACATGTATGTTGGTGTTATGTTCACATAATACCAAATCTGGAAACTAAAAATGGAAAATACGAAGTTAGCTCACTGACAACTAGGAAGCTGCTGACCTTTAATATGTACTGGGGTGACCTACTATTAGGGTGGTGCAAAAGTAATTGCAGTTTTTGCTGTTCAATAGTGAAAACCCGCAATTACTTTTGCACCAACCTAATAGACGCAAAATGCAGAGCAGGCATCACCAAGGGTGGTAGTGTTAGAAGATATGGAGGAAAATTCTTCATAAAGTTGGCATCTGCTGCCTCCTTGCTATTTTTGGCCATGTCCTAAAAGAGAAGGATGAACCATAGTGGAACTACCAGTTTGCAAACAGAGATGGAAGGAAATACCACTTTGTTAAAGGAGACGCTTGTCATCTGAAGCCCACAATCCTAGCTTCATTAAGAAACTCACAACATGGGGTCCTGCATATTGAAAGAGATAAGTCTCTTGAACCCTGACATGTAATTGTTATAAGCAATGGCTGGGAAGGGGCAGGCCCCCGCAGTCGATAGGTCTGTGGCCCCAGGGTTTTCTCAAGCATGACAAAGGACAGCATAATCTGGTTCCTTGACTGCATTGTTGAGGAAGCACCCTGCTCTCCAGACTTCCAGACTTCTTATTGCATGAGATAAATAAGCCCCTATTTGGTCAAGGTTGCTCTTATATATAGTTGATAGTCCTACTGATGCAGGGCCAACAAGAATGACAAATGTCCATAAACCATCTTATGAAATATCCCTCACATACATTCCTACCATTCTGTCCCAGGTGCTTTGCCCTGGGCCGGATCCTTCTGGATCTCAGCTTAAAACCAATCAGTTAGTTCCCTGCCTGTTCCTTCATTCTATAATGTCTTTGTCGCCATAATGGATCCTCAGCCCCTTAAAACAATGCCTGACACATAATAAATAATCTTTACATGTTTGTTGCAGATGGAAGATGAACAAATGGAAATAGTGCTAGCCAAAGAATCAGAAAATTATGCGCCAACCCCACCTGGGAAGTTCAGCTGCATAAACTGCATGAAATGACTCTGGTAATACTTCTGGATTTTTGTGTTTTTTCATCTGGATCTGGAAGAGTCATCTATCTGTTACCTATCTGATAAAAGGTATGTGTAAAAGTTCTTTCAAAACTATAAAGCATTACAAGAGTATTATTTTGGTCATCCATGTAAGAAATTGCATAGAGCCCCAAAACATAAAATAACAGCAATTTAGAAAACATTAGGGTCTATATAATCTACTATCAGGTAGAATATTCAGAAAGAGTATTGAAAGATATTATAAACATAATCACCATTTAATTTTCAATGTTAAGACATGACCAAAAGATAATAGTTTAGGAGGCAGAAATGATATCTGCTACTTACATTGTCATAACGTAATATTTACTCTGTAATTGCATGATCAATATTTACTCAGTGATTATATAGCTTTTCACATGGTTGCTTGAACCCAATAAAATAAAGGAAAAGCAGTTATCTTTATCTTCCTAGGGGCAGATTTGACAAAGATAAACTTTCTGGATGATCTTCCTTATTGGCTTATTTTACCCTGAAAATCACTGTTATTTTCAACCCACAAGCAGCTTTTGTGGCATAAGCTTTCATTTGTGAACCCCACAGATTTCAAAGTCAATCCCCAGAAGAAAGGGGTTACCCCTTTCTCAGAAATTCCTTCTATCTGCCTGCACTCCCAATATACAGAGCAGTGTTTTTCTAGACAAATAATAATGGTTGCATTTTTAAACTTGTCACATAATGTGATTGAAGATAAAGAACAAAGTATTTGAGGCTGCCTCCAAATCCCAAAATTCTGAAAGGACTTACACATTTGTGGTTCTCTAAAACTATGTGTCTCACAGATTATGGGAAGAGATGCCTTAAAATGTGTTTTCATTTTTTAGCTTTGCATTGTGAAAACATCCCTTGTAAATTCACTGGAGGTTTATTAAGGGATGTTGGGACCATTATTTACTTTTTGAAGATGAAAGGGTCTGCAAAGTGAAAAAAATCAAGTGGCTTCTGAGAGGCACCTTAGAATACAAAATATTTCCAATCTGAAATGTGCCATCGTTATCAACTGATGTCGTATTTATTGTTTGGTATGTATAGTGAAATTTACTACTCTTGAATTTTGGAAGCCATCTGCTCAACTTAAGGCACTTTAAGAATTCTAGAACTAAAGTAACTAAATTTGGATTAACAAAACTGAAAGAAATCTTTTCAAAGGAGGGGAGTTCAGACAAGAAGGAAAGAGAATACTGTAAAGCTTCTATGCACATGAAAACCTAGCTCTGTACTCAGTAGACTTGAATTAAAGGAAAAAAAAAGATTTAATTGCTTGAGTCTAATTTGGAATATTATTGCATTTTGCAACACTCAATAAATCTACATATTTTATGATCACCCTAATTGTTTCTGTTTATGAGATGGACAGAGTAAAACAGTTCAATATTCGATGAAAAATACAGCCTAATGGCATATATGACATCATGTTTATTGTTGAAATAAGAGCAAATAACATATATACTGCTAATGGCCAATGATTAAATTTCCTTCATATAAAAAAAGCTAACTGGTATTGATCACAGAACTATTTGTATGCTTCAATGACACTTCAATGACATCAAAGATATGTGCTTAAAAAGGCTAAAAGTTGTTCCTAAACAAATCTCTTATCACAATAATCACAGCAGAATTAAAGATCTGCAACACCAAAGTACCACCTGTATTCCTATAGTCATTTATTACTCATACTCCATTTACTTCCAAAAAGGAAACAAGGCAGAGTAAGAAAAGCTGTGCATACACACGCATGTGTGTGTGCGTATGTGCATGATGTACACATGCTGGGGCAGAGGGAAAAAGGAGATTTAAGAGGCTATGGAGTTCTGCCTATGAATTGAGTGTAGCGAAACAATTGTATTTCTTTCAGAAAGGCAAAAAGGGAAGCATAATGATTTATAAAACTTTTACTTTATTAAAAGATTTTAAAACATAAAAGTGTGTTACCAGAGGAATTAATAGATAACATGTACAATCACCAATCACCTAGCACAAACTCTGGCAAATACTAGACTCAATATATACTAGTTCATTCATCCACTCATTCAGCAAATACTTATGTGGCAACTACTATGAGCCAGGTATACTCTTGCTAAATGGGAATTCAATATCCAAATAAATTTGTCACCTGTATTTTTAGGGAAGAAAAAAGAAAATGCTAATGATTAAACCTCAAATGCAAGTTTACAAAAGACTCAGAGGCTTCCTTATGCCCATCTTTTATAAAAGTCAGAGACATCGTGTGAAATCCTGATTCTATGAAGGCATTTCTACCTATAGCTGAAGTATTACAGCCCAGACATGAAGGTTTCTAGATCTACTTGACCCAGTGTGACAGCTGAGAGTCTATTCTGGAGAAATAGATGCTAGGCATGAAGCCACTGAAGAGAGTTCCCAGCATGGATCTTCTGGCCCTTTTCTGGAAGTTCAGTTACTTTGGATTGCTGATGGAAATATCAGTTTGCTTTAGATACCAGCAACAGACATGGAGGTGTGATTTAAAGGCCTCCTTACCAGAAATATCTTTCTAGTTATGAGGCACCTGAAACATGAAACTCTACTATAGGAGATTTATTATAGTGGAATAGAAATCATGTTTTTCCAGCATTCTTTCTGGAATTTCAATTATGGTACTTCTTATACATAGTCCGTTTGCCTTTCTTTAATAGACAAAAGCATGTTTTGCTTCCTATACCATAACCTCAGTACCTAGCACAATGCCAAGCATATAGAAGGGAGTCAATGAATATTTATAGTGTGAATGAGTAAGTATGCAATTACCAAAGGTGAAACTCCTTACCAAATGGCAGAGATCCACCCACAGAGTGCCAGGGACAATATGAACATTATTTTGTCAGATACACCCTTGTCCTAATGGAGTCCTATCAATGTACTTTCCAGCAGCACCAAACTGCCTTCAGAAAGGGCATTAGACCTGTTTGGGCACTCAAATTTGTCATTAAAGCCCTAGAGCCTGACAATACAAAGCATGAAAAATATTACCTTTTCCGGGAGAAGTTGAAAGCAGGTATTATCAATCATTTATTTCTACTATAAAACAATCATCATACAACTCACCCTGAACTTTCATGGGCCCCCTGGAAGACTGGCCACCAAATGCATTCCTGACCATTAAATCAACTTACCTGTGAAATGAAATAGTTTTTAGATTCCTTTGTCTCAGACAAGACTAAGAAAGAAAGAGCCAAAGAGTCTAAAACATATTATCCATCTCCTGGCTTAGTGAAAATTAGGGCATCTAATTAAAAGTGAATTTTTATTCTGTATCCTAAAACCGACTTACAATAACTCATCATTTAACTACATTTAACAAATTTTTAAAAATTTTAGTGCCTACTAGGTGCTACAAAGATTTTTTAAAAACTAAGAGCCTCCATTTTAAAGGAGCTAATAATATGAAGGGGTTATTTCCCACTGTTGTAAGTGACAATGCAAGAAAACGGGTGTTTGGGAATTTCTGGTCTCATCAAAAAACAAGGCAAATCCACAAGAAACAGTCAAATGAGGTAGAAATACACTGTCAAAAGAGAAGTATCAACTAAATATTTTATGAATCATCTTTTTTAGGATATTTTGTGACATTTTTAAAAGACTTAAGCAGAGAGGTAGAATTATTGTTTTTATTAAAAATAAAATATGAGGCCAGGCGCAGTGGCTCACGCCTGTAATCCCAGCACTTTGGGAGGCTGAGGCAGGCGGATCATGAGGTCAGGAGATCGAGACCATCCTGGCTAACATGATGAAACCCCGTCTCTACTAAAAATACAAAAAGAAATTAGCCGGGCGTGGTGGCGGTTGCCTGTAGTCCCAGCTACTCGGGAGGCTGAGGCAGGAGAATGGTGTGAACCTAGGAGGCGGAGCTTGCAGTGAGCCAAGATCACACCACTGCACTGCAGCCTGGGTGACAGAGTGAGACTCCATCTCAAAAAATAAATAAATAAATATGCAAATGCTAAAGGCTTAAAATAAAAGATAGCACTGGCTCGCCCCACTACATGGTCTTATGTCACAGGGCAGTGACTTTTCCTTGGAGCTAAATTATAATTCTGACCTCCCTGTTTCTAAATAATTATGTTAAACTATGTCCTGGTTTGGCAAGTTTAGACAACACCCATTAATTCCCTTTATGGTAGATGAGAATTTAGCTCTTGCCCCACTACCATATTGCCTTTTGCAATTTTCTCAGGTCAGTTATTTCATAACATTTTGTTAAGTTAATTGCTATGGTTTGAATATGGTTTGTTTGGCCCTGTCAAGTCTTATGTTGAAATTTGATCCCCAGTGTTAGAGGTGGGGCCTGGGGGGAGGTGTTTGAGTTATGGGGCAGATCCCACATGAATGGCTTGGTGCCTTCCTTGCAGAAATGAGTGAGTCCTTGCTCCATTAGTTCCCATGAGCATTCCACTAAGAGCTAGTTGTTTAAAGGGGCCTGACACCTTCCCTCTCTCTCGCATCCACTCTCTTGCCATGTGATGGCTGCACATACTGGCTCTCCTTCTCCTTTTGCCATGAATGGAAGAAGCATGAAGCCCTCACCAGAAACAGATGCTGGTGCCATGTTTCTTATACAGCCTGAAGAGCCATGAGCCAAATAAACCTCTTTTCTTTATAAGTTACACAGCCTCAGAGATTGCTTTATAACAACACAAACAGACTAAGACATCAATCATCAATGTTCATTACAAAGCAATATTAGATAGGTGTATTATGATTATACAGTTGACCCTTGAACAATGCAAGGGTTGTTTAAACCCCCAGGCAGTTGAAAATCTGCGTATAAATTTCGACACTCCAAAAACTTAACTACAAATAGCTTACTATTGACCAGAAGCCTTACTGATAACATAGTCAACACATATTTTGCATGTTATATGTATTATATACCATATTTTTACAATACAGTAAGCTAGAGAAAATAAAACGTTCTTAAGAAAATCCTAAGGAAGAGAAAATGTGTTTACCAATCATTAAGTGGAAGTGGATCCTCATAAAGGTCTTCATCCTCATAGTATTCATGCTGAGTAGGCTGAACAGGGCAAGGAAGAGGGAGGGTTGGTCTTGCTGTCTCAGGGATGGCAGAGGCTGAAGAAAATCTATATATAAGTGGACCTGTGCAGTTCAAACCCATGTTGTTCAAGAGTCAACTGTGTTTCCTTTCTTGTACAACTTTGTTTTTTCTCTGAACTACAAAACTGTGTAACGTTTCATTTACTTAGTTTTCTATGTATCCCATGTCTTGTTGGGGGGGTCTAAAATCTTCCCATAATAAACTCTCCAATCAAGAGTCCTAGACTGTTTCCTATTTTTCAATGTGGATTTTAACTTTCTATTTACTTATTGGCTTTCCCCCACTGGAATAGACTGGTTCCTATTTTCTAATCTGGAATTTAACTAAAATCAGCTCTATTTTCTTATTGGCTTTCTCCTCCTGTTTTTATGTAGATTATATCCCTTACTGGAGTGTAATCTACCTGAAAACAGGAACTTTAGTGCCTAGAACACTGCCTGAACTACATTGGGTACACAATAGATATAGTAATAAGCATTTTTTTCGAAGCAACAGGTCATTCAGATTTTATACAGTTAAAATCATCATAACTATGATAAAACTCAGAAATTTACAAGGCTTATCAGAAATTTTTAAAGTTTTATAGGGAATCTGGAGTATTATAACTAGGATAAAGTCATCAAAATTAAAACAGAAAATCAAATTAAAAGTAAATAAATAAAGACAAGAAAAGGGCTCAAATGACCCAAGTATAAAGAAATTACTTTCTGAAGGTCATTTCATTACATTAATTTGGGTACTAGCTTCAAGTTATTTTTTAAAGTTTATTTTATCTATAAAATACATGCTTTCATTAAATGCATCATTACTTTTATGACCCTTGTAATCAATCTCCTTTTTCCCCTTCTAAACATGAGAATCAAATAAGACAGACACAAACATTTATATTGATGAGCTTTTAAAAATACGTGGAGATGGCTTAAGGGAAAAGGAATTAAAGATAGCTTTATGATAAAATCTACATTCAGGGCAGAACTTAAATGACTAAGAATTCTGAGTATATTTCACAGCTCAGAAAATATTCAATCCAAAGTAAAATGGACCCAGAACAGGGCTTGTATAAAATAAGAACAGATGAGTAATTAAGGCCTACTTTAAGGCACTAAACTCTTTTCAAAAAGAAAATTGTGATCATGGAATTTTTCTTTCTCATGAATGTAGAGATTTTTTTAAAGCAATAAAACAGAGATTGCAATTCAAAGGCTATCTGATTGCACCTGCCTCGCAGGCTGGTTTTGTTTGATGCACACAAAGTTGTTTTTTTTTTTTTTTTCATTCTGTTTGGGTTGTTAATTTGAATTTATTGCCAACATCAAAAAATCAAGCAATTTCACATAAAAATCTGGAATCCTGACATCTCTCAAGAATTCCTGAAGAGCCATGATCAGCTGTACCTGATCAGTGAATACCCCTTAGACAGGCATAATCTCTCAAAGTAGCAAGATCACTTCCTCCCAGGCCTTCATATTCATTCATCTTCTTTAAATTAAGTCTCCTGCTTGGCCCACTAAGGGTTTGCATTTGCACACACTGCAGGAGAATATCTCATTGCACTTTCGCTAATTTGAAAAGTCTTATAAATTCAAATCAGGATTACTTTTACTGTACACCAAGGTGGTTCCTAAGATGAAATCCTTGAGTTAGAGACATAATGGTTGATGTCTACAAGCTCAGGTTGGGGAGTCAGGAGGATAATAACACGTTACAATTTTACCCCTTCCTCCCAAATGTAAGGCCTCCTCTGGCCACTTTAGCACATGTGTGGGAGACCACTGCTGCAGCTCCTTACCTCTGGGCAACAGTGTAAACCTTTATAACACCAAGATGCATGTCCTGGATTCTCAGAGTATTAGCATGTTTGCTATAAGGAAACACTTCAGTCTCTGCAGGGCACTACCCAATTAGCTTCAAGAGGACAACTGTTTTAACAGTAGTATGGACTTCATCTAATTTTCAAAGCAAATATCAAAAATATTAAGTCCTTCAAACTCTCTATATTACATACCTACTGTCTTTAATAAAAGACCATGTGATTTTTCTCATATTCAGAAATTCCCTTTTCTGCTATGAAACATTCCCTGATCCCAATATTCATTAAGACCCATTCTTGACATTTGAAACAAACCTCCTTTAAAGCTAAAGACTAAGTCTCATAACAGCCCTCATTTATTTTTGCATTAATTGGTGGGTAGTTGACTTTAAAAACTGGCTTTAAACCCACATAGAAATTGAATTTTGTAATGGCTTAACGACATTAATGCATATAATTTACAATCCACACAAAAGCTTTTGTCTCTTGTGATCCCCTTTTTACTTCCCTTGATTCTGCGGTTTTATAATGATAAGCATTATAAAAATGCCCAGACAGCTAAAGAGATACTTCCTGAATCCATATTTGGGTGTACAAAGGGAAACATGCTGCCAATTAAAAATGCAGTAGAGCCCACTATTGTTGATTTATGACTGTGGAGGACCTAACGTTTTCTCATTTTGATTATTCAATTTGGATAACAACCCAGTTGCTATGTGAACTAACTTGATTTTCCCCTTTGATGTGCAATTCTTCTAACACCATCATTTGGCATACTGACTGATGATTGGATAAATTTGCTCGACTTTTACTATGAATCATTTAAATTACACCTTTGCATAAAGGTTTAAATTTGCTTTGGAGGACGCATTAGGGAATTATTTAAAACACTGTTTTTGTTTTTTTTTATGATATTGTCTTACTTTCTGATATTGTCTTTTTTCCCTCTCAAGGTTATTGTCGTTCTCCTTTCACTTTACTAAAGTGCAATAAGACACACCTTCCAAAGTGAAGAGATGGAGAGTAGGGAAAGTGGAGCAGCTAGAAATGGAATTCTCCCATCTACCAATGAAACCTGAGCAATAACATCTCCACCCCTCTGAGGACCTGGACCATTTGATATTCTAGGTTTTGGCTGAATAGGTTGGATCAGAAAGTGATCAGATTTTTTATAAAGTTATAGCTCCAACAATCCCCAAAGCCTAGAAATTCATATGCTGCATGCCACAGCAAAGCCCTAAAATCCATTTCTAATTTCCTAAGAAGAGCCTGGGTCACAGAGTCACACCAAAAGGAGTAGAAACCAAGGCCCATCTTCAGGCAGATCTACAAAACCACAGGATTGGACACACAATAAACATGCAGCTACTTTGGAGATCCTTCTCCTCTGAAATCCTATCTGTCAGAAAGTCCTCACCAAAGTCTCTTGGTTAAACAACAGAAGCACATGCATTACATCCAGGAAACTGCTACAAAACAATCGTATATTACCTGGAAGGATCAAAAATGACATCAGAGGAACAGATTTTTTCCCTCTCCTATTCAAACTGCCTGTGGATTGATTGGACGTTAAGGAACTGTGCTGTCCAGTACAGTAGCCACTAGACACGTGTAGCGATTAAATACTTAAAACATTTCTGCATTAGTTTGCTGAGGATAACGGCTTCCAGCTTCATCCATGTCCCTGCAAAGGACATAATCTCATTCCTTTTTGTGGCTGCATAGTATTCCATGGTGTATATGTACCACATTTTCTTTATCCAGTCTATCATTGATGGGCATTTGGGTTGATTCCATGTCTTTGCTATTGTGAATAGTGCTGCTTATCCTCAGCAAACTAATACAGGAACAGAAAACCAAACACCGCATGTTCTCACTTATAAATAGGAGCTGAAAAACAAAAACATATGGACACAGGGAAGGAAACAACACACACTGGGGCCTGTCGGGGGAGGGCCAGTGGGGAGAGAGCACCAGAATAAACAGCTAATGCATACTGGGCTTGATACCTAGGTGATGGGTCAATCCAAACCACTATGGCACACATTTGCCTACGTAACAAACCTGCACATTCTGCACGTCTTAATAATGTTTATATTGATTACATGCAGCAATGAAATCTTAGATATATTGGGTTTTGTAAAAATCTGTTATAAAATTATTTTCACCTATTTCTTTTTACTTTTCTAACAGAACTTCACTTTTTTTTTTTTTTTTTTTTTTTTTTGAAAACAGGGTCTTGCTCTGTCATCCAGGCTGGAGTGCTGACATCACAGCTCACTGCAGCCTCAACCTCCTGGGCTCAAGCAATCCTCCCACCTCAGCCTCCTGAGTAGCCGTGCCACCATGCCTGGCTAATTTTCGCATTTTTTTTGTAAAGATGGGTTTCACCATGTTGCCCAGGCTGGTCTGGAACTTCCGGGCTCAAGCAATCTTCCCCCCTCAGCCTCCCGAAGTGCTGGGATTACAGGCTAATGTGGCTTTTTTAATGTAGAAAAGTTTAAATTACATAATGCAGCACATATTATATGTCTATTGGACAGTGCTATAATAGAATATGAGTGAACTTGCCTTATACCCTCTAGAATCTGAGCATGAAAGAAGATAGGATAAAAGAGGGGTTAGGTAAAGAGGTGAGCTTGAGGTGGCATCCTAGGAGCTAGAAAAGGTGAGATTCAGGGGCCCAGGGCAGTCTGGATGTGCCCTTTTAGTAGTAGAAGTCCCCATGCAAGAGGATCACAGAGGGAGGGAAAAGGGGCTAATGGGAACTAAAGAACCATTTTGCCAATGTTCGGAGCTAGGCCAAAGTGTTCTCAGGTTCAGCTGGCAGCAGAAAGAAGATTTTGACAAGCATCCCAAACTTGCAGAAGCATCCCTAATTATTAGCATCCTTCTAAATGGCACTCTTGAGATTTGCCAATCATACAGAAGAATTCGTTGGTTTTGTTGCCTTTTCAG